>NC_133130.1:8389943-9030019 GCF_048418815.1 Hemitrygon akajei
TAGCTTGGGGAAAGAAACTGTTACATAGTCTGGTTGTGAGAGCCCGAATGCTTCGGAGCTTTTTCCCAGACGGCAGGAGGGAGAAGAGATTGTATGAGGGGTCTTTCATAATGCTGCTTCCTTTGCGGATGCAGCGTGTAGTGTAAATATCCGTGATGGCGGGAAGAGAGACCCCGATGATCTTTTCAGCTGACGTCACTATCCACTGCAGGGTCTTGCGATCCGAGATGGTGCTATTTCCCAACCAGGAAATTCCTGCAAATGTCCCTTTCCAGTCAACTTCAGCCAGTTCCCCTCTCATGCCGTTGTCATTTCCTTTATTCCACTGAAAAGCCCACATATCAGAGTTTTTTTTCCCTCTAAAATTTCAATGTGAACTCGATCATATTGTGATCACTGTTCCCTCAGGGTTCCTTAACCTTAAGCTCTCTTATCACCTCCGGATAATTGCACAACGCCCAAACCAGCACAGACGATCCCCTGGTGGGCTCAACACAAGCTGGTCTAAAAAGCATCCCTTAGACGCTCTATATATTTTCTCTCTTGAGCTCCAGTACTGGCCTGGTTTACTCAATGCACTTTCATATTAAAATCCCCAACGATTATCATGACATTGACTTTCTGATATGTCTTTTCTCCTTCTGCTCTAATTTGTAATCCACATCCCGGCTGCTGTTTGGAGGCCTGTATACAACTGAAATTTGGGTCCTGTTACCCTTGTCATTTCTTAACTCAACCCATAGAGACTCTATACCTTCCAATCAAGCATCGTCTCTTTCCAATGATTTAATATTATTTCTTATACACAAAGCCACACCACCCCCTCTGCTGACTAACCTATCTTTCTGATGCACTCTGTATCCTTGGACGTTCAGCTCCCAATGGCAGCCGTCCTTTAGCCAAGTTTCAGAGATTGCCATAAGGTCATACTTGCCAATCTGTAGTTGAATTTCAAGATCATCCATTTTATTCCTTATGCTGCATGCATTCAAACACAACACTCTCAGTCCCGTATTTGTTGCTTTTGTTTTAACTGCACCATGTCTCTATTGCCCTGTAACTCATCCCTCTGACTTTGATTGTGCCTCATCTCTTGCCTGTCCTTTCTATAATCTCTGTTGCACGCTATCTATGATTTATTTGTTTTCCCCTTCCACAGCCCTATCACTCCTGTTCCCATCCCCCTGCCAAATTAGTTTAAACTCTCCCTAACAGCTCTATTAAATGTGCCCCCTAGGATATTGGACCCTTTTGAGTTCCGGTGTAACCCATGCTTTTTGTACAGGTCATACCTCCCCCAGAAGAGGCCCCAATGATCCAGGAATCTGAAGCCCTGCTTCCTCCACCAGTCTCTCAGCCACACACTAATGCACCTGATCATGCTATTCTTGCACTCACTAACACGTGGCACAGGTAGCAATTCTGAGATTACTACTCTAGAGGTCCTGCTTTTAAGCTTCCTACCTAACTCCCTGAATTCTCTCCTCAGGACCTTTCTCTTTTTCTACCTACATATGGTATTGGTACCAACGTGTACCAAGACTTCTGGCTGGTCACCCTCTCCCTTCAGAATACTCTGCACTCGATCCGAGACATCCCAAACCCTGGCACCTGGGAGGAAACACTCTCTATCAGGCTGACAGAGCCTCCTGTCTGTTTCTCTCACTATAGAATCGCCTATGACTATCACATTCCTCATCTTCCTCATTCCCTTCTGCACCACAGAATGAGGCTCAGTGCCAGAGACCCGATCGTCGTGGTCCTCCTCTGTCAGGTCATCCCCTCAACCGTATCCAAAACGATTACTGAGGGCGATGGCCACAGGGGTGCTCTATCCCTTCGCTTCCCTGACCGTCACCCACTTATCTGATTTCTGCAGCCTTGATGTGACTAACTCCCTGTAGCTCCTCTCTATCGCCTGCTCACTCTTATTTAAAAAAAATTGGATAGTTATATGGACAGGAAAGGAATGGAGGGTTATGGGCTGAGTACAGGTCGGTGGGACTAGGTGAGAGTAAGTGCTTGGCATGGACTAGAAGGGCCGAGATGGCCTGTTTCTGTGCTGTAATTGATATATGGTTATATGGTTAATAAGCTGTAGGTCACCAAGCCACTGTTCCAGATCCCTAACACGGTGTCACAGGAGCTGCATCTTGGTGCACCTCGAGCTGATATGGCCACCTGGGGGACTGGAAGATTCCCAGGATTCCCACATCCGACACCCAGAGCAAAATACTAACCCTACCGACATGCTATCTTTCCCTCAAAAAATGCAAGGAAAATAACCAAAAAAAGAAGTCTACTTACCCAGTTACCTCACTGAAGCCCGCTTTCACCTAAGCCTGAATGAGCCAAAGCCTGTCGCTTCTACCCTCGCCAGTGAAGGTGCTCCATCTCTGATTGTCCATACCGTCACAAGGATTCTTCATTGCTGTTTCTGCACCAATTTTGTTTTACCAGTCAGGGTTGTTAGCTCCAAGCTGAACCCCTGACCCTGGAAAACCATTGGATCACTCTTAGTCTGGCCTCTACCCTTTGACCTGTTTGCTATGGGTGACCCTGCCAAGAGCCAAAGCAGAAATCTCTGACTCCAGCCAACATAGTTTTCCGGGTCATTGAGGGACGCAAGCCTCCAAACCATGACGGGTACTCCAAGTGTGGCCCCAGCACCAGCTTGTGCAACTGCAACGTAATGTCTCAACTTGCACACACAAATATCAAAGTAAATTTATTATCACAGTACTTGTATGTGGCTATATACAACCCTGAGATTCACTTTCTTGCAGTCCTTCACAGAAGACCAAAGAAATACAATAGAATCAGTGAAAATCTAGATAAGCAGAAACAAAAAAAAACATAGTAATAAATATCAGAGTGGCTAATTGGACCATTGGATAACTGGGCAGCCTCTTATTTGGGACAACTGTTAAAAAACTAAATCTAATTTAGAAAATAGCCAGGATTTCCCTCATTTATTTGGGACATGAGGCCACTCAATTGAACAGGAGACTGTTACCAAACAGTTTCTAACTGGCAACAGTCAAATGTGCTTGTGTGCATGTTAGACACTACAGTGTGCTTCAAGAAAATAGCACCAGTTGTGTGTTTGTGTTCAAAAGCGTGATTTTTATCACTGATAGTTGGTGAGAAATAAGCAGAAAGACAATTCAGAACTATTTTGCTCACTGCGGTTTCAGGCATTTCTGGGGTTGAGTTGGTAAACAGCTTCAAGTTCCTCGGCATCCACATCACTGAGAACCTCATGTGGTCTGTACACACCAGCTGTGTGGTGAAAAAGGCACAACAGCGCCTCTTTCACCTCAGACAGTTGACTATGTTTGGAATGGGCTCCCAAATCCTAAGAACTTTTTACAGGGGCACAATTGAGAGCATCCTGACTGGCTGCATCACTGTCTGGTACGGGAACTGTACCTCCCTTAAATACAGGACTCTACAGAGAGTGGTGTGGACAGCCCATGATTCAGAACATTTATAAGGACAGATGTGTAAAAAGGGCCCGTAGGATCTCTGGGGACCCAAACCATTCCAAACACAATCTATTCCAGCTGCTACCATCTGGGAAGCGGTACCACAGCATAAAAGCCAGGACCAACAGGCTCCGGGACAGCTTCTTCCACCAGGCCATCAGACTTATGAACTCACACTGACTTGAGTGTATTCTATTTAGTGTAAATTACTATGACTGCACATTGCACAATTAGATGGAGATGTATTGTAAAGATTTTTACTCATGTACGTGAAGGACGTAAGAAATAATTTCAATTCAATTCAATCTGAAAATTTGCTTATTCTATTTTCTGCATTATTGTCCACATCGTTGATGTCCGTCACAAAGAACATCAGACCCAGGACCAAACCCTGTGGCACTCCACTAGTCACGGGTCTCCAGTCAGAGATGCAATCATCTTCTACCACTCTGACATCTTCCACACAGCCAAAGTCTTATCCAATTTACAACTTCATCTTCATTGCCAAACAACAGAACCTTCTTGACCAAACTCCCTTGCAGGAACTTGTCAAATGCCTTGTCAAAGACCACGCCGACAAAATTCATAGCCTTACCTTCATCAAATTTCCTGGAAATTTCCATGAAAAAGCATAATTAAATCAAGGTGTCATTTGCATCAATGAACAACACCTGTTACTGCTTTACCAAAGCAGTGTCGACGTACAAAATGGAAATATGGGTGACTAATATTTTTGAGTTTTTTTGAGGTTGCACATATAGAAACATAGAAACTTAGAAAACCTACAGCACAATACAGGCCCTTCGGCCCACAAAGTTGTGCCGAACATGACCCTACCTTAGAAATTACTAAGGTTACACATAGCCCTCTATTTTTCTAAGCTCCAGGTACCTATCTAAAAGCCTCATAAAAAACCCTATTGTATCTGCCTCCACCACCATTGCTGGCAACACATTCCATGCACTCACCACTCTCTGCGTAAAAAACCTAACCCCAACTTCTCCTCAGTACCTACTCCCCAGCACCTTAAACCTGTGCCCTCTTGTGGCAACTATTTCAGCCCTGAGAAAAACCCACTGACTATCCACACAAACTTGTAAAGAACTTTTCACAGGACTCTGGGGAATGAGGGGACTGGGATCAGTAAGCACCTTTTTCAAAGAGCTGGCACAGGAGGATGGGCCGAATGGATTCTTTCTACACTGACAGTGAGCTTCCCAGATGTTTACCCAGTGATGTGATTTCCTTTCTGTTCCTCAAACAGAGATGTCCCGAGCCCCATCGTACCTGGCATGGATCATCCTGGCTGTCGTGCTGGGAGTTCTCGCTGTCACTGGAGGCATTTTCCTCATCAGACGCAGAGCGTTTAGAAACCCATCTGGTACGTGTGACTAAATGGTTCATTCTGATCAGATTGTTGTGTGGAGTTATTAAAATGTAAAGGTCGGGGACTGATTGTGAAAGAGCCCATCGTTGTGTTGTGACACAATGTGGGACTCACAGCTCTGAGACGGATGTTAATGATACTTTATACTCTATTCCACAGACCCACCCACAGTAACTGATCACCGGAGCCCAGGGGCAGATTATGAAAATGTTTCCGTAGCCAGGGGTGTCCTGGTGAGTTCTGATGCTTTTATCAGAGAAGTAGGATTGAGTGGGGATCTCTCTGGTATGTTCTTGGATTCTTACATCAGGGATATTTCCCAGTGACATTGTGGTTCAGTGAATATTTCTGCAATGTCTGAATGATTTGCAACTGTATGTGGTGTAACTGTTCCTGGATATTGACCACAGACTGTACAGCTCTACAGCACAGGAACAGGCCCTTCTGCCCATCATGGCTGTGCCAACCCGAATGCCAGATGAAACAAATCCTGAGCAACACAGACAAAATGCTGGAGAAACTCCACAGGTCAGGCAGTATCTATGGAAAGATAGAGGCTTCGGACCAAATCCCTTCATCAGG
This sequence comes from Hemitrygon akajei, assembly GCF_048418815.1. Taxonomy (NCBI): domain Eukaryota; kingdom Metazoa; phylum Chordata; class Chondrichthyes; order Myliobatiformes; family Dasyatidae; genus Hemitrygon; species Hemitrygon akajei. The sequence goes on from NC_133130.1 coordinate 8,395,401, forward strand.
CCTTGAAAGGATGGACACAGTAGCCAGAATGAGAAGCTGCAGGGTGATGGGTAGGAATACAAGCTAGAAGGTGATAGGTGGATTCAGATGGGTGTGGGGGGGGGGCGCTGAAGAAAGAAGCTGGGCGGTGATAGGTTGCAAGATAAAGGGCTGAAGAACAAAGAATCTGATAGGAGAGGAGAGCAGACTATTGGGGGGAAGCAGGGAAGAGAGCAACATGGGGAGGTGACTGGCAGGTGAGGAGAAGGGAATAGCTGAGAGGAGAGCCAGAGTAAGGAAAGCAGTGACTGACTGGCAGGAAGCAAAGAGTGGGAATAAATGGGAACCTTTCTTGATTTGCTGCCAATGGCCGAACTGGTCGATGTTGCCAAAGTGTTGCGGGATACTGAGAGAAACACGGAGACAGCAGGTAGTGTGCGTTGTTGATGGAAGAAGGCCCCTGCACACTCTGTCAGTCATTGATTCTATGGACTCAGAGAACTGACACAGCAGATTGTAACATCGAAGCAGTGAGTGGTTTCCTGCTCTTGTTTGTTGCATGAGTGATATCCCTCTCAGCCTTGCGACTGCGAGAGAGTCTGTCTGAGTTGTGTGAAGGTAACTTGCCCTTCGCATTTCCCTTAAGCTTCCCCCTCTCATCTTAAAGCCAGTGTTGACAATGTTTAGACCCATGTAACAGTTCAATTGTGTTCTGTTATAGGGTTCAGGAGGTCACCAGGTCGATTCAAACAACACCTACATGGTAAGGAAGGTCACCTATGGAACATTGAAACTTTTCCCACAGCATGGGCTGTCAAGCTGCTGTTCACACCATTTCTGTGTTCTCTACTAGGCTCTGCAACGTCCCACTCAGTCCATCTACGGTCATCTCCAAGGTACGTAGCAACATCTTTGGACAAGGATCGGCTAAACCATATCAACTGCTGTGGAAGTGGTGAGAATGTGGAGAAGTCTTTAGACAGGAACACCCAGTGAGCAATGAGCCCAGTGTGGTAATGGGTCAGCGGGAGCTCAGTCTGATGACCAATGGGACCAGGGTGTGAATTCACACCTTTTACTGAATCAGGTCACTCAGCCGTGTACACACATCCTCACAGTTCTGGTAGCTCACTGCAGCAGCACAGTCCATTACCAACACGACAAATCTAAACTAATGTGAAATTAAATTAACATAAATTATACATCAACAAAATAAACATCATGACATGAGCACCAGTTGAGAGAGAGGAAAGAAAAGCAGTACAAGTCATGTTAGAGTTGTTCAGATGCGTTCAGGATCCTGATGGCAGAGGAAAAAAAGATGCTGTTGAACATCCATGTGAGGGTCCTGTACCTCCTGTTCGAAGGCAGCATTGAGTAGAGGGCACAGCCCAGATGGTGGGGACTCTGATGATGAACATTGTCTTCCTGAGATATCGTCTCTTGTAGATGTTCTGAATGGTGGGGGGAGTTGTACTCGTGATGGAACTGGTTGAATCCTTCATTCTATGTAACCTTGTGTTCCTCTACACTGGAGATCCCACACCAGAATGTGGTATAAAGAGGTGTGATCTCACTGATGCCCTCATGTTCCTCTACACTGGAGATCCCACACCAGAACGTGGTATAACGAGGTGTGATCTCAGTGATGCCCTCGTGTTCCTCTACACTGGAGATCCCACACCAGAACGTGGTATAAAGAGGTGTGATCTCACTGATGCCCTCGTGTTCCTCTACACTGGAGATCCCACACCAGAACGTGGTATAACGAGGTGTGATCTCACTGATGCCCTCGTGTTCCTCTACACTGGAGATCCCACACCAGAACGTGGTATAACGAGGTGTGATCTCATTGATGCCCTCGTGTTCCTCTACACTGGAGATCCCACACCAGAATGTGGTATAACGAGGTGTGATCTCACTGATGCCCTCGTGTTCCCGTGCACTGGAGATCCCACACCAGAATGTGGTATAACGAGGTGTGATCTCACTGAAGAGCTGCCAGTGTTATTGGAGTTTGTTCTGTTGGATGGAAAGAAATCAGTTATTCTAGCTGGGAATCCAAAAAGTGGGATTACAATGTCACTGGAGCCCAGCTGTTCCAGAGACACTGGTGTTGATGTGCAACCCTCTCCAAACACAAGTGGGAATTCCGGATCGGAGCCATAAGACCATGGGATTTTGGAGAAGAATGAGACCACTTGGCCCATCGTGTGCTCCATCATTTCATCAGGGCTGAGCCCCAATTTTCTGCCTTCTCCCCGTGTCACATCATGCCCTGACTAAACAAAAATCTATCAACTTCTACGTTGTATATACCCAGCAACTTGGTCTCAACAACCTTCTTTGGCAGCAAATTCCACAGATTCATCACGCTCTGGCTGTAAGGATTTCCGTTCTAAATTGTCACCCTCTATTCTGAGGTTGTGTCCTCTGGTCATAGAGTCCCCTGCCACAGGAAACAGCCTCTCTACATCCACTCTATCAAGGCCTTTCAATTTCTGATACATTCCACTCCTTATGTTTCTGAATTCCAGTGAGTACAGGCCAAGAGCCATCAGATGCTCCTCATACGAAATGCCTTTCAATTCTGAAATCATTTGAAGTCTCTCTTGAGTCCACTCCGATGTCAGCACACCCTTTCTTCAATAGGAGTCCCAAAACGGCTCGCAATACTCCAAGTGAGGCTTCACCAGTGTTTTATAAACCCTCAACATTCCATCCATGCTTTTATATTCTAATCTCCTCAAAATGAAGACATTATATACATTGTATTAAAGAAGTACATTGTATTTCTGTTCAACTCAACCTGCAAGTTAATCTTTAGGGAATCCTGCACAGGGATTCTCAAGTCCCTTTGTGCCCCAGAATTTTGTATTTTCTCTCCATTCAGTAAATAGTCCACACTTGCATTCTTTTCTAACAAAGGGTATGGCCATACATTTCCCGACACTGTATTCCATCTGCCACTTCTTTGCCCATTCTCCTAATCTGTCTAAATCCTCTCTGTCCTCTCTGCTTCTTCAACACTATCTGCCCCTCCACATATCTTCAAATCATCCACGTACTTGGCCACAAAGCCATTAATTCCGTCATCCAAATATTTAACACTTCACGTAACAGGACACCATCAGTCACCAGCAGCTAACCAGAAAAGATTGTTACAAGAATCAGTCCTTGTAATACTGATCGGTGAGGTACAGCGAATCTGTATTTACCAACAAGTAACTTTTATTCTTTCAACTAAATAACATGTGGGTTCACAAGCTATCTATCTGTGTGCACCGTACTAGAATCCTTGACCCTACATGAACAGTCAATGAAGAGAAAAGATATTACCTGGGAAAGGAGTCTAAGCTGGCCAGGCGTTGTTTGTATTCCTGCTCTCCATGTGTCCGTGGGGTCCTCTTTATCCACAATATTTGGTCTATGGCTGCTGGAGAGTTATTTCCCCTGCATATTTGGAGCTCTTGAGTCTTATATTGTTCCTCAACAATTGAACTGTTGGATTTCCATCCCATTGGCTCAAGGTCACCTGACCTATCTGGGTCACCTTCTTACAGGTCATTGTACAGGGCAACAACCAACATTGTTTCAAGGTTCTGCCCACCCGCCTTGTGCATTTGAGCCTTTTAACTCTGACTGGTTTAAACCAATTCAATGAGGCAACCCAGACAAAGTCTAACGAGATTACAGATTGCTTCTTTGGTCCATCTGACAGTTTCAAAAGTAAGTAGCTACACCTCCAAGAACGGTCTCAGGTTTACTACAAGTTCCTTGTGTCAACATTCAATTGCTCTGATTAGATTGTCCCAGAGCAAGAATCAGTTCAGAGTCCATGCCTTTTATATAACAAATAGCTACTTGTCTGAGAATGGTCCTAGGTTTAGCAGGTCATTACTAGAAGCTCCTTGTGTCCACATTCAATTGCTCTGATTAGATTATCTCAGAGAAAGAATCAGTTCAGATTCCACAAAACAGGAGGAAACAAAGATAACTGGCTTGTCTACTTCCCCTGTCTTTGATTAAACTGTGTTTCTTTTGACTAACAAGGTTGTCTCCCGCCAATTAGCCAATGCTCTATCCATGCTAGTATCTTCGCTGTAATATCATAGGCTCTTAACTCGTTAAGCAGCCTCTTGTGTGGCACCGTGTCAATGGCCTAAAAATCAATGTACAAAATATCCACAATTTCTGGTCTATCCTGTTTGTCATTTTTCAAAGAATTCTAACAGTTTTGTCAGGCAAGGTTTTCCCATGCTGACCAAGGCCTATTTTATCATGTGCCTCCGACTACCCATAACCATATCCTTATCAATAAACTCCAACTTCTTCCCAACCACAGAGGTCAGACTAATAGGCCCATAGTTTCCTTTCTTCTGCCTGTCTCCTTTCTTGATGAGTGGAGTGACATTTGCAATTTTCCAGTCCTCCAGAACCATGCTATAATCAATTGACTCTTTAAAAATCATTACTAATGCCTCTACAATCTGTTCAGCCACATCTTTTAGAACCCTAGGATGTAGACCACCAGGTCCAGTTGATTTATCTACCTTCAGACCTTTCAGTTTCCCAAGGAGCTTCTCCCTAGATTTGTCCACCATTTCCTTGTCTCCCATTACTATCTCTCCTGCATTGTTTTCCAACGGTCTAATATCTACTCGTGCCACTCTTTTACACTTCATGTATCTGAAGAAATGTTTGGTATCCTTTTTAATTTATGACGAGCTTACCTTCATTTCCCATCTGTTCCTCCTTCATGGCTTTTTTATTTGTCTTCTGTTGCTTTTTAATGCTTCCCACCAAAATATGCTCTGTCTTTGCTTTGACTTCACTTGTTAGCCATGGCTGTGTCATCCTGCCTTTAGATATTTCTTCCTCCTTCGATGTACAGTATTTATCCTGCACCTTTTCAAATTGCTCAGAGAAACCCCAGCCAATGCTTCTGTACTGTTATCCCTGTTCATGTTTCCTTCCAATCAATTTTGTCCAGCTCCTCCCTCATGTCTCTAATTCCCTTTGCTCCACGGTAATACTGATGCATCTGACTTTAGCTTCACCTTCTCAGATTGCAGGGTGAATTTCATCATACTATGATCACTGGGCTGTAAGTGTCCCTTTTGACATGCATTTCTATCACCCATTGTGATTTATAGACCACATCATTGTTACTGTGTTAGGGTATCTTTTTACCCTTGCAGTTTCTTAGCTCATCCCACAGTAATCCTGCACCCTCTCTTACTAGTCCAACTCTTTCTCAGGATTTTATTTCATTTTTTATCAGCAGAATCACCTGAACCCCTCTGCCTACCCATCTGTCCTTTCGATACAATGTCTATCCTTGGATGTTAAGCTGTAGTCGTGCAGTCAGGGATTAGTGATGCCCAACATCGTACATGCCAATCTGTAACTGTGCCTCAGGTTCATCTACCTCATTCCGGATACTGTGTGCAATCAAATATAACACCTTCAGTTCTGTGTTCACCACCCTTGTTGATTTTGTCCGTCTTTTACATTGAAACTTATCCCGTTGACTGCAATTTTGCCCAATCATCAGCCTCTCCTTGCTAGCAGTCTCTCTACACATTCCTGTTTGCAAACCAACTACCTGATCCTCAGCACTATCACTCTGGTTCCCATGCCCCTGCCAAATTAGTTTAAACCTTGCATTACAGCTCGAGCAAACCTGTCTGCAAAGATATTGATCCCGATCGGGTTCCAGTGTAACCTGTCATCAGAAGAGATCCCAATGATACATAAATCTGAATCCCTGCCCCTGTACCAGTTCCTCAGTCACTCATTCTTCTGACAAATCATCCTATTCTTACCCTCACTAGCTCATGGCACTGGCAGCAATCCGAAGATTACTACCCTGGAGGTAATGTTTTCAGCTTTCTACCTAGCTCCCTAAAAACTCTCTTCAGGGACTCCTCACCTGTCTACCTCTCTCATTGGTGTCAACATGAACCAAGACTTCAGGCTGCTCACACGCCCCCTTTAGAATACTGTGCACCCGATTTGAGACATCTCTGCCCATCACCTGGGATGCAACAAACCATCTGGGTGTTTCTATCACATCCACAGAATCTCATTTCTATTCCTCTGACTATAACTTCTCCGATCACCAATGCAGTCCTCTGCACCTCTCTTCTCTTCTGAGCCACAGCACCAGACTCAGTGCCAGAGACCCAGTCACTGCAGCTCTACTCCACTAGCTTGTCCCCTTTGACAGTATCCAAAGTGGATTAGGAGACCATTTGTACCAGCAGAGATCACTCAGGTTGGGGATCCAAGTTTTCCCAAGTTCAAAGACTTTGGAAAACCCCCTGGGGCAGCGGATGTCACTCAGTCCTGATACATGAGGGTCAGAGAGTCAGGGAAATGGCTCCGGCCAGTAGAGGTGACTCAATTGTGAGACACAAGCTCCCAAGGGTCAGAGACTCAGGGAAATGGCTCCGGCCAGTAGAGGTGACTGAACTGTGAGACACAAGCTCCCAAGGGTCAGAGACTCAGGGAAATGGCTCCGGCCAGTAGAGGTGACTGAACTGTGAGACACAAGCTCCCAAGGGTCAGAGACTCAGGGAAATGGCTCGGGCCTGTAGAGGTGACTGAAGTGTGAGACACAAGCTCCCAAGGGTCAGAGACTCAGGGAAATGGCTCGGGCCTGTAGAGGTGACTGAGCTGGGACACAAGCTCCCAAGGGTCAGAGACTTAGGGAAATGGCTCCGGCCAGTAGAGGTGTCTCAGTTGTGAGACACAAGCTCCCAAGGGTCAGAGACTTAGGGAAATGGCTCCGGCCAGTAGAGGTGTCTCAGTTGTGAGACACAAGTCCTCTGTGGGTCAGAAGCTGAGGGAAACCAGTCAGGCAGGGTCTGTCACTGAGTTTAACTCACCCATTCTTCACCAGCTCACTTCACACACATTGTTTTTGTTTCAGCTGACAATAAACCACCGTCTACCAGCTGAACCACAGAGGGAATCGTCTGTGTGACCACCGCTGGGGGAGGAACCCCGGATAGATTTCTGCACAGACACACTCATCAGTCGTGGAAAAGTTTAAGGCCCAGACATTCTACTCATTCGACGTGTGAGACAAGAATTTACCAGAGACAACATTTGGGATGTTTCTATCAGGGGAAACCAACCCTGGTGGGAGGTTGAGATTGCGGGGGGGGGAATGTGATCAGAGACCAGTTGTTAGAATATCACTTAACTGGCCATTTGGCCCACAATGCTGTGCTGATCCTGGTGACAACTTGTACTAAATGACCTCCTCCTGAATATCATCCATATCCAAAATCAATTAAAGATAAGAGTTATTAACTCTTTTTTAATTGATTTTGACTTGGTTGAAATTTGGAGACATTGACATCCTAATGATAGAGATTATTCTTTTTTTTCTCATTCTCAAAAAATATTCAAGAATTGATTATTTTATAGCTAATCCCTGATTTTTGTGCAAAGTCCAGAAATGTGAATATGATGCTATCGTTTCTTGGATCATGCACCTTTAAGCTTAGCTTTTGAATTGAATTATGTTGTTATTGCAAATTTGCCTTGGCATTTTCCAGAAAATATATTACAAAGTTCAGACTTTGTCACATTTATTGAGACTCAGATAAAAGATTTTTTTCTTTTTATAATACAGGAGATGTGTCAAAATAAATTATATGAGTACATTTAAAGCATTTTTTTGTGGTCAGATAATCTCTTATTTAGCTGAGCTTAAGAAACAGACAAAAACAGAGTTAGATAAGATTTCAAAACAAATTCGGAAGGAAACGGTGATGAGAAGACTGATGGGACTGAAGGCTGACAAATTTCCAGGTCTGGATGGTCTACACCCTAGGGTACTAAAAGAGGTGGCCCTGGAAATTGCGGATGCATTGGTAATCATTTTCCAATGTTCCTTAGATTCAGGATCAGTCCCTGAGGATTGGAGAATGGCTAATGTTATCCCACTTTTTAAGAAAGGAGGGAGGGAGAAAACAGAGAACTATCGACCTGTCAGCCTGACATCGGTGGTGGGGAAGATGCTGGAGTCCATTATTAAGGATGAAATAGTGGCATATCTAGATAGCAGTGATAGGATTGGGCCGAGCCAGCATGGATTTACCAAGGGTAAATCATGCTTGACTAATCTGTTAGAGTTTTTCGAGGATGTAACCAGGAAGTTAGACGGGGGAGATCCAGTGGATGTAGTGTACCTTGATTTTCAGAAGGCATTTGATAATGTCCCAGATAGAAGATTGGTGGGTGGAATCAAAGCTCAGGGCATCGGGGGGAAGGCATTGACATGGATAGAAAACTGGTTGGCAGATAGAAAGCAAAGGGTAGCGGTGAATGGGTGTCTCTCGGAATGGCAGGTGGTGACTAGTGGGGTGCCACAGGGCTCAGTATTGGGACCACAGCTGTTTACCATTTACGTTAACGATTTGGATGAAGGCATAGAAAATAACATCAGCAAATTTGCTGATGATACTAAGCTGGGTGGCAGTGTGACATGTGATGAGGATGTTAGGAGAATTCAGGGTGACTTGGATAGGCTGGGTGAGTGGGCAGATACTAGGCAGATGGCGTTTAATGTGAATAAGTGTGAGGTTATCCACTTTGGGAGTAAGAACAGGAAGGCAGATTATTATCTGAACAGTATAGAGTTGGGTAAGGGAGTAATACAAAGAGATCTCGGAGTCCTTGTTCATCAGTCACTGAAGGTGAATGAGCGAGTGCAGCAGGCAGTGAAGAAGGTTAATGGAATGTTGGCCTTTATTACAAAGGGAATTGCGTACAAGAGCAAGGAAATCCTCTTGCATATGTACAGAGCCCTGGTGAGACCACACCTGGAGTATTGTGTACAGTTTTGGTCTCCAGGGTTAAGGAAGGACATCCTGGCTGTAGAGGAAGTGCAGCGTAGATTCATGAGGTTAATTCCTGGGATGTCTGGACTGTCTTACGCAGAGAGGTTAGAGAGACTGGGCTTGTACACGCTGGAATTAAGGAGATTGAGAGGGGATCTGATTGAAACATATAAGATTATTAAGGGATTGGACAAGATAGAGGCAGGAAATATGTTCCAGATGCTGGGAGAGTCCAGTACCAGAGGGCATGGTTTGAGAATAAGGGGTAGGTCATTTAGGACAGAGTTAAGGAAAAACTTCTTCTCCCAGAGAGTTGTGGGGGTCTGGAATGCACTGCCTCGGAAGGTAGTGGAGGCCAATTCTCTGGATGCTTTCAAGAAGGAGCTAGATAGGTATCTTATGGATAGGGGAATCAAGGGATATGGGGACAAGGCAGGAACTGGGTATTGATAGGAATTGATCAGCCATGATCTCAAAATGGCGGTGCAGGCTCGAAGGGCCGAATGGTCTACTTCTGCACCTATTGTCTATTGTCTATAAATTAAAGACTTGGATAATATTTATGCAATCTCTCCTAACATTGATTTATTCAAACAAAGAGTTGAACTCCAATCACAATATAATTTATTATTAACTTATCCTATTGAAAGAAATTTGCTTAAATTGAAAAGTCAATTTTATGTGTTTGGGGATAAAAATAATGAGCTATTAACATCCTAATTAAAAGCAGCTGATGCTAAAAGACAAATTTTTAAAATTTCTAAGGGAGATGGTAGTTTAGCATGTAAGTATGTAGATATTAATAACATTTTTCAAGACTTTTACATTGAACTTTATAAATCTCAGTTTCCAGTTGATTTTTCCAATATGAATGCCCTTTTACAAAACATCGATTTTCCTCGAATTTCTGTTGAAGATCAAAAAACTCCTGATGCTCCTATTACTGAAAATGAAATTCAGAAAGCTAGTTTTTCAATGCAATCCAGTAAAGCTCCTGGACTGGATGGTTATTCTGTAGGAATTTATTTTAAAAAATTGAAAAATTGCTTTCTCCATATATGTTGGAAATGCTTAAAGATTCTTTTTTGATAGGAGAGTTACTTCACACATTTTATGAAGCTTATATTTCTTTAATTCTTAAGAAAGATAAAGTCCCTATTGACTGTGCTTCATATAGACCTATTTCAGTGTTAAATGTGGATGCTAAAATACTTTGAAAAATAATTGCTAATTGGCTGGAGAAGTTTAGTGCTACAATTATCTCTCAAGACCAAACAGGTTTTGTAAAGGGCCGTTTTTCCTTCTCTAATGTTCATAGACTGTTAAATGTAATATATGCATCCTTTTCTAAGACTCCCCAATGTGTTGTCTCTCTCGATGCTGAAAAGGCATTTGGCAGAGTTGAATGGAAATACTTATTTAGCGTTTTGGAGAAATTCAGCTTAGGGATTAATTTTAATAAGTGGATCAGAATGATATATAAAAGCCCTATTGCTACTGTTATTACTAATAATTGCAGATCTTTATTTCAACTTTCGCGAGGTACGAGACAAGGATGTCCGTTAAGTCCCTTGTTATTTAATTTGGTGTTTGAACCCTTGGCTATTGCACTTAGTGAAGCTAAAGATATTCATGGAATTTTCAGAAATGGGACTGTTCATAAGATCTCCCTTTATGCTGATGATCTCAGTTTATATTTCGAATCCTGAAGAATCCATTCCTAGTTTATTGAAACTATTAAACAAATTTGGAAAGTTTTCAGGATATAAACTAATTGTTATAAAAGTGAATTATTTACCCCAAATGATTCTGCTTCTATATATATGATGACATTCCTTTTAGAGTTACGGACTCTTAAATATTTAGGTATTATTATTACTAAAATTCATAAAGAGATTTATAAAGCTAATTTGGTTCCTTTAGTGGATTTTATGAAGCAATTATTTTGTAGATGGAATCCACTTACACTTTCATTAGCCAGCCAAATTCATGCAGTTAAAATAATGATTTTACCAAAATGTTTATATGTATTTCAAAATATCCCTAATTTTTTACAAAATAGTGTTTTGATCAGGTGACTGTATTATCTCATCTTTTGTTTGGAATAATAAAAGACCAAGAATTGGTAAATATTAATTACAAAAAATTAAAAAAAGAATGGAGGTCTTACTTTGCCTAATTTAAGAATGTATTATTGGGCTGTTAATATATGTTATATGTGTTTTTGGTTATATTGGGCTGAAAAAATGAATGACCACTTTTGGCTGATTTGGAATTGAATGCTGTTAAAGAATTTCACTTAACCTCATTATTTAGAACTTCTCTACCTGTACAACTGGCCAAAATTATTAATTTAAATTTATACCCTTTGATTAAGCAGCCATTATGAATTTGGTTCCAGTTTCGTAATTTTTTCAATCTTAAAAAAATTAAACTTTTTAGTTTAATTTATCAAAAATATTTATTTAAACCTTCATTAAGTGATCCTACCTTTCTTCTTTGGAGGAATAAAGGAGCTTATTCCTTCATGGATCTGTTCCAAGATGGCTGATTGATGTCTTTTGAGAAATTAGTAACTAAATACTCTCTCTCGTATTCACATTTCCTGCAATATCTTCAGGTCAGACACTTATTACAAGAATATTTAAGTAATTTTCCGTATATACAGGATTCGGACCTGTTACATATCATTTCAAAAATGAACCCTTTGGTGAAGAGATTTATTGGGAAAATTTATAATTTATTGTTACAACAGCACAATTACCCTTCCCTTAAGATTAAGCAAGATTGGGAGAGAGAGCTCAACATGCCCTTGATCACAGAGGTTTGGTTGCTGATTTTGAAGTTGGTTAACTTTTCTTCAATCTGCGCTAGTCACTCTTTAATTCAATTTAAAATTGTACATCATTACTATTTGACAAAGGAGAGACTGTCTAAAATGTTTCCTAATGTTGATAGTCAGTGTGACAGATGTAAAACTGAGGCAGCCACATTGACACATATGCTTTGGCCCTGTTCTGTATTGAAACATTTTTGGAAATCTATTTTCTCTACTATTTCTAAAGTTTTAAAAATTAATCTACAACCTAATAAATTGACAGTTCTGTTTGGCATAATCCCTCAATATATTCGTGGTATTTCTCTATCAGACCAACATCTAATTGCATTTGTTACATTATTGGTCAGAAGTGCTATTTTGTTGAAATGGAAAGATGCTTCTGCTCCTACTTTGAAAATCAGAAGTCGAACTTTTGATACTCGATTTGATTTTGAGAAAAGGTGGGGTTCATTTGCCCGCTTCTATCATCTGATTTGAGTTAATTAATATGGTTTCCTTCTGATTTTTGTCTAAATGGATTTGAGTTGGCAGATTGATGTCTTTCTTCTATGGAAGTTTCTATGATGTCTAGCTCCGGGGTTGTGCTTCCAATGGGAATTTTTTCCTGTTTATTTTAGTTAGTAGGGGTTCTTTTTTTTTTCTTTCCTACTTTCAAGCAATATTCTTAATGTTTTATTTTTTCTTCTTATTATTGATATTTTGCTTAGCTTTGTTAATCAGTTATTTGTTAATTTAATTCTTCATTGTACATAATGACATATTGACTTGATTACCTTAATGTACTTCTTTTGTTAATCTTCAATAATAATTAATAAAAAAGATTTTTAAATGCCCACACAATGTCCATATTCCTCCACTTCCTGCCAAATCATGTCTCTATCCAAGGACCACTTGAACGTCTCTGTCATATTTGTCTCCACCCCCACCCCCACCCCTGGCAGTGAAATCCAGACTCTCCCCCCTCTCTGTTTCAGAAACTTGCCCTTCATATCTGCTTTGAAATTACCCTCTTTCATTTCCAATGCCTACCCTCTGGGACAAGACATTTCACCGGTGGGGAAAAGACACTGGTATCTATCTGTGCCCCACATGATATTTAATATATTAATATATTTGGGCACCACGGTTGGGTAGTGGTTAGCCTGATGCTATTTCAGCTCGGGAGATTGGAGTTCAGAGTTCAATCCCAGCATTCTCTCTGAGGATATTGTACGTCCACCCTGTGGAACATGTGGGTTTTCCCTGGGTGCCTCGGTTTTCTCCCACAGTTCAAAGACGTATCAGACAGGCTGATTGGTCATTGGAAATTGTTCTGTGATTGGGTTCAGGTTAAATCAGGGTTGTTGGGGGTTGCTGGTCGGCATGGGTCAATGGGTCAGATGGGCTGACTCCACACTGTATCTGTAAACAAACAAACAAACCTCCAACAGTTCTCCCCTCAGCCTTCACCACTCCAGAGGAAACAACCCTCATCTGTCCAACATCTTCCTACAGAACGTGGCCTCTAATCCAGGCAGTGTCCTGGTGAAACTCTTCTTCACCCTCTCCAAAGCCTCCACACCCTTCCTCTAACGGGGCAACCAGAACTCAGTGCAATACCCCAAATGGGACCTAACCTGAGTTTTATATGAATATAACCCACATGAATTTCTGACTCTTGAACTCAAACCCTTGACTAATAAAGGTAAGCATGTCATTTGACAATCTAAAAGCCAAATGGTATGGACTATCTAAAAGTCTCTTAAACTCCACCAAACTGCCTGCTTCCACAAGCACCTCTCCTAAACCCTGTCCACATACCTACTGTATATTACACTGTATATAAATAAATACATTGCCCTTCCCAACACATTATGGTTCTGGAAATGTAACTTCCCTCTCCAAGCAGGGAGGGAGGCAGAATCAAGGGAATTCTAGGCCAATTACTCTGATTTCGGTGGTTGGGAAGATGTTGGAGTTGATTGTTCAGGATGTGGTTTTGGGCTACTTTGGGGTATATGATAAAATAGGCCACAGTCTGCATGGTTTCATTGAGAAAATCTTGCCTGACAATCTGTTGGTATTATTTGAATAAATAACAAACAGGATTCAGAAAGAGGAATTGGCTAATGTTGTGCATTAAGTCTGTGGTGAATGTGATGTTAGCTTTGATTTCTAGAATGTAAAAGCAACAATGTGATGTTGAGGCTCTATAAAACACTGGTGAGACCTCACTTGGAGTATTCTGAGCAATTTTGGGCCCCTTATTGAAGAAAGGGTGTGCTGACATTGGAAAGTTTCAAAGGAGGTTCACGGAAATCATTCCAGGTTTAAACCACTTGTAATATGAAGTGCGTTTCATGGCTCTGGGTCTGATTTTAGAAGAATGAGAGTAGACCTAATTAATACTTATTGTGACGAGCATTCTGTCCATGATGACAGATGAGAAGAGCTCGTTTATCTCAAATGCTGGTTTTTATTGTGACAAGCACGCCAACACTCAGTTAGAAGCCACTCAGTCACAGAGACTGGGGAAGTGATTATCACAGACCCCGGTTACAGTCAGGGTGACCCGCTAACACGCATGAGCTAAAATGTAACCATGAATGAACTTGAACTTCCCACCATAATCCAACAAACGCATTTTAAAACAAGGATAATAGGTTGTGCTGGTCATCAGATACATCACAACAGGCTGTGAGATGTGTCTATTGTGTGAGAACAAATCGGCAAGGATTATGCTGAGCAGCCCGAAGTGTCACCACACAAACGTTAGCATGCCAATGGTTTTCTAACACTAACCCGTACATCCTTTTCGGGATGTGGGAGGAAACTGGAACACTCGGGGAGACCCACACGGACACGGGTAGAACGTACAAACTCCTTACAGACAGCAGCAGGATTGAATCCCAATCTTACAGTGACACTGTAAAGCATTACACTAAAGGATACACTGACTGATATAATCCAACACTCTAGGGGGTATAACACAAATTTGTCCCATCTTTTGTCAGGCTGATGTGGTCACACAAAGACCAGTGGGAGTGTGGACCACTCCCCGACAGTGGATGGTCCTTGCTTCGTAAACCACAGTATGGTTCTCCTTTCATGTGGTTCATCAGACATAAGACTGGTGTGAGGACGACAACCTGTGATCCTTGCACACCTCCTGGCCATGAGGCTGTGCTTTATTAACCTCCTGGTCCCAGGCTGTGGTGGTCTCTCCAAGGTGGGCTATTCATTGCTGTTGGTTGGACTCACCCTCCCCAGCCCACCCATCTCTGGATCTGCACTCCGATTGCCCATTCCACTCCTAACCCGTCTCCACAACACTCCCATTCATAAAGTGTTCAGGACAAGTGACATCACAGGGAAGCTGGCTGCTGATTGGCTCACACAACACCCACTGACGAGAGGAGGAAAAGTTGGAGTATCTGCTGGATTGTGGCTTTCTGATGTAAGATGAGAATTTAAAGATAATAAAATCTTTCGAGACTGTGGAATAATTGCATAAAGACCCTCACTTTCATTTTCTCTGCTTGATTATATTACATTGACTGCTTAAACCATTCAACTGCTGTACAGTAAAAATCGGGAACTTCTAACAAGGTTGCAGCTTAACCTGTGAGGGCAAGTGTGGAAGATCAGGAGAGGGCTGCTGGAGGCAGCAAATTCTTCAAAAGCGATCTGAAACAGACACAGAATCTGTCTCGGCCCCGGGTCATCGGTAGAGTATTCTGAGAGCTGTGAGTATTTTTGTAGTTGGGTTTTCATATTCTGCCTTTTATTCATTATAATTATCTGCATTGCGTTTTGGATTTTTATGGGTTAATTTTAGGTTTTCTCTGCTTAACATTGACATTGCAATTGTGATTGAATATTTCCAGTTAATTCTCTGAGACTCCGCAGGTGTCCAATTACGTATGCTTGGACTTTTGTCTCTTATTAGAATGGTCACTTAAAAACTTGTTATTCGTCTGGGCAGACATTCTTCCATGCCCTAGAGTGTATTTAAAGGGACAATGTTAACCTCTCATTGGCTTCGTTGTTCTGATCCTTGCCGAGTGAAGTTGTGGCTGAGTTATCCAAGACTTTGTAAGTTCTACTGTTCATCTTGTCTCTTTTGTTAATAAAATTCCTAGATTTGTTTAACCGTTCCGAGACTCTTTGTGATCCTGTGCTTGTGTCCGAATGTGCAGCCTGCCAGGAAGCGATGGAGGATTTCAGCTGAGATCCATTGCCTGAGGTTCCATGCTGGGTGGGAATGCCGGGAGGTGATGTTTGTCTCTCTGAAAGACCAGGATTTGGAACATACCTCTCTCAAGCCAGGACACGGCTGTAGAGGAGCGACTGTAGTTCACACCAAGATTCTGGTTCAAGGACACAGGAATGCAGTGGCCCTCAGGGATCCCACGGTGAGGAAGACAGGCATTCCTGGAGTCTGCAGAGTGTCTGCACCCTACGTGTCACTGTGGTGTGTACCTGATCAAATGTCAGGCATTCCTGGAGTCTGCAGAGTGTCTGCACCCTACGTGTCACTGTGGTGTGTACCTGATCAAATGTCAGGCATTCCTGGAGTCTGCAGAGTGTCTGCACCCTACGTGTCACTGTGGTGTGTACCTGATCAAATGTCAGGCATTCCTGGAGTCTGCAGAGTGTCTGCACCCTACGTGTCACTGTGGTGTGTACCTGATCAAATGTCAGGCATTCCTGGAGTCTGCAGAGTGTCTGCACCCTACGTGTCACTGTGGTGTGTACCTGATCAAATGTCAGGCATTCCTGGAGTCTGCAGAGTGTCTGCACCCTACGTGTCACTGTGGTGTGTACCTGATCAAATGTCAGGCATTCCTGGAGTCTGCAGAGTGTCTGCACCCTACGTGTCACTGTGGTGTGTACCTGATCAAATGTCAGGCATTCCTGGAGTCTGCAGAGTGTCTGCACCCTACGTGTCACTGTGGTGTGTACCTGATCAAATGTCAGGCATTCCTGGAGTCTGCAGAGTGTCTGCACCCTACGTGTCACTGTGGTGTGTACCTGATCAAATGTCAGGCGTTCCTGGAGTCTGCAGAGTGTCTGCACCCTACGTGTCACTGTGGTGTGTACCTGATCAAATGTCAGGCATTCCTGGAGTCTGCAGAGTGTCTGCACCCTACGTGTCACTGTGGTGTGTACCTGATCAAATGTCAGGCATTCCTGGAGTCTGCAGAGTGTCTGCACCCTACGTGTCACTGTGGTGTGTACCTGATCAAATGTCAGGCATGCCTGGAGTCTGCAGAGTGTCTGAGACCCACATGTCATATCAGAAATGGAGTTGCTGTTGAAAAATGAGAACGGGGGCAGAACGTTAATTAAACCTCCAACAGCAGGGGTGTGTATTCAGGTGGCAACAGATGTGGTTATAAACATGGATACAGAAAATGTCCAGCCTTTGGTAAGACATGCAAATTATGCAGAAAGAACAATCACTTTGCAAAGATGTGCAAATCGCAGGAGCAAGCAAGGAAAATGCATGCTGTGGAACAGAGTGAGGGCACCAGTGACATGTTCATTGGAACAATTGAAGTGGAACAGGAGGTCAGTGCTCCACTTCGAAAGCTACTGGATGGCATTGGGAAGATGAAGAAAAGTTTTGACACATTGAAGCAGTTGGTTACCAATGCACCAGCACTCAAGTTCTATGATGTCAATAAACCGGTGACAATGTCTGTGGATGCCAGTTCGGAAGGAATAGGAGCTGTTATACTGCAGGATGGGAGGCCTGTGGCGTACGGATCACGAGCACTTACAGACTGTCAACGCCGATATGCTCAAATCGAGAAGGAATTACTCGCCATAGTTTATGGGTGTGAGAAGTTCCACCAGTATGTATATGGCAAAGAAATCCAGGTTGAGAGTGATCACAAACCACTTGAGAGCATCTTCAAAAAGCCACTTCACCAAGCTCCTATGAGGCTGCAAAGGATGCTTCTCAGGCTACAGAGGTACTCTCACAGTCACCTATAAGCCAGGAAAAGAACTGCACCTCGCTGATGCCTTGAGCCGTGCTTACCTCAAAGAGCAAAAGGAAGAGTTGCTAGGAAGAGAGCTGGAGGTCAACTGGGTTACACCTCAGCTACCTATTTCTGAGGAGAAGTTGAACATGTTCAGGAAAGCGACTGCAGAAGATCCTGAAATGCAAATGCTAAGAGACATTACAATGAATGGATGGCCAACAGAAAGAAAAGATGTTCCAAAAGAAATACAGAAATACTGGACATTTAAAGAGGAAATTAGCTATGCATCAGGACTAATGTTCAAAGCGGCAAAACTCATCGTACCAAATCAAATGAGACAGGAAATGCTCAGCAGAATTCATGAGTCACACCTGGGGATAGTGAAATGTAAAGAAAGAGCAAGGGACATTCTCTATTGGCCAGGTATGTCAACTCAGATAGAGGACATTATGTCTCAGTGTGCTGTCTGTAATGAAAACAAAAACAGCAATCCAAGAGAGCCTTTGCTTCCCCACTCACTACCAGGAAGACCATGGGAGAAGCTTGGCACAGATCTCTTTCACTACAATGGTGCATAATATCTGCTTTGTGTGGACTACTATTCAAAATATCCGGAGATCACCAAGTTAAGTGACATGTCCAGTCAAGGTGTCATTACCGCAATGAAGTCGACATTTGCAAGACATGGTATTCCAGAAACTGTCGTCAGTGACAATGGTCCACAATATGCCAGAGGTTAGTTTAGAGAGTTTTCAGAAAGCTGGGAATTTCAACATGTTACTTCCAGTCCTGGGCACGCTCAGTCTAATGGACAAGCAGAGAGAACTGTACAAACTGTGAAGAACATGCTCAAGAAGACACCCAGCAGCAACAGTGACCCGTACATTGCTCTGCTTGAATACCGCAACACACCGATTGAGGGTGTGGGGTTCTCTCCTGCACAGCTGTTGATGGGACGTCGTCTGAAGTCCAAGCTGCCAACATCCACAGCTCTACTGACTCCTGAAGGTAATGCTCAAGTATATGACAAGCAAATAAAGCAAAAGAGCTACTATGACAGACATACAAGACAGTTACCAGATCTGCATATAGGTGAAAATGTCAGAATACAGAGAGGAGACACTTGGCAGCCAGCTGTGGTTGTGAACAGGCATCAGCAACCAAGATCCTTCATAGTTCGCACGCCGGATGAAAGAGTCTACAGGAGGAACAGGAAGCATCTGCTGAAGACAGGTGAGTGGGTGTTTCCACGTACAGATACACAGGACATTTCCACAGATACAGACATGGAAACAAACGACACCAAGAGTGAGGGGCGTGACGAAACCCCACGACACAATAACGGTGAAAGTTCGGCGCAGACAGACCGAGGTGGAAATGCAGACACAGAGGTTACTCGAGAGACTGACTCTGAAGGACAAGCACAGTCACAGTTCTATCGCACAAGGTCTGGGAGACAAGTCAAACTTCCAGCTAGATACAGAGACTAGATCTACCTACAGTCTCGCACAGTTTGAGACAAAATCACACATGTTATAAGTTCCAAGGTGTGAAATAAAAGGTTTATTAGTCTATGTCAGTAAAAGAAAATATACTGCTGTTAGTATTGTAAGATACAATGTAGAATACAGAATAAGAAGTTAAGATTTTTATTAGTTTATGTCATGGCTGTTGTAATGTTATAAAGTCATACCTAGAGGCATTGTTTTGGTAATTCACAGTATTGTAAAAAAAAACTTGAGAAGGGGGATGTAATGTATTATGTGAGCATTCGTAGGTCAGAGTGCGTATGACGTCAGAACGCGGGTGTAAAATGGAAGTCTGGTGAATAAACGTGTGTGTTTAATACTGCGATGTCCGAGTCACATTAACGCTACAAGGTAGACAAGGTGTTGAAGAAGGCTTTTGACCCACCGACCCAGTGCAATCTGCTCAAAGTAGAGAAGGAATATTAATGGCGGCACTGAGAGCTGTGAGTCTGTTCACGAGGAGCACACACCACGTATCTGTGTTGAAGGAGTGACCCCACTTCATAAACTACCCATCCACATCAGCATGAAGCACCTCCTACCACAGCTGTGGCAGAGTCTGCACATCATTCCCCTCGGAACGCAAAGCTGGAGTGAAGACAAGTTATCCTCGAGCTTGGGCCATTCCTGAGAAAAGGCAGGTTCCGTCTCGGCTTGTTCCAACTTGTAACAACTAGTTTGAGTTTCACTCCTGACTCTGATTCTGAGCTGATGTGCTGTTTGAACACGTTCCCTTCTGTTCGGGTAACGTGTAGGACCCAGTGTCAGTCCAGGTTGTGCATTAGACTGTGGGAGAATGGGGATAGGCCATTCAGCCCCTCAGACTGTCCCACTCCTCAGTATGACCACGGATGGTCTACCCCAGGCCTTATCTCCCCTTTTATCCACAGCTCTCAATTCTCTGATCTTTCATCAATCTGATTACTTTCTCTTTAACTACTCAGTGATTCAGCATTGAGAAGAACAGCTTTGTTTGTACCTGTGGCTGTTAAATCCCACCTCAGGCCAATGTTAATCAGGCTTTAGATGATCTGAGCAATGAGATCAACGTGCACGAAACGGCACACCCTAATGCCTTCACCATTGTTTTGGGAGATGTTAACCAGGCCCGTCTGGAAAAATCACAAAGTAACTACCATCAACAGATCACTTGCAATACCAAAGGAAACAACGCACTGGACTATTGCTACACCAACATGAAGAATGCCTACCCTACTATTCCCCACGCCCTCACTTCAGGAAGCCTGATCACTTGGCTGTACTTCTGCTCCCTGAGTATAGGCAGAGGCTGAAGCCTGTAGTGAGGGCCAAGAAGGTTTGGACAAGGGAAGCACAGGAGCACTTACAGGACAGCTTTGAATCGGCGGACTGGACTGTATTCAGGGATTCATCTTCAAACCTGGATGAGTATGTTGCAGTTGTTACCGACTTCATTAAAACCTGTGTGGATGAGTGTGTGCCTACAAAGACTTACTGTACATTCCCAAACCAAAAGCTGTGGATGAACCAGGAGGTACGTCATCTGCTGAAGGCTAGATCTGTGGCATTCAAGTTAGAATGAAGTAGTGATTAGGATTAAAGTGGTTGCCCACCAGGGTTTCCACCATGCAAAGTAGCCTTTCCACATCTACTCTGTCTAGGCCTTTTAACATCTGAAAGATTTCAATGAGATTCGCCGCTCATCCTTCTAAAGTCCAGCAAGTACAGACCCAGAGCCATCACCGTTCCTCGTACGATAACCCTTTCATTCCCGGAATTATCTTTGTGAACCTTGTCTGAACCCCTGCCAAGATTAGCACGTCTTTTCAGAGATGAGGGACCCAAAACTGTTCACAATACTCAAGGTGAGGCTTCACCAGCGTCTTATAAAGCCTCAGCATCACCACCCTGCTCTTGTATTCTAGATCACTTGAAATGCATTGTGTTGCCCTTAAGGCATTTGTTTAGTTTATTGTATTTTCGCTTTAGTAATTTGTTTGTAATTATTTTCTAGTTAAAGTTAAGGTTGTTGAAAGTAAATTTGTTGTCTGTGATGTATCGCGGCATGCTATGACGTCACACCCGGTTTCGCTGCGTCTTGCGGGAAAAAGACCAGTTTGGAGAAACGGGAAGGAGGGGGCTTGTGTGTGCAGGATCAGCACGAGAAAAGTTTCTTTCCACGCACTAGAAACATCATAGAAGCAACACCATAAATTCATAAGATAATCGATATGTTGAAGTAAAAATGTTAACGCTGATTCTGTTAAAAGTAATGACAGTTGATAAAGTTTATGTTCTTTGTTATTTAAAGAGTTGCCGATAGTTTGTGTTGAAGTATTTAAAGCAGTTGATGGCGTAGGTAGATTCTGACTGTATGTCGTATTTTAATGTAATATAGTTTGTTGTAGTTTTATTTTTCCAAGTATTTATGATGTAAATGTGATGCCAAGAAGGAAACAAATACTGTATATATTTTGTATTGTTTTATCAACAGTTTTTACCATACGTTAATGTGGAAGAGTGAACAGTAAACGGTTAATCTTACTGGGATCGCACCTCATTGACTCCGGTTTATACTGAGTGTTTAGTTCAGAGTTTCTACACCTGTGCGAGAACACCACATGCATATTAACATTGCATTTGCCTTCTTCACCACTGACTCCAACTGCAAGTTAACCTCCCACCTCTAGAATAAGAGGGTCCAGCTTCAGATAGAGGGGCATGTATTTAAAACAGAGTTGCAGAGAAATTTCTTTAGCCACAGGGAGGTACATTTGTGGAATTTATTACCACAGGCAGCTCTGGAGGGCAGGTCATTGTATGCATTTAACTTGATCAGATCTTGTTATGTGGCATCAAATGTTATGAGGAGAAGGCTGGGGAGTTTGAGAAAAGGATCAAATATGACTGAATGGCAGAGCAGACTCAATGGGCCAAATGGCCTAATTCTGTCCTATGGCTTATGGTCTTATGGTCCTGACACTTCAGACTGCAGATATCGCCCATGACAGAGTGAGATACAACCAGTTTACCATAGTTCCATACATTGCACGGTTCCATATTCAAAGTACTTTTAGAATCTTTTCGTTGCATCTTCCTCTCAAACCATGTTTGTGAACGTTGTGTAGGTCGGGGGATTTGTTTAGTTGGCTATTTGATTACTAATTTATTTGGTTCAGCACAACATTAAGGGCCGAAGAGCCTGTTCCTGTACTATGTTTTATGTTCCATTCTCCCATTCAGACTCTCCATTAATATTGTATTCTCTATTCTCACACCGTGAACTGCCCATATATTGAAACCAATCTGCTCTGTGAGGAAAGATCTCGACCTGAAACGTCGTCTGTCCATTTCCCTCCCCCGATGCTGCCTGACCCGCTGAGTTCCTGCAGCACTTTGTGTGTGGCTGTGGTGAAGGGAAGTGTTTGTCATGTAGCATCACAACCACCAGAGGTCGCTGCTGGTCCATCATCCCACTGAAACTGGGCGGGAGGATGCATTTCTGCCCCGACAATGGTGGGACCCCTAGACACACTGACCCACAGAAAGCCTCAACAGACCAATAGGACAAAGCAGCAGGATCAGAATCTGCTTTAACATCACTGGCTTAGGTTGGGAAACCTGTTGTTATGTGGCAAGCCATAATAATAAAAGTTGTGATTTATAGTTAAATAAGTAGTGTAAGAAGTCAAAAATAGTGAGGTAGTGTTTATGGGTTCCATGTCCATTCAGAAATCTGAAGACCGAGGGGAAGAATCTGTTCTTGAATAATTGAGTCGGTGCCTTCAGGCTCCTGGTAGCAACGTGAAGATGGCACGTCCTGGGTGAGGGTTCTCTTAATAATGTACACCATCTTTTTGAGGCATCGCTCCTTGACGATATCCTGGATGCTGGGGAGGCTAGTGAACATGATGGATATTGCTGACATTACAACTTTCTGCAGCTTATTTTGACCCTGTTCATCCAGGATCAATAAATCAGTTATTGAGTAGAAGAGATGGGATGTTATGTTGAAGTTGTACAAGATGTTGTGAGGCCTAATTTGTAATATTGTGTGCAGTTTTGGTCAGCCATCTACAGGAAAGATGTAAACGAGTTTGAAGGAGTACAGAGAAAATTTACAAGTCTGTTGCCAGGTCTGGAGGTCCTGAGTTACAAGGAAAGACTGGATGGGTTTGGACTGTATTCTTTAGAACGTGGAAGACTGAGAGGAGATTTGATAGATGTATACAGTTATAAGCGTTGTAAGTAGGGTAAATGCAAGCAGGCTTTTTCACTGAGGTTGAGTGGAATTACAATTAGAGGTCATGGGTTAAGGCTGAAAGGTGAAAAGTTTAAGGGGAACACGAGGGTAACCTTCTTCACTCAGAGGGTTCTGAAAGTGTGGAATGAGCTGCCAGCACAAGCATTGTATGGGAGCTGAATTTTAACATTTAAGAGAAGTTTGGATATCTTCTCGGACAGTAGGGGTATGGATGGGCAGAGCTCAATGGACTCAGCAATTTTGATTGGTTGGCCCAACGAACCTGTTTCCAGGATGCTGTTTTGTGACTCAATGATAGCTCAATGGCTACCAGTGGGGTTTTCCAACAGTCCAGTGTTTGTATGGTTACCAACTCTTATACCAGCTTTTACATTTAAACCCAACTCTTTAAGAAAGGAGGAAGGCAGCAGAAAGGAAATTATGGACCAGTTAGCCTGACCTCAGTGGTTGGGAAGATATTGGAGTCAGTTAATGAGGATGAGGTTATGGAGCACTTGGTGACACAGGACAAGATAGTACCATGTCAGCATGGTTTACTTAAGGGAAAATCTTGCCTGACGAACCTGTTGGAATTCTTTGAAGAGATTACCAGCAGGATAGATAAAGGGGATACAGCAGATGAACTGAATAAGTATTTTGCATCATTCTCCATTGTGGAAGACACTAGCTGTATGGTGGAAGCGTCAGATGTCAAGGGGTACGAAGTGTGTGAAGTTACCATTACCAGGGAGAAAGTTCTTAAGGAAACTGAAAGGTCTGAAGGTAGATAAGTCACCTGGACCAGATGGTCTACACCCAGGGTTCTAGAGGAGGTGGCTGGAGACATTGTGAAGGCATTAGAAATGATTTCAAGAAACAATTGCAAATGTCACTCCATTCTTCAAAGAGGGAGATAGGCAGCAGAAAGGAAATTATAGGCCAGTTAGTCTGACCTCAGTGGTTCAGAAGATGTTGGAGTCAGTTATTAAAAATGAGGTCTCAGGGTACTTGGAGGCACGTGATAAAATATCCTGCAGTTAGCATGGTTTCCTGAAGGGAAAATCTTGCCAGACAAATCTGTTGAAGAAATAACAAGCAGGATAGACAAAGAAGAATTGGTTGATGTTGTGTGCTTGACATTTCAGATGGCGTGTGACAAGTTGTCACACATGAGGCTGCCCATGGTATTGCTGGAAAGTTACTAACATGGTTAGAGCATTGGCTGATTGGTAGGAGGAACGATTGAGAATAAAAAGATCTTTTTTTGGTTGGTGGCCAGTGACTGTTGGTGTTCCACAGGGGTCAGTGTTGGAACCACTTCTTTTAGTGCTGTATATAAATGATTTAGATGTTGGAATAGATGACTTTGTTGCCAAATTTGCAGATGATGTGAAGAATGGTGCAGGGGCAGGTAGTGTTGAGGAAACAGGTAGGATCAGACAGATTAGGAGAATGGGCAAGAAAGTGGCAAATGAAATACAGTGTTAGAAAATGCATGGTCATGCACTTTGATAGTAGAAATAAATGTGCAGAATATTTTCTAAACAGAGAGAAAATCCAAAAATCTGAGATGCAGAGGGACTTGGGAGTCATTGTGCACAACACCCTAGAAGTTAACTTGCAGGAAGAGTCGGTGGTGAGGAAGGCAATTGCCATGTTAGCATTCATTTCAAGAGGTCTAGAATACAAGAGCAAGGATGTGATGCTGAGGCTTTATAGGGCATTGGTGAGGCCTCACCTTGAGTATTGTGAACATTTTTGGATTCCTCATCTGAGAAAAGATGTGCTTGCTTAGGAGAGGGTCCAGAGGAGGTTCACAAGGCTGATTCCGAAATGAAAGGTATCATATGAGGAATGTTTAATAGCTCTGGATCTGTAATCACTGGAATTTAGAAGAATGAGGGGGGGATCTCACTTGAAACCTGAAAGGCCTAGACAGAGTAGATGTGAAAAGAGTATTTCCCATAGTGGGTAAGTCTAGAAGAGGGCAAAGCCTCGGGATAGAGGGACATCCATTTAAAACAGAGATACGGAGAAATTTCTTTAATCAGAGGGTGGTAAATTGGTGGAATTTATTACCACAGGCAGATGTGGAGACCAGGTCATTGGGTGTATTTAAGGCAGAGATTGATAGGTGTTTAGTTGGACATGGCATCAAAGGTTATGGGGAGAAGGCCGGGTACTGTAGCTGAGGAGGAGAAAAAAAGGATCAACCATGAACGAATGGTGGAGCAGACTAGATGGGCCAAATGGCCTAATTCTGCTCCTATGTCCATGGTCTTATGGCCTTAAAACACTGAGAACTACAGTGAAATACTTTGTTTGTATTAATAATCACCGTGCGAGGATGTGCTGGGTCACTGTGCTTCCCAGTATATCATGTACACAACTCACCAAACCTCAGTTCTTGGAACTGTGGGAGGAAACCAGAACATCCGAAGGAAACCCAAACGGTCACGGACAGAATTGACAAACTCCTCACAGGCAGTGGCTAGAAGTAGCTGCAGGATTTTCCGGGAGATCATAATTCCCATGTTCCTGGAAATGGACCAGCTCTCTGGATACCAGTCCAGTGACAACCACAATGGTACTGCAGCTGGAAGTGGTGCAGAATAAGGCTGAATGAGGACAGAGATAAGGGTAATTACTGTGGAGGGAGATTCTCCAGGAGACTGTGGGAGTGAGAGGAACCTACTGGGACAGTGTGAGACCAGATAACCACATTCTCCAGCAGACAGGGTGAGTGTACTGTGGACAGTAGCAGTCTGGTCCAGGACACTGAGTACGGTGATGTCCTGACATCAGTGTAAATGGCCCCTGACCATTCTCCATTCAACAGAACTTCTCAATTTTGGTTTAGGGGAACTGCAGGCTGTAGACTGCAAGAACTTGCCTTGAGGAAGGAAGAGAGTGGTTGGTAAAAGTGTGCAGATATTGCACACTGGAGGAGCAGAAGGGAGTTTGTCAGATTGTAAATGCAGAGATGTGGTCAAGCAAGAGGAAAGCAAATGAGAACATAGTGACTCCACATGTTGGTTTGCGGTAAAATTGGGAAATAGAAGGAAAGGCAAGAGAGCTTTGCAGATATACAGTAAGGAACATACTGATGGCCTTCTGTGTGAGTCATGGACTCACAGTAAAGCACAGTGTTACAGAACTGGCCCTTCAGCCCATCTTGTACATCCTGGCCACGATGCCAATCTACACCAATCACATTTCCATTCACTGGCTCCCTATCCCTCAGCACCTTTCCTGTCCAAGCTCCTGTCCAAATGTCTTAAATGTTGTAATTGTACCTGACCCAACCACCTCCGGTAGTGGCTCATTCAAGGTCAAGTTTATTGTCATCTGACTGTACGTATATACAACCAAATGAAACAACGTGCCTCCGGACCACGGTGCACCCGGAATACATATATCACACAGCACATAAACCAAATTATTACCATCAATACATGAATAAAATATCATTGAGAATGCATGTGGAGTACAGCACAGGTAAACAATAAACAGCTCATTGTCTTGGTGACGAGACCTCAGTGGTGTCAGGGTATTAATTAGTCTCACAGCCTGAGGGAAGAAGCTATTACCCAGTCTGACAGTCCCAGTCCTGATGCTCCTGTACCTCCATCCTGATGGTGGTGGGTCAGAGAGATTGTGGGAGGGGTGGTGGGTCAGAGAGATTGTGGGATGGGTGGTGGGTCAGAGAGATTGTGGGATGGGTGGTGGGGATCCTCAACGATGTTTCAGGCCCTTCATTTGCAACACTCCCGGTAAATGTCACAAATAGAGGAGATGGAAACCTCAATGATCCTCATCACTCTGTGTGGGAAGCCTCAGATCTTCTTCAAATCTCCCCACTCTGGGGCAACCTGTACATGTAGCAGACATTTAGGAAGGCAAATGACATGTTGGCCTTTATTGCAAGCAATCTGAGATCGAGATACCTTCCCACGATACACAGCCGTGGTGTGATCAGACCTGTGGGGTCCTTACCTAACAAAGGAGATAGTTGCTATGGAAACGGTGCAGTGACGTTTCACAGAACTGGTTCCCCGATGGCGGCTCTGTGAGGAGAGGAGGAGGTGAACATTCTGATTAAAATTATTCACTATATTTGTCACATGTTAATAGAAACACACAGTGCAAGGGCGTACAGAAGTGAGATACACCAGTTAGTTGAGTGGTGGCCTAGCAACATCCTGGCAGTAAAATCAAAGAGCTTATGTAGACTTCAGAAAGGGTAAGATGACGGAATATACTCCAGTCCTCATAAGGGGTCAGAAGTGGAGAGAGTTAGCAATTTCAAATTCCTGGGTGTTAATATATCTAAGGACCCAAACTGGTTGCAACATATTGTTGATGTTATAAAGAAAGAAAAGCAGTGATTATACTTCATTAGGAGTCTGAGGAGATTTGCTTTGTCACCTAAAACATTCAAACTTCTACATATGTACAGTGGAGAGCATTCTGACTAGCTGCCTCACCGTCTGGCAAGGCGAGAGGCTACATCATAAGATGAAAGTAAGTTCAGAAACTTGTAAAATTAATCCCGGGCATTAGCCTCCATAGCATCCAAGACACCTCAAGGAGCAGCGCCTCAGGAAGGTGGCATCACCAATAAAGATTTCCCCACCCAGGACATGCCCTCTTCTCATTGTTACGCTTGGGAGGGAGGTACAGAAACCTGAAGACACACTCAGTAATTCAGGAACAGGTTCTTCCTGTCTGACATCCAATTTCTGAAAGGACATTGAACCCATGGACACTACCTCACTACTTTTTTGCACTTCTGTTGTTTTGCTCTACTGATTTTAATTTAACATTTAATAGACAAATTCAATATCATGCCATATTATACAGATTTATTAATACATGCCTACTGTCATTTGTTTCTTCTCCATGTATTGCATTGTACTGCTGCTGTGAAGTGAATCTCACTCTCTAAAGTCACTAAACACCCTCCACATTTCACATGTGGACTTGCCCAAAAACAGCTATTCCCAATGAACTCTCCCTTGCTCCTGAGGAATGCTCTTGTAATTTGCCCTTCTGCAGTTTACTACTTTCCCACAAGGTCCGTGCTAGCACTTAAACCTGCTCACCCACCACCTGGCCAGACCCATTACCCAACACCAGGTCCTGTACAGCCCCTCCTCTTGATGGATTTTCTACACCCTCTTGCAGACAGCTAATAAATTCTTCCCCATGTAAAACCTCTTGCAGAAAGGAGCTCCCAGTCCAAATTGGGGAATCTGAAGTCTCCCAAGGCAACAACCATGTTGTTTTTAAACATTTCTCTAATCTGTCTGTACACTTGTTCCTTCGTGTCTGTTGGGGATGTGGGTGTGTAATATGATCCTATCACAGTGATTGGATTTTTCACATTTTTCACTCCTACACATACAGACTCAGTGGGTGAACTCTCCATTCTGCCCCCTGGGAGTGTAGTTGTGATTTTGTTACTACTGAGCCAGTAGTACAGGCAGGTCCTGGGCCTCTCTGAAGCAGGCAGTCTGACAAGGTAGTTACAATAAATGTTATTAACAAAAAGAAGCTTAGTTTAAAAATACTGATAGAGATAGTTACCTGCCATACGTAATTCTGGCCTACAGGGAGCTTCGAGACCCACCACACTCTCAGGATGTCTCCTCTCTGTTGCTCTCTGGCTCAGTAGCAACCCGCTCAGGAGCAAGATCCTCTGGTTGCCCCTTGTCCTTAACCCCAGGGCCGCATGGTCGAAGTTCAGGGCGGTGGAGTTTTCTAGGGGTCCGTAAGGAATCCACTGGTACGACTGTATACACTGGCTTACCAGTGTTCAACTGTGTATTTACACAGCGGGGAATGGAATGCCAGAGATTCTGAATCTTATGGCAGCCTGTGTGTTGCCAATTCCACACTAACACTAACTGTCATGGGTGCAGCTCTACATCGGTGTGGGCTGCCCGGAGCACTGACAACGCAACTCTGCTGCCTTTTCCAGCTGCTGGGCCTCCGTCCAAACAGCGGAAAATATGGAGAATACCCAGTGCTTTGATGTTCCATGGTGTTACAGGAAAAGACAACCTCAGACACGTACTCCACCCCTTTCTTCTTCTTCTGAGGGGAAAGGGTGTGAATGATGTCGTGAAGTGTCTTGTTAAACTGTTCAAATTGCCCGTTGCCCTGGGGGTGATATGGAGTGTTAATGATGTTGTGAAGTGTCCCGTTAAACCGTTCACATTGCCCGTTGCCCTGCGGGTGATATGGAGTTGTTCTCTCCAGCCACTATAGAGTTTACACAGGGACTGTTCCAGCTCAGTTTTGAAACACCTCCCTCGGTCCGAGTGTATCTGAGCTGGCTCCCCATGTGGCTGAGTCCAGGGCCTCACCAAGCAGGCAGCTACAGTGGCAGCCCGCTGGTCACGTGTTGGCACAGTGACAGGAAACTTGGAGAATGCATCTGTAAAAACCAGCACATTCTCCTGCCCTTCAAGCACTGTGAAGTCCATTGCCATCACGTCCAATGGCCTGGATGCCAATGAACCGCCCATTGCTGTTACTACTTTGGGTTGCAGGGCTTTAGACACAGTGCATCTCTCACAGGACCAGCAGAACTCCTCAACATCACGATTCGTGTCCGACCAGTAACATCTCCCACTCACCGACTTCAATGTCCTCTTCATCTCCTGGTGTACATGGTACCCGTGCCTTTGGGTCCTCACTTGTTCCCGTAGGGAGGCTGAAACGATGAGTTGGCTCTGGCTGCACTCTCTTTTGGCCTCTCGTTGACGATACAAAACCCGTTCAGAGTGCACCACCCGATGCCACGGCCTCAGTAGGTCCAGCGTTCACGGCCCCTCCACCAGCCGCTCCTGCTGGCCCAGCGTATCCAGAGATACCGGCCATGTGACAGATGCACTGCCACCTGGCTGGTCGGAGGACACACCACATGCCAATCAACACTTGGTGCACTGCCACCTGGCTGGTCCGAGGACACACCACATGCCAATCAACACTTGGTGCACTGCCACCTGGCTGGTCGGAGGACACACCACATGCCAATCAACACTTGGTGCACTGCCACCTGGCTGGTCCGAGGACACACCACATGCCAATCAACACTTGGTGCACTGCCACCTGGCTGGTCGGAGGACACACCACATGCCAATCAACACTTGGTGCACTGCCACCTGGCTGGTCGGAGGACACACCACATGCCAATCAACACTTGGTGCACTGCCACCTGGCTGGTCGGAGGACACACCACATGCCAATCAACATTTGGTCCCTCCCAACTGATCAATGCACACCTAAATTATTGGTCACCTTAATTGGATTATCTCACCCTGCCCCATGTTATAAAAGGTGAGACTTGTCCCTGGCTCGGTCTCTCTTACAGACCACCTCATTGGAGGTAAGTGCATTGATTTATGTTTGGGAAGGTCTATCGTTTGTCTATAGTTATACATGCTCTATAGTTAGGGTGTCAGACATGCGATTCTGTGGATGCAGGAAAGAAACACAGATGGTAGTTTGCCTCCCAGGTGCCAGGGTTTGGGATGTTTCTGATCGCATACATGATATCCTGAAGTGGGAGGGAGAACAGCCAGAGGTCATGGTACATATTGGTACCAACAACATAGGCAGGAATAGGGAGGGGTCCTGAAAGCAGACTACAGGGAGTTAGGAGGGCAGTTGAGAAGCAGGACCACAAAGGTAGTAATCTCAGGATTACTGCCTGTGCTATGTTACAGTGAGTATAGGAATGGAGTGTGTCTAAGGGATTGGAGCAGGGGGCAGGGATTCAGATTTCTGGATCATTGGGACCTCTTTTAGGGCAGGTGTGACCTGTACAAAAAGGACCAATATCCTGGCAGAGAGGTTTGCAACGGCTACTGGGGAGAGTTTAAACTAGAATTGCTGGGGAGTGGGAACCAAACTGAAGAGACGGATGAAGAAATGGATGGCTCACAAATATTGAAAGCTGGGAGACCGTGCGAGAGGGAGGATAGGCAGGTGATCGAGAAGGGACATGCTCAGAGCGATGGTTTGAAGTGTGTTTATTTTAATGCAAGGAGTATTATTAACCAAGTGGGTGAGGTTAGAGTGCAGATCAGTACTTGGAGCTTTGATGTTGTGGCCATTACAGAGACTTGGATGGCTCAGGGGCAGAAATGGTTACTTCGAATGCCAGGCTTTAGATATTTCAGAGGAGGGAGGGAGGGAGGCAAAGGAGGTGGGTGTGTGACACTGTTGATCAGAGATATTGGCACAGCAGCAGAAAAGGAGGAAGACATGGGGGGATTGTCTACTGAGTCTCTGTGGGTGGAAGTTAAGACCAGGAAGGGGTCAAGAGCTCTACTGGGTGTTTCTTATAGACCACCCAATAGAAACCGGGACATCGAGGAGCAGATAGTGAGACAGATTCTGGAAAGGTGTAATAATAACAAGGTTGTCGTGGTGGGAGATTTTAATTTCCCAAATATCGATTGGCATGTCCCTAGAGAAAGGGGTTTAGATGTGGTGGAGTTTGTTAGGTGTGTTCAGGAAGGTTTCCTGACAAAATATGTAGATAAGCCTAGAAGAAGACAGTCTGCACTTGATCTTGTATTGGGAAATGAAGCTGGTCAGGTATCAGATCGATCAGTGGGAAAGTGGTTTTGGACAGGATCTTTCCTATGGTGGGGTCGCTAAGACCAGAGGACATGCCTCAGAATAGAGCGGCGTCCTTTTAGAACAGAGGTGAGGAGGAATTTCTCTAGCCAGAGAGAGGCGATTCAGTGGAATTCTTTTCCACAGGCAGCTTTGGAGGCCAAGAAATTGTGTATATTTAAGAGAGAGCACAATAGATTCTTGATTAGTCAGGGCATGAAGGGATATCGGGTGAAGGGAGGAGATTGAGGATGAGGGGACCCATGGCTCAGCCTATATCCGCTGCTGAACTTTGAGCAGGTTTTTACCTGAGCAATCAATGCACTCATTCCCCTCAACACTTCTATGTGCAGGGTCCCTTAAGAAACAAACAGATAAACCAATACTTTGTACATGAGATAATGTCTGATGAGTTTCCGATAGTAAATCTGACCTACTGCTGGAATGACCTGTTTTAATTCTATCAAAACTAAAAAGGATTCTGAACAAATTATAGCTTTACATGCACCAATTTCTCGAGCTACTGTAAGCCCAAAATGATGGCAGCCAATCCTGTTGTATATATTCTGATAAATGGTTAGAAGATCATTCCTTTATCGTTACCTATAATGCAGGCACAAAAACAGCCAAAGCAACATTCCCAGTTAAATTATCTTTTAATCCATCTGTAAAAATGGTTAACATATCATTATAAATTTCCTTAATATATTGATGAACCAACAGACTTTCAGGCAAAAACGGAATCCTTTGACTTTATTAAATTGTGTACGTCACGGTGCCGATCATTAATTCTCCATTTTCTCCTCATTTCCTTTGATTGTGCCATGATTCTGACCGTTAATTTCTCATTTGCTCCTACTTCTCTATTGATGACGGCACAACTCATTTCCATCAAGAATTCCAGCATAAGTACCTCGGCATTACAACCACTTGTTGCCAGATCGTTGGTTTTACCTGTGTGGAAATTAACGTTTTCTGGCCGCTTAGGATCATGTGTTCTAAGTTTTGCTCCAGTTTCGAGGTTTACCTGTGAAAATCCGCTTCTCCGTGTCAAGATCTCTCCTGTTTGCTGTTCAATATTCACACCCGCGTAAGCATCCTAACTCAATTTCTTTGCCTGTGTCCTGTGTTTGGGTTCGCCCCGTTCCATAGCAACAGCGTAACCTAAAATCAACTAAAGTCATTGTGGAAAAAGCCTTCTTGTGAAGCTACAGGAGGACATGATGTGTAATCCCCACTTTGCTGTCAGTGGATGGCACCAGGGTGAAGCCACTGATTGGTCACGTGTGCAATGGGTGGGGCTGGCATTTGGGTGTGTGGAGTGGGGCTTCATTTTAAATACCGTCCCGAAGCTTCACACTGATAGTACTGGGTGACTTAGAGGGGGGCAAAATCAATAAGTAGACACAGGTCTGTCAGGGGGCAGGTATGGTATTCACGGTGTTTCATTGGTCAGAATGGTGCCCTGGGCCCAGTCAGCGATGGTAGGTGAGAGTAAGTGTTCGGCACGGGCTAGAATGGCCGAGATGAGGTTCAACCCAGATAAGTGTGAGGTGGTTCATTCTGGTTGGTCAAATTTGATGGCAGAATATAGTATTACTGGTAAGACTCTTGGCAGTGTGGATGATCAGAGGGATCTTGGGGTCCGAGTCCATAGGAAACTCAACTCTGCTACACAGGTTGACTCTGTGGTTAAGAAGGCATACTGTACATTAGCCTTCATCAATCATGGGATTGAGTTTAAGAGCCGAGAGGGATTTTGCAACTATATAGGATCCTGGTCAGACCCCACTTGGAGTACTGTGCTCAATTTTGGTCGCCTCACTACAGGAAGGATGTAGAAACCATAGAGAGGTTTCAAAGGAGATTTACAAAGATGTTGCCTGGATTGGAGAGCATGTCTTATGAGAACAGGTTGAGCGAACTTGGCCTTTTTTCCTTGGAGCAACGGAGGATGAGAGGTGACCTGATAGAGGTGTATAAGGTAATGAGAGGCATTGATCATGTGGAGGCTTTACCCCAGGGCTGAAATGGTTAGCACGAGAGGGCATAGTTTTAAGGTGCTTGAAGAAGGTATAGAGGAGATGTCAGGGTTAAGTTTTTTATGCAGAGAGTGGTGTGTGCATGGAATGGGCTGCTGGTGGCGGTGGTGGAGGCGGAAATGATAGGGTCTTTTGAAAGTCTCCTGGATGGCTACATGGAGCTTAGAAAAATAGAGGGCTAGGGGTAAAGCTTAGGTTGTTCTAAGGTAGGGACATATTTGGCACAGCTTTGTGGAACAAAGGGCCTGTATTATGCTGTAGGGTTTCTATGTTCTATGATTATGTTTGATGGCTATCTGGAGAAGACGGATTTCAGAGTTGTATACGGATACATGCTTTGATAATAAGTGAATATCTGAACCTTTGTATTTTCCATTGCTGACCATTCCTTCATGTAAAAGCTGGCTGTGAAACCTTGTATCAGTATGATTCCTTTAAGTTTACTCTGGTATTCAACCCCAGTTGTTCTCTGAGCCATCAGGATGACTGCAGAAACACAAGAGTTCTAGTCACCACCACCTTTTCACAGACAATTGAACACTGATGAACACAGCACAGGGACAAGCCATGCTGATCACTGTGATACCAAATTGAACAACTCTCATTCTGCTGAACTGCTTCTCAACCCTTTCCAAACCTCCACCTCCTTCCCGTAATGTGGTCTCCAGAAATCCAACTGGCCATCAGCAGGGGAATGGAGGGTCACTGAGCCTGGGCAGAACAGCAGTTCATCATGGACTAGATGGGCCAAAGGGCCAGAATGCTCTACGACTCCCTGGGGTCCTGCTATTGACTGTAAATGGCAGAGTTGCACAACTGAGCATTCCAGTATCAAAATCCCATTGTTTAATTCATAAATACACACAGAACTTTATTTCATTAAGGTAAGACACTGACAGTAATATCAATATTTGCAGGCAATTTGTACACAGCTTTTCTTGCCAAAATTAATACGTTGCATTTTTATGGAATATAAATTGGGGGAGTAAACTCGTTATCTAAGAGCAGAATACATGCCTCATATTACAGCACTAACTGAGCTGATGAAGTCTCACCCACGTTCTTGTAGCATTGACAAGGTTTTACATCAAAGGAAATTGCAATATGTTCTGTCTTCTGTGAATGCAACTTCCCAACTGCCCGTACCCCCAAAATATGGGGTTTGTCTGTAATTAATTAACAAAATGTTCTGCAAAATTTGAAAATGATATCCATTTTCCTAGGTTCCTTTAAGGTTGTCACAGCCGCCTTGGTGGGGGTGGCAGTGTGGATAAGATCCCACTAGCAATTAAATTCTCACAATGTCATACATTTCAAATAGCCTTTGATAACCAAGTCCAGCTTCTCATCTTCACCTGTGGCTTAGCTACTGAGCTCAGTGAAACCATTTCTACTGATAGGAGAAGGGGAAAGGGCAGTTTACTGCCTCCTTAACACCAATTGCTTCAGGAAGATGTCAGTGAGAAGGAAGACTCTGATCTCAAATCTCTGCTGGCTCATGGGGAAGGCATCGGGTGTAACCCTGATGAAAATCCAGAGCTGGGGTCCCTAAGGCCACTATATTGAGCTCAACATGGGAAGTGAAACTAGGTTAAATGGGAATCTTGGTCAGCATGGATTGGATAGGCCGAATAATCTCTTTCCTTGCTGTTTGACTGTGAATTTGTGAAGGGGTTTAATCTCCTGCAGCTGCAGGGGAAAGCCCCTGGGGATGGGAAGAAATGGGTGGGGAGAGATGGACAGACCAGGAAGTTGTAGACCCTGTGGAAAGCAGAAAGGGGTGGTGAGGGGAGGACGTGGTGATTGTAGGATCACATTGTAGTTGGTGGAAGTAGAGAGGTGTGGCGTTCCGGAGTCCCGTGTGCTGATTTTTACCAGCAAGAAGCACGCACTTATTTAATGACCTGCTGCTGAAGAATTATTTTTAGTCACTGGGCGCGTTTGATGACGGCATATTCGGTTGCTTCCTCGGTGACTTGTATTCTTGGAGCTGTCTTCTGCCGTTGGAACTGAATATCAGCATAAAACATCTCTGATTGCTCTGACTGGAACAGAAGAACACAGACGTTTACAGTACTGAAACAAACCACTCACCCCCTGGTTTATATCTGACCCATCCCCACAGGACATCGCTACATTTGGCTACTAAAGACACGGTCTCTGTTGTAACCTCAGGGATCTTAGACACCAGAGATACTGACGATGCAATTAGTTTGAAGCAACACACAGAAAATGCAGACAAAGTTGAGGATCCCTACCACCATCCCATAATCACTATATCCCACTATCATCAGGAAGGAGGATATTTTATTCATGTATTGTTGATAATATTTGGTTTTATGTGATAGATGTATTGTGGGTGTACCGTGGTCTGTTGGAACACTGTTTTGTCTGTTGTATCCATGTACAGTCAGATGACCATAAACTTGAACTTGAACTGAGTTCTGTTGAACGTTGTGGGCTGGTCAGGTTGGTGCCGAATATGTTGTGACACTTGCAGGCTGCCCCAGCACATCCTTGGGTGTGTTGGATGTTAATGTATGTTTTGATATACATTGATAAATAAATCTGAATGACATTTGCTAAATGTTTCCCTGCAAGGTTATGCCTCAGAATCGTTTGGCTCAGAACAGTTTACATGTGGAGTTTTTACAAAATTGAAATACAGTGCAGAATAGGCCCCTCGACCGTGACACTCAGCAACCCACCTACTTAACTCCAGCCTATCACAGGACAGGAGGAAATCAGAGTACCCAGAGGAAACCCACAAGGTCACAGGCAGAACATTCAGACTCCTGAAGTGGTAGGAATTGAACCCATGTTTCTTGTACTGTAAGACATTTTGTTAACCACAGAAAGAGATGGACTCTTGATAAGCAAAGGGAAGAAAAGTTATGGGAGGAGATGGGATCATGGAGTTGCAGTTACAATTGAACCACCGTGACCTTAATAAACAACAGGGCAGGTCTGAGGGTAAATTGTTAAACTGGTTTATCATTGCCACATGTACTGAGGTAGAGTGAAGAACATACACATTGTCCACACAGATCAAATCATTACCATAGTGCACTGAGGTAGGACAAAATAAACCAATAACAGAGTGCAGAATAAAGTGTGACGGTCACAGAGAGAGTGCAGTGCAGACAGACAATAGGGTAGAAGGTCATAACGAGGTAGATTGTGAGTCAAGGGTCTTATCCTACAGGGGATCCTTTCAAGATTCAAAATTGTTCAACATCATATGATAAAGTAGTGGTTGGGAGTGTGGAGGGGTGGGTTAGTGGGTGAACGATCAGTCTTTCTGCTTGGGGAAAGTAACTGTTTTTGAGTCTAGTGGTCCTGGTGTGGATGCTACAGGAACAAACAGTCCATAAACAGGGTGGGTGGGATCTTTCATGATGTCCCTGGCCCTGTTCCAGCACTTTTCTGTGTCTATGCCCTTGATGGAGGGTAGATGATGCTGGTGATGTGTTGGACAGTTTGGACTGCCTGTTGTAGATCTTTCCTGTCCACAGCAGTGCAGTTTCTGTACCGTGCAGTGATGCAGTTTGTTAGGATGCCCCCTACTGTACATCTGTAGAATGACATGAGTATGGATGTGCAAAGTCCAGCTCTCTTCAGCCTCCTCAGAAAGTAGAGGCGAAATAGACGAGTAGAGGAGAGTAGAAATAGTCTTATAACAGCGGGGCAGAAGGGCCTGTTCCTACTGCTAATTCATATTAGTGTCTAAATAAAAGGTTAAAGAGGAAGTAATGGTGTTTATTTAACAGACTTTCACTACTTGATTTATTAGGAAGTAAAAGTGTTCTTGGAAAACGTTTGTCAATGTTATATTGAAGTATGTTACTTACCACAGTAACATTTGTGGCTGCCTGGGTATTCACCTCGGTTTCAGCTGAAATAAAATGAGAATTTGTTTGAGAGTTATGACACATGAGTGATAATTGAACTGAAATCACATTGTGATGAAAAATCTTCTATTCACCCTTATCAAGAGCATTCACTGTGATTCAACGTTGTGAAACAATAAAGCATGAAAACTTCCGGGGGGGGGGGGTGAATACTTTTTATAGACACTGTAATAGAGCAAAAATTAGTGGGAAGTTGGAGGATTGGGAAGCTTTTAAATACCAGCAGAAGGCAACTAAAACAATCAGTAAGAAGGTAAAGATGGAATATGAAAATAAGCTAGCCAATAATATTAAAGAGGATACTAAAAGTTTGTTTAGACACATAAAGTGTAAAAATAAAGATGTTTAAGTGGATGTCTGATGCTGGAAATGATGCTGCAGAGGTGGTAATGGGGGACAAGGAAATGACAGATGAACTGAATAAATATGTAATGCCCTTGGAAGGGGTTCACTGCGAATGTAAAGTTTGTTCTGCGGCAGCAGTGTTTGAGTTGTGACGAGAGATAACGGGGGCATTGGAATGTGCGCCGTTCAATGAAGCGAGTGTTTCTCTCATTGTGTGCCTAAGAGCAAGTGATTCGAGATCTTTTGTTCGGCAGAAGATGAAGAGGGAAGATGCCTGAAAGGGGTGGACGGAGTGGGGCTGGGATTCGACGAAATCCGGGGGAAATCAATGAAGGGCCACCGGAAGGGAAGCTGTGAGTTCCAATGTGCACACTAGACTGTTTCACTAAAATGGGCCCTTTTTTGTTTATCTTTACTAACTCTCTGGTCAGATGAAGAATTATAAAGCTAAATTGTTTAATTACATATAGTGTACTGTCTGTTATTTCTTGGTACTGATTTGTAACAGGATAACACATCACACAGCATCCACACAAACAAGAGGTTTTACACCTCAGACTTCACACGTTTGGCGGGGCCAGAGACTGTCTTCCCTAGATTCCCGTTATCTTCAGTCATAACCCAAACACTGCTGCTACAGAACAACCATTACGTTAGCAGTGAAACCTTTCCCAGTGCATTACAAGTATTTTGCATCAGCCTTCACTGTGGAAGGCACCAGCAGTATGGTGGGTGTTCCAGGTGTCAGGAGGCATTAAGTGTCAGAAGTTAACAGAACTAGAAGGAATGTTCTTGGGAAATTGAACGGTCTGAAGGTAGATAAGTCACCTGGACCTGATAGTCTACACCCTTGCGTTCTGAAAAATGTGGCTGAAAAGATCATGGAGGCATCAGTGATATTCTTTCAAGAATCATTTAATTCTGGAATGGTTCCAGGAGACTGGAAAATTGAAAAAGTCACTCCAATCTTCACGAAGAGAGAAATGTAGAAGAAAGGGAGCTATAGGCCAATTAGTCTGACATCAGTGGTTGTAAAGGATTGTTGAAGATGTGGTTTTGGTGTACTTGGAGGCAGATGATAAAAATAGGCCATAGTCAAGTCAGGTGAAGTGAAGTTTATTGTCATTTCGACCATAAACTGCTGGTACAGTACACAGTAAAAATGAAACAATGTTCCTCCAGGACCATGGTGCTACATGAAACAGCACAAAAACTACACTAGACTATATGAAACAGCACAAGGCTACACTAGACTACATAAAATAACATAAAAACTGCACTAGACTACAGACATGCTTAGGACTACATAAAGTGCACAAAACAGTGCAGGGCAGTACAATAATTAATAAACAAGACAATAGGCACAGTAGAGGACAAATTACAATATAATAAATGATGTAGATGTCAGTCTAGACTCTGGGTATTGAGGAGTCTGATGGCTTCGGGGAAGAAAGTGTAGCATAGTCTGGTCGTGAGAGCCTAAATACTTCAGTACCTTTTGCCAGATGGCAGGAGGGAAAAGAGTTTGTGTGAGGGGTACGTGGGGTCCTTCACAAGACTGTTAGCTTTGCGGGTGCAGCGTGTGGTATAAATGACTGAAATAGCAGGAAGAGAGACACACATGGTTTCCTCAAGGGAAAATCTTACCTGACAAATCTGTTGAAATACTTTGAAGAAATAGCAAGTAGGATAGAAAAATATGTGGTAAATGCTGTGTACTTTGATTTTCAGAAGGCCTTTGACAAAGTGCCACAAATGAGGGAGCTTAACAAGCTGTGAGCCCATGGAATTACAGAAAAGGTTCTTGCATGGATAAAACAGTGGCTGATTAGCAGAGGTAAAGAGTGGGAATAAAGGGAGCCTTTTCTGGTTGGCTGCTGATAACTCATGGTGTTCCACACAGGTCTGTGTTGGGACCGATTCTTTTTATGTTACATATCAATGATTTGGATGATGGAATTGATGGCTTCTTTGCAACATTAGCAGTTGAAACAATGATAGGTGGAAAGGTAGGTTGTTTTGAGGAAGTAGAGAGAATACAGTAGGACTTTGACAGATTGGGAAAATGGGCAAAGAAATGGCAGATGGAATAAAGTGCTGGGAGTGTATGGTCATGCACTTTGGTAGAAGGAATTAAAGGGTTGAGTAGTTTCTAAATGGAGAGAAAATACAAAAATCTGAGGTGTAAAAGGATTTGGGAGTCCTTGTGCAGGATTCCCTAAAGGTTAATTTGTCTGTGGTGAGGAAGGCAAATGTGATGTTAGCATTCATTTCAAAAAGAGTAGAATATAAAAGTAAGGATGCAGAGTTGAAACTTTATAAAACACTTGAGAGTATTGTGAGCAGGTTTGGGCACGTCGTCTTAGAAAGAATGTTCTGAAACTGGAAAGGGTTCAAAGGTGATTCACAAAAATGATTCCAGGATTAAACAGCTTGTTATATGAAGACTGTTTGATGGTTTTAGGCCTGTATTCACTGGAATTCAGAAGAGTGAGGGGTAACTTAAATGAAACCAATTGAATTGCGAAAGGCCTTGATAGAGTGGATGTAGAGAGGATATTTCCTATGGTAGGAATGTCTAAGACAAGAGGGCACAGCCTCAGAATAACAGAGAGGAGGAGGAATTTCTTCAGCTCGAGAGTTTTTAATCTGTGGAATTCATTGCCACAGGCAGTTGTAGAGGCCAAATCTTTATGTATGTTTGAGGCAGAGGATGATAAATTCTTGATTGGCCAGGGTGTCAAGGGACACCTGGAGAAGGTAGGAGATTGGGGTTGAGAGGAAAAATGAATCAGCCGTGATGAAATGATGGAGCAAACTAAATGGACCAAATGGCCTAATTCTTTTCCAATGTCTTAGAGTCTTTTGTTCTTATGGACTCTTTTCTTGTTTAGCTTGTGTGCAGCATCTTCTAGGCTAATGCTTCAGTACAAAGCTGCTTTCAGTTGGTTTTTCCATAAGCTTTTCAATTGGGAGTAAAGGATTAATCAAAGAACTAAATGTATGTCCTTTAGTTTGCCATGATTACAGGTGTGAGTTCAACCGAGGTGAAATTGATGAGAATTTGAAAATCTTTACTCATGCATCCTTTTAGATTGGAGATGAGGAGATATTTCTTTAGCCAGAGAGTGGTGAATCCGTGGAATTTGTTGCTACACATGGCTGTGGATGCCAAGTTTTATGTATATTTATGGCAGAGATTGATAAGTTCTTGATTATTCAGTATATGCCAAAGAGTGCTGAATGGGTGGAATTTTTTTGCCACATGCTATGATGGAGGCCAAGTCAGGAGACTAGGGCTGAGAGGAAAATTAGATCAGCTATGATGAAGTGGCAGAGCAGACAGGACAGTGAATGGACAAGTAATCTTGTTCTATGTCCATTGGGCGCCTGAGACACCAAAACCACAAACTGTTCCAGCTGCTACCATCTGGGAAATAACACTGCAGAATAAAAGCCAGGACCAACAGGCTCTGGGACAGTTTTTCCTGCCAGGCCATCAGACTGATTAATTCATGCTGATACAACTGTATTTCTATGCTATATTGACTGTCCTGTTGTACATACTATTTATTACAAATGGCTATAAATTGCACATTGCACATTTAGACGGAGACGTAACATAAGATTTTTACTTCTCACGTATATGAAAGATGGAAGAAATAAAATCAAATCATTAATAATGTAACTGACAGTAAAAAAGCTAACAGTATTGTAAAGGACCCCACGCACCCCTCATGCAAACTCTTCTACCTCCTGCCATCTGGCAAAAGGTACCGAAGCATTTGGGCTCTCATGACCAGACAGTCCCGACTGTGCAACAGTTTCTTCCCACAAGCTATCAGACTCCTCAATACTCAGAGTCTAGACTGACATCTACATCATTTATTATTATATTGTAATTTGTTCTCTACTGTGTCTATTGTCTTGTTTATTAATTATTGTACTGTCCTGCACTGTTTTGTGCACTTTATGTGGTCCTGTGCAGGTCTGCAGTCTAGTGCAGTTTTTTATGTTGTTTTTACATAGTCTAGTGTAATTTTGTGTTATTTTATGTAGCACCAGGGTCCTGGAGGAAAGTTGTTTCATTTTTACTGTGTACTGTACCAGCAGTTTATGGTCGAAATGACAATAAACTTGACTAATCTTGTTTCAACTAATTTTAATCTATTTTTCTCTCACTATCATAGAGGGATGTCCCTTTAGAACAGAGATGAGGAGGTGTTTCTCAAATCAGAGAGTGGTGAATCTGTGAAATTCTTTGCCACAGGCAGCTGTGGAAGCCAAGTCTTTACTACACTTAAGGAAAAGGTTAATAGATTCTTGATTAGTCAAGGCATGTCTGCTCCTGTATCTTATGATCTTATGTTGTTAGTCTTGGTAAAATTCTGCTGTTAATTTTGCACTAACGTTAACCAACTTTAGAGAATGTGCATGAATGAGATTTTTTAAAGTTAGCTCAAGACTGATGTTATGCCAGTCAGTGTCAGTGCCCTGTAGCAAGCTGTCCTCTGATTTGATGCAGATATTGATTGCTTACATTTGGATTGTTTGGATACAGAATCTGAGTGGAATTGAGACCCTAACAGAGTAGAGATTTTCACTCCATTTCTATCTCTTGGTATGGTCTGCGTGCATGGGTATCAGTAATTTAGGACAAAGTTATGCTGAAATTTCTTTAATCTGGCTTGTGAATCTTTATCCTTCTCTATTTCAGAGGATGAGGAATGCTTATTTGTCTGCATATATTAAAGAGAAGTGAAAAGGCAGGACTGGAGTTGCCGTTGAGGATGATGAAACAATTGACTACTCCCTTGTCCTGAATTGGGAAAAATTGTTGAACATAACTATCACGTGAAGTAATTCCCGATATGAGCACTGAAATGAACTTTTTACCTGTAACTGTTTCATACACTGTGTCCCCATCTTCAGTAGAGCATCTGGAGAAATGGAGAAGATAATGTTAGTGAATTAGTTATATGATAGATATTAATGTCTTAAAAACAATTTAACAACGATGAGAAATTAAAGTAGTCAGATTATCTTTTCCGGTATAATGAAGTTTTGTGAAGGTAACAGTTGACTGTTTCATATCGGTTTCAGTACTCCTGATGGAATTGGATTAATTTCATCCTCAATACATGACACAGCAGGGTTGCTAGGATTAAGATAGGAAAGGACTAGATGATTTCAATAACACAGAATACTGCAGATGCTGGAAATCCAAGGTAATGCACACAATGCTGGAGGAACTCAGAAGGTCAGGAAGCATCCATGGAGAGGAATAAACCATTGACATTTCAGGATGAGACTCTTCATCAGGACTGGAAAGGAAGGAGGAAGATGCCAGAATAAGAAGGTGGAGAG
This sequence comes from Hemitrygon akajei, assembly GCF_048418815.1. Lineage (NCBI taxonomy): Eukaryota > Metazoa > Chordata > Chondrichthyes > Myliobatiformes > Dasyatidae > Hemitrygon > Hemitrygon akajei. Next base: position 8,439,099 of record NC_133130.1, read on the forward strand.
CGGGGAAGGAGGACAAAGCAGAAAGTGGTTTCCATGCCCAGTTTCACTTTTGCAGATGAAAGTATCCTGGATCTGCTAATGTATAAACAGATGGCTTCCATCAATAAGGACCCTCACCACTCAAATATCTCTCTGCTTGTTCCAGCTTCCAGGGAGAATCAGACTTGGGTATAACAGCACTGGCATATGTCATGAAATTTGATGTTTCATGGCAGCAGCACATTACAATACATAATAATAAACTATAAATTTCAATAAGTGTGTATATATACATATGTGTGTGTAAAATTAAATAAATAGTGCAAAAAGAGAAGCTAAAAAATAGTGAGGTAGTGTTCATGGGTTCACTGTCCATTCAGAGATCTGCTGGAGGAGCAGAAGAAACTTGACGATTCACTTACTTATCCAAACTTCTCTTAAACATTGAAATTGAGTGTACATGTACCACTTGTTTTCGCTGATCATTCCACACTCTCACCACCCTTTCAGTGAAGAAGTTACCCCTCATGTTCCCCTTAAACATCACACCTTTCACACTAAACCCATGGCCTCTGGTTGTAGTCCCACCCAAACTCAATGGAAAAGGGTAAATGCAAGCTGGCTTATCGATACCCTTCATAATTTTGTATTGTTACGTACCCCATAACTGGGTTGTCAAACCAGCAGGAATGGAACACTCGTTGGAGTCTGTGATTACTAGAAACTAATAATGTTTATTAGGAGGGAGGGGGAGATCTCTCTCTCTCTCCCCTCTCCCCTCTCCCCTCTCCCCTCTCCCCTCTCCCCTCTCCCCTCTCCCCTCTCCCCTCTCCCCTCTCCCCTCCCCTCTCCCCCCTCTCCCCCCCTCTCCCCCCCTCTCCCCCCTCTCTCTCTTATATCCGTGTCCAACCCTGGATCTCTTAGCTGCCCCATCTGTTTCTCATCTTGGCTCTGTGCCTCCATAAGCTCCTTCCTCACTCCAAAATGTCCACCTAAGGGTGGTTTATGGGCAAGTCTCAAAATCTCGTTCCTTGACAACCCTAAATTAGCCTCATCTCTGTTACTTCCTTAGCTCCACTATTCTCCATTTTACCACCCTCTAACCCCTCTTGGTACGGGGCTGATAAAAATGTCTTAGCTAAATCAACGCTGGACTCCTTAAAACTGGTGCCTGTCTCTGCTGCTTTTCTGGCCATGCGTCGAGTTACTGCGCAGGCGGGATTAACTTCAGAAACTATGGGCGGGTCCTCTGTCCTGGCAGGCTTGCTAGTCAGCTTCACTGCTGGGTACACGTCCCCACCTGCCAGGTCATTCCCAAGCAAGACATCTACCTCGGGTATCAGGAGTGCAGACCGTACCCCTATCGTGACTGGTCCGGAAACCAAATCACACGTCAAAAATACTTTATGTAGCTGTATGGCCTTGGTCCCTTTTCCAACCCCTTCTATCATGTTCACGTCACCAGTACCTGTCTCACTATTGAATTACAACACTCTGCTTAGGATTAAGGACTGAAAAGCCCCAGTTTCTCTCCAGATTCTTACTGGCACTGGGGTTGACCCCTTCCTCACAGATACCAACCCGGTTGAAAGGAATTTCTCACATCCCTCCTGAACTTGGTTTAGCTCCTCTGCTTTTAATGGCATTTCAACCAGCTTAACACAGCCCGTTGGCGCGGTCGCCTTTCCTTTCCCTGTCTCCTTCTTTGGAGCAAAGCACCTAGACACAATATGACCAGCTTTCTCACAATTAAAGCACACAAAACTAGGAGACCTCCTGCCAGGCTGTTTCCCGTCCTCTTTACCCTTCTCACTAGTCCCCGGCTTACTCTCTGGCTCAGCTGGTGGACTTTCTCTGCCCTCTCTACTACCCTTCTGGTAGCCCTTACTCGGGGTAAACTTTGCTTTGTGTGTTAACGCGTACTCATCCGCTAACTTAGCAGTCATGGCTAAAGTTTCTGCCTCTTTCTCATCTGGATAGGTCCGCATACCTTCAGGGACACAACCTTTGAACTGCTCAATCAGCAGTAGCTGTAGCAGTTTGTTATAATCCCCAGTGACCCCTTCTGAGGTGCATCAACACTCACAATACATTTGCATCTCACGGGCAAACTCTAAATACGTGCAGTCCCACTGCTTCCTCACATTCCGGAACCTTTGCTGGTATGCCTCCGGGACCAACTCATAGATCCTTAGTATAGCCTCTTTTACCACATCATACTGCTTTGCATCTTCTGCTGACAACGCCGAGTAAGCTTGCTGGTCCTTCCCCTTAAGCACACTCTGGAGTAAAAGAGCCCATTTATCCCTGGGCCAGTCCTGACTTACAGTGACCTTTTAGAAATGTAGAAAGTACCGATCAACATCGGTCTCCTCAAATGGGGGGACCAACTTAATCTCCTGGGTCGTCTTGAACCCTCCACCTAGGTCCGGCATTCGGCTCGCCTCTTGCATTATCTTTAACTTCTCCAGCTCAAGCTCCCTTTCTCACGCCTTCTCTCCTTCCTCCCTTTTGCGCTCCTTTTCTCTCTCCTCCTTTTCTAGCTGCTTTACTCACAACTCCTGCTCGAGCCTTAATTTTTCCATCTGCAGCTGAACCGCAGCCCCACCAGGTTTGCCCTCAGACACCACCTCCAGGTCCCCTTCGGGAAACACATTCTTAGACACATAATGCTCAATGATGGTTCTTTGTATCTCTGATCTCCTCATTGACTGCTTCCCCTTCAAAAGATTCAACCGTTTTGCAACACTCTCCAAGTCTGATTTCTTAACCTCCTCTAATGCCTCCAAAGTTGGCGCCTGGAGAAATTTCTCAATCTCCATTTCTGCTGTTTGCCCTTTTTGTTTTTTTGTTTTCAGATAGGGGAATTTAACCCAATCAATTCAACCAGTCCCTATTTGGACTTTCAAAATCCCGGATGAGCCCCCACTTATGTTACATACCCTGTAACTGGGTTGTCAAACCAGCAGGAATGAAACACTCGTTGGAGTCTGTAGTTACTAGAAACTAATAACGTTTATTAGTAAATTAAGTAATACAGTACACTAAAGGCAAGGATATAAATGTAACAGGTTAACAATGATAATATACACATATACACAGAAATATGGGAATAGGAATCCGCCAACTTCTATCGAAGTCTGGGGGAAATGATCAGTCATCAAGTGAAGCAGTGTTCAGTTCAGTTTAGAGTAGTTTGAGGTAGTTGTTTGATACCATTGGGGAGAGAGAGAGAGAGAGAGAGAGAGAGAGAGAGAGAGAGAGAGAGAGAGAGAGAGAGAGAGAGAGAGAGAGATACAGCTGAGATTTCAGACAAATGTCCCATTGTGGTCACCGACTGTGACCCCTCCATTCCAGATGCGATCGTTGTCCCGTTGTAGTCACCAACTGTGACCCCTCTGTTCTGGATGCGACCATTCTTCCATGGTGAACCCGTCACCCAGCCAAGGGTGGACACACAACAGGTCCCCACCGGTCATATCTTTACACCCTGTGAGCCTCTAACCAATTCCTGTGAATCGGTCCTCCAAACTCCCACCGACTTGTGGGGGCACAATGCTCTTTTCAGGGTCTCTTGGCATATCTGCGGTGTCTTAGCAAACCCGTTATTTTATCCCCCCCCCCGATGGGGTATCACCTGTCCATCAAACTTCTCCGCTTCCTTTTCTCTCAGCAGAAGTGTTAATGAGCAATTCATGTTCAAAGCAAAGTGTCCGTGGTGGTATCACTGCAGACGCCAAAATATTGAATTATGTGTCTCTCTCTCGTTATCTCATTAGCATTTTGAATAGCTCTCCCTTATCTCTCTCTTTTTAGCAGCATCCGTTCTGCACCTCTGCTTGGCTTCACACATAACAGTATACCTTTATCAAATTTCTTCTCAGTCTTCTACATTCTAAAGAATATATCCTAACCTATTCAATCTTATAACTCAGGTTATCCAGACCTGGCAACATCCTTGTAAATTTCTCTGCATTCCTTCAACCTTGTTTACATCCTTCCATCCTTACGTAGCTAATTAAAACTGCACACAATACTTCAAATTATGTCTCGCCAACATCTTAACTAACCTCAAGACAACATCCAGTCTGCTGTACTCAATACATTGATTTATGAAGTTCAATATACCAGAAGCCCTCTTTACGATCCTATCCACCTGTGACGCCACTTTGAATAAATAATGGCCCTGTATTCCCAGGTCTTGTTGCTCTACCACACTCCTCAGTGCTAGCTGGAATAGCAGGATAGCTAGAATGAATATGTGGCTTGAGCAGTGGTGCAGGAGGGAGGGTTTCAGATTCTTGGGGCATTGGAACCACTTCTGGGGCAGGGGGGACCAGTACTGTCCGGATGGTCTACATCTGGGCAGGGCCGGGATCAATGCCCTCGGGAGGTTGTTTGCAAGTGCTGTTGAGGAGGTTTTAAACTAATATGGCAGGGTGGTGGGAACCCACACAGAAAAGAAGAGGGAAGTGATGCAGAGACCAAAGCTAGAGTTAGTGAAGAAAAAAATAAGAGTAGAGTGCATAAAAGTAAAAAGCAAAAATTGCATAGGTCACTAGATTCTAAAAGGACAATGAGTAGATGGGCACTTTATCTAAATGCCCGTAGTATTGGAAACAAGGTTAGTGAACTTGCGGCACAGATCAGTACCAAGGCTTATGATTCATTGGCCATTACAGAAACCTGGTTGCAAGGTGGAGATGATTGGGAATTAAATATCCAAGGGTATCAGGTAATACAGAGAGATAGGCAGGAAGGCAGAAAAGGTGGGGTGGCACTCTTAATTAAGAATGAAATCAGGGCGATTGTGAGAGACGGTGTAAGATCTATGGAGCAGAATGTTAAGTCCATCTTGGTAGAGATTAAGAATAGTAAAAGGATAAAATCACTGGTGGGAGTTGTCTGTAAACCACCTAATAAAAATATTGCTGTGGCAGAGGCAATTAACCAAGAAATAACTGAGTCTTGTAAGAACGGAACAGCAGTTGTCAAGTGGGATTTTAACTTCCACATAAATTGGGTGAATCAGGTTGGTCAAGGAAGCCTTGAGGAGGACTTCATAGAATGCATCCATGATGGCTTTCTTGAGCAGCATGTTAGTGAACCTACAAGGGAAAATGCCACCTTAGATCTAGTCCTGTGCAATGAGACAGGTAAGATTAACAATCTTGTAGTCAGGGATCCTCTTGGAAAGAGTGATCATAGTAAGAATTGAATTGAAAATACACGTGGACTAAGATGTTAACTGTCCTGTGCTATCATCAGTGGGATCATCAGTTGATCAGCCACCTGTCTTCAGGAGTTTCGGCCTGCTTATGATCAAGACTCCCTCGAGGTGGTGGGCCAGCAGTGCTAAAGCACCACCTCCCACTGATGAGCTTAATAATTTGACATCTGCTTCTATCAGAGTTGTTGGTTGCTTCCATCCAACAGATAGTCTACTCTTCAGGTATCTATGCAGCTACTGAAGAGTTTACAAAAGATGGATACACTGTCCGACTATCTGCCCCTCTGGACGTACTTAGTCCACACCCATGATGATCCTGCCTCTGCTGCCTCAGCTGCAGCCCTGCTGGTTGACTTGATCTCTCTTCTAGTAAAGCCAAGGTCACGCAGCCACTTCTGGAAAGTGAACGCAATAAAGTCACGGCACCCTTCTTCGAATAGATAGCATGAGACCTTCCACCCTCTGTCTCTGCACTCTGATCTTAATTCTGCATACTTGTTTAACTTGCGCTCATGGGCTTCATCAATGTTGTCTTCCCAGGGGACTGTGAGTTCACCAATAACCACTTCTCTACTAGTGTCAGACCAGACAATTATATCTGGACGCAATGTGGTGAAAACTATTTGCTCCAGGAAACTGCCTTTCCCATCCAGGTTGGCTTTGACACACCAATCATTGGCTGAAGAAAGTATGTTTGATCATGGGCCTGCGCTGCCACCTCAACGATCTTTGCTCTCTCCTCAACCTACTAATCTCGTTCTGGCACCTGCTTGGTTGCTGTGTAGGCTTTGCTTTCTTCAACTCAACTAAACCAAACCTGTACTTTCCAACATTATAGATCATATCGCCCATCACTTCCAACTTTCTCTTTGATGTTCCCCTGAGAGTGTTCTCCAACATCATACTGATATCCTCATCAAACATACACCAAGCCTTCTCATCTGCCATTGCTGGCCACTTGACCTTCCTCTTCTTCTCTACCACCTCACCACCACCATCATGCGAAGGATCTACCTGGGTACTGTGGTCTGCAACCTGACCTGGGTTATCTCTCGTCTGACTAGGAGTATGATGACTCTCTCCAGAGTGAATCACTGTGGCTTGTGTATCAGTGGTTGAAAAGACCTCATCTTCTGTGCTTGGTGAAGTAATTTCATCTTCATTCACTGGGATGGAATAGCACTTCAACTTTGCTTGGTGGACTCGTAAACCTTTAATGCTGGAAAACGCTCTGCCACTCCAGCACATTGGACACTCAGAGTCTCTTATCCTAGCTCTGATAAGCTTGGTCGTAGTCGTTCCCTGTAATTAACTGTGTCCGTCCAGTTGGGTCCATCATTCTCCCTCCCTCTTGGAGGACCGCGAGGGTATGTTTCTCCATGTAAACTAGAAGCTTCAAGAAATGGGTGCTCTTCTGAGCTGGTGCCTGGACTGCCAATCCCGACACCCCCAGTGCCAGTCTTTCCTGGCTGTCCGCTGTCTCTCCACACTACCACCGGACTATTCCCGGTTGCCAACCAGACTATTCCTGGTAGTCATTGGTGTCCAGAACAAATGAATTGAAAATACACGTGTATTAAATACACGTGTGATTGAATTTCACATACAGATGGAGGACAAAATAGTTAGATCTAAAACTAGTGTATTATGCTTGAATAAGGGAGACTACAATGGGATGAGAGAGGAGTTGGCTAATGTGGATTGGGAGCACAGGCTATTTGGTAGGATAGTTGAGGAACAGTGGAATACTTTCAAAGAGATTTTTCACAGTGCTCAACAAAAGTATATTCCAGTCAAAAGTAAGGACAGTAAGTGTGGGGAGAGCCAGCCTTGGATAACTAGGAAAATAAAAGATAGTATTAAATTAAAAGCTCATAATTACAAAGTTGCAAAGAGTAGTGGAAGACTGGAGGATTGGGAAAACTTTAAAAAGCAAGAAAGAACAACTAAACAAGATATAAGGGAAGGGAAGGTAGAATATGAAAGTAAATTAACACAAAATAAAAAACTGAGAGCAAAAGTTTTTATAAATATATAAAGCAGAAGAGGGTGGCTAAAGTCAACACAGGTTCCTTAGAAGACAAGAAGGGGTAATTGGTATTCAGTGATAAGGAAATGGCTGAGGCATTGAATGACTGTTTTGTGTCAGTCTTCACGGTGGAGGACATGTTGAATATGCCAAAGTAAGATGTTCTGGATGAAATGGAAGGTGAGGACCTCAATAAAATCATTGTCACTAAAGAGACAGTGATAAGAAAACTAGAGGTCCTGAAGGTAGATAAGTCCCCTGATCCTGATGGGATACATCCCATCATTGTGCTGAAGGAATTGGTGAAAGTTATAGTAGACACGTTGCTAATCATTTATCAAAACTATCTACACTCTGGGCAGGTCCCGGTGGATTGGAACACAGCAAATGTAACGCCACTTTTTTAAAAAGGATGTAAGCAAAAGACGGGCAACTATAGGCCAGTTAGCTTAATATCTGTAGTCTGGAAAATGCTTGAAGCTGTCATTAAGGAAGAAATGGTGAAACATTTAGAAAGGAGTGGTTCCATTAGACAGACACAGCATGGATTCAGAAAGGGCACTTCCAGTTTAACAAACTTACTGGAGTTCTTTGAGGACATAATGAGTGCAGTGGTTAGTGGGGAACAGGTGGATACCGTATACTTGGATTTCCAGAAGGCGTTCAATAAGGTGCCGTACAAGGGAATTATAAGATATGGATGCATGGAGTTGGAGGAAGTGTATTGGCATGGATAGTGGATTGTTTAACCAATAGAAGGCAGAGAGTTGGTATATATGGGTGTTTCTCCGGTTGGCAGTCAGCAGTGAGTGGGGTGCCACAGGGATCGGTGCTAGGCCCACAGCTGTTTACCATTTACATTGATGATTTGGAAGAGGAGACTGAGTGTAGCATATCAAAATTTGCTGATGAGACTAAACTGAGTGGAAAAACAAATTGTACAGAGGATGTGGAAAGTCAGCACAGGGATATACATAGGTTAAGTGAGTGGGTCAAGGTCTGGCAGATGGAATACAACATTATTAAATGTGAGATCATCCACTTTGGAAGGAATAATAGAAGAGCAGATTATTATTTAAATGGTGAAAGTTTGCAGCATGCTGTTGTGCAGGCGGACTTGGCAGGGCTTGTTCATGAATCGCAAAAAAATGGCTTTCAGGTGCAACAGGTTATTAAGAAGGCAAATGGAATTTTGGTCTTCATTGCTAGAGGGATTGAATTTAAGAGCAGAGAGGTCATGCTGCCACTATACAGGATACAGGTGAGGCCACACCTGGAGTACTGTTTGCAGTCTGGTCTCCATACTTGAGGAAGGATATACTGGCTTTGGAGGCAGTTCAGAGGCCTACTCCTGCTCCTATTTCTTAAGTTCTTATGTTTTCTTAACCACAGAGTCTCACCTGCACAACAGCCAGATACTTGCCAGATAGTTTTTTTTCTTTTTTTTCACAGAGCACAAGAAAGTGTATATAAATGGTCACACAAGATTTTTAAAAACTACCAATTACATTATATCTGTTCATAATAACAATCTCATTACCCTATATTCATATAAGTTAATCAATAGTGATATTGAAATATACTACTTTATTGTATAAAAAAATAATCTAACCCCTACCAAGTTCGAAGCTGTTTATTAAGGAGAAAAGAAGGCAAAATACCTTCTCATGTAATAAAAATTGGTAATAGCCAACATCTGAGTTTAAACAGCAAATTGAAGGTTTTGAAAATAATTCAGAAAAGTTCTCAACAATGTTTGAAAGTCTTGACAAGATTCAGAGATTGAACAACGAATCTTCTCTAAATCTAAACATGACATAATGTTGCATATCCATTGAGCATGAGTAGGAGGAAGAACATCTTTCCACTTAAACAAAAGTGTCCTCCTAGCTATAAGAGATCTAATGGCTAAAATATGCAAATCAGGTGCCTTATAAAATTCTCCAGAAAATCTTTTTGGACCCGGAGCCTTCCCCGGGTGTAACGAACGTGTAGCCTTGGCGATTTCCTCATAAGAAATGGGTTGATCCATCTGTTTACAATTATCTGCAGAAAGTGCAGGGATATTTAACTGATCTAGAAAATAATTCATTACAGTATTATCTTTAGAGAAATCAGAACTATAAAGTTTAGAATAGAATTCTCTGAAGGTATCATTTATTTCAGAGTGATCAGTTGTCCTATCACCATTAGTTTTGCAAATTTCTTTAATTCATTGTTTAACTAAAGAAGTTTTTAATTGGTTGGCCAATACTTTGCCTCATTTATCTCTGTGAATGTAAAATTGAGTTTTATCTTCAAGAAGTTGAGTTTCAATTGGATATGTTAACAGAAGATCATATTTAGTTTTAACTGCAACACATCTTTGATATAAAACAGGATCTGGAGCTATAGCACATTTTTGATCTAATTGTTTCAATTGATTGGCTAATTCAGTTCTTTCTTTATTAGCTTTATTCTTAACATTCGCAGTCTAACAAATAAATTTTCCTCTAATATAGGCCTTTAAAGTATCCCATACAATAAGATTAGAAGTCTCTTAAGTCTCTTCCTTGTTTATTCTCTTCAAAAAACAAAATAATATGCCTCTCTAGATATCTTAAAAATTCCTTATCAGATAACAAAGTTGTATTAAAATGCCAAATTCTGTGTGTTTGAGGAAGACCAGGGAGATTTAAAGATAGAAATACAAGAGCATGATCTGAAACATCAACCTGTTTATATTCACTGGAATGAACTGATGAAATCATTTGACTATCAATAAAAAAAGAATCAGTCCTGGAATATGTATGATGAACATGGGGAAAAAAAACAAGTATCCCCTATCTAAAGGATTTAAGAAATGCCAAACATCAATTATACCACATTTCAATAAAAAGGATTGAATAAACAAAGCTGATTTATTAAGAGACACTGGTTTAGAAGGATAATCGGTCTAAAATTGGGTCTAGCCAGCAGTTAAAATCTCCTCCCATCACCAAAGAATAAAGATTCAGATCTGGTAAAAGAACAAAAAAAAAATTGCTCAAAGAATCCTGGATCATCTACATTTGGAGCATACACATTGGCAAATACTATTAATTTATTATCTAGTTTTCCTGAAACTATAACAAAATGTCCATTAGTACCAGACACTACTTTATGTTAGACAAAGGAAAGTGTATTATCTATAAGAATCAAAACTCCTCTAGATTTGGCCTGAAAAGATGAATGAAAACAAAGTCTGTTCCAATGGCTAAAAAAAACATAGATAACATTTGTGTATGTGAGTTTCTTGTAAAAAAAAGTAATAGGGACCGTAAATGTCCTAATATAAGCAAAAATCTTATGACGTTTGACAGGGTGATTTAACCTTTTCATGTTAAAACTGAGAAAATTAAGAGTTTGGTCCATTTTTAGTATTATTTAAAGGAAAGGCTAAAATGTAAGTTAAAATCAATCCATAAATATTGAGAAATGGTAACCAAACAACAAGTTGGCTAAAAAACATTTGAAAACAGCTTCTGAGCAAAGAAATGCATCCCCCTGGCCACATTCCAAAAGAAGAAAACCGACCATTAGAAAGCTAATGGTTTCAACTATGGACAACCCCCCAAAAAACCTAGTGATTGCTCCAATTAGCTTCAAGGTTGTTTATATTCCAACTTAGACTAAACAATATCCAAACAAGAAATTCAATTCTCGTAAATCAAAAATACAGTATTAAAAACATACAAAAGGAAATTAGTTACAAAGGTTTACCAAAAGTAAAAGATACTAAGTTCAAAGAAGTTATGTCTGAGTTTTTTAACATGGGTTTTAAACCCTCCCTTCACAATCCAGCTCATCTCAGAATCACACTTAAAAATGGTTTTTTCGAATGGTTTCATTTGACTGTTGAAACACAAAGGTTTTTAAAATCTGAAGGCTAGCTGTTTAGTTTGTCGTGACATGAAGATACAAGATTAAATGAGAAACTTTTAATTTGCAAATCCCGTTGAAGGGGCATGATTCGTTATAGGGTGGAATATTAAGATTCTCGACGACTATTCGCTTGAGGTTATGCAGGAATGTGCTAAGTTTAAAACTTTGTTGGAATTTTTTTAACAAGGGATTTAACCCGTCCCTTGGCTACCCAGTTTAACTGAGAATCTCATTAAAGATGGACTCTTCAAATGGCTTCATTTAAATGCTGAAGCATAAAGATTTTTTTTTTAATTTGAAAGCTAACTGCTAACTGCTTAGCCTGTTTTTTTCATGAAGATATAAGATTAACTGTTCAATGTCTTTCTGTATGAACAATGGCCCGGTAGTTTCTGATGCCATCAAAGTTGGCCTTTCTCCAATTTAGAATCTCAACTCATGGACCAGACCTTATTTTGAAACTAAAGACATTGTGAACACTAGATGCAAAGTGTTCCCCTACACAAACTTCTGACACCTGTCCTGTCTCATTCTGATAGCAGATCCAGTGTCGTACACTCTTTCATTGGGATTTCTTCGTATGAATGAAGGAAACTTTCCTGAACGTTTTTGACAAACTATCCCACCTATTCCTTTTACAGTGTAGGGTTCCCAGTAAATATGTGGAAAGTTAAAACAACCTTATGTTTCTTTCAACAGTCTGCGATCTCTTCTCTGTTCCTTTAAATCCCAAGTACTGTTGGGTTGTCTGTAATGCAGCCTCATTAACATGGTCATATCTTTCTTTTTCTTCAGTTCCACCCATAGCGCCTCACTGGACAAGTTCTGCAGTCTGACCTGACAAAGTACAGCCATTAAAGCCACCCATCCTCCTTTAATTCCTCCTGCTTTGTCACATCTAAAACAACAGAACCCTGGAATACTGAGCTGCTAATCCTGCCCCTCCTGCAAACAAGTCTAACTAATGGCTACAGTATCATAATTCTATGTGTTGATCCATGTCCTGAGCTCATCTGCCTTTCCTACGATACTTCTTGCATTGAAATAAATAGAGTCAGGACACTAGCCACAGAATGCTCAACCATTTGATTCCTGACTTTGTCTAATGTCTTAGCAACAACTGTCTCCACAAACCTCTCCATTAACTGTTCTGGCACCCCAGTTCCCATCCCCCTACAACTCTAGTTTAAACCCCACTGTGCAGCTTTAGCAAGCCTTCTATCAACACTGTTTTGTAATTCAATTTTTCACACTTTTTATTTTGAATTTACAGTAATTGTATGTATACGCACTGGATGCTGACCAATAGTAACCCCATCGCCTGGCACCTTGTGCCACCTCCTGTCTGCCATCAGATTTCTGAATGGTCTATGGACACTGTTTTGTTATTCATTGTTTCACACCTTTTGTTTTGAATTTACAGTAATTTCATGTGTTTGTACTGCATGACGACCAATATTGACCCTTCCATAGTAATCCCATCACCTGCTGTCAGTGACCCAGTTTCAGCCTCTCTCTCTGGCAATGTGTTGTGGTACTCCCACTCTCTGGTTGAAGAGGCCCTGGCATATCCCCTCTGAGTCTCTTCCCCCTCACCTTAATTACATTTTCTCAAATTTTATCTACCCCTGATATGGGGATGAGTTTTCTGCAGTCTATACCCTATCTATGTCCCTCATAACTCTGTACACCTCAATCACCCCCCTTGAGCTCCCCTGCCCTAGAGAGACCAGACTCAGCTTCTCCTGTCTCTCCTCATTCATCCCAGACAACATCCTGGTGGAGCTTCTGTGTTCTCTGACTGTTTCATTCAGATTCAATTCCTTTACCAAACATGTTTGATTCAATATTATTGAAATAATAAAATGTTATTTACCTTTCTGGCTTCAATCTCTGTTGAAAACATGCCCATTTTTTCACATAACATATTGCCATTACTAAGATGCAGAATAAGAGGATGAGTACGAGGATACTGGCGAGAATACTGGCCAAGACTTTCCAAGACCCACCTTCATCTGCTTCTGAAAAATAGCAACGATTGATGTACAGTTTAACACTGGTAATGTGAATTGTCCTTTGAATGACAGGTTTAATAGATAGATAGATAGATACTTTATTCATCCCCATGGGGAAATTCAACTGTTTTTCCAATGTCCCATACACTTGTTGTAGCAAAACTAATTACATACAATACTTAACTCAGTAAAAAAAAATATGATATGTATCTAAATCACCATCTCAAAAAGCATTAATAATAGCTTTTAAAAAGTTCTTAAGTCCTGGCGGTAGAATTGTAAAGCCTAATGGCATTGGGGAGTATTGACCTCTTCATCCTGTCTGAGGAGCATTGCATCGATAGTAACCTGTCGCTGAAACTGCTTCTCTGTCTCTGGATGGTGCTATGTAGAGGATGTTCAGAGTTATCCATAATTGACCGTAGCCTACTCAGCGCCCTTCGCTCAGCTACCGATGTTAAACTCTCCAGTACTTTGCCCACGACAGAGCCCGCCTTCCTTACCAGCTTATTAAGACGTGAGGCATCCCTCTTCTTAATGCTTCCTCCCCAACACGCCACCACAAAGAAGAGGGCGCTCTCCACAACTGACCTATAGAACATCTTCAGCATCTCACTACAGACATTGAATGACGCCAACCTTCTTAGGAAGTACAGTCGACTCTGTGCCTTCCTGCACAAGGCATCTGTGAACATTGTGAACATGTGAATATGTGAACATTGGAGGCTGATAGTTTTCCCTTAGATGCCTCATTTACAGTCAGTAAGGGAGGAGAGCACCGTGCTGAAGGATGAACTTGCTGTGCTGCTATTGTAGGGAAGGAAAGAAACATCAAGGTTATTAATAATAATAACTTATTTAGAGAGCAATTTTCATACAGACAATGTAGACAATGGGATAAAGAACAAGCATGAAAATAAATAAATAAATAGTCATGAAAATAGATGAGAAGCATGGTAAATAAATGGGTCTTGATCTGATGTTTAGAAGTGTCTGCATCCCTTATAGTTTTGTTAGTTAGCGTTTATGAGCATTGCTCTGCCAGTTATCCTTTGAGGGAGATTGTTTACATTTAACAGGCCGGCAGAAGAAGACCAGAGGGCTCGAGCAGGATTATAAAAGAAAAACGATACTGTTATGTACTCCGATCTCAGACCATTTAGAGCTTTAAAAGCAAGAAAAAAATCTTTGAAATCAATTCTAATAGATACAGGAAGCCGATGCTGAGTAGCTAGGATATCAGTGATATACTCTCCCATCCTGGTTTTTGGTTAAAAGTCCAGCAGTGGTGTTCTGAATGAGTTGAAATTTGAACATCAATAATACTGGATAGTTTCTGCAATGACCTCCATCTGCAACGTTAACTTATTGCTCTCATTTTAATCAGAGGTGCAGGTTGTGAAACTCCAAGGGCAGTGACGCTAATGTTTGTTCACCAATGAATTCCCCGGCGGCCTCCATCACTCACCAGTACAGAGTGGGATAAAAACAGAATACATTGAAAAAACTCAGTCATTCAGGCAGCCTGTGTGGAAAGGAAAACAGTCAATGTTTCTGGTTGAAGATTCTTCATCAGAAATGAAAAGGAGGAAGTCTAAATAGCAGAGAAGGCTGGGAGAGAGGGAATGTCTGTAATGAGTGGATCAACACAGCTGTAGTGTTCTCGCTCAGGTGTAAGGGAACGCTGAACTAAACACCGAGGTAAACAGTTGTCAATGAAAACAGGGCCACAGTAAGATTAACCGTTTACTGTTCACTCTTCCACATTAACGTATGGTGAAAACTGTTGATAAAACAATACAAGATTTGTACAGTATTTGTTTCCTTCTTGATATCACATTTACATCGTAAATACTTGCAAAGGTAAAACTACAACTACATTACATTAAAGTGCAGCATACAGTCAGAATCTACTTACGCCATTGACTGCTTTAAATACACTTCAACACAAACTATCCGCAACTCTTTAACTAATGAAAACATAAACCTTACCAACCATCATTACTTTTAACAATCAGCGTTAACATTTTAATTCAACATATCGATTATCTCATGAACTTACGGCGTTGCTTCACTATGTTTCTAATGCGTAGAAGACAACTTTTCTTGCGCTGATCTCGCACATGTGAGCCCCCTCCTTCCCGTTTCTCCAAACCCGTATTTTCCCACAAGACGCGGCGAAACCGGATGTGACGTCATCGCATGCCGTGGTATATCACAGACAACGAATTTACTTTAAACAATCCTAACTTTAACTAAAAAATACTACCAAACAAATTACTAAGCAAAAATATTATAAACTAAACAAATGCCATAAAGGCAACACAACAGCATTGATGGATAGTTAACTTTCCACCTATCACCTCCCAGCTTCTTACCTCATTCCTCCCTCCCCCACCCACCTGGCATCGTCTATCACCTTCCAGCTTGCCCTCCTTCCCCCACCACCCCAGCTTTTTACACTGCCATTTACCCCCTTCCTTTCCAGACCTGAAGAAGGGTCTTAGCCCAATAGGTTGACTGTTTATTCCTCTCCATAGGTGCTGTCTGACCTGCTGAGTTTCTCCACCATTTTGTATGTGTTGCTCTGAACTTCCAGCATCTGTAGAATCTCTTGTGTTTATTCATTTCCATAGATTCTGCCTCACTTGCTGAATTCCTCCAGCTTTTTTTTATGTGTGTGGCATTGAAGAGTTAAGCTACTTTGTGTAACATGTTGTTAATGGTGTAAAATCTGTTGGTGTTATACAGTCTGGTCTACTGGTTGGGTGCAGATGCCCAAAATATACAAAGGAAAGACGAGAGAGAAGAATGGTGACACAATACTAGACCTGACCTGATTCACACAGAAAAAAGAGCAAATTATCTGAAGTTGGTGAAGTTTATTCTGAGTCCAGCAGCTTGTAATGTGTCCAGACGATAAATCTGTTGTCCCTCAGCGTACATCACCCCAGTAACAATACAGGAGCCCAGCGCAATGCTGACTCACCTGATTTAATGCAAACGGTATATTTCAAAGTTCAAAATAAATTTAATATCGAAGTACATATTTGTCACCATATACAACCGAGAGATTCATTTTCTCATGGGCATACTCAATAAATCCACAATAGAATAATAACCATAATGGGTAATCATGACCAGAATCAGCTCCTTGCCCTTGCTGACAGTGAGTAAGAGATTGTCGTTATGACAGATTTTCAATCTATGTTGATTCATCTCCACCTTTGATTTGGCCTACGACTCATTCATTCATTGTATGTTCTGATGAACATGTGACAAATAAAGCTAATCTTTCTCTTTAGGAGGCCAAGACAGAGAGGTCAGAGTGGGAGTGAGATGGGGAATGAAGGTAGCACACAACTGGAAACTGGGGAGGTCAGAATGGTGGGGGGTGGGTTTCACCCCTGTGGACTCAGTGCAGGTCCATTACCAAATGATTATCTAGTCAGTGTTTGGTTTCTCCATGGGGGAAAAGGCCACATTGTGAATAGCAAGCATATTCACTAGATATGAGTGTCCTTGGGAATCACTGCCTTACCTGAAATGACTGTTTGAGTCCCTGAATCATTGGAAAGGGGCAGGGGTGCACAGAAAAGTGACAAACAAAGTGCAGTGGTAGGTGGCAGAGACGAGTGAACCAGGGTATCAGGAAGAGTGTGGAGGTAAGTATGCATTCAATGGTGGAATCTTGTTGGAGATAGTTCTCTCTGGATTCCATGTGATCCAACCTTCCAGAGCAGCCTACCATTTGGAACTTTATCAAAAGCTTATTGTAGTCCACAAGTGCCCTGGCTTTATCATCTTTCTTGGTCACCTGATCAAACAGCTCATTCAAGTCTGTAAGATATGATTTCTCATGCACAAAGCTATGCAGCTACTTCTGATCAACCCCCATCTATTCAGAAACGTATATGTGTTTTCTCTCAGGATCTTCTCTGGTAACTTTCCACTGATACTGGTCTATAATTTCTAGGGTTTGCTTTGCCACCCTTAAATACAAAAACAACATTTGCTACCCTCCAATATACCGGTGCCGCATTGGTGGAGGCTAACAATGATGCAAAAAGCAGCCACTCTCAGAGGACCCAGCTCTAACACCTAGGAGGCAACTCACCATCCTGGTGTCTGTTGTGGCCACAGGATCTCTTGTCTGTTCCCCTGTCTATTGAGGCTCCCATCACTAAAGCCCTGGCTGACTTCTCCCTTACCTGTTGTGCATCAGTTCCAATCCAGTATCACCAACCTGACTACAGCTGACATGGCCAGTAAAGCATTAGCACTTACAGTATTCCTCAAGCACTCACTTGGGAACTCAAACATCGCCACTTGTCATCTCTCACATGGTGGATTGGATAGTGGACTACTTGACAGATAGACCTCAGTATGTGCGGTTGGGAGACTGTAGGTCTGACACGGTGGTCAGCAGCACAGGGGCGCCGCAGGAACCGTACTCTCTCCGGTCCTGTTCACCCTGTACACATCAGACTTCCAATATAACTCAGAGTCCTGCCATGTGCAGAAGTTCGCTGATGACACGGTCATAGTGGGGTGTGTCAGGAATGGACAGGAGGAGGAGTATAGGAAACTGATACAGGACTTTGTGATATGGTGCAACTCAAACTACCTGCGTCTCAATATCACCAAGACCAAGGAGTTGGTGGTGGACTTTAGGAGATCTAGGCCTCATATGGAGCCAGTGATCATTAATGGAGAATGTGTGGAGCAGGTTAAGACCTACAAGTATCTGGGAGTACAGTTAGACGAGAAGCTAGACTGGACTGCCAACACAGATGCCTTGTGCAGGAAGGCACAGAGTCGACTGTACTTCCTAAGAAGGTTGGCGTCATTCAATGTCTGTAGTGAGATGCTGAAGATGTTCTATAGGTCAGTTGTGGAGAGCGCCCTCTTCTTTGTGCTGGCGTGTTGGGGAGGAAGCATTAAGAAGAGGGACGCCTCACGTCTTAATAAGCTGGTAAGGAAGGCGGGCTCTGTCGTGGGCAAAGTACTGGAGAGTTTAACATCGGTAGCTGAGCGAAGGGCGCTGAGTAGGCTACGGTCAATTATGGATAACTCTGAACATCCTCTACATAGCACCATCCAGAGACAGAGAAGCAGTTTCAGCGACAGGTTACTATCGATGCAATGCTCCTCAGACAGGATGAAGAGGTCAATACTCCCCAATGCCATTAGGCTTTACAATTCTACCGCCAGGACTTAAGAACTTTTTAAAAGCTATTATTAATGCTTTTTGAGATGGTGATTTAGATGCATATCATATTTTTTTACTGAGTTAAGTATTGTATGTAATTAGTTCTGCTACAACAAGTGTATGGGACATTGGAAAAAAAAAGTTGAATATCCCCATGGGGATGAATAAAGTATCTATCTATCTATCTATCTATCTATCTATCTATCTATCTATCTATCTATCTATCTATCTATCTATCTATCTATCTATATTAATGACCTGGATGATGATGTGGTTAACTGGATCATCAAATTTGCTGATGACACCAAGATTGGAGGTGTGGTGGACAGTGAGGACGGTTATCATGGCCTGCAGCAGGATCTGGACCAGCTGGGAATATGGCTGAAAAATGGCAGATGGAACTTAATGCAGACAAATGTGAGGTATTGCACTTCTGTAGGATCAGCCAAGGCAGGTCTTACGCAGTGAACGGTAGGGCTCTGAGGAGTGAGGGAGAACAAAGGGATCTGGCAATACAGTTCTATAATTCATTGAAAGTAATGTCACAGGTAGAGGGGGTCAACAAAAAAACCTTCAGTCACATTGCCCTTCATAAATTGATGTATTGAGTATGGGAGATGTACAGGAGATGGGATGTTATGTTGAAGTTGTATAAGACATTGGTGAAGCCTAACTTGGAATATTGTGTGCAGGTTTGGTCACCTATCTACAGGAAAGATTTAAGTAAAGTTGAAGGAGTACAGAAAGAAAATTACAAGGAAGTTGCTGAGTCTGGAGTTATAAAGAAAGACTGAATAGGTTAGGGCCTTATTCCTGACAGCATCGAATATTGAGAGGAGATTTGATAGAGGTATGTAAAGTTATGAGGGGTATAGTCAGGGTAAATGCAGGCAGGTTGGGTGCAACTACTACTAGAGTTCATGGGTTAATGGTGAAAGTGAAAAGTTGAAGGGGAGCTTGAGGAGAAACTTCTTTGCTCAGAGAGTCATGGAAGTGTGGAATGAGTTGTCAGTGCAAGTTCTGCATGCGAGCTCCAGTTCAATGTTTAACAACTTTGGAGAGGTACGTGGATGTTTAGGATATGGAGGGCAATGGTCTCAGTGCAAGTCAATGGGAGTAGTCAGTTTAAATGGTTCAGCATGGACTAGATGGGCCAAAGGGCCAGTTTCTACGCTGTACTTCCCTGTGATTCTATGACACTCTTGACAAGGTTGCTCCAAAAACTGAGTTGTTGATAGTGCTATTCAGAGCTGAGTTGCTATTGTTCCCCCAGCATCCAACCATGCTCCCTTCTCACTACCACTTTCTCACATCAGGAGCCTCAGGACTCTCAGCACCAGGTTCAGGAACAGATATTACCCCTCAACCATCAGGTGCTTGAACCAGAGGGGATAACTTCACTCAACTTCACCTGCCCAATCACTGAACCTATGGACTTACTTTCAAGGACTCTTCATCTCAGGTTCTCAATATTTCTTGTTTATTTACTTATTTTTTTGTTGGCTTGTGTATTTGCACATGTTCTGGTCTTTTGCACTTTGGTTGTTTGCCCATCCTGTTGGTTACGGTCTTTCATCGATCCTAAAGGTCCAAAGCTTCAAATGTTCATTTATTATTGAAACACACATTCAAATACAACTTGAAATTTGTATGCTCCAGATAGCCACAAAAACAAGAAAGAATATGAAAGTCATTCAGAAAGAAACATCAAACACCCTCTACTTGCTCAACAAAACAGAAAAGGAACGGGTGATAAAAAAACAGTATATCAAAACCATAAGTCTACAAACGTCCACAGTCCATAACACAATAGTCCAATCAATAAATGCAGAACCAGGATACCATCCTCTGATATCACCGATATTCAATTGAAAGAGAAGAGAGTGATACCACACGAGGCAGAGAAGCTTATCTGCCTCCACAGTGAGGCACACGGCGATAGTCAGATCACAGACTCCTTTTCCACAAGCGATCAAAAGGCAGGCAGTCAGCACTGAAAGTCTTGCTTGCCTTCTGCATTCGTCTCGATATCCCAGTCTTCCTTGACACTTTCATCAGTGATTAAGGATGATTTAATTAGCAAAATGGAATTGAACACTGGCTCATGCCCTGTCTCAAAGTTTCTTCAGATTGTGGCTGTTGGAGTAAGTGCTTACTTTCCAGAATCTTCTCAGAGACAGCAAAGCACTGGATCACACAAGCAATCTCCAAAATCACAGGCTCTAACTGTACCAGAAACACATTGAAGGTGAGAAACAGATGTAAAAGAAGTAAAAATGATACTTTTGTGAGCTGTCTGGAAGATGTTGACCAAGGAACCCCATAATGAGTAAAGCAGGAGGAAATTATAATTGGCAGATGGGTATAAAGGGTTCTGCCATGACATTACTGAGTGGTGTGGCTGGAAACGATGGGCTGAATGGCCTCCGGCACCACACTGAGCATATCATTTATCGGGCCTGAGGATCCCGTCCAACCAACGGGATACTGTGACTGTTGTCGACACCCCCGTCCGATCTGAATTTACTTATTTTATTCCCCTCTCTAAGTCACCTGGTGACATAGGCATGAAGTCCACAGGAGGGGATTTAAAACTAAGCCTCACACCATGCATCCAAACACCCAGAGCAAATTGTGCTCAATCAGCGGCTTCACCCTGGTGCCATCCACTGACAGCAAAGCGGGGATTACACATCATGTCCTCCTGTAGCTTTCTCGGTCGCGCTTTCCTCACAATGACTTTACGTGATTTTAGGTTACGCAATTCAATAAAGTCAAAGAATTCCGTTTTTGCCTGAAAGACTGTTGGTTCATCAATATATTAAGGAAATTTATGATGATATGTTAACCATTTTTACAGATGGATTAAAAGATAATTTAACTGGGAATGTTGCTTTGGCTGTTTTCGTGCCTGCATTATAGGTAACGATAAAGAAATGACCTTCTAACCATTTATCAGAATATATACAACAGGATTGGCTGCCATCAGTTTGGGCTTACAGTAGGTTGAGAAATTGGTCCACGTAAAGCTATAATTTGTTCAGATTCCTTTTCAGTTTTGATGAGAATTAAAACAGGTCATTCTAGCAGTTGGAAGCTCACCAAAGGTTATTTCATGTACAAAGTATTGGTTTATCTGTTTGTTTCTTATGGGTGCCTGCACAGGGAGGTGTTGAGGAGAATGAGCTGGTTGATTGTTTAGGTAAAACTGGTCAAAGTTCAGCAGTGGATATAGGCTGAGCCATGGGTCCCCTCAGCCTCAATCTCCTGCCTTTACCCGGTATCCCATCATGCCCTGACTAATCAACAACCTAACCTGGTTCTCAGCTTTCTACCTAGCTCTCTAAATTCTCTTTTCAGCACTTCATTGCTTTTCCTTCCTATGTCATTGGTACCAATATGTATGAAGACACCTGGCTAATCCCCTCACTCTCCAAAATGTTGCGGACGCAGTCTGAGACATCTCTGACCCTGGCACCTGGGAGACAACATACCATCTGAGTGTCCCATTCACATCCACAGAATCTTCTGTCTGTTCCTCTCACTACCACTATCGCTCCCTTCTTCTCTCTCTTTCCCTTCTGCACCACGGACCCATGCTCAGTGCCTGGAACCCGGTCGCCACAGCATTCTCCCGGGAGGTCATCCCCCACAAAAGTATCCAAAGCAGTATATGGGTTTTTGAGGGGAATGGCCAGAGGGGTGCTCTGCTCATACTGCCTATTCCCATTTCTCCCGATAGTTACCCAGCTACTCATCACCTGTCACTTCGGGGTGACCGTAGCTTTGAACAATTGTATCATCGCTCTCCTGTACAACCGAAGATCATCCAGCTGCTGCTCCAGATCCCTAACATGGTCTTCGAGGAGCTGCAGCCGGATGCATTTCACACTGATGTAGTTCCCCGCGAGACTCTGGGTCTCCCAGTTCTCCAGCTTCCCACACAAAGAGCACACCACAGCCATTGAAATGGTACAGTATGAGAGGAAAAGAAGCAAAAAGGAAACCTTAACTGACTGTTTACTCAGAGCCAATGCCTCTTCTGAGCCGAAGCCTGTCTCTTCGACTCTGACAATGGCCTGACGATGGCCGCTCCACTTATTCCTTCTATACTCTTATTTAGTTCATAGATCTCTGTTGATACCGCTGAGAGTCCACGTTCAATGGACAAACACCCCTTTTAAATAACCGCCACCGATCTGTGAGAAATCCCTCTTGGTAGAGCCTGTAGATGCCACTGATAGGCCACATACAATGTTAGTACAACATGATCAAAGTGACCATTGTCTTGTTAAACTGTCATGAGTTGGGTTGTGCTGCTTGGTTCAGGAACTCAATGGCTGAAGGGAAATAGCTGTTCTTGAACGTGGTGGTGTGAGACTTCAGGCTTCTGTATCTCCTGCCCGATGGTAACAGTGAGGAAGTAGACTGGGAACAGCTGACAGAAGGGAAAACAACATTTGATGGGAGAGGCATTTAAAAGTGAGGTGCTGGGACTTGAGGGTCAACATGCTCCTGTTCAAGGAAGAGTGGTGGGAACTGATGGAAGCTCAATACTGGCTTCAATTAGCTGTCTGGTTGTATCATTGTGTGGTATGGAAGCTGCAAGGCATCGGACCGCAAACCCTACAGAGGATAGTGAAAACTGACAAAGATCACCCGGGTCTTCCTCCCCCCATTTGTGACATTTACCGGGAGTGTTGCAGATGAAGGGTGGAAACATTGTTGAGGATCCCCACCACCCCTCCCACAATCTCTCTGACCCACCACCCATCCCACAATCTCTCTGACTCACCACCCATCCCACAATCTCTTTGTCTCTCTACTGTCAGGATGGAGGTACAGGAGCATGAGGACTGGGACTGTCAGACTGGGTAACAGCTTCTTCCCTCAGTCTGTGATACCCTGTCACCACTGAGGTCTCGTCACCAGCACAGTGAGCTGTTTATTGTTTACCTGCTCTGTGCACTGCATGCATTTTGAATTGTATTTTATTTATGTATTTCTGGTAATATTTTGTTTCATGTGCTGTGTATGATAAATGTTTTGTGGGTGCACTGTGATCTGGTGAAATGTTGTTTCATTTGGTTGTTTATATATAATAAAGTTAAACTTGATCTATTACTAAGGAGAAGTTGTCTGGGAAACTGAAAGGTCTGAAAGTAGATATGTCATCTGGACCAGATGATGTACACTCCAGGTTCTGAAAGTGTTGGCTAAAGAGATAGCAGAAGCATTAGTAATGATCTCCACTTTTTGCCTCCTGCCAATATCCATGTTAGCAGCTTTCCTGTAATACCATGGGCTCTTTTAGACCATAAGATATAGGAGCAGAATTAGACCATTTGCTCCATCAAGTCTGCTCCGCCATTTCACCATTGCTGATCCATACAACCATATAACAATTACAGCACGGAAACAGGTCATCTTGGCCCTTCTAGTCCATGCCGAACGCTTACACTCACCTAGTCCCACCTACCTGCACTCAGCCCATAACCCTCCATTCCTTTCCTGTCCATATACCTATCCAATTTTTTTTTAATTACATAATTGAACCTGCCTCTACCACTTCTACTGGAAACTCATTCCACACAGCTACCACTCTCTGCGTAAAGAAGTTCCCCCTCGTGTTACCTCTAAACTTTTGCCCCTTAAATCTCAATTCATGTCCTCTTGTTTGAATCTCCCCTACTCTTAATGGAAAAAAGCCTATCCACGTCAACTCTATCCCCCTCATAACTTTAAATACCTCTATCAAGTCCCCCCTCAACCTTCTACGCTCCAAAGAATAAAGACCTAACTTGTTCAACCTTTCTCTGTAATTTATGTGCTGAAACCCAGGTAACATTCTAGTACATCTCCTCTGTGCTCTTTCTATTTTGTTGACATCTTTCCTATAATTCGGTTCCCAGAACTGTACACAATCCAGATTTGGCCTTGTACAATTTGTACAATTTTAACATTACATCCCAACTCCTATACTCAATGCTCTGATTTATTAAGGCCAGCATACCAAAAGCTTTCTTCACCACCCTATCCACATGAGATTCCACCATCAGGGAGCTATGCACCATTATTCCTAGATCACTCTGTTCTACTGCATTCCTCAATGCCCTACCATTTACCATGTATGTCCTGTTTTGATTAGCCCTACCAGAATGTAGCACCTCACACTTATCAGCATTAAACTCCATCTGCATCCATTAAACTCCATCCATTTTCCCTCTCAGCCCCAATCTTCTGCCTTCTCTTTGTATCCTTCATGTTTTAACCAATAAGAATCGATCTACCTCTGCCTTAAATATACATAAAGACTATGGCAAAGAATTCCATGGATTTACCACTCTCTGGCTCAAGAAATTTCTCCTCATTTCTGTTCTAAAAGGACACGTTTCTCTCCTGTGGCTGTGTCCTCTGATCTTAGAGTCTCCCACCCACTGGAAACATCCTCACCACATCCACTCTATTAAGAACTTCCACTATTCAATAGGTTTCAATTA
Source organism: Hemitrygon akajei (assembly GCF_048418815.1). NCBI lineage: Eukaryota > Metazoa > Chordata > Chondrichthyes > Myliobatiformes > Dasyatidae > Hemitrygon > Hemitrygon akajei. The sequence continues at coordinate 8,463,967 of NC_133130.1, forward strand.
GGCCACCCCCCATTCTTCTGAATTCCAGTGAATACTGACCCAGAGCTATCAAATGGTCTTTATATAACAAGCTGTTTAATTCAGGAATCATTTTCATTAATCTCCTTTGAACCTTCTGAAGTTTCAACACATCTGTTTGTCTTGCAAAACAGCCTCATGTGCACCACCTTGTCAAAGGCTTTCTGAAAATCAAAGAAGATAATATCCCCCAATTCTCCTTTCTCTATCCTGCCTATTATTTCCTCAAAGACTTCCATAGATTTGTCAAGAAGGATGTCACGCTAAGGAAATATGCAGACTTTGGCCTGTTTTTTCATGTGCCTCCAAGTACCCTGAAACCTCATCCTTAATAATGGACTCCAACATCTTCCCAACCACTGAAGTCAGGCTAACTGGTCTATAATTTCCTTTCTTTTGCTTCCCTCCCTTCTGAAAGAGAGGAGTGACATTTTTGGGCCACTTATCCAAGAAAGAATGTCCTGTCATTGGAGAGGGTCAAGAGGAGATTCCTGTGAGGAGTTGCACACAGGTTGTTAAATAAACTACAGTGCCCATTCTGAGAGGTAATATACTAATGTGGACTGTGGATTGGTTATGAGCAGAAAACAATTTGTTCAGAACCAGTTTCTGAAACAGAAATGGCCATTTTAAGATTGTGTGACTCTGACTGTTGGGGTATCACAGTGAATTGATCGGTGATGTCAGTGAGGGGACTGTGTGATGGATTAAGTTACTGATTGGCAGTGTGGCTTTAAGGAGAATGTGGAGAGATTTCAGACAGACAGAACAGGTGAGTGAATTGTGAGATGGGAAGAATGAGATTGAAAAGTGTTGGTGTCCAGAGGAACCTGGATGTCCTACTTGTGTAATGAAGGTGATATGTAGGTATGGTGAGTAAATATGTGATGATCTTCATGTCAAAAGGTTTCAACTACATATTTCTGTAGTGATGTGATAGCCTGGTGACTGTGGATCTAGAATATTCTGTAATGGTTTATAACCTCATGCTTCTTCAGCAGTGTTTCAGTATGCTCCCAATGCATGGTCTCAAAGCTCTCAATACAATCCTGAATATTGCTTCCTGGGTCATGGGCCAGTGATTCCCAGGAGTCAGTGGGAAGCTGCATTTCTTCACAGAAACTTGCATCCTATATCCTTCTCAAGCAAAAACACTGCCGTTAATATCTATTTAATATTTGGCCACATCCCATGAAATCACTCTCTCTCTCCTGTGCTTATGTAAAGAATTAATTCATTCCCAATTTAAAATATGGATTCCCTAACATCCGGACTGTGCTCAAAAAGCAAATAACCGATCTTGGTGGGAAAGAGACTGTGGATGTTGGAATCTGTTACAAAAAGTGAACTTGGAAGAAGGAATCACACTGAAGTTTGGTCTAGAACGTCTGAGGGGAGGGAAGGAATCGGTGACAGCTCAATATAGGATCCTGTATCAGGTCTGAGAGTGCAGAGGGAAGACGGCCAAAATAAAGAGATGGGGGGTGGGCGGATGATATGGAGCCTAGAAGGTGATAGGAGTCACTACTGGAAATCTAAATCAAAAGCTACATTCACTAGTGCTGCACCAGCATGGGCGGGGGGAGGTGTTAAACTCGAGCTGCAGTGTCAAACAGATAGTGTAGATATTGTGGAGACAGATGTTGTTAAGACGTAAGATGAGGGTTTCTCAACCCGGGTTCTGTAAGAGATCACGATTATAAAAGAACAAACATCATTTATTGAACTTCTTGCAATGCGCAATGTTAGCACTCGTAGTGATGGGCGGTGACCGAGCAGCCCAGTTAGAAATCTCGCTAGAGGTCTCTCAGCCCAGTATGGCAGTGCACAGCAGGACCATGTTTATTTGCTTGACTCAATTCTCAGTTTTTAATGTGAGATAGGGGAGGATGGTAGGCTGATAATTGGTGAGTGCTGTATTGCACGGAGGGGAGGATGGTAGGCTGATAATTGGTGAGTGTTGTATTGCACGGAGGGGAGGACGGTAGGCTGATAATTGGTGATTGCTGTATTTCACGGAGGGGAGGACGGTAGGCTGATAATTGGTGAGCGCTTTATTGCACAGGGGGAAGACGATAGGCTGATGAGGAGCATGAAATTTGTTTTCTGAGGATTGAATAGACTCAGCCTCTGACGTCAGCCTCTCCCTTCTGAATTACCTCCCCAACTTCCCCTTACGCACTACCGACTGACTTACTGAAGCCAACAAACTCTATCGGTGTAGTAGAAAATTGGATGGAAATTTTCAGTCTAAAGATGGCAAATTTTGAAGAGATGGTGTGATGGAAGAGGAGGATTCTAGCCTAGGCCTAAGGACAATCCTGACAAGGTTAATGATGGAAGAATTACAATCTTCCGAGTCATTTCGCTACATTAGTGCAAAAAAGTCCGTCTTTTTTTCTATAAAACTATGGAAGTTTATTTACACAACAAATACAGAAAGTGCAAACATTAAGTATTTACAAGACAGAGAATGAATTTAAATTAAAATGTGATTATTATTGTCTATAAAACAATCATTCCCTAAGGGTCCAAGGGTCCTGAAAGAGCTAGATAGAGCTCTTAAAGACAGCGGAGTCAAGGGATATGGGGAGAAGGCAGGAACGGGGTACTGATTGTGGATGATCAGCCATGATCACATTGAATGGCCTACTCCTGCACCTATTGTCTATTGTCCACTGCTGCTGGAAATTCCCCACTTTACCCATTGTGACCAGATACTCCCTCTCCATGAACAGCCGGGCACAAACAGAAGAGGGGCAGGCAGTTGGCCCTGGCAGAGTGCTCAACTTTCCACCACCTATACCCGTGAATGGCCATCGTGGCCAAGCCCCAGAGCAAGCCCACCAGTTCATCCTCCTCGTGACGCTCCCCTTTCCTTACTGGGTGGCCGTATTTAAGGAATGCGGGGCTGAAGTGCAGCCAGAGCCTGAGGAGCAGCCCCTTCAGATACTCGAGAGTCATAAGATGATGAGAGGCATTGATCGTGTGGATAGCTAGAGGCTTTTCCCCAGGGCTGAAATGGCTAACGCCAGGGGCAATGTTTTAAGGTGCTTGGAAGTAGGTACAAGGGAATGTCAGGGGCAGGTTTCTCACACAGAGAGTGGGGGATGCGTGGAATGCACTGATAGAGGCAGATACAATAGGGTGATAGAGGCAGATACAATAGGGTGATAGAGGCAGATACAATAGAGTGATGGAGGCAGATACAATAGGGTGATAGAGGCAGATACAATGGGGTGATGGAGGCAGATACAATAGGGTGATAGAGGCAGATACAATAGGGTGATGGATGCAGATACAATGGGGTGATGGAGGCAGATACAATGGGGTGATGGAGGCAGATGCAATGGGGTGATAGAGGCAGATACAATGGGGTGATGGAGGCAGATACAATAGGGTGATGGAGGCAGATACAATAGGGTGATGGAGGCAGATACAATAGGGTGATAGAGACAGATACAATAGGGTGATAGAGGCAGATACAATAGGGTCTTTTAAGAGATTCTTAGATAGGTACATGGAGCTTAGAAAAATAGACAGCTATGGGCTAGGGAAATTCTGGGCAGTTTCTAGAGTAGGTTACATGGTCGGCACAACATTGTGGGCCGAAGGGCCTGTAATCACTGTAGATTTCTATGTTCAAAGACAGACTGCAACCTCTCACACTCCATATATGTGTGATACACTGACTCCTCACGCTCACAGAATGGACAGGTGTGCGGGGTGTCATTGACCCTGCTCAGAAACCTGTTGTACTGGACTGCCCTATGCAACACCCTCCACCCCACATCCCCTATGTACAGGGAGGGACCCCTGCGTAAAGGGACTTCCCCTGGGGACGTCCTCCGCTGCCAGATGGTAATACCGACCGGCAAAGCGAGTCCAGTTGGCAGATGAAGGCAAGGAAGAGGAAGGTGTGGTGGAGCAGCCTGTACAAGAAACACTTTGGAACATCACAGAACGGCACAAGATGGCCAATGTTATGTGGGACCTTCTCCCACGTGGTATCCAAAGGCCTGGGTCTGACCAGCATTTCCAGCGCATCAGTAGTGCTGCCAGATCGCCTCCATTTCCCCAAACCCCCTCTGTGATAGGATGGGGACCCAGCCCCTCGCAGCCTATCTGGAGGAGACCAGACATCATACCCTCGACAGCTCACGGTTCCCTCAAAGCAGTGGAGCCGATGCTGTCGGCCTGAAGTGCATACCCTCGTGCAGGCAGTATCCCTGGTGGAGAAATGGTGCCACCAGAACATGCCATCTGGAAGGGTGGTCACTATATAGGTATCTCTACAGGGTTCTGAGAAGGAGAGCCCCCAGCTGGGAGCGCACACACACCAGTAACTGACTACCCTCCAAGATCAGAAGGCTCAGAACCACAGATGAGTCCGAATGCCTCCTGTTGCCCCAGAAAAAGTAGAAACATAGAAAGCCCACAGCACAACACAGGCCCTTCGGCTCACAAGGCTGTGCTGAACATGACTTACCTTAGAAATTACCTGGGGTTACCCATAACCCTCTTTTTTTCTAAGCTCCATGAACCCACCTAAGGGTCTCTTAAAAGTCCCTAATGTATCCGCCTCCACCACCGTCACCGGCAGCCCATTCCACGCACTCACCACTCTCTACGTAAAAAGCTTACCTCTGACATCTCCTCTGTACCTACTTCCAAGCAACTTAAACTGTGCCCTCTTGTGTTAGCCATTTCAGCCCTTGGAAAAAGCCCCCGACTATCCTCAAGAGTCCTCAAAATGCCTCAAGAGTCCACCAGCCTCTCTGTGTCCTGGAGACAAAAGCAGTGGCAGGACTAAGTAATTAGCTGGCATTATATCTTTACAATGAAGGCTACTTCTCAATGGGCTTTCCATGGACTGGTGATCGAAGCTGTCCTGGTCCATTGTGCCTTGTCTGTAGCAAACAACCTACAACTGTAGGATGGGTGATGATACTAGTCAGGTGAAAAGTCACAGCTGTGCTCAGTCAGGACAGACTGGAAAACTTGACTCGTGAAGCGCTATGAGTAGAACTGAGGAATAAGAAAGGTATGACCACATTAATGAAGGTATACCACAGACCACCCAATTGTCCGAGGGATTTAGAGACACAAATTTGTAAAGAGATTGCAGACTGTTATAAGAAACATAAGGTTGCAATAGCAGGTGAATTTAACTTTCTAGAAATTGACTTTGACCCCCACACTGTAAAAGGACTAGGTGGGATAGAGATTGTCAAACGTGTTCAGGAAAGTTTCCTTCATCAGTATGACAGAGTATGCGATCTTGACCTGCTATTAGGGAATGAGACAGAAGTTTGTGTAGGGAAACACTTTACATCTAATGACCATAATGCCACAAGTTTCAAAGTAAATATGGAAAGGATTAGACCTGTTCCAGGGATTGAGATTCTAAATCGGAGAAAGGCCAGTTTTGGTGGTGTCAGAAAGGATCTGGCAGGTGCGAGTTACCAGCACAAATGGTTCAGTGGGAAGTTAAGAAAGGTACATGGATGGTAAGGGAATGGAGGTTGATGAATAAAGGCAGTTTAAATGGTTTAGCACAGGCTAGATGGGCTGAAGGGCCTGCTTCTCAGCTGTACTTTTCTAGGACCCTATGACTCTAATAATGTTGCTTCTGCCATTAATTGTATTCTCTTACTTACTTTGGATTTAATGGCCAGTCTATTTCTTTTACACACATCATTTTATCCTCTTCTCCTGTCCACTTGTTCTGACTGTTTTTCCGATTGGTAACGTCGTCCAGTTCTGACAACTCACACTGACAGCTCACAGTAAATTGGTTTATTATTGTCACACGTGCTCAGGTACAGAGAAAATCCTGTTCCTGGACAAAATGATTTGTCACGATTTTCTATATTATTCCAGAGTACTTTTCCTTTCCCACTTTTACATTTCCCAACTGTTAGCAGTTTACACTCCAGGGAAAGCCATCCAACTTGCCCTTGTTCCCAGGCCGCTGGTGGTGCCAGTGGACATTGGTGACATTCACACTGGCATTATACAAGGCACAGTGGAGCTGGACAGTTACACCCTCTGGCACCTTGCTGACTGGTGGATACTGCACAAGGACGGGATCATCTGCAGGATCTGTGTGTTGGATATGGATACATTAATGTGTATTTATGGAGATCAATACAAGGCAGTATATTTCCCCAGCATTTTACAATTTATAATATTTAAATACATTTTAGTCCCAAGAATAATTTACAACTCTTTACTGAAGTCAGTGATAGCTGGCTGGCTCTGAAAGTGTGACTGTCCTACAGTCATAATGATGTCACAGTTTGGAGAGAGTTCTGAAGACCATGTGGCATCTGTTGATAATATTTCCCCCTTTATCCCTGAACAAGTTGGTGCAGTCGTTTATTGATTCTATTGTGGTTATTTTCTATTATGTCTGCAAGAAAATAAATCCATCAGAAAGGTGGCATTCATGATTAAGGACCCCCCCCCCCCCCATCACACAGGACATGCTCTCTTCTCATTGTTACTGTCAGGAAGGAGGTACAGAAGCCCGAAGACACACACTCAGTTATTCAGGAACAGCTTCTTCCACTCTGCCACATGTTTTCAAATGGATATTGAACCCATGAATATCAGCTCAATTCTTTTAAGATATTATTTCTGTTATTGCATTATTTTTAATTTAGCTATTTAATATACGTATATATACTTACTGAAATTAATTTGCTTATTTTTTTCTGTTTTAACATGTACAGCATTGTACTGCTGCTGCTAAGTTAGCAAATTTCACAACATATCCTAATTAATTAAACCTAATTCTGAATTAAGCAACCCTGATCTATGACTCCGAACACTGAAGAATTTCTCCTTTTCTCTCCTGTGATAACACACTCCACATTGACATTTATTTTCAAATATCCAACTGGACACACAGAGCAGACGGTCAGTCACCATGTTGGTGCTCCCCACCCATGAGTTAGGGGCCACAGTGCTCTGGATCGTGTCCCAGTGATGGGGCTCCAGTATTACACTGTGTGTTCTTCAGTACAATGTGCCCAGCCACGGGAAGTGAGTGGTGGTGGAATAACTCCCAATGCAGGGACACACTGCTAAATAAATAGAACTTGTACTCACTGGTTACGATGAGCTGAGTGCCGTTCCCATCGATGTCTCCCCACACTCTGCAGTAATAGACGGCAGAATCATTGTGCACCACGTCTGTGACTGTCAGGGTGAAGCTGCTGTTGGACGTGTCTCTGTAGGGCAGGAATCTCTCAGTGAAACCCCGTCCCCACTCTGGGCTGCCTCCTGCCCTGTGTGTTAAAACCCACTCCATGTCCTGCCCAGGTAGTTTCCGATACCAGTGGACGTCGGTGTCTTCCAGCCTGGCTTTGCTCATGGTACACCATAACCACGCCGTGTGACCCTCAGTGACACGCTGTATGCTCGAGGACTGGATAAGGACAGGAACGTCTGCACCTGTAAGGGAGAATATCGTCACTTCAACCCCAGCTTGAAGCAGACATCTTTTGTCACATGACCTCTGTGAAAGTACAAACACTTTATTGCTTCTGATATTAATATAATGTTCCAGCTGTTCCCGAGTTTACAGAGTTCAGGCGAGACCAGTGATGGGTGATAAATATGTGCTTCAAATAATCACCACCCACTTTGAATTGAACGTGGAACAGTACAGAACTGGACAGGACATCTGACCTTGATGTTGTGCCGACCTTGATGCTCATTTATGCTAAATATCCTCCTCCTATGTATCATTCATATCCCTCCATTCCCTTTGTATTCACGTGTCTATCTAAAATCCTCTTAAAGTCTAACAAACTCCCTGCTTCACTACTACCCAGTAACCTATTCCAGGCAGATACAGTAGATTCTGGTTCACTGGGCTGTCGGTTAATCAGGGAGCTGCTTATTTGGGACATTTCTTAAATAACAAAAACTAATTGATAAAATAGGCAGGATTCACTTTGTTTATTTGGGACACTAAGTCGTTTAATTGGGACAGGAGGTTGTTGCTGAACAGTTTCTAACGAGAGTCATTAGTATGCACTTGTAAGGCCGTTACACAACACTGCTTTGAACAAATAGATTTTAAATAACATCAAAGCATGTGTTGTTGTTCAAAAAGCAGTGATTAAGTCCTGGTTCAATGGTTCATTTATTGTCAAAGTATGCATGTGCAATACAACTCTGATATTTGTCTTGGCAACATCTGTGTAAATTTTCTCTGCAGGTAGATGACCAGAACTGCACACAATACTTGGTCAAAGGATTCAATACTGAGGGTGGACAGGACATTGGTCAAACTGCTCTCAGAATATGGTGAGCAGTTTTGGGCCCTTATTTATGAAAGAGTGTGCTGGCATTGGAGAGGAGATTCATGAAAATTATCCCAACAATGAAAGGATCAACATATGTGGAGAATTTGATGGTTCTGGGCCTGTATTCACAGGAATTTAGAAGGATGAAGGGGAATCTCATTGTAACTTATCAAATACTAGATAGGGTGGACATAGAAAAGGTGTCTTCTGTAGTGGGGAGAGTCAAGGACCAGAGGGCACAGGCTCAAAATTGAAGGACATTGCTTTAGAACAGAGATGAAGAGGAATTTCTTCAGCCAGAGTGTGGTGAATCAGGGGAGTTCATTATCACTGGCAGCTATGAGGCCTGCAGTGGACTGATAGAAGCTACAGAATGTTATAAAATTAGTCAGCTCCATCTTGGTACTAGCCTCCGGAATATCCAAGGCGTCTTCAAGGAGTGGTGTCTCAGAAAGGCGACATCCATTATTAAGGACCCCCATCACTCAGGACATGCCTTCTTCTCATTGTCACCATCAGGAAGGAGGTACAGAAGCCTGAAGGCACACTCTCAGTGATTCAGGAACAACTTCTTCTCCCCTGCCATCCAATTCCAAAATGGGCATTGAACCCATGAAACCACCTCACTTTTTTATATATTATTTCTGTTTTTGCACTATTTTAACCTAACTATTTAATATACACACATATATAGTTAATGTAATTGATTTATATTTTTCCTTTCTATATTATCATGTATTTCATTGAAATGTTGTGTCGTTAACAAATTTCACAACACATGCCAGTGATAATAAACCTGATTCTGATTCTGATTGCCATGATTCAATGTGCTGATCCATGCTCTGAGCTCATCTGCCTTTCCTACAAAACTTCTTACATTGAAATATGTACAGATCTGAATATTCATCCCTCCATGCTTGAAAATTTGATTCCTTTCTTTGCATGTACCTTCACAACATTATCCCCACAATCACTCCACCAGCTCCCTGGTGGTCTTGTTCCCATCCCCCTGCAACTCTAGATTGCGTTCAAAACTGGGTTGGCCATAGAAGACAAAGGAGTGGGAAGGGCTGTTACTCTGCTAGTTACTGTGACTAGTTGTGTTCTGAAATGAACTACATCAGGTCCTCTGTTTTTGTGATATTAGCCAAAGATGATATGAAGATTGGTGGAGGGGCAGGTAGTGTTGAGGAAACAGGTAGGATGCAGAAGAACTTAGACAGATTAGGAGAATGGGCAAGAAAGTGGCAAATGGAATACACTGTTGAAAAATGTATGGTCATGCATTTTGGTAGTAGAAATAAATGTGTGGTCTATTTTCTAAATGGGGAGAAAATCCAAAAATCTGAAATGCAAGGGGACTTGGGAGTCCTTGTGCAGAACACCGTAAAGGTTAACTTGCAGGTTGTTGGTGAGAAAGGCAAATGCAATGTTAGCATTCATTTCAAGAGCAAGGATGTGATGCTGAGGCTTTATAAAGCACTGATGAGGCCTCAGCTTTAGTATTGTGTGCAGTTTTGGGCTCTTTATTTTAGAAGAGATGTGCTGGCATTGGAGAGGGTCCAGAGGAGGTTCACAAGGATGATTCCAGGAATGAAAGGGCTCTCATATGAGGAATGTTTGATGGCTCTGGGCCTGGACTCGCTGGAATTTAGAAGGATGATGGGGATCTCATTGAAACCTTTCAAATGTTGAAAGACCTAGACAGAGTAGATGTGGAAAGGATGTTGCCCATGGCAGGAGAGTCTAGGACAAGAGGGTATAAGGGGCACCCATTCAAAACAGAGATGCGGAGAAATTTCTTTAGCCAGAGGGTGGTGAATTTGTGAAATTTGTTGCCACATGCAGCTGTGGAGGCCAGATCATTGGGTGTATCTAAGGCAGAGATTGACAGGTTCTTGATTGCACATTATAGGGAAAAGGGGAGAAGGCTGGGAAATGAGGTCGAGGAGGAGAAAAAAAAATCAGCCATAATTAAATGGTGGAGCCAACTCACTGGGCCAAATGGCATAATTCTGCTTCTATGTCGTGTGGTCGAAGATGTAGTTTGGTTGATATATTAGTTTGCAGATGACACAAAAATTGGAAATATGTGGCATTGTGGGTCATGAAAAGAGCGTCAGAGTATCACAGACTATAGATCTGTTGCAGACTTTGAGCTGAGAAATGGGGAAGAGAAAACAACCTGGACAAGTGTGAGGTGATATACTTTGGGAGGTCAAATAATCGTGACAGTATAGAGTAACTGAATAGACCGTTTGGAGTATTGGTGTACAAAGGGATCTTATGATACAAATCCATTGTTAACTGAAAGTGGCAATGCAGCCCTGAAGAAGGGTCTCGGCTGAAACATTGACTCTTTCTTCCTCTCTATAGATGCTGCCTGACCTGCTGAGTCCCTCTAGCATTGTGTGTGTGTGTTGCCCTGGATTTCCATTATCTGCAGAATCTCTTGTGTTTATGATTGCAAGTAAAGAATGCATAAGGCTTGTTTGCCTCATTGTCAGGGTGCTGATCATGGAGTCATGCAGCAGCTGGGTAAAGTTCTGCTTTGGGAACATTTCCTGTTCAGTTCTGGTTACCCCATTACAGGGAGGATGTGGAGCCTTTGGAGAGGAGGCAGAAGAGGTTCACCAGGATGTGGCCTGGATTGCAGAGCTTTAGTTATATAGGAGTTTAGACTGACTTGAATTGTTTACTCAGGATAATTGGAGACTGAGCTGTGACCATAAATTTATGTGAAACATAGAAAAAGTCGATAGAGACACAAGGGATGCTGCAAAAACGTTGGTGTCCTGATTAATCAAGAACCCATCAACCTTCGCTGTAAAAAATACTCAATGACTTGGCCTCCACAGTAGTCTATGGCAATGAATTCCACAGATTCACTACCCTCTGACTAAAGGAGTTTCTCCTCATCTCTGTTATAAATGGGCATCCCCCTAATCTGAGGCTGTGCCCTCTGGTCCTAGACTTGCCTATTATAGGAAACATTCTCTCCACATCCACTCTATCTGGGCCTATCAATATTTGATAGTTTTCATTAAGATCACCCTTTATTCTTCTAAATTCCAGTGAGTACAGGCCTAGGGCCATCAAATGCTCCTTGTACATCAATCTTTTCATTCTTGTAAACATCCTCTGGACTCTCTTCAATTTCATCACATATTTTCTGAGGTAACTGTGCAAAATCTCATTATTATCCTCATTGTTTTAATCATGCCTGTAGTCCAGTCAATGTCCTGTTTTATTCAGATGGTATCTGCAATTCCTCTGGGTGCTTTTGTCTTTCAGCACCTGAGTCGGTGCAATGGTTGTCCCAAACCTTGCATTCGTCTATTCACAGACACAATGTCACTGGCAATACCAGTATTTATCCTCTTTCCCTGATTACTCAGGAGCCAGTGAAGAGTCAAGCAGATTGTTCACTTGTAAAAAATCAGTTTGTCCCATTCTTTATTCTGAGCAGAAATTTTTAATAACAGGTGTTTCTATAAAACTGAGAACATGATGTCATCGTTATTTGTAGATGTTGGTACAGAGACGTGACTAGAAATACAAGCAACATGAAGTACTCACTGGTCACATTCAGCTGGGTTCCCTTTCCAAAGACTGAGTCCCAAATGCCACAGATGTAAAGTTTAGAGTCGGTGATCCTCACGTTGCTGATGGTCAGTGAGTAGCTGTTGGTGGTGACATTCCTGGAAAGCTGAAATCGACCAGAGAAGCCCCGTGATCTGTAAGCTCGGCCAGTACTGTAAAGACTAAGGATGATTCCTTTTTGTGTCAGTTCATTGTGTGAGTTGTACCAGTGTACATGGTATTTATCCACAGTGACATCCACATTGTCACTCTCCAGGTCACACTGTATCTGCACCATTCCACCTTCACGCACCTTCACAACTCCTGGTGATTGGATCAGGACTGTCTCTGCATTTACACCTGTGGGCAGTAAACAACTGAAGGTCAGGGCAGATGAAGAACCACAAAAACAATCATAATGATTTGAAATATATGAAAGATATTTATGAATATTTTGCGCATTGAATATCAATTTGCAGTGTAACTATTTCCATCCTGAGCTCAGTTCTTTCACTTTGTACTGAACCAACCTACAATCTCCTGGTTGCTGCAGCCAGCACCAAAGTAGAAATATTGAACGTAAATGCACAAATCTTGACCAATGTAAGATTTTATAGACTGCACGCAGAATTACAAATGTCACTCCACTTTTCACGAAGGGAAAGAAGCAGAAGAAAGGAAATTATAGGCAAGTTAGATTGACCTCAGTGGTTGGGAAGATGTTGGACACAATTGATAAGGATGTGGTTTTGATGTACTTGGGGGCACATGATAAAATAAGCCAAAGTCAGCATGGTTTCCTCAAAGGAAAATCTTGCCCGAGAAATCTGTTGGAATTCTTTGAAGAAATGACAAGCAGGATGGACAGAGGAGAATCAGTGGATGATGTCTATTTGGATATTCAGACAAGGTGCCACACATGAGGACGCTTGACAAGACAAGAGCCCAATGGCATTAGAGGAAAGATTTTAGCAGAGTAGAGCATTGGCTGTTTGGCAGGCGGCAAAGAGTGGGAATAAAGTGAGTAGCTGTGTTCCACAAGGGTCTGTGTTGACTCTGATTATTTTTAACTTCAAGGTTCAAGGTTCAATGTATTTTTATTTTCGAAGTATTTATGCACTGTACAATTCTGAGATTCATCTTCTCCAGACAGCCACAAAACAAATAAAACCATGGATGGCATTTAAAGAAAAAGATCAACACCCTCATGAAAAAAAAATCTGCCCAAAAGGTAACACGGACATCTACCCCACCATGCATAAAGAAACACATTGTGCAAACAGCAGCAAGAACATCAAGCCCCCCTATGTACAAAAATGATCACGCAAATGGCAACAAGAACCCCACACACAAAAATCACATTGTGCAAACTGTAACAAGAACATCAACCCCCCCCATGCATGAAAACAAATTGTGCAAATGGTAATAGGGATATCAAGCCCCCCCCAAGTGTAAAAAACAAATCATGCAAACGGCAACAAAAACATCAAACAAATCTTGCAAATACAGCAAGAAAGAATGGGTGAAATCACAGAATGTAAAAAACTGAAAGAGTCTAAGTGAAATACAATACAATCACTGGCATATCTCTTTACTTTGTGGAAGCAGTGCAATGCAATAAATGATCATGTAGAGAAAAAATCTGTGAATTACAATCAGTATATATTTATTAAATACTTAAATAAAATAAGTAGTGTAAAAATTTAGGAAGTTTTAAAAAGTGCTGAGGTAGTGCTCATGCCATTCAGAAATCAGACAACAGAGGGGATTTGAAGCAAGAAGCTGTGAGTGGAACGGCTGACAGGATTTTCAGAGAGAAGGCATTTTACTCCTCGGGGTAAAGAGAAACAAGACTGTGCAGGTGCATGATGTCAGCCAGTAGAGAGCGGGAAGATTTTAAAAAGAAGACCGCCATATACAGCCAGCAGTGGTCGGAGCGGGCAGCAGAGTGAGAGGGCTTCGGCTCAAACGGGGCTATGGCGAGGAAAGGCCAAGGTGAAGAACTGATTCATAGATAACGGCCTTCGACTTCCCTAGCAGACTTTTCCCTTTCTCCCGTGGTCCTCTTCCGCTAACCTCTGTTGCTCTGTCATGGCAGGTGAGCTCAGACCCGTGCCATGCTTCTCCTGTGACGTGGGAACTCAGGGAGGCTGACAGTGTCCCTGAAGGCTTTGTGTGCAGGAAGTGTGTCCAGCTGCAGTTTCTGATAGACCGCATGGTGGCACTGGAGCTGAGCATGGACTCTCTTTGGAGCATCCAAGATGCAAAGAATGTTGTGGATAGCACATTTAGTGAGTTGGTCACACGGCAGTTTAAGGATCTAAGGAAAGATAAGGAATGGTGACCAACAGGAAGAGTAGTACCATAGAACCATAGAACTCTACAGCACAGTACAGGCCCTTCAGCCCTCCATGTTGTGCCAACCCATATAATCCTGAAAAAAAGTACTAAAAGTACTTAAAAAAAGTTACCCCATAACCCTCCATTTTTCTTTCATCCATGTGCCTGTCCAAGAGGCTCTTAAATACCCCTAATGTTTTAGCCTCCACCACCATCCCTGGCAAGTCATTCCAGGCACTCACAACCCTCTGTGTAAAAAACATACCCCTGATGTCTCCCCTAAACTTCCCTCCCTTAATTTTGTACATATGCCCTCTGGTGTTTGTTATTGGTGCCCCGGGAAACAGGTACTGGCTATCCACCCTATCTATGCCTCTCATAATCTTGTAGACCTCTATCAAGTCCCCTCTCATTCTTCTACACTCCAAAGAGAAAAGTCCCAGCTCTGCTAACCTTGCTTCATATGACTTGTTCTCCAAACCAGGCAACATCCTGGTAAACCTCCTCTGCACCCTCTCCATAGCTTCCACATCCTTCCTATAATGAGGTGACCAGAATTGAACACAATACTCTAAGTGCAGTCTCACCAGAGATTTGTAGAGTTGCAACATGACCTCTCTACTCTTGATCTCAATCCCCCTGTTAATGAAACCTAGCATCCCATCGGCCTTCTTAACTACCCTATCAACCTGTGCAGCGACCTTGAGGGATGTATGGATTTGAAACCCAAGGTTCCTTTGTTCATCCACACTTTTAAGTAACTGACCATTAATCCTGTACTCAGTCTTCTGGTTTGTCCTTCCAAAATGCATCACCTCACACTTGTCCGGATTGAACTCCATCTGCCATTTTTCTGCCCAACTCTGCAGCCTGTCTATATCCTCTTGTAACCTTTGACAACCTACAGCTCCATCCACAACTCCTCCAATCTTGGTGTCATCCACAAACTTACTCACCTATCCTTCCACCTCTACATCCAGGTCATTTATAAAAATCACAAATAGCAGGGGTCTCAGGACACATCCCTGCGGCACTCCACTAGTCACTGACCTCCAGGCAGAATACTCTCCTTCCACAACTACCCTCTGCTTTCCTCCTTTAAGCCAATTTTTTATCCAAACAGCCAGGGTTCCACTTACTCATGCCTCATGACTTTCTGGATGAGTCTCTCATGAGGGACCTTGTCAAATGCTTTGCTAAAGTCCATGTAGACCACATCCACTGCCCTACCTTTATTAATTTCTTTCGTTACCTCTTCAAAAAGCTCAATCAGGCTTATGAGGCACGATCTTCCCTTCACAAAGCCATGTTGACTATCCATGAGTAGACTGTACTTCTCCAAATGCTCATAGGTCCTATCCTTAAGAATCCTTTCCAGTAGTTTGCATACCACTGACGTAAGACTCACCAGCCTATAGTTCCTAGGTTTCTCCCTGTTACCTTTTTTAAACAAGGGAACTACATTTGCCATTCTCCAGTCCTCTGGCACTTCCCCTGCAGCCAAAGAGGATTCAAAGATCATAGCTAATGCTCCAGCGATCTCTTCTCTCAATTCCCACAACAACCTGGGGTGTATCATATCCGGCCCTGGGGATTTATCAATCTTAATGTTTTTAAGAAGGTCCAGCACTTCGTCGTCCTTAATCTCCATGTTGTCCAGCACACAGGCCCGCTCTACTTTGACCTCATCCTGATCGAGATCCTTTTCACTTGTGAATACTGAAGCAAAGTATTCATTTATGACTGCCCCAACCTCCTCCGCCTCCAGGCACATGTTGCCCTCTTTATCCTTTAGCCATCCCACCTTCGTTCTTGTCATCCTCCTATTCTTTACATACGTATAGAACGCCTTGGGGTTCTCCTTAATCCTTGTGTTGCCTTTATGGCAGTTATTTAGTTTATAATATTTTCGCTTAGTAATTCGTGTGTTAGCATTTTTTAGTTAAAGTTAGGATTGTTTAAGTAAATTCGTTGTCTGTAATATATTGCGGCATGCGATGACGTCACATCTGGTTTCACCGCGTCTCGTGGGAAAATACCGGTTTGGGATAAACGCAAGGGTGGGGGTGCTCACACGTGTGAGATCAGCGCAAGAAAATTGTCTCTGTATGCATTAGAAATCACAGTGAAAGCAACGCTGTAAGTCATGAGATAATCGATATGTTGAATTAAAATGTTAACACCGATCCTGTTAAAAGTAACGATGGTCAATAAGGTTTATGTTTTCGTTAGCTAAAGAGTCGGGATAGTTTGTGTTGAAGTGTATTTAAAGCAGTCAATGGCGTAGGTAGATTCTGACTGTATGCTGCACTTTAATGTAATGTAGTTGTTGTAGTTTTACCTTTGCAAGTATTCACGATGTAAATGTGATATCTAGAAGGAAACAAATACTGTACCAATCTTGTATTGTTTTATCAACAGTTTTCACCATACATTAATGTGAAGAGTGAACAGTAAATGGTTAATCTTACTGCGACCTTGTTTTCATTGACTATGGTTTACCTCGATGTTTAGTTTGGCGTTCCGTTACACGCGAGCGAGAACATTACAATCCTACATGCCAAGATCTTCTCATGCCCCTTCAAGCTCTCCTAAATCCTTTCTTTAGCTCCTTCCTGGCTACCCTATGTTGCTCATAAGCCCCTCCTACTTCCTGCTTCTTATATCTAACATATGCTTCCTTTTTCCTCTTGACGAGTTGCCTCCCATGTTTCATCAGCCACGGTTCCATTTTCCTTCCATTTTTTCCTTGCCTCAGTGGACAAACCTATCCTGAACCCAGCTCAAGTGGTCCCTAAACTTCTCTGACATTACTTCTGTGCTTTCCCCTTTGAACATCTGTTTCCAATTTACTCTCGCTAGTTCCTGCCTCATCCCTTCAAAGTTAGCCCTTCCCCAGTTAAGCACTTTACCATTTCATCTGATTTTATCCCTTTCCATAGCTATGCTGAAGCTAAGGGAGTTGTGGTCACTCTCACCAAAATGCTCCCCCCACCAAGAGGTTGCTCAGGTTTATTACCCAGAACTAGATCCAGTATCGCTCTCCTCTCATCGGCCTGTCAACATATTGTGTCAGGAATCCTTCTTGAACACACCTGATAAATTCAGCCCCATCTATGCCCCTTGCATTCAGGTGGTGCCAGTCAATATGAGGGAAGTTGAAATCACCCATAACTACTACCCTGTATTTCCTGCACCATTCTAAAATCCGCCTGCTTATCTGCTCCTCGGTGTCCCGAGGGCTATTTGGGGGCCTATAGACTACTCCCAGCACAGTGATTGATCCCTTCCTATTTCTGACTTCCACCCAGACTGACTCCGTAGACACTCCTTCTGAAGTGTCCTCCCTTTCTATAGCCGTGATACTATCCCTGACCAGCAATGCTACTCCCCCCGCCTTTTCTACCTCCCATACTGTTCCTTTTAAAACACCTGAACCCCAGGACCTGCATCATCCAATCCTTCCCTTCCTCCAACCAAGTTTCAGTAATGTCCACAACATCATAGTTCCACGTACTAATCCATGCTCTAAGTTCATCCTCCTTGTTCCTAAAACTCCTAGCACTGAAATAGACACATTTCAACCCCTTTAACTGGCTACAATTATGTTCTGTCCCCTGCTTGTCCTTCCTCATCAACTCAGAACTCTTAGCATCATGCCCTTGTCCTTCTACCTTAATCCCTGCACTCACATTCTGATTCCCACCCCCCTGCCAAACTAGTTTAAACCCTCCCCAACAGCTCTAGCAAATCTGCCCGCCAGGATATTGGTCCCCCTGAGATTCAAGCGCAACCCACCCTTTTTGTACACTTCACACCCACCCCAAAAGAGGTCCCAATGATCCAGAAATCTGAATCTCTGCCCCCTGCTCCAATCCCTCAGCCACGCATTTATCCTCCACCTCATTCTATTCCTATTCTCACTGTCGTGTGGCACAGGCAGTAATCCCGAGATTACTACCTTTGAGGTCCTGCTTTTCAACTTCCTTCCTAACTCCCTGTAGTCTTCTTTCAGGACCTTTTCCCTTTTCCTCCCTATGTCATTGGTTACCAATATGTACCACGACCTCTGGCTGTTCTCGCTCCCTTTGCAGGATATCTTGTACACGATCAGAAACATCCCGGACCCTGGCAGCTGGGAGGCAAACTACCATCTGAGTTTCTTTCCTGTGTCCACAGAATCGCCTGTCTGAACCCCTGATTATAGAGTCCCCTATCACTACTGCCTTCCTCTTCCTTTCCCTACCCTTCTGAGCCACAGGGCCAGACTCTGTGGCAGAGGCACGGCCACTGTCGCTTCCCCCAGGTAGGCTGTCCCCCAGCCCAACAGTACTCAAACAGGAGTAGTTATTGTCAAGAGGTACAGCCACAGGGGTACTTTCTAGTACCTGACTCTTCCCCTTCCCTCTCCTGACTGTGACCCATTTCTCTGTCCCCCGTGGCCCCAGAGTGACCACCTGTCTGTAACTCCTCTCTATTACCTCCTCACTCTCCCTGACCAGATGAAGGTCATCGAGCTGCAGCTCCAGTTCCCTAACACGGTCCCTTAGGAGTTGCATCTCGATGCACCGGATGCAGATGTGGCCGTCCGGGATGCCAGGAGACTCCAGGACCTCCCACATCTGACACCGACCATAGAAAACTGACCTCTCACACATACTACCTCCTTTTGCAATCAACAACTGCCTCACCTCATCCCATTACTGCCGAAGCCCATTGATCCAAAGCCCTTTCACTCCACTGCCCACTCTCAATGTTGCCCACTAGATATGTCTGCCTTCTTTTTAAACTGTTCACGCTCAACTGGCTGACGTCATGCGTCTGCGCAGTCTGGCCTCTCTCTTCCCCTGAGAACTCAAAATGTCTTCCTGCTGGAAATCCTTAGGTGCTCTCCCGCTGCCTTCTTGTTCCAAATCAGGAACAGGAATTAGTAGCAGCAAGGTAGTCCAGGAGTCTCCTGCAGTCATCTCCCTCCAAAACAGACACACCGCTTTGGAGTCTGTTGGGGGAGATGGCTCATCAGGTGAAGGCAGCAGTAGCCAGGATCGTGGCACCATGGATGGCCCTGCTGCTCATGAGGGCAAGAAAAAGAGTGGTGGAGAAGTTGTGGTAGGAGATTCCATGGTAAGGGGAATAGAGAGGAGCTTCTGTGGCTGCAAACGGGACTCCCGTATGGTGTGTTGCCTCCCGGGTGCAAGGGTCAGAGATGTCTCGGAGAGGCTGCAGGGCATTCTGAGAGGGGAGGGTGAGCAGCCAGCTGTCGTGGTGCATGTAGGTACTAACAATATAGGAAGAAAGCGGGATGAGGTCTTACAAGCTGAATTTAGGGAGCTAGGAGATAAATTAAAGAGTAGGATCTCAAAGGTAATAATCTCAGGATTATTACCGGTGCCACGTGCTAGCCAGAGTTGGAATAGCAGGATAGCGGGAATGAACATGTGGCTTGATCGGTGGTGCAGGAGGGAGGGTTTCAGATTCTTGGGGCATTGGAACCACTTCTGGGAGAGGTGGGACCAGTACCGTCTAGATGGTCTACATCTGGGAAGGGCCAGGATCAATGTCCTTCAGAGATTGTTTGCTAGTGCTGTTGGGGAGGCTTTAAACTAATATGGCAGGGAGATGGCAACCCACACAGAAAAGAAGAGGGAAGTGATGCAGAGACCAAAGCAAGACTTAGTGAAGAAAAAAGTAAGAGTAGAGTGCATAAAAGTTAAAAGCAAAAATTGCATAGGTCACTAGATTTCAAAAGGGCAATGAGTATAAGGGCACTTTAATTAAATGCACGTAGTATTGGAAACAAGGACAATGAGTAGATGGGCACTTTATCTAAATGCCCATAGTATTGGAAACAAGGTTAGTGAACTTGTGGCACAGATCAGTACCAAGGCTTATGATTCATTGGCCATTACAGAAACCTGGTTGCAAGGTCGAGATGATTGGGAATTACATTTCCAAGGTTATCAGGTGACACGGAAAGATAGACAAGGAAGGCAAAGGAGGTGGGGTGGCACTCTTAATTAAGAATGAGATCAGGACAGTTGTGAGAGATGATATAAGATGTACGGAGCAGAATGTTGAGTCCATCTGGGTAGAGATTAAGAACAGTAAAGGGATAAAATCACTGGTGGGAGTTGTCTGTAGACCACCTAATAAAAGTATTGCAGTGGCAGAAGTGATTAACCAAGAAATAACTGAGTCTTGTAAGAATGGAATGGCAGTTGTCATGGGGGATTTTAACTTTCATATAAATTGGGTGAATCAGGTTGGTCAAGGAAGTCTTGCGCAAAAACCTCCTAGAATGCATCCATGATGGCTTTCTTGAGCAGCATGTTAGTGAACCTACAAGGGAAAATACTGTCTCAGATCTAGTCCTGAGCAATGAGACAGGTAAGATTAACAATCTTGTGGTCAGGGATTCTTTTGGAAAGAGTGATCATAGTGTAATTGAATTTTGCATACAGATGGAGGACGACTAGTGTATTATGCTTGAGCAAGGGACACTACAATGGGATGAGGGAGGAGTTGGCTAATGTGGACACATCTAATGTGCAAAGATTGATGTTATGGATGAAATGGGAGGTGAGGACCAAGATAACATGACTGTCACTAAAGAGATAGTGATGAGAAAACTAGAGGGCCTGAAGGTAGATAAGTCCCCTGGTCCTGATGGGATGCATCCCAGGGTGCTGAAGGAATTAGCGGAGGTTATGGAAGACACATTGGTAGTCATTTATCAAAACTCTCTAGAGTCTGTACAGGTCTCGGCGGATTGGAAGACAGCAAATGTCACGCCACTTTTTTAAAAAGGATGCAGGCAAAAGACGGGCAACTATAGGCCGGTTATCTTAACATCTGTAGTTGGGAAAATGCTTGAAGCTGTCATTAAGGAAGAAATAGCAAAACATTTAGAAAGGAGTAGTTCCATTAGACAGATGCAGCATGTATTCAGGAGGGGCAGGTCTTATTTGACAACCTCACTGGAGTTCTTTGAGGACATAATGAGTACAGTGGATAGAGGGGAACTGGCGGATGTCGTATACTTGGATTTCCAGAAGGCATTCGATAAGGTACCGCACAGGAGACTTATAAATAAGATATGGATGCATGGAGTCGGAGGAAGTGTATTGGCATGGATAGTGGATTGGTTAACCGATAGAAGGCAGAGAGTTGGTATAAATGGTGTTTCTCCGGTTGGCAGTCAGTGGTGAGTGGGGTGCCACAGGGGTCAGTGCTGGGCTCGCAGCTGTTTACCATTTACATTGATGATTTGGAAGAGGGGACTGAGTGTAGCTTAGCAAAATTTGCTGATGACACTAAACTGAGTGGAAAAGCAAATTGTACAGAGGATGCGGAGAATCTGCAGAGGGATATAGATAGATTAAGTGAGTGGGCCAAGGTCTGGCAGATGGAATACAACGTTGGTAAATGTGAGATCATCCACTTTGAAGGGGAATAATGGAAGAGCAGGTTATTATTTAAATGGTGAAAGATTGCAGCATGCTGCTGTGCAGAGGGACTTGGGAGTGCTTGTTCTTGAATCGCAAAAAGATGGCTTGCAGTTATAACAGGCTATTAAGAAAGCAAACAGAATGTCGGCCTTCATTGCTAGAGGGTTTGAATTTGAGAGCAGTGAGGTCACGCTGCAACTATATAGGGTACTGGTGAGGCCACACCTGGAGTACCATGTGCAGTTTTGGTCTCCATGATTGAGGAAGGATATATGGGGTTTGGAGGCAGTGCAGAGGAGGTTCACCAGGTTGATTCCAGGGATGAAGGAGTTAACCTATGAGGAGAGATTGAGTTGCCTGGGACTATACTCTCTGGAGTTCAGAAGAATGAGAGGGGATCTTATAGAA
Organism: Hemitrygon akajei; assembly: GCF_048418815.1. Classification (NCBI taxonomy): domain Eukaryota; kingdom Metazoa; phylum Chordata; class Chondrichthyes; order Myliobatiformes; family Dasyatidae; genus Hemitrygon; species Hemitrygon akajei. The sequence goes on from NC_133130.1 coordinate 8,486,084, forward strand.
ACATTCAAAATTTTGAAAGGGATAGATAAGATAGAAGTAGGAAAGTTGTTTCTATTGGTAGGTGAGACTAGAACTAGGGGACATTGCCTCAAGATTCAGGGGAGGAGATTTAGGATGGAGATGAGGATAAACTGTTTTTCCCAGAGAGTGGTGAATCTGTGGAATTCTCTGCCCAGGGAAGCAGTTGAGGCTTCTTCACTAAATATATTTAAGATACAGTTAGATAGGTTTTTACATAGTAAAGGAATTAAGGGTTATGGGGAAAAGGCAGGTAGATAGATCTGAGTTTACAGACAGATCAGCCATTGAATGGCGGAGCAGGCTCAATGGGCTGGATGGCCTACTCCTGCTCCTATTTCTTATGTTCTTGTGTGATAAGCTGTCCCCAAATCAGGCTTCTATACCTTCCTCCTGATGATTGCTATAAGAAGGCGGCATGTCATGGGCGGTAGAGGGCTTTAATGATGGACACTGCCATTCTGAAGCACCACTCCTTGATGATAACCTGCATGCTATGGAGGCTAGTGACCATGATGGAGCAGGCTAATTTTACAACACAGCCTCAGAATAGAAGGATGTTTATTTAGAAAGGAGATGAAAAAGAAATTTCTTTAGCCAGAGGGTGGTGAATTTTTGGGATTCATTGCCACAAGCAGCTGTGGAAGCCAAGTATTCATGTATATTTAAGGCAGAGATTAGCAGATTCTTGATAAGTCAGGGCATGAAGGGATGTGGGGAGAAGTGTCGGAGATGGTGGCTGAGGGAAATGGATGAGCCATGATGAAATAGCAGAGCAGACTGGATGGGCCACATGGCCTAATTCTGCTCCTATAGCTTATGGTTATATGTTCTAATTAAACTGAACAAAACATCATCGATGTTTTTCCATTGTTATGTGCACCAAAGTACAGTGAATCAGAATTTCATGATATTCGTCGTAACATGGCAGCAGTATATTTCAATAGATAATAACAAAAACTGGAAATTATATATAGAAATTAAAAGAGCTAATTTGAATAAGTAGTACAGAAAGAAGCTGCAAAAAGTTGTAAATTCAGTCGACTCCATCTTGGGTACTAGTCTATATCTTCAAGGAGCGGTGTCTCAGAAAGGCAGCATCCATTATTAAGGACCTCCAGCACCCAGGGCATGCCCTTTTCTTACTGTTACCATCAGGTAGGAGGTACAGAAGCCTGAAGGCACGCACTCAGTGATTCAGGAACAGCTTCTTCCCCTCCGCCATCCGCTTCCTAAATGGACATTGAAATCTTGGACACTACCTCACTTTTTAAAATATATAGTATTTCTGTTTTTACATGATTTTTAAATCTATTCAATGTATGTGCAGTAATTGATTTATTTAATTATTTTTGATTTTACGTTTTTTTTTCTCTTCTTGTATATTATGTATTGCATTGAACTGCTGTTGCTAAGTTAACAAATTTCACGTCACATGCCAGTGATAATAAACCTGATTCTGATTCTGAAGAGAAATAAAAGTACAGAGCTAATGTTCATGAGTAAATGTCCATTCATAAATTGGATGGCAGAGGGAAAGAAGCTATTCCTGAATTGCTGAGTGTGCTTCAGACTTCTGTACATCCTTCATGACGGTCGCTACGAGAAGAGGGCATATCCTGGGTGGTGGGGGTCCTTAATTTTGGATGCCACCTTTTAGAGGCATCACTCCCTGAAGATATCCTGGATGTTGGGGAGGCTAGTGTCCAGCATTCAGGACAAAACATGATTTTGGATGTCCTCCAGACAGATCATTCAAACACGAGCACATCAACATGGTGCAAAGGAAAACACAACTGATTGCAGAAAATAGAGTGTCAAAGTAACAGAGAAAGTGCAATGTACGTAACAATACGGTGCAAGTACGTGAAGAATAGGTTGAGAGATCAAGAGTTTATCTTTAATATACAAGAGGTCTGAAGAATTTTATAATTCTGTTGAAAAATTCCCCTTTATCACACTATAATTTATTTTCTGTTTGTTGATATCCCAGATATTTATATTCATCCATCGGTTGTATTATATCCTGCAGCAAAGTTTTATATTCTATCAGCTCAATTACACCATTCTTTATGTTTAATGTCCCGTACTTATCTAGTCCAAAGTTCATGTTTATATCTTTAGAAATTATTATGATTATTTCTTTTTTTTCTGTATTGTTTGTTATCTCATACACACTGGTTGTCCACCCTGTTGGTGTGGTCATTCATTGATCCTATTATGGTTATTGGATTTATTGAGTATGGCCATGAGAAGATGAATCTCAGGGCTGAATATGGTGACATATATGTACTTTGATAATAAATTTACTTTGATCTCTGAATGGTGAACTTTGGGATTATGGTATTGAAGCTGCATCTGTAGTCAAGAAATAGATGTAGGTGTCTTTATTACCCTGGTATTCCAGAGATTGTATCTGCTGTGAACTTGGCTTGGCTATAGGTGAATTGCAGTGGTTGAGTTTGTCTGGGAGGCTGGAGTTGATGTGGACCAACACCCTCCTCCATCTGGCAGAACTGGTCCTCACCCTAAATAATTTCTCCTTCGGCGGCTCACACATTCTTCATACTTGAGGGGTGGCCATGGACACCAGTGTGGGCCCCAGGTATGTTTACCTCTTCATTGGCTATGTAGAACAGTCCATGCTCCGAGCCTTCAATGATAATACTCCCCAACTCTTCATGCACTACATTGACAACTGCATTGGTGCTGTTTCTTGCATCCATACCGAGCTCATCAATTTCATCAACTTTGCCTCCTACTTCCTCCCTGCCCTTGAGTTTACTTGGTCCACCTCTGACACCCTCCCTCCCCTTTCTCAATTCCTGTCTCTGTCTCTGGATTCAAACTATCAACTGAGATATTTTAAACTTACCAATTCCCATGATTATCTTGGCTGTGCTATTCCCCTTCCTCAGTTCCTTTGCCTCCATCACATCTGTTCTCAGGGCACAGCTTTCCATTCCAGACAATCAGACATGTCCTCCTTCTTCAAAGAATAGTGCTTCCCTCCTTCCACAAATGATGCTACCCTCAGCCGCATCTCCTCCATTTTCCGAACATCCACGCTCACCCCATCTTCCCACCACTTTAACTGTGATAGAGTTCCTCAAGTCCCTACCTACCACCCCACCAGTCTCTTCATCCAGCATATTATCCTCTGAAACTTCATCTCTAAGTAGATTCTACCACCAAACATATCTTTACCTCTCTCCCCTCCGCTTTCCACAAGGATCACTCCCTCCATACTTGAACTAATGGCACTTTGTGCATTACTGTGATGTTCTGGTGCTACGGATGATGCTGAGGATGCTCTATGAGGCTGTGGTGGCCAGTGCTATCATGTTGGCTGTTGTGTGCTGGGGCAGCAGGCTGAGGGTAGCAGACACAAACAGAATCAATCAACTCATTCGTAAGGCCAGTGATGTTGTGGGGGCGGAACTGGACTCTCTGATGGTGGTGTCTGAAAAGAGGATGCTGTCCAAGTTGCATGCCATCTTGGACAATGACTCCCATCCACTCCATAATGTACTGGTTAGGCACAGGAGTACATTCAGCCAGAGACTCATTCCACCGAAATGTAACACTGAGCGTCATAGGAAGTCATTCCTGCCTGTGGACATCAAACTTTACAACTCCTCTCTCAGAGTGTCAGACACCCTGAGTCAATAGGCTGGTCCTGGACTTATTTCCATTGGGCATGATTAGCTTATTATTATTTAATTATTTATGGTTTTATATTGCTATATTTCTACACTATTCTTGGTTGGTGCGACTGTAACAAAACCCAATTTCCCTCAGGATCAATAAGCATGTCTGTCTGTCTGTCACTTATTTTCTGCTACTTAATAACATTTTTCTATTACTGTCTTGTTTTTATCTACCACTTTGTTTGATTGCCTGAGAGGAAGCCAAACACAGTTTCATTGTACCTAAGTATAATGACAATAAAGATCATTCAATTCAATTCAATAATTCCCTTGTCCATTCACCCCTCCCTACTAATTTCCCTTCCAGCACCTATCCCTGCAAGAGGCCCAAGTGGCACACCTGCCCATTCACCTCCATTCAGGGCCCCAAACAGTCCTTCCAGGTGGGGCAACACTTCACCTGCAAATCTGATGGGTTCATCTGTTGTGTCCAGTGCTCCTGATGTGGCCTCCTCTACATTGGTGACACCCATTATAAAACTGGGAGACCGCTTTGTCGATACCTCTGCTCCATCCACCAAAAGTGAGCTTCACATTGGTGAAACACTTAAATTCAGATTCTCACTCCCATTCCAACATATCAGTCCATGGCCTCCTCTTATGCCAAGATGAGGCCAGCCTCAAGGGGGAGAGCAGCACGTTATGTTCCAAAACGTACAAACAAGCTGGATGAACTCAGCAGGTCGGGCAGCATCTGTTGAAAGGATCAGTCAACGTTTCGGGCCGAGACCCTTCGTCAGGACTGTTGAAGGGTCTCGGCCCGAAACATTGACTGCTCCTTTCAATGGATGCTGCCCGACCTGCTGAGTTCATCCAGCTTTTTCGTACGTTTTGATTTGACCACAGCATCTGAAGCGTATTTTGTGTTTACATAATGTTCCACCTGGGTTTCCTCCAACCTGATGGCATGAATATCAATTTCTCCTTCTGACAAAAGATTTTCCCTTACACGTCCCTTCTTTTTCTATTCCCGTTCTGACCTCTTGCCTCTGCTCAACTGCCTATCACATCCCTTGGATCACTTCCTCCTCCCCTTTCTCCTGTGGCCTACTCTCTTCTCCAATCAGATACCTTCTTCTCCAGCTCTTTATCTTTCCCACCTACCTGACTTCTCCTATCACCTTCCAGCTATCCTCCTTCTCCTCCCCCCCACCTTTTCTGTCCTGAAGAAGAGTATCAGCCCGAAATGTTGACTGTTTATTCATTTCCATAGTTACTGCATGACCTGTTTGCTGAGTTCTTCCAGCTTTTTGTGTGTGTTGCTTAGTTAAAGATGTCTGTAAATGGACCCACCAGCTAATCTAAGTACATGACCTGGCCAGTCACTTCCATGGGTTCACTCCCGTGAGGGCTGATCTCATGCCTGTGATGGTGACGGGTACTTTGGAGGCTGTTGGGGAGGTGGTTGTCATTTCATTTCTGTTCCATTGAAAATGTGTATAGAATGATTTGAGCTCATTATGGAGGGATGTTTCGTTGCCAGGAATGTTGCATTGTATTTGGTTGCGGCACAGAAGTTCAAATTCAAGTTTATTGTCCGATGATTGTACATATGTAAGACCATTGCACCATAAGATATAGGAGTGGAATTTGGCCATTCGACCCATTGTGTCTGCTCTGCCATTTCCTCATGGTTGATTCATTTTCCCTCTGAGCCCAATCACCCGCCTTCTCCCTATATCCCCAAGAGTCTATCAACTTCTGCCTTAAATATACCCAATTACTTGGCGTCCACAGCTGCCTGTGGCAACAAATTCCACAGATTCACCACTCTGTGCCTAAAGAAATTCCTCCTCATCGCTGCTCTAAAAGGACCCCTCTATTATGAGGCTGTGTCCGCTGGTTTTAGACTCCCCACCATAGGATGCACCCCAGAGTCAACAGAACTGAGTCTGGATGCAGAGTTTCAACCTGAAGTGTAGACAATTTTGCCACAGATGCTGCTTCATCACTGAGTTCCTCCAGAAAATTGTTTTGTCACTGCAGATTAGCAGCACCTGCAGTCTGTCCTTCCTTAATGAAACCTATCGACTATTGAAAGGCCTACAAAGAGCCTAAGGATGACTCCTACCGTGAGAAAATCTCAGACCAGCTGTCCATTTAGAACAGAGATGAAGGGGAATTTCTTTACCCAAAGAGTGCTAAATCTGTTGAATTCATTGCCGCAGACAGCTGTGGAGGTTGATAGGTTATTGATTAGTCAGTGCATCAAAGGTTACAGAGAGAAAGCAGGAGAATTAGGTTGAGAGGGATAATAAATCAGCCGGAAGGGAATGACAGAGCAGACTTGATGGGCCAAATGGTCTAATTCAGCTCTTATGTCAAGTGGTCTTCTTCAGAGCCATATGACAAGTGGCTTTGATCAACTATACAGTACATTTAAGTGAATCGTGATTTGTAAGGGTGGCAAAGATTATGGGGAGAAGGCAGGAGATTGGGGTTGAGAAGGATAATACATCAGGCATGAAGGAATGGCAGAGTAGACTCAATGGGCTGAATGGCCTCATTCTGCTCCTATGTTTTATGGTCTTATGGAGCTCCTCCAGCAGATTGTTTGTCGATAAAAATACAGGCATTTGCTGCTCTAATGACAATCGGGTCCATTAAATACTTGCTAACTGCTGAGAGATTTAGGCAGCTCTAATTTATTAGCTCACATTTACTAATGAGTAATAGGAAAAGGTTTCATCTACATTCATCCGTATCCACCTCTCCCAATTTGTCGGGTTACAAAGGTAATACTTATACCCAAAAGCAGGGTACTACATTCGCAAATATGGTTACTGATTCAAATCCATCAATCGATTGGCTATTGCATAGCTAAGCACGCAAAATACTCAGAATAAGCATAGACGCAAGCGTAATACTTGGAATGGGTATGGACACAAGCAAAACACTCGAAATAGGTATATAGCTCAAAACACTTTGCCGAACACATTGTCTTGTGGTCGCAAGGTTCCTGTTCTTTGTGGTTGCCACATGCTGTTTGGCATCTTATTTTAGCTACCTCTTCCCTGTCCTCCTACACTTCCACAATGACGTATCCTCTCCCTGGTCCTGTCTACATATTTTGCTACACTTGCCCCTCGCCCACCCCTTCTACACGTACCCCTTACCGAAAAGAGACTCATTGGGTATAAATGGAGTTGAAAAAGTAACACAATTTGGTCTCGGCAGAACATGGCAGGTCTCATTACACTTGTCAACAAGGTTCTCTCAGGCCTGTTACTCATACACATCCATTACTGACGGTTTATTCAAGCCATCAGGAACACCATTTTAATCCGGTTTGAAAATGAGAGAGAGAGAGAGAGAGAGAAGCCCTCGCTGTCAGGGACGACCATGGATGCTGTGTACTAGTGTCAAAGTCAATACACAAGCCAAGGCAGTATAATTTGGAGAGCAAGCTGTTGTTCATGCAGCAGGCTTCCCCTCTCCATTCATCTGATGAACTCAAAGGAACGGGAAAGACTCATACTGTTTTGCACAAGCAGAGTTGCAGGAGTTGCCAGTTAGCATTGAACTCAACATAGGACTGCCTTAGAGACTCCAGATCTGAATTTTATTCCTGAAGCCTTCCTCATGAGTAGGTATAACTGCAAGGCAGCGGAGGTTTGAGGTCAGAGTTTTTCTTCTCCTACATGAGCTACTAACCATGGCTGATGAGCCCCATTTGCCCAAATCGACTGGTTTAAGGTGCAAGTAGCCTATCTTTGCCTCTTCTCCTGTCAATAGAAAAGGCTCTGCAGAGCTTAGCAGCTAAGCCATTAAGAAGACCTGTTACAACCACAGATTTGGCAGAGCAGTAAATACAGCAACTGCGCTCGTGAACATGCACATGTCAGCAAATTATTATTTCATTGCGATAGTATTTAACTCCATTCCGACTTGCCTGAGAAATTGGACTGTCGAGTCAACTGACTCTGAAGACTAGCGGTATTCGTTTTATTCTCAGTTGGTCAGCCAGTTGTAGGCTTTGTTCCCCATTTGAAATTTTAGTTAACCGCCCTGTTTGGCCTGGCATTTGTTGAATTCTTTTCCTTTTAACACTGTTCACATTAAAGACTGCGATCTGTCGACCTACTTCAGTGTCTCTCACTCCACACTTAGGCCATATCCGGACCAGATGACAGCAAGCCTTGACCACACAAAGATGGACCCAGTAGAGAGAGGACAGCTGACCTTGGCCATGAGATTCATTGGTTAGTGATTTATCGAAGCAACAATGTTCTGTTGGAATTCCTATGTATAAACTCTTGTTTCTCTCTCCATCGGAACAAAGGTAATGGACCCAGCAAAGTTTGAGCAGTGACGTTTTGACTTTGGTGGCGTGAGGAGAGGCTGCTTTTATTCTGAGTACATGTCCTGACTCTACATTCCGAGATTCCCGAGTCTACATTCCGAGCTTCTCTAGTCTACATTGAGTTTCTCCGGTATCCATTCCAAGCTTTTCAAGTCACAAGTACCCAGGTTCCCAGCTTTGTGGTCCCGTGACTCAGGTCTGCATAGCAAATGAGCGCTTCAAGCAAGCTTATCAATTGATTCAACAAATCATCACTCAAGTCAATAGTGTAAATTCTGGAAGAGCCCTACTCCAAAAGCTGATCCCTGGTTGGGTTGTAAAAATACGCAAAATAGCCCTATCAAGAGTATTTTTAACCTCTTCATGAAAGTCATGGTACAGACTGGGAAGATTGAATTTTCATGTAGCAAATTAAACAGATCTATAGAGAACCAGCTAGCTTAGCAATGAAAGAAACCTGTCTAAGTTGTCTTGATCTGTAAATTGAGAGTATATCCCAACCACCTCCGGAAAATACTGTGAGCAAGATTTGAAAAGGTTCCTTCTCTAGGTTTCAGGTTTCAAGTTTCATGTTGTCAAGGTTTCCCAAGGACTTTTCTCTATGTTCCCAAGGTTTTTATTTTTCCGATTGTTTCCAAGGCTCATTCATTGTGTTTACAGTTTTATAATGTCCTCCCTCTCAAGTTCCCCAGGTGTCTCGAGTCATTCCTGGATCTTGCGTTTTCAGGTCTTCCAGGGCCATCAAGTTCCAGCTATAGGGAGGGGGGATCCTCTAGTGACTTCTTCAGGCCTGTGCAGAGCATCAGAGAGCATTTAGGCTTTGAGGTTTTTAGAGCACCTGGATTGGGTAATTGTTGCTTAGCTGTTATTAATGGTTTTACAGTTTCTTGTGTTTTCCTCGAGCAACTAGCTCTTTGTAATATGGTTTCCTGGTGTTTTCTGTTTAAGTTTAAATTTATTTTAATATGTTCAGATTCTGTGTTAGTTTGATTCTTGAAGCAGATGCTGGATTAGCTCCAGTTGGAGGGTCCTCATTTTGAGAATGATTTGTCTCACAGTGTCCCTTGGTCAAGCTACCTCTGTATAATCTCTTGTTTCTGTCTCTACGTGGAAGTCTTTGGCTCTGATATTGGCAGTGCACACCATAGCACTCAACTACCAGCATCACTGAAGGACATCTTGGACAAGTCCGTCATTTGTGACATCCAGCGGTAACAGGTCTGTGGCACCTCAGGGGCTGTGTCTAGGGAGGGGAGCCCTGTCACAATCACAGATTCAGCAGTGCAGTAGATAAGGCAATTGTGCTCGTGATTATGTACATGTCAATTGACTATTATTTCATTGTGATAGTATTTAACTCCATTCAATCCTTCGTATTATTTTTCAAGATTTAGACACAGCAATGTTTTGCTGCCTGAATTCCACCTTGCCTGAGAAATTGGACTGTTGAGTCAACTGACTCTGAAGTCTAGCGATATTCGTTTTATTCTTAGTTGTTCAGCTGCAGTGTAGGCTTCATTTTCCATTTGAGAGTTTTAGTTACCAATCTGTTTGGCCTGACGTTTATCATTTTATTTTCCCTTTAACACTGTTTGCATGAAAGTTTGTGGACTATTGACCTGCTTCAGTGTCTGTCACTCCGCACTTGGGCCATATCTGCACCAGATGACAAAGCCAGAAGGTTGACTTGGTTGTCAGTGGCTATTTGAGGCACCTACCATTGGGAGCATTTAATAGCTAGTGGGAGCTTGTCCCCATTTTCACCCTTGGCTATCACAACCTTGAAGAAATATATGAAACACCTTTTCACTGGGAATCTCCAGAGATGTGGCTTGTTAGCCCTGCACTAACAGCACTGGACTCAGTGGGGAGTAAACCACCTTTCTCAAACTCCACACATCTAGGGTCGGTACCACTTGGGTCCTACCAAAACAGGGCATTTGGTATGCCTTAACCTCCTGAACCTCATATTGTGTGAATACTGAGTAAATACTGTCCCCATGCAATTATCCATTAGAAAGAAATAACAGATCGTACATTGCAACAATTATGAAGATGGTGTACTTACAAATTTCAGCTTTATTGAACAGTTAGCAGGAAAAAGAAAAGAGAAAAAAAAAATAAAAAGAGCCGATTACATTTAACCCAGTCTAAATATCCACATAAGTTGGACTTCATCTTGAAGTTGTCTTTAACTCAAGCACTGGTGTTATGTACCCATAGGGTTCATTTTTCCTGTGGACTGTCACGTTAAAATACCAAGAGAATGATGAGAGTGACTTTTAAACACTGTTTGAGCTGTTCCAGAGAGGAAGAGAGAGGGAGAGGGAGGGAGGGAGAGAGAGCTGGAGTTATTTGATGGACAATCAATGTAATGGTTTTTCTGCAGCTTGTTTTGAATATACAAGGACACACAGACACACACAGTTAGAGTCAAGATGGATTTGGTCAATGGAAGACACCAGTGAGTCGGTCGCTGGTGTAAACTTTCAGTTGCCCAAAAGGGGAGTCTAAGGGTATGATTCTCGCTTCAGGTGCAAGAGACCCCGGTTCAAATCCCGGACGAGCCCCCAGTTTAATGTTACGTACACGCAACCCAGTAAAAGTATCAGCAGCAATAGAACACACCTGAAGTCTGGTTTTGCTGTTAACAAAACAATATTTTATTTGTAACTACATCACATAGTACCTTAAACCAGGCAAATCAAAAGTTAACGGTGTTATGCATTTATAGGTGTAAAAGAAAAATAAGTTTCCAAACTTATTCAAGCTCAGGTGGCAAGTGATCCAGTCTTACGATGGTATGTAAGAAAAGTTCAGTTCAAATGCACAGGTTAATTAATGCGAGATGTTTGTAATCCAAAGGCGAATGTTATGAGAAGGCAATTACGTTGATATTCAAACAGATTCCACGACGGCAATACAAAATAACAACAGCAGGTTTTATCTCCAAAATTGTTCCACTCCACACATGAAGTATCACCGACAGTGATCTTCAGCGAATATCCTTTCAACACAAGTGGTACCACACCTGAATTCAGCTACGGGACATCTCAAAGTGGTGGCCACAGGATATTCAAACAGAATCCACGTATGGATTATCACCAACAGTAGCTTAATACAAAGGGGACCATCTTCAAGGGAACCACCACCCAGGCAAGGGTCGACACACCAGTAGATACCACAAGGTTACCCCAATCACACACAATGTGATAGCCACTTATCCAGTTCCATGACATACGAAATAACTTCAACAGTGATTTGCCACAGGGGTGCCTGTCTTCAGTGAACTACCACACCCAGAAAAAGGGTAAACACACAAGTGGTATTCACAAAGTTTTTCCCCTCACTAGAGAACCCACAGACAATCACACTTACGTATTCAAATAGAAACAAACTCTCCCTCATGGGCTACTTAGAAGACAGAGTCCAAACAGTGCTCTCTCTGTCACTATGTTTCTTTTGTTTCAAACCATCCTCTCCCCTCTTCTCTTCTCTGCAAACTTGTTCTAGTTGCAGCAAACTTGTGAGAGTCATTTATCAATACACTGGATCAATCTCCACTCACCCCTTTTGGGCTACTGAAAGCTTAAAACAGCGACTGACTTACTGGTGTCTTCCATTGACCGAATCCATCTTGAATCTAACTGTGTGTGTCTGTGTATGCTTGTATATTCAAAACAAGCTGCAGAGAAACCATAACATCGATTGTCCATCAAATAACTCTCTCTCTCTCTCTCTCTCTCTCTCTCTCTCTCTCTCTCTCTCTCTCTCTCTCTCTCTCTCTCTCTCTCTCTCTCTCTCTCTCTCCCTCTCCCTCCCTCTCCCTCTCCCTCTCCCTCTTCCTCTTCCTCTTCCTCTCCCTCTCCCTCCCTCCCTCTGGAGCAGCTCAATCAGTGTTTAAAAGTCACTCTCATTCTCTCAGTGTTTTAAAGTGACAGTCCACAGGAAAAATGAACCCTAGGGGTACATAACACTAGACTCTCGGTCTGTGTGAAAGCCAAATGTTGCTCAAAGTCCATCTTGAACAAACAGACTCCCCCACCATTGTATTAGTCCTTCCTCCTTGAAGCCATTCACAGAACATGATCAGCCATGGTCTTTTTGAATGACGGGGCAGGCTCGATGGGCCGGATGGCCTACTCCTGTTCCTATTTCTTATGTTCTTATGTTCTTATTCTTAAATCTCTTTCCTGACTACCCTGTAATTTTCTAGACCTCTATCAGTACCTAGTTTCTTAAACCTTTTCTTTTCAACTAGATTTTCCACATCTTTTCTACACCATGGTTCTTTAACCCTACCATCCTTTCCCTGCCTCAATGGAACATACTGATGCAGAACATCATGAAAATGTTCCTTGAACATTTGCCACATTTCTGTCGTGCATTTCCCTGAGAACATCTGCTCCCAAGTTCCCACCTAATGGCGTCATATTTCTCCCTACCTCAATTAAATGTTTTCTCAAATTGTCTGCTCCTGTCCCAATCCAGCACTATGGTAAAGGAGACAGAGTTGTGATCACTACCTCCAAAATGTTCTCCCACCAAGAGATCTGACACCTGACCAGGTTAATTTCCCAATACCAGATCAAGTTGGTTGACCCACATATTGCTTCAGGAAACCTTCCTGAACACATCTAACAAACTACAACCCATCTAAACCCCTTGCTCCAAGGAGGTGCTAGTCAATACTAGGGAAGTTAAAATCTCCCATCACAACAACCCTATTATTATGCATCATTCCAGAATCTGCCTCCCTATCTGCTCCTCGATGTTCCAGTTACTACTGGGGGAGGGTCTATAAAAAACACCCAGCAGATATTGCCTCCTCCTGTTTCAGGCTTCCACCCACACTGACTCAGTAGGTAATCCCTCCATGACTTCCTCCTTTTCTGCAGCCATAACACTATCCTGGATTAGCAATGCCACGCCCCCACCTCTTTTGCCTCCCTCTCTGTCCTTCAGAAACATCTAAAGCCCGGCACACTTAGCAGCTATTATTACCCCTGGGACATCTAAGTCTCTGTAATGGCCACAATGTCACCGTTCTGTGTTCTATGTTCATCCACCTTATTTATGACACTCCTTGCATTAAAATAGATGCATCTCAGACATCAGGCTGAATGTATCTTTGCTCTATCATTTGCTATACTTCCTCACAAACTCCCTGCATGCTGATTCTACTTATGCACCATCTGTCCCATCCTCTGCCTCTTCACTTTGGTTCCCACCCCCCTGCAAATTTAATTTAACCTCCCCCCAATAGCATTCCCCACCAGAATATTGGTCCCCCTCAGAATCAGTGCAAGCCATCCTTTTTGTTCAGGTCACGCCAGCTCCAGAAGAGGTCCCAATGTTCCAGCAATCTGAATCCCTATCCTCTGCTCCACATTTATCAGGCACCTCATTCTATTCCTATACTCACTGTCGCATGGCACAGGCAGCAATCCTGAGATTACTACCCTTGATGTAGTAGGGCCTATAATGTACTGATAGAATATTGACCATCACACACTAAATGCTGGAGGAATTCAGCAAGTTAGGCTGCATCTACGAATGGGAATAAACAGTTAATATTTCAAACAGAGACTGTTCATCAGGTCTGGAAATAGGCCAGAATTAAATGATGGAGAGGGAGGAAGAAGTTTCAGTTGACAGGTGATAGGTGTGACCAGGTGAGGGGGAAGGTGGGTGAGTGAGCAAATGGGATGAGGTATGAAGCTGGAAAGGGATAGGTGTCAATGTAAAGGGTTGAATAAGTAGGGGCCTGATAGGAAAGTAGGGACCATGCATGAAAGGGAAGAAGGAGGGGCATCGGTGGGAGGTGATGGGCAGGTAAGGAGAAGAGGAAGGATGAGAGTCATCAGAATGAGGAATGGAAAAAGAAAGAAGGGTAAGGGATGAGAAATTACCAAAAGTTGGGGGAATCAATGTTTATGCCATCAATCCATGGAAATGGTCAATGTGGGTTCAGTTGTAACATTCAAGCAAACTTTGAATTTGTACATGATGAGAAGGTTACGGAGGGATATGGTCCTGGTGCAGGTAAATGGGATGAGGTGGAAGATCAGTTTGGCTCAGACTAGATGGGCAGAACAGCCTGGTTCTCTGCTGTAGTACTCTGTGATTCTATGACCATTTTTTATGACCCATTTTATTTGCACATAAAATGCAAGAAGAGAATGTGGTCATTTGTGAGGAAGTATAGGCAAATGATAGAGCAAAGGTACGCGCAGCCTGATGTCTGAAATGCGTCTATTTTAATGCAAGGAGTATCATAAACAAGGTGGATGAACTCAGGGCACAGAACAATGATATTGTGGCCATTACAGAGACTTAAATGTTTAGATATTTTGAGATTTTTCCTCAATCATTTCCATCTTCCGTAGTTTTGGCCACTTGATTGATCATTGTAACTTGCACTGCCAATGTTCCCTCCTTACTCAGTAGTATCTGCAAACCTGGGTGAGCATCATCAGGTTTTCTGTGTGAACCATGAACTCATTTTCTCTCCGCTCTGTTGCTCTCTGACCTGCTGAATGCTTGGAGTGTTGTAGGTTTTCTTTCAGGTTTCCAGCAACTGCAGTATTTTACTTTTATATGCAACTCCTCGTTCCTGCATCTGGTCATTAAAATACAAGTGAGAAATTAGTCCCTGAGGTTTACTTCCTGACACACATTGCTGATCACAGACCCTCTCTGTCTCTTGGTTCTTAACCCATCTTTCAAAGATACCTCAGATTTTGTATGCTCATATCTGTGGTTCCTGGTGAAATAAGACCATAAGATCATAAGACATAGGGGCAGAGTTAGGCCATATGGCCCATTGAGTCTCTCCACCATTCCATCATGGCTAATCATTTTTATTTCTCCTCCTCTACCTCAGTTCCCAGCCTTCTCTCCGTAACATTTGATGCCATGTCCAAACAAGAATTCTGCCTTAAAAACACCCAACAACCTGGCTTCCACAGCTGCATGTGGCCACAAATTCCACAAATTCACCACCCTTTGGCTAAAGAAATTTCTCCATATCTCTGCTTTGAAAAGGTGCCCCTCTATCCTGAGGCTGTGTCCTCTTGTCCTAGACTCCACCACCATGGGAAACATCCTTTCCACATCTACTCTGTTTAGGTCTTTCAACATTCCAAAGGTTTCAATGAGATCTCCCCTCATCCTTCTGAATTCCAGCAAGTACAGACCCAGAGCCATCAAACGTCCCTCATATGATAACCCTTTCATTCCTGGAATCATCTTTGTGAACCTTGTCTGAACCCTCACCAATGCCAGCACATCTTTTCTAAGCTGAGGGGCACAAAACTGTTCACAATACTCAAGTGAAGTCTCACCAGTGCCTTATAAAGCCTCAGCATCATATCCTTGTTCTTGTATTCTAGACCTCTTGAAATGAATGCTAACATGGCATTTGCCTTCTTTATCACCAACTCAACCTGCAAGTTAACCTTCAGGGTGTTCTGAACAAGGACTCCAAAGTCCCTCTGCAGCTCAGATTCTTGGATTTTCTCCCTGTTTAAAAAATAGTCCGCACATTTATTTGTACTACCAAAATGCATGACCATGCATTTTTCAACATAATATTTCATTTGCCACTTTCTTGCCCATTCGCCAAATCTGTCTAAGTCCTTCTGCAGCTTTCCTGTTTCCTCCTGCCCCTCCACCAGTCTTTGTATCATTTGCAAACCCGGTAACAAAGCCTATCATTTAAATCATTTATATACAACATAAAAAGAAGTGGTCCCAACACCGACCCCTGCAGAACACCACTAGTCACTGGCAGCCAACCAGAAAAGGATCCTTCTATTCCCACTTGCTGCCTCCTAATGATCAGCCAATACTCTAACCGTGTTAGTAATTTTCCTGTAATACCATGGGCTCTTAATTTTGTAAGCAGCCTTATGTGTGGCCCCTTGTCAAAGACCTTCTGAAAGTCCAAATATACAACATCCACTGCATCCCCTTTATCTATCCTACTTATAATCTCCTCAAAGAATTCCAACAGGTTCATCAGGCAGGAATTTCCCTGAAGGAAACCATGCTGACTTTGTACTATCTTGTCCTGTGTCACCAAGTACTCCATCACCTCATCCTTAACAATTGAGTCCAACATCATCCCAACCACTGAGGTCAGGTTAACTGGTCTGTAATTTCCTTTCTGCTGCCTTCCTCCTTTCTTAAAGAGTGGAGTGCCATTTGCAATTTTCCAGTCCTTTAACACCATGCCAGAGCCCAAATATCTTTGGAAGACCATTTCTAATGCCACCACAATTCTAACGCTACCTCTTTCAGAACTCTAGGGGGCAGTTCCTCTGATCCGAGTGACTTATGTACCTTTATATCTTTCAGCTTTTTGAGCCCCTTCTCTCTTCTAACAGTAACTGCACCCAATTCTCTTCCTTCACACACTACAACATTAAGCACACTGCTAGTGTCTTCCAGAGTGAAGACTGATGCAAAATGTTCATTTAGTTCATCAGCCATCTCCTTGTCGCCCATAATTATTTCTCCTGCCTCATGTTCTAGCAGTCCTATATCCTCTCTCATTTCTCTTTTATTTAGAACATACTTGAAAAAACTTTTACTATTCACTTTAATATTATTTGCTACCTTGATTTCATATTTCATCTTTTCCTTCTGATTTTTTTAGTTGCTCTCTGTAGGTTTTTAAAAAATTCTCAATCATCTATCTTCCCACTAATTTTTGTTCTGTTGTATGCCCTTTCTTCTACTTTTACAATAGCTTTGACTTCCCTTGTCAGCCACAATTGTACTATTTTACCATTTGAGTATTTCTTCATTTTTGGAATACACATGTCCTGCACCTTCCTCATTTTCCCCAGAAACACACGCCATTGCTGCTCTGCTGACATCCTTGCCAGTAGCTCCTTCCAATTTACTCTGGCCAACTCCTCTCTCATACCACTGTAATTTCCCTTACTCCACTGAAATACTGCTACATCAGACTTTACTTTCTCCCTATCAAATTTCAAGTTGAACTCAATCATATTGTGATCATTGGTTCCTAAGGGCTGTTTTACCTTAAGCTCCCTAATCACTTCCGGTTAATTATATTAAACCCAATCCAGTACAGCTGATCCCCAAGTAGGCTTAATGACAAACTGCTCCAAAAAGCCAGATCTTAGGCATTCAACAAAATCAGTCTCATGAGATCCATTACCAAACTGATTTTCCCAATCGACCTGCACGTTAAAATCTCCCATAATTACCATAACATTGCCCTTTGACTCGCCTTTTCTATTTATGTTGTAACCTGTGGTCCACCTCCCAGCCGCTGTTGGGAGGCCTGCATATAACTGCCATCAATGTCCTTTTACCCTTGCAGTTTCTTAACTTAACCTACAAGGATTCAACATCTTCTGATCCTATGTCACATCTTTCTACTGATTTGATGCCATTCTTTACCAATACAACTATTCCACCCCCTCTGCCTATGTCCAATATAACATGTAACCTTGGACATTCAGCTCCCAAGTACAACCAGTCATGATTCAGCAATGCCACAATATCGTACCAGGTAAACTGTAATATTGCAGCAAGATCATCCACCTTATTGCTTATACTATGCACATTTTGATACAAAACCTTGAGTACCTGCAAAAATCTTTCCTAAAAGTTCCTGGCAATATCAGCAAAGATTTCATTAACTTTACTGTCAATTTCAATCCTGCTTCTATGTTCACTTTGTCTATTACTAACACAAAAATCACTCTCTCAATTCCCCTGTACACATTTCAAGGAGAGGGTCAGCAGTTCTACAAGAAGCCCACAGACTCCCACAGCTAACCTGACCACTCTTCATCCCATTCTGATTCCTCTGGGGACACCATTCCCTTCTCCCAGTCTCTCTGTCTCTATCACATCAGCCCTGAAAATGCCATCTTCCATATCAGTGCTTCTTTATTTTCCAGTCCCTCCAATGTGGTTTTCCACTACGACTGCTAACAAGGCTCTTAACTGTATCTGTTCCAAGTCCCACACTTCTCTTCTCATCCCCTCTCCTTCCACCCAGAACAAGAACAGGGTTTCCCTGGTCCCCAGCTTCCACCTCTTTGGCAAGGATCTACAACTGTGGGCCGAAGGGCCTGTACTGTGCTGTAGTGTTCTATGTTCTATGGTCACTTTGCTAAAGAGAGCTTTCTCACAGAAGTTATGGGAAAGGATGTTGGTTTAAGATCAAAGTGTAGAATGAAGAAACAGAGGGAACATTGAAAATTCCTGGCAATGTTGGTGGAGGTCATCTTTAGGCCTCCAATCAATAGTGATATGGTCAGGAAGAGCAACTACAGGAAACTACAGCATGTGAAAGGATTCTACAGTGATAATGGGTGACTTCAATCCACATACAGACTGTTCAAAACACATTGTCAATTTATTCTGTGGAGAATGATTTCCTGAGTCAGTATCAGATGGTTTTATGGACCTGTACATTGAACAGTTAACCCCAAATTGCTTATAGGTTTGAATACAGAACATCAAAATTTACAGCATAATACAGGCCCTTCAGCCCACAATGTTGCACAGACCATGACATCTACTCTAGAAACTGGCTAGTTTTTCCCTAGCACATAGCCCACTATTTTTCTAAGTTCCATGTACCTACCTAAGACACTCTTAGAAACATAGAAACATAGAAAACCTACAGCACAATACAGGCCCTTTGGCTCACAAAGTTGTGCCAAAACTATCCCTACCTTAGAAATTACTGGGCTTACCCATAGCCTTCTATTTTTCTAAGCTCCGTGTAACTAACCGAAAGTCTCTTAAAAGACCTTATCGTACTTGCCTCCACCACCATTGCCGGCAGCCCATTCCATGCACTTACCACTCTCTGAGTAAAAAACTTACTCCTAATATCTCCTCTGCACAATACTCCAAGTGGGGTCTGACCAGGGTCCTATATAGCTGCAACATTACCTCTTGGCTCCTAAATTCAATTCCACGATTGATGAAGGCCAATACACCATATGCCTTCTTAAACACAGAGTCAACCTGTGCAGCTGCTTTGAGCATCCTATGGACTCGGACCCCAAGATCCCTCTGATCCTCCACACTGCCAAGAGTCTTACCATTAATACCATATCTGCCATCATATTTGACCTACCAAAATGAACCACTTCACACTTATCTGGGCTGAACTCCATCTGCCACTTCTCAGCCCAGTTTTGCATCCTATCAATGTCCCGCTGTAACCTCTGACAGCCCTCCACACTATCCACAACACACTCAACCTTTGTGTCATCAGCAAACTTACTAACTCATTCCTCCACTTCCTCATCCAGGTCATTTATAAAAAGCACAAAGAGTGAAGGTCCCAGAACTGATCCCTGTGGCATGCCACTGGTCACCGACATCCATACAGAATATGACCCGTCTACAACCACTCCTTGGCTTCTGTGAGCAAGCCAGTTCTGGATCCACAAAGCAAGGTCTCCTTGGATCACATGCCTTATTACTTTCTGAATGAGCCTCGCATGGAGAACTTTATTAAATGCCTTACTGAAATCGATATACAGTACAGTCGCTGCTTTACTTTTATCAATCTGTTTTATCACATCCTCAAAGAATTCAATCAAGCTCATATGGCATGACCTGCTCTTGACAAAGCCATGCTGACTATCCCTAATCATATTATGTCTCACCAAATGCTCATAAATCCTGTCACTCAGGATCTTCTCCAACAACTTGCCCACCACTGAAGTCAGACTCACCGGTCTATAATTTCCTGGGTTATCTCTACTCCCTTTCTTGAATAAGGGAACAACATTTGCAACCCTCCAATCCTCCAGTACTTCTCCCATCCCTAATGACGATGCAAAGATCATCGCAAGAGGCTCAGCAATCTCTTATCTCACTTCCCACAGTTGCTTGGGGTTTATCTCATTTGGTCCCAGTGACTTATCTAACTTAATGCTTTTCAAAAGCTCCAACGCATCCTCTATCTTAATATCTATATGCTCAAACATTTCAGTCCACTGTAAGTCATCTCCACAATTGCCAAAGACGTTTTTCCTGGTGAATACCGAAACAAAATATTCATTGATTACCACTGCACACCGCTCCGACCCCATGCACATGTCTGCACTATCGCACCTGAATGCTCCTATTCCCTCATTGTTCATCCTGTTGCTTTTCACGTACTTGTAGAATGCCTTGAGGTTTACCTTAATCCTGTTCCCCAAGGCCTTATCATGGACCCTTCTAGCTCTCTTAATTCCATTCTTAAACTCCTTCCTGGCAACCTTGTAATTTTCTAGAGTTCTAACAGTACCTGGTTACTTGAATCTTCCATAAGCTTTTCTTTTCTTCTTACCTAGATTTTCTACATCCTTTGTACACCGTGGTTCTTTAACTCTAGCATCCTTTCTTTGCTTCAATGGAACATACCTATGCAGAACTCCATTTGATCATTTGCCACATTTCTGCCGTGCATTTTCCTGAGAACATCTGCTCCCAATTTATAGAACATAGGACATAGAACAACACAGCACAGTGCAGGTCCTTCAGCCCACAATGCTGTACCGACCCTTAAACCCTGCCTCCCATATAATCCTCCACCTTAAATTCCTCCATATACCTGTCTAGTCGTCTCTTAAATTTCACTAGTGTATCTGCCTCCACCACTGACTCAGGCAATGCATTACACGCACCAACCACTCTCTGAGTGAAACACCTTCCTCTAATATCCCCCTTAAACTTCCCTCCCCTTACCTTAAAACCATGTGCTCTTGTATTGAGCAGTGGTGCCCTGGGGAAGAGGTGCTGGCTGTCCACTCTATCTATTCCTCTTAATATTTTGTATATCTCTATCATGTCTCCTCTCATCCTCCTTCTCTCCAGAGAGTAAAGTCCTAGCTCCCTTAATCTCTGATCATAATCCATACTCTCTAAACCAGGCAGCATCCTGGTAAATCTCCTCTGTACCCTTTCCAATGTTTCCACATCCTTCCTATAGTGAGGCGACCAGAACTGGACACAATACTCCAAGTGTGGCCCAACCAGAGTTTTATAGAGCTGCATCATTACCCCACGATTCTTAAACTCTATCCCTCGACCTATGAAAGCTAACACTCCATAAGTTTCTTAACTACCCTGTCTACCTGTGAGGCAACTTTCAGGGATCTGTGGACATGTACCCCCAGATCCCTCTGCTCCTCCACACTTCCTGCTATTTACTTTGTACTCTGTCTTGGAGTTTGTCCTTCCAAAGTGTACCACCTCACACTTCTCCGGGTTGAACTCCATCTGTGACTTCTCAGCCCACTTCTGCATCCTATCAATGTCTCTCTGCAATCTTAGACAATCCTCTACACTATCCATAACACCACCAACCTTTGTGTCGTCTGCAAACTTGCCAACCCACCCTTCCACACCCACATCCAGGTTGTTAAAAAAATTCATGAAAGGTAGAGGTCCCAGAACCGATCCTTGTGGGACACCACTAGTCACAACCCTCCAATCTGAATGTACTCCCTCCACCACGACCCTCTGCCTTCTGCAGGCAAGCCAATTCTGAATCCACCTGGCCAAACTTCCCTGGATCCCATGCCTTCTGACTTTCTGAATAAGCCTACTGTGTGGAACCTTGTCAAATGCCTTACTAAGATCCATGTAGACCACATCCACTGCACTACCCTCATCTATATGCCGGGTCACCTCCTCAAAGAACTCTAACAGACAAGACCTGCCCTTCACAAAGTCATGCTGACTGTCCCTGATCAGGCCATGATTCTCTAAATGCCCATAGATTCAGTCCTTAAGAATCTTTTCCAACAGATTTCTTACAACAGACGTAAGGCTCACTGGTCTATAATTACCTGACTATCCCTACTACCTTTTTAGAGCAAGGGGACAACATTCACCTCCCTCCAATCCTCCAGTATCATTCCCATGGACAACGAGGACATAAAGATCCTAGCCAAAGAATCAGCAATCTCTTCCCTCACCTCATGGAGCAGCCTGGAGAATATTCCATCAGGTCCCGGGGACTTATTCATCCTAATGTATTTTAACAACTCCAGCACCTCTTCTGCCTTAATATCAACATGCTCCAGAACATCAACCTCACTCATATTGTCCTCACCGTCATCAAGTTTCCTCACAGTGATGAATACCGAAGAGAAGTATTCATTGAGGATCTCGCTCACTTCCACAGCCTCCAGGCACATCTTCTCACCTTTATCTCTAATCGGTCCTATCTTCACTCCTGTGAACATTTTGTTCTTCACATAATTGAAGAATGCCTTGGGGTTTTCCTTTACCCTACTTGCCAAGGCCTTCTCATGCCCCCTTCTTGCTCTCCTCAGCCCCTTCTTAAGCTCCTTTCTTGCTACCCTATATTCCTCAATAGACCCATCTGATCTTTGCTTCCTAAACCTCACGTATGCTGCCTTCTTCCATCTGACTAGATTCTTCACCTCACTTGTCACCCATGGTTCCTTCACCCAAACATTCTTTATCTTCCTCACTGGGATAAACTTATCCCTAATATCCTGCAAGAGATCCCTAAACATCGACCACACGTCCATAGTACATTTCCCTGCAAAAACATCATCCCAATTCACAACCGCAAGTTCTAGTCTTATAGCCTCATAATTTGCCCTTCCCCAATTATGCTCCCAAGTTCCTGCCTAATAGCATCATATTTCGCCCTACCCCAATTAAATGTTTTCCCAAAATGTCTGCTCCTATCCCTCTCCAGTTGTGGTCACTACCTCCAAAATGCTCTCTCACCAACAGATCTGATACCCTACCAGGTTCATTTCCCAATACCTAATCAAGAACAGTTTCTCCTCTAGTTGGTTTATCTACATATTGCATCAGGAAACTTTGTAAGCACACCTAACAAACTCCAGGCCATCTAAACCCCTTGCTCTAAGGAGATGCCAGTCAATATTAGGAAAGTTAAAATCTCCCATCACTACAACCCTGTTATTATTGCAGTGTTCCAGAATCTGCCTCCGTATTTGCT
Organism: Hemitrygon akajei; assembly: GCF_048418815.1. Lineage (NCBI taxonomy): Eukaryota > Metazoa > Chordata > Chondrichthyes > Myliobatiformes > Dasyatidae > Hemitrygon > Hemitrygon akajei. The sequence goes on from NC_133130.1 coordinate 8,509,119, forward strand.
CCTCAATGTTACTATTGGGGGGGGGGAGGGTCTATAAAAACACCCAGTAGAGTTATTGCCTTCTTCCTGTTTCTGACTTCCACCAACACTGACTCAGTAGACAATCCCTCCATGACTACCTCCTTTTTTGCAACCGTGACACTATCCCTAATTAGCATCTCAAACCATCAGGCTGAGTGCATCTTTGCTCTAACACCTGCCTGTCCTTCCTCACAAACTCCCTACAAGCTGACTCTACTTGTGCTCCAGCCTCCTCCTCTGCCTCTTCACTTCTGTTTCCACCCCTCCTGCAAATCTAGTTTAAAAACCTCTGCAATGGCATTTGCAAACCTCCTGGCCAGGATATTTGTTCCCCTCGGATTCTCTATGACCTGTGCAAAGTTCTCTCTCATAGAATAGGCCTTTCCAGCCCTTCGAGCCAGACCACTGAGTAACCCCTGATTAATCCCAGCCTCAATCAGGATGTCTTTGGACTGTGGGAGAAAATGGAGCACCCAGAGGTCACGGGGAGACCTTTGCAGGCAGTTGTGGGAATTGAACCCGGGTCGCTGGAACTGTAAAACGTTGTGCTATCTGCTACTCTACTGTCCCACCCCATATTCTTCAACGAAAACCCATGGGTACTGGGATGTGCCTCACAGAGTACGATAAAATTCTTCATTAAGATTGAAAATAAGGTCGTTCAATCAATAACACAGGCTCCAAATTTAGCCGAGGAAACTGTGAAGGCCTGAGGCATCAGTTGACTCTGACAGATTGGAAAATATGACAATGGGTAGAATACTCGGACATACAGTTTGACATCCCTTCCTGGACAAAAACAGGTAAGGGAGGTGACCCAACGAAGGAAGATAGGAATAGAGAAGTCACATAGATTGTCAGGACTGTGGCAGAAGTGAGGATGGAGAGCAACTCAAAATTCACCAAAAAAGAGAAGAAAAGCAGAGAATGAAATAGGTGAGAAACGTGAATGAGGATTGTAAAAGCTTCCAACAGTGTGGAAAACAGATGAGGAATTTGCTGCTCTCTGAGGAGGACAAACAGCTTGCCCCAGAAATGCTGTGACTCATTATTCTCATTCACAGAAAGTTCTGGATAGATTACTCAGCTTGAAATCTGACAAATCCCCTGGGCCCTGATAATCTGCATTCGGGAGTACTTAAAAAGTTGGAAATAATGCATAGTTCTATATCAAATTTTCAAAATACCAAATTTGTTACTTAGTTAAATGGTAGTTTTTCTTTTTTGTACATTTGTAACTATTTCCATGAAACTTTGGCTAATTGGGACAGCTGTTTAATTGGGCCAAAATGTACTGGTCCCATTGTGTCCCAGTGGACCAGAATCCACTGCATCTATTCCCGGTTAAGGAGGTGTTACGGATTCAAGCAACAATAAATATATGAGTTAGGCAGGGGTTTTTATAACAAATAACACGTTTATTAAACACTGAAAACAAACCCCCCAAAAGTAAACAAATCACTAACGTAACCGGAAATCAGCTGCTGTGCGGCAACTTAAACAGTTCTTAAAGCGATGTTGCAAAAACAGTTCTTCAAAGTAGTATTGCAAAAGTACAAAATGCTCACAGTCCATTTAAGGGAGAGACTTTTTAAGACGGGTTAAATTCTCTTTCACGTCGTGTTGCTTCGGTTCCCAAATCGAACTTTTCCCACGAAGAATTTTACGAAGATGGACAAATGAAACGGCTTAAAGGCACTGACCTTTCCTTTACAGAACTGTTCCCAATCCTTTCTGCTATTTCACAGGGAATAACATGAGAACAGCCAACAAATTCCTTCCGAATAAGGATCAAACAAGATCGAACCTGTTGCACCGTCAAAATCGATTCTCCTCGATCTTTAACTCCCGAACTCCGATCTTCACTCTCCACTGATTCTCAACTAGCAGTATTGTAAAGAAACTGCTGGCAATGACCTTTTAAACTTTAGGCATTAGATAAAACTTCATCTTTCAACTAAACTGCATCATAACATTAAATCACGCAGTGGCATGAAGTCAACATGGCAAATCCAGCCACGAACTGCCCCTCCTCACAGGGAGGGGTCATCCTTTTATACCCTGTAAAAAAAAACTGTCACATGACCTCTACTGACGGGAAAATGACATCACTCCACCAACACAAGACCATTACCTCAAGTCCAGTATAGCTTCAACCCCAGTCACGTGACAAGTACACCACTGTCACGTGTCACGGGTACGTAACACCTCCCTCCAAAAAAAACATTTTTGTCTGTCAAGAACAAAAATTTTAACAATTATTTACAAGAAAAACAAATGTATAAATTTTATAACATACACAATATACAATAGAGTATCATCATATGACATCTTACAATACAGTAGGACTGTTACAATTATAAAAAAACCACTCCATAAAAAAATTACATTGTACATTCAACATCGAGATAGACAATCAGCAACCACATTATCTTTACTTTTAATATGAGTTATCACAATATTGTACTTTTGTAACATCAAACTCCAATTTAATAACCTTCTGTTTTTGTTACAGCATTCACCTTCCTATAGTCCGTACAAAACCTAATATGACCATCTGGTTTTGGCACCATAACACAGGGTGAACTCCAATTCGAGTTAGAAGGTCTAATAATATTATTCTCTAACATATATTCAATTTCTTTCTCAGCAAGTTCACATTTTTCTATGTTCATCCTATATGGGTGTTGTTTAATAGGTTTGGCATCTCCAACATCTACATCATGTGAAGCTATAGTAGTCCTTCTCGGAACATCTGGAAACAAATCCTTATATTTAAAAATTAATTCCTTCATCTGTTGTTTCTGCTCTAGCTATAAATGTGCTAATTTCTCATCAATATTTTCCAGAATGGTTGAATTTGGTAACCTAACAGAAACAATGTTGGATTTAGAATGAAATTCAGATGAATCATCTATCATGTTCCTCGTTAAATCAAACTCATTTTTACTAACCATAACAGTCACAGTATCAGATTGCTTCCCAAAATATGGTTTTATCATATTTATATGGCAAAGTTGTGTTGACCTTCTACGATCCGAAGTTTTTATCACGTAATCCACATCATTGATTTTAGACACAATTTCATAAGGACCATGAAATCTAGCTTGTAAAGGATTTGTTTGTACTGGGAAAAGAACCAACACCTTATCTCCAGGCTTAAACATCCTCATCCCAGCTTCTTTATCATACCAAGTTTTCATTTTCTCCTGAGCCAATTTTAAATTTTCCTTGGCTAAGATACAAGCTTTATGTAACCTGTCCTTAAATTTCAAAACATAGTCCAACAAATTAGTGTGTATTTCCTTACTAATCCACTGTTCTTTTAATAAAGCTAAAGGTCCTCTAACTCTATGCCCAAACACAAGTTCAAATGGACTGAAACCTAAAGATCCTTGTACCGATTCTCTTACTGCAAATAAAAGTAAGTTTATACCCTCATCCCAATCACTTTCATTTTCCACACAATATGTCCTAATCATATTCTTGAGGGTAGAATGAAACCTCTCCAAGGCACCTTGCATCTCTGGATGGTATGCCGATGAAGTGATTTGTTTAGCTCCCAATTTATAAACTATCTGTTGAAACAATCCAGACATAAAATTACTGCCTTGATCAGTTTGTATTTCCTTAGGTAATCCAAAATAAGTAAAGAATTTTATAAGAGCCTTTGTCACAGTTTTAGCTTTTATATTCCTAAGTGGTACTGCCTCTGGAAACCTAGACGAAGTACACACGATAGTCAACAAATACTGATAACCAGTTTTTGTCTTTGTTAATGGACCAACACAATCTACAATAACTTTAGAAAACGGTTCACCAAATGCTGGAATAAGTTGTAATGGAGCCACTAGTGTAATTTGATTTGGTTTACCCACAATTTGACAAGTATGGCACGTTTTACAAAACATTGCCACATCTTTTCTTAGACCAGGCCAGTAAAAATTTTTTAAAATCTTGTCCACAGTTTTCCTTACCCCTTGATGTCCACCTAAAGGCACACTATGAGCTAAAGTCAAAATCTCATTTTGATAAACTTTAGGGACAACTACCTGGTAAACAATATTCCATTCCTCACTTGCAGGAATTGTAGGTGACCTCCACTTCCTCATCAACACTCCTTTTTCCAAGTAATATCCTACTGACACCTTCTCAATTTCACTATCTAGTAGAGCTTGTTCTCTTAGTTTTATAATCTCAGGGTCTCTATTCTGCTCTGCTATCATCTCCTTCCGAGACAGAGATAAATCTTCATAGTCAGACTTACTCCAAGAATCTTGTTCAAACAACGAAGGTTAGAAAGTCTCTGACACATCCTCAAAACTCGAATCCTGAGTTGAACAGTCATGAGTAACAACCTCATTCTGCGCATCAATCTTTTTAGCCATAGCTCTAATCACGACACAGGAAGAATCTGTGTTAGAATTCATCTCTGGTTCCTCTGACTCCATTGTCAAATGCCCTTCAGGAAAAACTTGTCCACCTGCCAAGTCATTACGTAACAATAAAGAAATATCCTTCACAGGTAAGCTATGCTGTAATCCTACTTTAGCAAATCCTGTAACTAACCCTGACTTTAAATTTACTTTATGCAAATGTACAGGCTTAAAATCACTCCCAACACCTCATATAATTTACCTCACCAGTATCAGACTCTTCATTAAACTTCAATACACTGTCTAACATCAGTGATTGAGAAGCTCCAGTATCTCTAAGGATTTTTATTGGCACCAGAGTAGATCCTTCTTTCAAGGATACAAACCCTTCAGTTATAAAATGATCATATCCTTTTCTAACTTGGTCAGACTCTAATAAAACCTCATTTGTGTTTATCGAACCCTGTAATTTTACAGGTGCTTCAGTATGTTGCACACAAGCATCTGGAACTGCTTCCTTCTCTTTCTTTTTCAATCTGAAACAGTTAGCTATTACATGGCCAAGTTTCTTACAATAGTTACAAATAAGACCAAACTGTCTTTCCTTCACAGGTTTTCCTTCCTCCTTAACTTTCTCATTAACTTCTGATTTAATTTCTGATTTACCTTGAGTCTCCATGTTATTTTTCCTCTTAAAAATTCTGCCCTGAGGAAATTTATTCTTATGGATTAAAACATACTCATCAGCTAGCACAGTTCTGCAAATTTATTATTATCCCTCTCATTTAAGTAGGTCCTTACTTCAACAGGGATGCTTCTTTTAACTTCCTCCTTTAAAATCAGCTCTTTCAATGTATCGTAGTCCTTATTTACATTTTTAGAACAAACCCATCTCTCAAAACACACAGCTTTATCAGAGGCAAACTCCACATAAGTTTTTTCCACAGACTTCTTCAAACTTCTGAATCTTTCTCTATATGCTTCTGGGACTAATTCATATGCTTTTAAAATATGCATTTTCACAATATCATAATCAAGTGCTTGCGCAGCAGTTAAAGCTGTATAAACTTGTTGTGCTTTGCCTTTAATTACACTTTGTAACAACACTGACCATTTATCTTTCGGCCACTCTGAAATCTGAGCAATTGTTTCAAAATGTTGGAAATATCTTTCCACTTCTGTTTCACTAAATGGTGGGACCAATTTAATTTCTTGACTAGCAACAAAAGGTTTTCTAGAACGAGAAGACTGATTCCCAGACCTTAATTCCATCATTGCATATTCAAAATCCCTTTTTTCTGAGCAGCTTCTAACCTACAATGCTCCAGTTCTGCTTTACTTTGTTCCAACTTCATTTGTTCGATTTGCAACTTCATCTCTATATTACCTATTGGAAACAACTCTAAAATCGATTCATCAAAATCACCCAAATCCACATAGTGTGACGCAATTTTTCTCTGTATTACAGCCTTTGATGCAGTCTTCAAAATACCTTTAAGTTGCAATCTACTAGCTATCTCAGATACCTCAGTTTTCTTTGCCTTCGCTAACAACTCCACACCTGGCGAAACCAGAAGCCTATCAATATTCATTGTTGCTGAATACCACTCACAAGCCAATCAAACAAAAGAATTGAGTATTCCCCTTTTCCAAAACACCGATTCAAAAGTTAACAAGCATTTAAACACAAATGATCCAATCCCGGATGAGCCCCCATATTTATGTTATGGATTCAAGCAACAATAAATATATGAGTTAGGCAGGGGTTTTTATAACAAATAACACGTTTATTAAACAATGAAAACAAAGCCCCCCAAAAGTAAACAAATCACTAATGTAACTGGAAATCAGCTGCTGTGCAGCAGCTTAAACAGTTCTTAAAGCGATGTTGCAAAAACCGTTCTTCAAAGTAGTATTGCAAAAGTTCAAAATGCTCACAGTCCATTTAAGGGAGAGACTTTTTAAGATGGGTTAAATTCTCTTTCACGTCGTGTTGCTTCGGTTCCCAAATCGAACATTTCCCACGAAGAATTTTATGAAGATGGACAAATGAAACGGCTTAAAGGCACTGACCTTTCCTTTACAGAACTGTTCCCAATCCTTTCTGCTATTTCACAGGGATTAACATGAGAACAGCCAACAAATTCCTTCCGAATAAGGATCAAACAAGGTCGAACCTGTTGCACCATCGAAATCGATTCTCCTCGACCTTTAAACTCCCGAACTCTGATTTTCACTCTCCACTGATTCTCAACTAGCAGTGTTATAAAGAAACTGCTGGCAATGACCTTTTAAACTTTAGGCATTAGATAAAACTTCATCTTTCAACTAAACTGCATCATAACATTAAATCACGCAGTGGCATGAAGTCAACATGGCAAATCCAGCCACGAACTGCCCCTCCTCACAGGGAGGGGTCCTCCTTGTATACCCTGTAAAAAAAAACTGTCACATGACTTCTACTGGCGGGAAAATGACGTCACTCCACCATCACAAGGCCATTACTTCAAGTCCAGTATAGCTTCAACCCCAGTCACGTGACAAGTACACCACTGTCACGTGTCACGGGTACGTAACAGAGGCAAATACATTGCTGGTCTCATTGCAACAGATTTTAATTTCAGGAGCAAGGATGTCTTGCAACAATTCTACCTGGCCATTTTTGTTTTTCCAACTACAGATATAATTACTGAAAGCAGAGAAGGCTGAAAAAAATAAACTGCATCTACAGTTCACTTACCTTTTCTCTGTTATAATCTTGGATTCGAAAGAATCCTGTTTTGGTTAATTATCATATTCAAAATGTTCATTTCTAATGCATTAATTTGCATATGTTAAATTCTGTAAGTTATTAAGAATAATAATGGACATGGAGATGGTGTTTCCTCTCATGGGTGAGTCAAGAACAGAGGGACAACCCTTTAGAACAGAGGTGTGCAGGAATTTCTTTAGCTAAGGGTGGTGAATCTGTGGAATTTATTGGCTGTGGAAGCCAAGTCATTGAGTATATTTAAAGTGGAGGTCAATAGGTGGTTGAGAGGGAAAATAAATCATGCATGATTAAATGGCAGAGCAGACTTGATGAGCTGAATGGCCTAATCCTGCTCCTATGCTTTATGATAGCAGGAGATAGCAGGAGCTCTGATGGAGATCTTTCAGATGTCATTGGAAACGGGGATTGTGCCGGAGGATTGGCGTATTGCTCATGTGGTTCCATTGTTTAAAAAGGGTTCTAGAAGTAAGCCTGGCAATTATAGACCTGTCAGTTTGACATCAGTGGTGGGTAAATTAATGGAAAGTATTCTTAGAGATAGTATTTATAATTATCTGGATAGGCAGGATCTGATTAGGAGTAGCCAGCATGGATTTGTGCATGGAAGGTCATGTTTGACAAACCTTATTGAATTTTTTGAAGTAGTTATGAGGAATGTTGACAAGGGTAAGGCAGTGGATGTAGTCTATATGGACTTCAGCAAGGCCTTTGACAAAGTTCCACATGGAAGGTTAGTTAAGAAGGTTCAGTCGTTAGGTATTAATGCTGGAGTAATAAGATGGATTCAACAGTGGCTAGATGGGAGATGCCAGAGAGTAGTGGTGGATAATTGTTTATTGGGATGGAGGCCCGTGACTAGCAGGGTGCCTCAGGGATCTGTTTTGGGCCCAATGTTGTTTGTAATATACATAAATGATCTGGATGATGGGGTGGTAAATTGGATTAGTAAGTATGCCGATGATACTAAGGTAGGAGGTGTTGTGGATAATGAGGTGGGTTTTCAAAGCTTGCAGGGAGATTTATGCCGGTTAGAAGAATGGGCTGAATGTTGGCAGATAGAGTTTAATGCTGAGAAGTGTGAGGTTCTACATTTTGGCAGGAATAATCCAAATAGAACATACAGGGTAAATGGTAGGGCATTGAGGAATGCAATGGAACAGAGAGATCTGGGAATAACAGTGCTTAGTTCCCTGAAGGTGGAGTCTCAGGTAGATAGGGTGGTGAAGAAGGCTTTTGGAATGCTGGCCTTTATAAATCAGAGCATTGAGTACAGAAGTTGGGATGTAATGTTAAAATTGTACAAGGCATTGGTAAGGCCAAATTTGGAATATTGTGTACAGTTCTGGTCACCGAATTATAGGAAAGATATCAATAAATTAGAGAGAGTGCAGAGACAATTTACTAGGATGTTACCTGGGTTTCAGCACTTAAGTTACAGAGAAAGGGTGAACAAGTTAGGTCTCTATTCATTGGAGCATAGAAGGTTGAGGGGGGATTTGATCGAGGTATTTAAAATGTTGAGAGGGATGGATAGAGTTGACGTGAATAGGCTGTTTCCATTGAGAGTAGGGGAGATTCAAATGAGAGGACATGATTTGAGAGTTAGGGGGCAAAAGTTTAAGGGAAACACGAGGGGGTATTTCTTTACTCAGAGAGTGATAGCTGTGTGGAATGAGCTTCTTGTAGAAGTAGTAGAGGCCAGTTCAGTTGTGTCATTTAAGGTAAAATTGGATAGGTATATGGACAGGAAAGGAGTGGAGGGTTATGGGCCGAGTGCGGGTAGGTGGGACTAGGTGAGATTAAGAGTTCGGCATGGACTAGGAGGGCTGGAATGGCTGTTTCCGTGCTGTGATTGTTATATGGTTATATGGTTATATGATCTTATGGTGTGAGAATCCAGATTTTTCACCTGTGGTCTGTCATTTCCTTAATAAACTTTATAATCTTCACTGCAATTGGCCTTGCTGATCTGTGATGAAAGTTCATCAGCCTGAAAAGCTGCTTCTCTCTCCACATGGTGCTCTGACTTGTTGAGAATTTCCAGATTTTGGGTTCTTTTCCTTTCTGCCTCTCTAATACTTTGTCTGAGTTTCTTCACTGTGCCCACATTGCCCCGTTCCATTCTCTTTCTGTAAATTCTTCAGTCATTAGTGTTAGCTCTCTTCACACTAATTTTTAAATTTCTTTCACCTCATTTCTTTTCTTCCCTCCATTGCTTCTGCCTGTCTTAATCAGTAATTATTGTGCATTTTTATGAGCCACTTCTTTTGGATTTGTGTTGTGAATGCCCAGGTGCTTCCTATCTTCAGAAAGTTCACCCAATTAACTTGTACAGAATGTCTCAAATCACTTCTGAACCTTGTTCGGCAAAGAGTAAAACTTTTGGTTTTCATGCTGAATAGGAACTGTAGAAGATTACACTTCAGAGTCTCAGCTCAGTGTGAACCAAGGAAAGCCCAACATTTCTGAATGTTTAAACCGCAAACTCAGATTCACACGACTCATAAAATCGTTCAGCCCAGAAACAAGACCTTTGGTTCAACTTGTTCACACAGACTGTGTTACCCAGCATGCATTTGCCCCACAGACCACTCACCCTCCCCTATCCATGTACTTCTCTAGATGGCTTTTACATGTTGCTAATGTGACACCACACCATTACTTCTGTCAGCTCATTCCAAATATGCACCACCCTTTGTGTGAAGAAGCTGCTCTGATGTCCCATTTCAATCTCTCGACTCTGATCTTTAACCTGTCCTCTTGTTTTTATCACCCCCTTCCTGGGGAATAGAATGTGTGCTTTCACCCTGTCTATGCGCCTCATGATCAAACACCCTCTATCAGGTCTCTCTCCCCCCAGTCTCCTCAATTCCAGGGAATAAAGTCCTAGTGGACACAATCTGTCCTTGTGACACAGACCCCCCAGGTCCAGACAACACCCTGGTGGATCGTTTCTGCACTCTTTCTAGTTTAATAACATCCTTCCTATCACAGGATGATCAAAACTGTACACAGTACCACTGCCCACAACTGGTCAATTAAACTCAAAGGCAGATGAAACCAATCTCAGACTGGGTGATCCCACTCTGGGAATTTACTCACCCACTGCAGAGACGGACAGAGTCAAGGTTGTGATTATCGCTGCAAACATTTCTTCTCACTTGATTTTCAAAAACTAAATTTCTGCTCATTCGGACCCGATGTTCCCCGTTGGTATTTCACAAGTGACTGACTTCCCCACATACTTATTTCAGCACAAAGGCACGGGGTGTGAGAGGAAGTGATGGGGGTAAGTGGGCAGCCCTGTGGAAACTGCTGAAAAAATACCAACAATCTGTAGAGTAGCTGAATGTTTTCATTCACATTTACATGTCTGTTACTGAAACTCACTCCTTATGCCCACACACCATTATCAGATTGAAATGTGAGAAACAAGCCAAGTACACTGTTTCCCCTTCCTGACAGTAGGGCTGCTCGTGGTGAGGCTGCAAACACCGGCCCAACACCAGGTACACTAGACTTTTATCTGTATGACAGCATGACATTTATTGTACAGTTCAAAGTAAATTTCTTTACTTTCCCTAAATTTCTTTAGGGAGAAGGTAATTCTGGATCTAGTGTTGTGTAATGAAGCAGATTTGATAAGGGAACTCGAAGTAAAGGAGCCATTAGGAGGTAGTGACCATAATATGAGAAGTTTTAATCTAAAATTTGAGAGGGAGAAGGGAAAATCCGAAGTGTCATCATTACAGTTGAACAAAGGGGACTATGGAGCCATAAGGGAGGAACTAGACAAAATTGACTGGAAGGATATCCTAACAGTGGAACAATGATGGCAGGTATTTCTGGGAACAATACAGAATGTGCAGGATCAGTTCATTCAAAAGAGGAAGGAAGACTCTAAGGGGAATACAGACAGACAGACAGACATGCTTTATTGATCCCGAGGGAAACTGGGTTTTGTTACAGTCACACCAACCAAGAATAGTGTAGAAATATAGCAATATAAAACCATAAATAATGAAATAATAATAGATAAATTATGCCAAGTGGAAATAAGTCCAGGACCAGCCTATTGGCTCAGGGTGTCTGACACTCCAAGGGAGGAGTTGTAAGTTAGATGGCCACAAGCAGGAATGACTTCCTATGACGCTCAGTGTTACATCTTGGTGGAATGATGTAACCGAGGAATGAGGGGGTGTCTGTGGCTAACAAAGGAAGTTAAGGACAGTATAAAAATAAGAGAGAAGTATAACATAGCAAAGATGAGTGGGAAGCCAGAGGATTGGGAAACTTTTAAACAGCAACAGAAGATAACAAAAAAAGCAATACGGGGAGAAAAGATGAGGTACGAAGTTAATTTAGCCAAGAATATAAAGGAGGATAGTAAAAGCTTCTTTAGGTATGTGAAGAGGAAAAAAATTAGTCAAGACCAAAATTGGGCCCTTGAAGGCAGAAACAGATGAATTTATTATGGGGAACAAAGGAAATGGCAGACGAGTTGAACAGGTACTTTGGAGGTCCTTCTACAGTTGTACAGGGCCCTGGTGAGACCACACCTGGAGTATTGTGTTCAGTTTTGGTCTCCAAATTTGAGGAAGGACATTCTTGCTATTGAGGGAGTGCAGCGTAGGTTCACGAGGTTAAAAGATTGGAGCGACTGGGCTTGTATACACTGGAATTTAGAAGGATGAGAGGGAATCTGATTGAAACATCTAAGATTATTAAGGGATTGGACACGCTAGAGGCAGGAAAGATGTTCCCAATGTTGGGGGAGTCCAGAACTAGAGACCACAGTCTAAGAATAAAGGGTAGGCCATTTGGAACGGAGTTGAGGAAAATCTTTTCCACCCAGAGAATTGTGGATCTATGGAATGCTCTGCCTCAGAAGGCAGTGGAGGCCAATTCTCAGAATGCTTTCAAGAAAGAGTTAGATAGAGCTCTTAAAGATAGCGGAGTCAAGGGATATGGGGAGAAGGCAGGAACGGGGTACTGATTGTGGATGATCAGCCATGATCCCATCGAATGGCAGTGCTGGCTTGATGGGCCAAATGGCCTACTCCTGCACCTATTGTCTATTGTCTATTTATTACCAAAGTATATGAATGTCTGGTGCTCCTTCCCTTGCTAGCCTGCCGCTGACCCTTGGGCAAGGTGTAGTACCTGCTCAGTCCCCCGATCAGAGTCATCTGAAGCCTAGGGAGCCGTTGTTGGATGGTCGTTTGAGCAACTGATGTATATCATGGGTCCTGGTTATGTGACTACTAACACCAGGCAAACAATCTCTGAAAGAGTATTGGTCATGGCTGGGCTCACAAAGACACTACCCAGAGGGCAGCAATGGCATACTGCTTCTCTGGAAAAATGTGTCAAGAACAATCACGGTCATGAGACCATGATCACCTGCGTCCTACATCACGGCACATAATGAACGAACAAATGATAAATATGTCACCATACACCACCCAGAGTTTCATTTGCTTGTGGGCATTCATTATAAATAGACATAAACACAATAGAGTCAATGAAAAACTGCACACTACAGAGACACAGAACACAGCTCACAATGGTGTGCTGAATGAATTTAATTAGTTTATTATTGTCATAAGTACTAAGGTACAATGAAAATTGTGTCTTGCAAACTGTTCATACAGATCAATTCATTACACGTCGCATTGAATTACTTAGAGTCCCAAGCAGGAGTCCCTAAGGCAGTCCAACGTTGAGTTCAACGCTGACTGGTAACTCTCGTGATACTTCTGGTGTCAAACTGATTCGGTCTGTACCGTTTCTTTGAGTTCATCAGATGCTTGGAGAGGGGGAGCTTGCTACATGGGCAACAGCTTGCTCTCCATATTGTACTGCCCAGGCTCAAATATCCAGACAGCTAGGACGCAATATCCATGGTCAACCCTGACTGACGGGGCCTCATAAAATTGTACAGCGCAGTACAGGCCCTTCAGCCCATAATGTTATGCCAACCTTTTAATCTACTCCAAGACCCATGTATCCCTTCCGTCCGACACAAACCATAAAACTTCATTTTTTCTTTCATTCATCTGTTTATCTAATGTATCAGTTTCTAAAATGTCCCCAATGTATTAGCCTCTACCACCACCCCTGGAAGCACAGTTCAGGCACTTTCTGTGTGGGAAAGAGGTACCTCTAATACATATCTCCCCTTACATTTCTACACTCACATTCAGAGCACATCTTCTCCTATTGACCATTGCTGTCCTGAGAAAAGTCTTTAGCTGTCTACTCCTCTATGCTTGCTATAAACTTATACACCTCTATCAAATCACTTCCCATCCTTCAAAGTTCAAAATAAAATTATTATCAAAGTAGAACTATTTCACAATATCCAACCAGGAGATTTGTTTCCTTGTGGGCAGACCTAGTAAATCCAAGAAATGTAGAATCAATGAAAGACCACACCCAACAGGACGGACAAACAGCCAAGGTGCAAAAGACAACAAACTGTGCAAATACAGAAGAAAAGAAAAGAAATACTCCTAATAAATAAATAAGCGATAAATATTGAGAAGATGAGATGAAGAATCCTTGATAGTAAGTCCATAGTTTGTAGGAACATTTCAATGATGCGTCAAGTGCAGTTATCCCCTCTGATTCAGGAGCCTGACGGTTGTGGGGTAATAAGTGTTCCTGAACCCTGGTGGTGTGGGTCCCAAAGCTCCTATACCTTCTTACTGACTGTAGCAGTGAGAAGAGTGCCTGGCCTGGGTGGTGGGGGTCCTTGATGATGGATGCTGTTTATCTGCGACGGAGATCCGTGTAGATTTGCTGAATGGTGGGGAGGGCTTTACCTGTGATGCACTGGGCCATATCCATCACTTTTTGTAGGATTTTCCATTCATAAGCATTGGTGTTTCCATTCCAGGCTGTGATATAACCAGTCAATATACTCTCCACCACACAGCTTTAGAAGTTTGTCAAGGTTTTAGTCATGCTAAATCTTCACAAACTTCTAAGGAAGTAGAGGCATTGTCCTGCTTTCTTTATAACTGCACTTATAAAGTTCCCCTGAAGTAACAACACTGAGGAATTTAAAGTTGCTGACCCTCGCCACCTCTGATCCCCTGATGAGGACTGACTTATGGAGCTCCTCCTGAGGTCTTCTCTTCAAAGGGAAAATTTGCCTAACCTTTCCTCATTTGTTGTTAGTCTATTGATATGCACACTGTAGGGAATATTTAATAGATAGTGGGAGATCATCCCCACTACCTCCTCCAGCTCTAACATCCTTAAGCAACCAATATCACCTTCCCGTTTTAGAAAAGATGATGTTGGCTGCACTTGGAGCATAGTGTGCATATCTGGTCCCCCAGTATTTTGTGTGCGTCATACTATAGGAAGGGTGTGGTTCCGCTAGGGTGGGTGCAGAAACGATTTAGAAGGATGTTGTCTGGGCAGGAGGGTCTGAATTATCAGGAGACCTTTGGACAGGATGTGTCTGTTTTGTCTGGAGAGAGTGAGGGTTCAAGGTGAGATGATAGAAGTATATAAAATTATGAGAGGTGGAGATAGGATACATCACCAGAGTCAGTTTTCCATGGTAGGGATGCCTAAAACAAGAAAGTGAGGGTGAGGGTGAACTGAGCTGGAGGAGGTTTAAAGGGGATCTGAAGGATAAATCTTCCCAACAAAGAGTAGACTGAATCTGAAGCAAGCTGCCAGAGGTGGTAGCATTGCCAACTTGAACAGCTATCTCGATTGAGTAGGCTACTGAACATAGGACATAGAAATCTACAGCACATTTTCGGCCCTTAGGCCCACAATGTTGTGCCGACTATGTAACTTACTCTAGAAACTGCCTAGTATTACCCGCAGAAGGATATGGAATTAGTGTGGACAAGTGGGGTTAGTATAGAAACACATTGTTGTGGGCCAAAGGGCCTGTTTCTCTGCTGTAAAACTATATAACCATGAGCAAGACCTAACTGGTCCTGTGGGGCAAGAAGGGGAGCTGTGTGACCTTGTGGTCAGTACATTCTCACTCACGGATCTCCAAAGACAACTCTTCCTTAGGACTGTATCTGCAGCCTCATGTTACCATAGGAAACTCAGTTCCAAAATCTAAAATAACCACCTACAAATGAAGAATTTTGTAAGAATAGTGAGAATGTGGGAGATAAAGGGTGGAGTGGTTGCTGTAGGAGGCGAGAGAAGGGACATGGAATGAGAGGGACTTCCTGTGGAATATAATGTCACTGGTTTGTTAGTTTTGGAATCTATTTTTATGGTATAGCTTCTGTTTCTCTCAGGGCTTGTTTCTGTATCTTATCGTTTGGTACATTATATGAGTTTCTTATTGTGGAACTAATTCTAAAGGTAACCAGACCAAACTTTGCAGAACAATGTTGTAATAAACTAAGGAGTTGGCTCAGATTCAGCAGGTCATCTAAAACTGACAAACTGCTATAGATAGGCACAGTGCACCACATCCTGGTATGGGAACACCAATGTTCGGGAACAGAAAGCCTACAACAGTAGTGGGTTCAGCCCAATCCATCGCAGGAAAAGTCCACCCCCCCACCCCACTGAGCACATCTACAAAGAGCACTGCCACAAGAAAGCAGCATATATCATCAAAAACCACCACCAGCAGGCCTTGCTCACTTCTGATTGCTGCCAATTGTTACGTACCCCGTAACTGGGTGTCAGACCAGCAGAGAAAGAAGAATCCGTTGGAGTCTGGTGGTACCAAACTAAAGGTGTTTATTAGTAAACTACACAATACAGTATCAAAAATGCAAATATACATATAAAACAAGTTAGCTGTAATAAACCTAAAAGTGTAGGAACAATAATAAGCGATAATAAACAAGCTCTATGGATGTCTAGGGGTAAATGAATTGTCATAGAAAAGTATAAAGTTCAGTTCAGTTCATGCGTGCTGAGATAGTTATGGTTGTTGGGTTGTAATTGTTGGAGAGAGTGAGAGAGAGAGCGAGCGAGATGTAACAGCTACAACAAGCAAACCTTCTATTGCTTCCTGATTCTGTCGGGTCACAGTGGCCATTCAGTTATGACCCCTCTGTTCTTCAGCCAGACCATTCTTCTGTGGTGGACTCGTCACTCTGGCATGAGTGGACACACACACAAGTCCCCACCGGCCCTGCTGTAACACTGTGAGCTTTACTGACCGATCTCCTGATTCGGTCTCCGAAACCCCCACCTTTCTGTGGGTTCACAACACTCAGTCAGTGTCCACTGGTGTGTCTGAAGGGTGTCTCTCCAGCCCTGTCTTTTATCCCTACTAACGGGGTCTCAGCTATCCATCAACTCTGAATGACTGTGTCCATCAAATCAGGCCACTCCTGCTGTCTCCTGAGGAATGTTAACGAGCAAAGTAAAGTCCTTGGAGTGAAAGGTAAATAATTCAGAAAGAGTCAAAATACAATAAATCAACAGTCTCTCTTTCCCTCTTATCTGCAGCAGGTGTTCTTGCCTGGGCGTCATCTCTCTCTCTCAGTAGCAGCATAGCAACAGCAATAGTTCATAGTTCTGGGGGGGGAATGGTTATCTCTGCACCCCCATTTTCCATCAGGTCTGTTCATCACTCATAACACAATATAAAGGAGATGCAAGAGCATTAGGTCCCACACCACCAGGTTCAGGAATGGTTATTACACTTCAACAATCAGGCACCTGAACCATCGTGGATAACTTTACTCACCTCAAAACTGAACTGATTCCACAAACCATGGGCTCCCTTTCAAGGAGTCTACAACTCATGGTACATGGTAGAGTAGTGGTTAGCACAACGAGTAACAGTGCAGATGACCCGAGTTCAATTCCTGCCCCTACCTGTAAGGAGTTGGTATGTTCTCCTCGTGAAGTCTCGTTAATTGCTCATTGTAAATTGTCCCATGATTAGGCTAGGATTAAATTGGGTACCGCACTGTGTCTCAATCAATAAATAAATGTCATAACAAAAGCAGAATCTATTCATATTGTGAAATCAATATAGAAGCAGAGAAAGTGGAAATCAGCCCCAAATCAAACCACATCTGCTTACTTTGCAGATGCAATTTTTAAATATTGGCTTTGAGGCTTTTATGATGAGTGTGACAAGTACACTCGATAAAATAGCAGGTTAATGTTTTCTAACCCCAACCGCACTATGCATGAAAAAGATTCAGTAAGTCCCTCCAGCATGCAATTGTGTCATCAGTCCAGTAATATATATCAGAACTGAGAAGTAGAATTTTGTTGAAAGAGTTCCAGTTTTATTCTAAATGTTTTAGCAATTTAACTTAAAAGGAAGTAATGAGTTTATAAGTTGGCACACCCATTACTTCAACATTACAAAGATGCTGGTCTCTCCCTCGGCCCGGCTGCTGAACTATTCAGGTGCCTGTCCAGTCAGTCTCCCACCCTCCATCAACTTCAAACAAACTGACCGTCACGATGTGCGCTGGCAATGTTGGAACCCAAGTGTGCAGGAAAGACAAACTCTGATTAGAGACGATAACAACAGTATATTCATAATAATTCAAAAAGAATATCAGTGGCTCGGCCGAGTGACACCATGAGAAGTAACAGTCCCAAAACCAGGACTCTGTGATGAGTGCTAATCGGGAACCCCTGAGCCCATCAAAATAAACTGAGCGAGTTTAAACAGAAAGCATCAGGAGAATGCATTACAAAGAGTGAGTCACAGAGAAAAACACAAGGAATTCTAAATGATTAATGACTATTGTTAAACTACAATTAACCAATTCAGGACATCCAAATTCTTTGACTCAGAGACCTATGTTCCCCAGTGCCCTGAACAGGCCTGAAGAACTCAGTGCAGTCTTCTCCCTCCCTATGGCCAGCACCTGATGTCCCAGGGAGACCTGAAAACTCAAAATCCAGGGATAACTGGGAGATCTGGAAAGCATGGAGAAATTGAGAGGGAGGCAGGGAGAATTTGAGAATGAGACCATAAGACCAAAAGGTTGAAATATATAGGAACAGAATTAGGCCATTTGGCCCATCTGTTCTGCTCTGTTATCTCATGATGGCTGATCCAATTTTCCTCTCAGCCCCAATCTCCTGCATTCTCTCCATATTCCTTCATGCCCCAACCAGTCAATAATCTATCACTCTCTTCCTGAAATATACCTAAAGACTTGGCCTCCACAGCTGCCTGGGGCAAAGACCTGGGAAAATCGAAAGGACTGCAGGCTCGGGACATTGGAACATAGACTCGGGATATGTACTGAGAATAGAAGGCACCCTCGCTTCTAACCACTGATGCCAAAACCTGGCAGCTCATCCTACACTCGTCCATTACCTTGCAGGATCTTTCTGTCACAATGTGCACTGGCATTATCAGAACCCAACTACAGAGGAAAGACAGATATTAATATAGAGACCGTGACCAAAGATTATTTTTAATAATTCCAAAAGAACTAAACTAGGATCCTGCAATCAGCACTAATCAGGCATCAACTTAAATAATATAAGTAACATGGTATCCCCAAACAGATCAAAATAAGCTTAACAAGCTTAGACAGACAGTACTAGGAGAATGCATTACAAAGAGTGAGTCACTCGAGAAAAACACAAGCGACTCTAAATGATTTATAATTATCATTAAGCAACAATGAACCAATTCAAGAGCTTAAAAACCTCGGAGCCCAACACTCTCCGATGCCCTGCACAGTGCGTAGACCCCGAGAACTCATTACAGCAGACCACGTTGGAGCTTAAATCCAATCACATTCACCCTGTCCTCTTTGGCCTACATTGGCTCCCACACCCAACCAATTTAAAATTGTTAATGTTGTGCTGACCATCCTTACAACTGTCTGAAGAATAGTTTCATATTCTCATAAGACCATAAGACCAAGGAATAGAATTGCACAAATTGACCCATCCAGTTTACTCCACCATTCCATCATGGCTGATTTATTATTCTGACCAAACCCTTTCTCCTGACTTCTCTCTGTCGCCTTTGATGCCCTGACTAATCAAGAACCTCTTAACCTCCACTTTAAATATCTCCAATGGCTTGGTCTCCACATCTGCCTGTGGCAATAAATTCCATAGATTCACTACACTCTGGCTGAAGAAATTCCTTCTCATCTCTATTCAAAAAGGATGTCCCTCTAGTCTGAGTTTGCGCCCTCTGGTCCTAGACATCCCCACTTTGAGACATCTTCTCCATCCAGACCTTGATAAATTCTATAAGTTTCAATAAGATCCTCCTCAATCTTCTAAGCTCCAGCTAGTGTTGGCCCAGAGCAGTCAAACGATCCTCATATGTGAATCCTTTTATTCTTGGGATAATTCCCCTGAACCACCTCTGGATTCTCTTCAATTCCAGCACATCCTTTCTTAGATAGTGTGCCCAAAACCACTCACAATTTTTCAAGTGCGGTCTGACTAATGGTTTTAAGCCTTGGCATTACATCCTTGCTCTTGTATTCTAGCCCTCTTGAAATGAATGCCAATATTCCATTTGCCTTCCTCACCACTGATTCAACCTGCAAGGTAACCTTTTGGGAACCCTACACAAGGACTCCCAAGTCCCTCTACACCTCTGACTTTTGAATTTTCTCCTAGTTTACAAAACAGTCCATGTTTTTATTCCTTCTACCAAAGTATATGATCATGCATTTCCCAAAAATGGATTCCATCTGCCACTTCTTTCCCCATTTCCCCAGCTATCTAAGGCCTCCTGCAGACAACCTGCTTTCTCAACTCTATCTGCCCCTCCACATATCTTCACATTGTCCCAAAACCTGGCAACAAAGCCATCAATTTTAACATCCACATCACGGATACATAATATAAAAAAAATTGGTCTCAACATAGACCCCTGTGGAACCACTTGTCATCAGCAGCCAACTATTAAAGGCTCCTTTTCTTCCTACACTTTCCCTCCTGATAATCAGCCAATGCTTTATCCATGTTGATATTTTCCCTGTAATACCATGGGCTCTTAATATGTTGAGCAGCCTCATCTGCGGCACCTTGTCAAAGGACCTCAGAAAATTCAAGTACACGACATCAACTGATTCTCCTTTGTTTATCCTGAATGTAATTTCCTCATATAATTCTAACAGATTTATTAGGAATTACTTCTACTTTTGAAAACCATGCTGACATTTCCCTATTTTATCCTTGCCTATTATTAAGGATGAGGTTAACCATTAAGGATTATAAACCTCATCCTTAATGATAGACTCCAGCACCTGTCCAACCACCGAAGTGAGCCAAAATGACTTACAATTTGCAATCATCTGCCTCCTTCCCATCTGAAAGACTGGAGTGACATCTGCAATTTTCCAATCCTCAGCAACCATTCCAGAATCTAGAGATTCTTGAAAGATCTTTACTAATATTGTCACAATCTCTTCAGCTACTTCTTTCAGAAGCCTGGAGTATAGCCCATCTGGTCATGTGACTTGTCAACCATCAGGCTCTTCAGCTTCCCAAGCATCTTCTCCTTTTCTTATTTATTGCCCATCCATAGTTGCTCTTGAGAAGGTGGTGATGAGCTGCTTTCTTGAACCACTGCAATCCCTGAGGTGTAGGTACATATACAATGCTGTTAGGGAGGGAATTCCATGATTTTGACTCAGTGACAATGAAGGAATGGTGATATATTTCCAAGTCAGGATGGTGAGTGACTTGGAGGGGGATTTCCAAGTATCTGCTGTTCTTGTCCTTCTCGATGGTAGTGATCATGGGTCTGGAAGATGCTGCCTTAGGAACTTTGGTGTGTTGTCGCAGTGTAACTTATAGATAGCACACACTGCTGTAATTGTTTGACAATGATACTTACTTCTGCCCCTGACACTCTTGCATTTCTGGCATTCTGCTGGTGTCTTTCACAATGAAGTCTGATGCAAACTACTTCATAAGTTTGTCTGCCATTTCTTTGTCCCCCATTACTACCTCTGCACTACCATTTTCCCTTTACTGCTTATATATCTGAAAAGAATGTTTTGTATTCTCTATATTATTAGCTAGCTTACCTTCATATTTAGTCTTTTCTCTCTTTGTGGATTTTTAGTTGCCTTCTGTTGGTTTTTAAAGTTTCCCAATCATTACTTTCCCACCAATTTTTGCTCTACTATATGCTTTCTCTTTTGCTTTTATGCTGTCATTGACTTCCCTTGTCAGCCATTGTTGCCTCCTCCTCCCTTTTTCATCTTTGGAATGTATCTCTCCAGCACCTTCCGAATTTCCCACAGAAATACCAGCCATTGCTGTGCTGCTGTCATCCCTTCTGGTGTCCCCTTCGAATCAACTTCAGCTAAACCACAATCTCCCCAGCTACTTCCTTCAGAACCCAAGGGTGAATTTCATCAGGTCCAGGAGATTTATCTACCCTCAGACCATTAAGCTTCCCGAGCACCTTCTCAGTCGTAATTTTCATTGCACAAATTTCACGTCCCTGACACTCTTGAATGTCCGGTATACTGCAGACGTTGTCCACTGTGAGGGAGCATCTCATAGAAACATTCCGAATGTTAAAAGGCCTGAACAGATTAGATATGGCAATGTTATTTCCCATGGTAGGGGATTCTAGGACAAGATGGCATGACTTCAGGATTTAAGGATGTCGTTTTAGAACTGAGATACAGAGAAAATACTTTAGTCAGAGGGTGGTAAATATGTGGAATTTGTTGCCATAAGCAGCTGTGTAGGCCAAGTTATTGGGTATAAGGCAGAGATAGGAAGGTTCTTGATTAGTCAGGGCATCAAAAGGTATGAGGTGAAAGCAGGGGAGTGGGTTTGACTGGATGAAGTGAATCAGCCCATGATTGAATGGCGGAGCAGACTTGATGGGCCAAATGGCCTACTTCTGCTCCTAAGTCTTATGGTCTTACGGCCTCGGTAATTGCCTTTACAATACTGTAATACTGATACATCCAGCTTCAGCTTCTCTACTTCTCAAACTGCAGGGTAAATTCTATCACACTGTGATCACAGCCTCTGAAGGGTTGCTTTCACCCTAATCAAATCTGGGTCATTAAATAACACCCAATCCAGAATTGCCATTCCCCTAGTGGCTTCAACCACAAGCTGCTCTGAACAGCCAGCTCATCTTTTTTCCCCAATCAGTTAAAAAAAGGCTTCTCTCTGAGATGCCTTTACTCTTCCCTCTTCGCCTCTTGCTTCGATTTAAAAGACCATTGAAAAATTCCTCTCCTTTTTAAACCTTTGACACACTAGGTCATGTGCCTGCACAATCTGGCCTCTTTTCCCCATCAGATAAATAAAACGGCTTCTCTCTGAGATGCCTTTACTTCTTCCCTCTCTGCCTCTTGCTTCGATTTAAAAGCAAATTTACATGGGTTCTTCCTGTGTGCGTCCTGGTGAGCAGTAACTTTGAATGGGTTTCTTCCTGGTGTGCGTCCTGGTGAACTGTAAATTTGCATGGGTTTTTACTCTGTGTGTCCTGGTGAGCAGTAACTTTGCATGCGTTTTTACTGGTGTGTGTCCTGGTGAACAGTACATTTGTATGGTTTCTTCCTGGTGTGCGTTCTGGTGAACTGTAAATTTGGATGGGTTTTTTCAGCTGTGCTTCCTGGTGAATGGTAAATATGGTTACCGTTTTTGGTTTTTCATACAAGTAACAGTCCTACATTTCCTTAAAGGGACATTGAAACTTGTAAATTTGTGCTTACTCAAATCATATTTACCCTAGACATGTTTATTAATTAGAAATGTCCTCATCATTATACCTATTCATTGCCATTATAACCCCATAAGATGCAGGTGCACAATTAGGCCATTTGGCCCATCGATTCTGCTCTGTCATTCAATTATGGCTGATCCTTTTTTCCCCTCCTCAGCCCCATTCTCAGACCTTCCCCCTTTAATCTTTGATGCTATGACCAATCAAGAACCTATAAATTTCCACCTTAAATACATCCAATGACCTTGCCTCCACAGCTGCCTGCAGTAACAAATACCACAAATTCAGCATCCTCTGGGTAAAGAAATTTCTCTACATCTCTGTTTTAAATGGATGACTCTCTATCCTGAGGCTGTGCCCTCTTGTCCTAGACTCTCCCACCATGGGAAACATCCTTTCCACATCTACTCTGTCTAGGCTTTTCAACATTCAAAAGGATTCAATGAGATCTCCCCCATACTTCAAAATCCCAGCAAATATAGGCCCAGAGCCATCAAACATTCCTCGTTAGATAACCCTTACATGGGGGGACGTCACGTGATGACGTAGGATCAAGACGCTGGAACCCAGCTCTCCTGTAAAACATCAGTAAATTAATGTTTAAGTGAAGAAAAGTTAGTCAATATTTTCTAAAAGTTACTTATAAACTACTCCGGATTGTTTCAAGTTATGCCTCACAAACAGAAGATGAAGAAAACTACTACCGTGAAGACAACGCAAGTTGGAACAGAATCAAGGCCCACCTCTGCCAAAGAACCGCGGGCTCAGGTACATTTCACCACCGGCGATACAGAACAGGAAACTGCGGCAACATCGACCATTTCTAAAGAAAAAGACCAATGAGAACTGCACAAACGTGAAGGAAGGAGCATGCGCAAATGAGAGCAACCAGAACTACAAATCTCAGTTACGATTGAAACCGAAAGTGAAAGTGAATCTGAGGTAGATTCAGATTCTCTGGAAAAATCAGATGAAGATGGAGGTAAAAGTTATTCTGGAAATATAGAAAAGACTTTGATGCAATTAATGCATAAATTAGATGCATTAAAAGTAATCCAAAAAAAGATAAATATGGAGATTATGCTTCAGAAAATGACAAAAAGACAGGAAAAAATGGGAAGGAGAATTATAGATTTGGAAACTACAACGGAAGACACGGTTGAAAGAATGAATAAAATGGAAGATGATATTACTGCCTGGACATCAGAAAGAAAACAAATGTTGGAAAAAATTGATAAGCTTGAAAATTTTAGTAGATGAAATAATATTAAAATTGTTGGACTTAAAGAAGATATAGAAGGAGAAGATCCAATAAATTTTTTTCAAAAATGGATTCCTGAAAAATTGGAAATGGAAGGAAAAACTCTAATTGAAATTGAAAGGGCTCACAAAGCCTTAAGGTCAAGACCTCAAGCTGACCAAAATCCACGATTAATTTTGATAAAATGCTTAAGATACCAAGATAAAGAAAAGATCCTGAAGGCGGCTGCCCAATGTGCCAAAAAGAGAAACGGGCCATTGATGATAGCAGGGAAGGCAGTTCTTTTCTATCCTGATATAAGTTATAACCTTTTGAAGAGAAAGAAGGAATTTAACCCAGCGAAAAAAGTTGTATGGGAAAAGGGTTATAAATTTATAATGCGTCACCCAGCAACACTGATAATTTTTTTGGAGGAGGGAAAAAGAAGATTTTTTACCGATTATCAAGAAGTGGAGGAGTTTGCACAAAAACTTCCAAATACTCCCTAATTACACATAGAGATTTCCAAGTGTAATGGATTAAAGATGAAGTCAGAGACAGTGAATGGAAGTGATGGACATTTAAGGATGACATAGGGGAGAAAAGCAAAATTTCAGAAATACTAATTGAGAATAGTATTTTTTTTCTTATATATATACTTTTTATGTTGTGGGGGGGCTGGGGAGCTTTGGATCGATTACTATGGGATTCACATGTGTAATCATGGCGATTGCCATGACCTGTACAACAGAGGGGGGTAATGTTGTGTTCTTTTTTTTCACAACATTAATAGGGGGGTATTTTGTTTTTTTCTTTATACTCTATTTTTCTTCTATCTTTCTGCCTGGATGATTGGTGGGGACACACATAGCAACATGGAGAATTTTAGAAAGATTTCCCAAGATACCACGAAAGTTGAAAGATTAGGTATTATTATAGACTGGAGTAACATAATTGAAAATAATAACTAATTTACTGAATTTTTAAAGTTTTAATGTTAATGGGCTTAATGGACCGGTGAAAAGAAAAAGAATCTTAACATACATTAAAAAAATGAAAATAGATATAGCTTTTTTACAAGAAACACATTTAACAGAGATAGAACATCAAAAATTAAAAAGAGACTGGGTTGGAAATGTTATTGCAGCTTCATTTAATTCAAAGGTGAGAGGAGTTGCAATTTTGGTTAATAAAAATTTACCAATTAAAATACAAAACGTATTAATTGATTTGGCAGGGAGATATGTAATTATACATTGTCAATTTTTTTCAGAACTATGGACTCTTATGAATATTTATGCACCAAATGAAAATGATGTAAAATTTATACAAGAGGTCTTTTTGAATTTGGCTAACGCACATGACAAAATATTAATAGGTGGAGATTTTAACTTTTGTCTAGATCCAGTTTTAGATAGATCAACAAAGGTTGTCACAAAATCAAAAGTAGCAAAATTAACTCTATCATTGATGAAAGACTTAAATTTGATTGATATATGGAGAAGAATTAACCCAAAAGAAAGAGATTATTCATTTTATTCAAATAGACATAAAACATATTCAAGGATAGATTTTTTCTTATTATCGACGAATATGCAAGGTAGAGTGAAAAATATGGAATATAAAGTGAGAATATTGTCAGATCATTCTCCTTTGATAATGACAATGATAACGATAGATAAAGAGGAATCAATTTATAGATGGAGATTTAATTCAATATTACTAAAACGTCAAGATTTTTGTGATTTTATGAAAAAGCAGATTCAGTTTTTTTTAGATACAAATTCACATTCAGTTGATGATAAATTTATATTGTGGGAAGCAATGAAGGCATATTTGAGAGGTCAGATAATAAATTATACTTCTAAAATGAAGAAGGAATATATGATAGAAATAGATCAATTGGAAAAAGAGATTACAAAATTAGAAAAAGAATCTCAAAGATATATGACAGAAGAAAAACGAAGACAACTTATTAATAAGAAGTTACAATATAATACACTTCAGACATATCGAACAGAAAAAGCAATTATGAGAACTGAACAGAGATATTATGAACTAGGTGAAAGATCACATAAGGTCCTTGCATGGCAGTTAAAAACAGACTAGACTTCTAAAACGATAAATGCAATTCAAACAAGAGTAAATAAAATTACTTATAAACCTTTAGAAATTAATGAAACTTTCAAGAATTTTTATTCTGAATTGTATAAATCAGAATCACAAAATGATGTCAAGATAGAAAGGTTTTTATCACAAATAACTCTTCCAAAATTAAATATGGAAGAACAGAAGGGATTAGATATGCCTTTTACATTAAAAGAGGTTGAAGAAGCTCTAGGATCATTTCAAAGTAATAAATCTCCAGGAGAAGATGGTTTTCCACCTGAATTTTATAAAAAGTTTAAAGATTTATTAATTCCTCCTTTTATGGAGTTAATACATCAAGCAGAAAGAACGCATAAACTTCCAGAATCTTTTTCAACAGCTATTTTAATAGTATTGCCAAAAAAAGATAGAGATCTTTTAAAGCCAACATCATATAGACTTATTTCTTTGTTAAACACTGATTATAAAATAATAGCAAAAATCTTATCTAACAGACTATCTAAATACTTACCAAAATAAATACATATGGATCAAACAGGATTGATTAAAAATAGACAATCGGCAGATAATGTAACTCGGTTATTTAGTATAATTCATTTGGCTCAAAAGAGGGAGGAAATGAGTGTGGCAGTTGCTTTAGATGCAGAAAAAGCATTTGATAGATTGGAATGGGATTTTTTATTTAAGGTATTGGAAAAATATGGATTAGGGGTATCTTTTATAAAATGGATTAAAACCTTAAATATTAATCCCAAAGCTGAAGTAGTGACAAATGGTCAAATTTCAACACCATTTCAGTTAACAAGGTCAACTAGGCAAGGTTGTCCATTATCACCTGCTTTATTTGTGTTGGCGATAGAACCATTAGCTGAATTAATTAGAATGGACCCAGATATTAAGGGTTTTAGAGTTAATCAGGAAGAATACAAGATTAACTTATTTGCTGATGATGTTCTGCTTTATTTAACAAACCCATTGCACTCATTGTGTAAATTATCCTATAGATTAGAAGAATATGGGAAAATATCAGGTTGCAAAATAAATTGGGATAAAAGTGAAATTTTACCTCTTACTAAAGGAGATTATAGTCAATGTCAATTAATGACTCAATTTAGATGGCCAGCAAATGGTATAAAATATTTAGGTATAAGAGTTGATAATGATATAAAGAACTTATACAAATTAAATTACTTACCATTATTGAAAAAAATTCAAGAAGATCTTGATAAATGGATGATATTACCAATAACATTAGTAGGTAGAGTAAATACCGTAATAATGAATATATTCCCTAGACTACAATACTTATTTCAATCATTACCAATACAATTACCCCAGAAGTTTTTTCAAGAGTTAAATAAATATGTGAGGAAGTTTCTTTGGAAAGGTAAGATATCAAGACTATCGTTGGAAAAATTGACATGGAAATTTGATCTAGGAGGGTTACAACTTCCAAATTTTAAGAATTATTATAAAGCAAATCAACTTAGATTTATTGCATCTTTTTTTGAGAAAGATAGACCGGCATGGATTAGAATAGAACTAGATAAAATAGGAGAAAATACACCAGAAGATTTTATATATAAATGGGAATCTAAATGGATACGGGAAAAGAAAGAATCTCCTATATTAAAACAATTGATTGACTTATGGAATAAGATAAATGTTGATGATGAGACAAAGAAATCTTTATTAGCAAAGAGATCTTTAATTCAAAATAGACTTATTCCTTTTACAATCGATAATCAACTTTTATATAATTGGTTTCAAAAAGGGATTCAATATATAGGAGATTGTTTTGAAGGAGGTATATTAATGTCATTTGATCAATTAAAGAATAAATATAAAGTATCAAACAACACTCTTTATTGTTACTTCCAATTAAGGGCTTATTTAAGAGAAAAATTAGGTCGAACAATGTTATTGCTGAAATCTAATGAAATAGAAACTTTAATTCAAAAAGGAAAAACTAAAAAAATTATTTCTTGTATGTATAGCTTGATTCAAAAACAGGCAATTAAACAAGGAGTCCATAAGTCAAGCCAAAAATGGGAAAGTGACTTGAATATTAAAATTGAAGAAACAAATTGGTCAAGACTATGTCTTGATAGTATGACAAATACAATAAATGTCTGGTTAAGATTAGTGTAATATAATTTTTACATCAATTATATATTACACCACAAAAAATAAATAAATTAAATCCAAATTTATCTGATCAGTGTTTCCAATGTAACCAAGAAATTGGTACTTTTTTACATTCTACTTGGTCCTGTTCTAAAATTCAACCTTTTTGGACAAATTTAAGAGTTTTATTGGAACAATTATTGGAACACAATTTCCAAATAATCCAATATTATTTTTATTAGGCGATATTGAAGGGATAAAATCAAAACCCAAATTGAATAAATATCAGAAAGAATTTATAAAAATTGCACTGGCAGTAGCCAAAAAGGCAATTGCAGTTACTTGGAAATCGGATGCATACTTAAGTATAGATCGTTGGAAGAATGAAATTTCCAGCTGTATTCCACTTGAAAAAATTACTTATAATTTAAGAGATCAATATGAAACATTTTTGAAAATTTGGCGCCTTTATTTACAAAAGACAGGATTAAATATATAGATGCTCTGAAGATAAAATAATTGATTATTTGGGGAAAGAAATAAATATATATACTAAAGTTATTACAAACTCCGTGGAGCATGTGGGGATCTTCCGATATCCAGGCACTCTTTCTTTCTTTCTTTCTTTGTTTTTCTATAGGGATGTTAGGGGGAGGGGCTAAGGGGAGGGGGAAGGGTATTTTTTTTCTTCTTTCTGTAATTATCTGAAAACTCAGTAAAAAAAGTTTTAAAAAAAAGATAACCCTTACATTCCTAAATTGATCCTTGTGAACCGCCTCATCTTATGTTGCTGTTAGCTTGTATTCATAGGCTTCCACGGTGAAAGGCTTTAGTCTGAGAAAGCAAAAGAAAAGAAAATACTCTTTTAATTTTTTTTCCTTCCCTTCTTTTTAACTGCTCAGTTAGGACTGCAGAGGTGCCAGGCGGGATATTTGAATGATCCTCTTGTGGGATGTGGGAGGGCAGGGAGACCTCCAGTGCCCCTGAAGATTACAACTGCAAGATGTGCATCCAGCTGCAGCTTCTAACAATCCATGATAAGGAGGTGGAGTTGAACTCTAGCTCTTTTGGGAGGCTGAAGGGTTGATAGATAGGACATTTAGAGAGGTAGTTACACCCAAGGTGCAGGAGACAGGAGACTGGATGACAGTTTGAAAGGGGAAAGGGGTTAAGGAGCCAATGCAGAGAACCGTCATGGCCATCCCCCTCAATAGCAGGTATATCACTTTGGATACTGATGGTGGGGT
The DNA here is from genome assembly GCF_048418815.1 of Hemitrygon akajei. NCBI lineage: Eukaryota > Metazoa > Chordata > Chondrichthyes > Myliobatiformes > Dasyatidae > Hemitrygon > Hemitrygon akajei. Next base: position 8,538,679 of record NC_133130.1, read on the forward strand.
ATGATGACCTAGCAGAGGAAAGTCACAGAAGTTTAGTCTCTGACACTGAACCTATCTCTGTGATTCAAAAAGGAAGAGGGCTGGGAAGAAAAGGTACACTGTGATGATAGGGGATTTGTTAGTTAGTTAATACGTGGCTAAAATAATTGCTGTAGGAGGCAGGGCATAACATTTTTGGATCACTGGGCTCTCTTCCAGGGAAGTTGGGACCTGAGAAGGGATAGTTTACACCTGAACTGGAGGGGGACTAATATCCTAGTGGGAAGGTTTGTTAATTTTTTATGGTGGGGTTTAAGCTCGAGTTGCAGGGCGATGGGAGCCAGACTGCCAGAATAGTTAGTGGAAAGGTTGTGGAGGCAGGTATTGGTAAGACTTCAGACAAAGGCCAGAATCAAAAGGTTGAGCATGGTGTGACTAGTGTCCTGAGTTGTGTGTACTTCATAACAAGAAGTATTGTAGGAAATGCAGATGATTGTGCTGAAGATGAGGGAGCTGGTTTACAAACAGAAGCAATGTGTAGTGAGGAAAGGCTGTTGAAAGGGCAAAATTGCAGTTGTTGAGTTGCAACGTTAAAGGCAGGCTAAGTCACAAAGGGTGACTACAGGACTGAAGGTGTTGTAACTGAATGCACACAGTAGACAGAATAAGGTAGATTAATTTGCACACAATTGCAGATTGTCGGGTATGATGTTGTAGGCATCATGGAATCATGGTAGAAAATCTATAGCTGGGAGCTTAATGTCCAAGGATACACATTGTACTGAAAGGATTGGCAGGAAGGCGGGGGGCACTTTGCTCTTTTGGTAAAAAAATGATAACAAATCATTAGAAAGGGTCAAAAGAATTGAATCATTGTGGATAGAGCTAAGGAACTGCAAAAGGACCCTGATGGTGTTGTATACAGAGAACCAAACAATAGTAAGGTTGTGCCCTACGAATTGCAACGGAGGTAGAAAATGCATGCATAAAGAGCAATTCACAACAGTCATGGGCAATTTCAATATGCAGGTAAATTGGGAAAACCAGGTTGGCGCTGGATTCCAAGAGGGGGATCTTCTACAATGCTATGAGACGGCTTTTTAGAGCAGCTTGTGGTTGAGCCCACAAGGGGATCAGCTATTCTGCACTGGGTGTTATGCAATGAACTGGAATTGATGAGAGAACTTAAGGTAAAGGAACCCTTAGGGACAAGTAATCATAATATTCCATCTGAGGAGCCTCCAACCTGATGGCATGAACATCAATTTCTTGAAACTTCTAGCAAAGCTTCCCTCCTTCACACTCCCCATTCTCATTGCCCCCTCTCACCTTATCTCCTTGCTTGCCTATTATCCCCTCTGGTTCTCATCTCACTTTTCTATTTTCCACGGCCATCTGTCCTCTCCTATCAAATGTCCACTTCTCCAGCCCTGTACCTCTTTCACTAATCAACCTCCCAGCTCTTTACTTCTCCCTTCTCCTGGTTGATGAACTGAATAAGTATTTTGCATCAGTCATCACTGTGGAAGACTGTATTAGTATGATGTCATGGGGCATGAACTGTGTGAAGTTACCAGAACCAGAGAAAGATCTGAAGGTAGATAAATCACCTGGATCGGATTGTGTGAACTGTAGGACTCTGAACGAGGCAGCTGAAGGGATTGTGGAGGCATTAGTAATGATCTATCAAGAATCACTAGAATCTGGAATGGTTCCAGAAGACTGGAAAATTGCAAATGTCACTCCACACTTCAAGTAGGGAGAGAGGCAGAAGAAAGGAAATTAGAGGCCAGTTAGTCTGATCTTTGTGGTTAGGAAGATGTTGGAGTTCATTGGTGAGGGTATGGTTTTGGGGTACTTGGAGGCACATGATAAAACAGACCATAGTCAGCACAGTTTCCTCAAGCAAAATTCTCACCAGAGAAATCTGTTGGAATTCTTTAAAGAAGCAACAAGCAGGATAGACAAAGAAAAATCAGTTGATGTTGTGTATTTCAATTTTCAGAAGGCCTTTAACAAGGTGCCACACATGAGGCTGTTTAACAAACTATGACCCCATGTATTACAGGACATATTCTAGCAGGGTTAAAGCAGTGGCTGATTGGCAGGAGGAAAAAAGTGGGAATAAAGGGAGCCTTTTCTGGTTGGCTGCTGGTGACCAGTGGTGTTCCACAAGGTCTGTGTTAGGACCGATTCTTTTTATGTTTTATGTCTGTGATTTTGATGATGGAATTGATGGCTTTGTTGAAAAGTTTGCAGACGATATGAAGATAGCTGGAGGGGCAGGTAGTTCTGGGGAAGAAGAGAGACTACAGAAGGACTCAAACAGATTAGGAGATTGGGCAAAGAAATGGCAGATGGAACATAGTGTTAGAAAGCATATGGTCATGCATTTTGTTAGAAAAAGTTGACTATTTTCTAAGTGGAGAGAAAATAGAAAAAAAAAAATGAGGAGCAAAAGGACTTGGGAGTGCTTGTGCAGGATTCCCTAAAGGTTAATTTGTAGATTGGGTCTGTGGTGAGGAAGGCAAATGTGATGTTAGCATTCATTTCAAGAGGACTAGAATATAAAATCAAGGATGTAATGTTGAGACTTTATAAAGCACTGGTGACACCTCACTTGGAGTATTGTGAGCCCTTTATTTTAGAACAGATTTGCTGATATCGGTAAGGATTCAAAAGAGGTTCACAAAAATAATTCCACATTTGAACATCTTGTCATATGAAGACCATTTGATAGCTCTGGGCCAATATTCACTAAAATTCAGAAAAATGAGGGATGACCTCATTGAAACCTATTGAATGGTGAAAGGCTTAGAGTGAGAGTGGAGAGAATGTTTCCTACAGTAGGAGAGTCTAAGACCAAACGACACAGCCTCAGAATAGAGAGGCGTCCTTTTAGAATGGAGATAATGAGGAATTTTTCCAGCCAGAAAATGGTGAATCTGCGAACTTGTTGCCACAGCCAGCTGTGCAGGCTGAGTATTTATGTATATTTAAGTCAGAGGTTGATAGATTCTTAACTGTTCAGGGCATGAAGGGATATTGGGAGAAAGCAGGAGATTGGGGCTGAAAGGAAAAAATAGATCAGCCATGATGAAATGGCAAAGCAAACTCAATGTGTCAAAAGGCCTAATTTTGTTCCTGTCTCCTTCATGTTGATGGAAACGTGCTGATCATGGGCAACAAAAAGAATCCTTCATAGGTGATCTGAATCGTACTTCAATTATAAATGATGAAGCCAGCGATTACCTGCCCTAAGTACCTGTTAATGAAGCACTGGATGTTCCTCTGGCCTTAGATGAGACCCAGAAAGTTATACCTCTGTTGTCTAGCAGTAAAGCTCTGGGATCAGATGCAATAACAGCAGAATCCAGCAAGGAAGGTGTTACATCAGTTTCTTCCAACTCACGTGGCAGCAAGAGATGATTGCTCAGGAATTGAAAGATACATCCAACAGCCACCTGTATAAGTGAAAGGGAAACCTGGATAACTATCGCAGTATATCCTTGCTGTCTATTGCAGGCACGATCTTTGCCACGCTTCTCAAATGTCTCACATCGCACCTTGACAGGGGATCCTATGAGAGAGCCAGTATGGAACCAGAAAGAGTGTGGGACTATCAGTTTGCTGCAAGAGAAATGTCAGGAGCAAAACGCTGACCTGTTCTCCAGCTATGTCAACCTGACGAAGGCCTTCGACACTGTTTGCAGAGAGGGTCTGTGGAAGACAATGGTGAAGTACGGATTCCCACGGAAGTTCATCACCATGGCGCCACAGTTCCATGATGGCATGCAGGCTAGAGTTCAGGGCAATGGTGAGACATCTGAGCCTTTCACTGTCTCAGACGGGGTCAAGCAGAGCTGCGTCTTGGTGCCAAAGCTATTCACTCTGGTGCTTTCCGTTATGTGGAATGATCCATTCAGAGAAGGTGATGTACGCTTCAGCATCAGGATCTGTACGAAGCAAAAACTAAGGTTATGACAGACATCAGCAGTAACTTCCTTTTTGCTGATGACTGTGCCCTCAATGCTGGTTCAATAGGTGATTTGCAGTGATGTGTTGACACGTTTTCTGATGGGTCTACCAACTTTGACTTACCAAGAAGACTGAACTAATGCATCAGCCAGTTCCGGTGAAATCATACACTGAGCGAAACATCACAATCAATGGTCAAAGACTCAACACAGTGAACAGGTTCACATATCTTGGCAGCACACTGTCCCAGAATATCGTCGTTGATGATGAAGTAATCGCCTGGATCACCAAAGCAAGTGAAGCCTCCGGCGGACTTTATACTGTTACGTACCCCATAAAGGGTTAAAAAGAACCAGCAGAAATGGACACGTCTGGAGTCTGAATCTTCCGTTATAAACTCTATTTTATTAGAAATTACGTGAATAAAGTAATATAAAACAAGATAAGGTAAACAGGTTAGCAAAGTGTATGCATATATATAGGTGAGTAGATAAGTTTCCCAAGCTTCCCAGCTCAGGTGATTAGGTGATACAGTCTTACGATGATATGGTAAGTAGTCAGTTCAGTTCTGGAATTTGGTTTGAGTAGAGTTGGAGACAGAGGGATAGAGAGTTGGTTTGTCTTCTGATGCCGATGCCGATCCTCCACATCGTCCTCCTGCTCCTGAAGCTTACAGTCACCGACTGTGACCACAGGAAAGGGGACCGTTTCCACAGTAACACTATCAACCCAGGCCAGGGTTAAACACACCGATAGCGTTCCACCGGTCACTCCTTTGTCCACACTGTGAGCAAAAGCCCCACCTTTGTCACGGGCACCCAGAGCTCAGCAGTGTCCTCCTTGCCTCTGGTGTCGTGTGTCTCAGTTTGAATGCTGAGTGACTGAACTCTCTGGGCCAACCTGTCATGTGGGATTTTGTCAAAGGCCTTTCAAAATCCAAGTAGACAACATCCACTGCCTTACCTTTCTCAACTTTCCTGGTAACTTCCGCAAAAACTCTGTGAGATTAGTTAGACACAATCATAAAACCATATTGTCTATCCCTAGGCAACACGAGTGAATCTGCAGATGCTGGAAATAAATAACAAACACAAAATGCTGGCAGAACTCAGCAGGTCAGACAGCATCTATGGGAGGAGGTAATAACAAAGTTTTGGGCCGAAACCCTTCATCAGGAGTGAAGTAACATGGGATGGTCAAGGGGGGATAAGAAGTGGGGGGAGGGATAAAGTAGAGAGCTGGGAAGTGATAGGCTGGAGGGAAATGGGCTGGGGGAAGGTGGGGATTATGGGAAATAAAAGAGAAAGAAAGATAGGGCTGGGGGGAGAGATTATAGTGAGGGGGGAAAAAGAGAGAGAAAGAGAACCAGACTAAAATAATAGATAGGGATGGGGGTAAGGGTGGGGGGCAGGGGTGTCAACGGAGGTCTGTGAGTTGGATGTTCATGCCGGCAGGTAGGAGGCTACCTAGGCGGGAGATAAGGTATTGCTCCATCAACCTGTGTGTGGCCTCATCTTGACGGTAGAGGAGGCCATGGACAGACATGTTGGAGTGGGAGTGGTCTGTGGAATTGAAGTGTGTGGCCACAGGGAGATCCCGCCACTGCTAGAGGACTGAGCGCCGGTGTTCGGCAAAACGGTCTCCCAGTCTGCGGCGGGTCTCCCCAATGTATAAATGGCCACATCGGGAGCACCGAATACAGTATATCACCCCAGTTGACTCACAGGTGAAGTGGTGCCTCACCTGAAAGGACTGTCTGGGGCCTGGGATGGTGGTGAGGGAAGAAGTGTGGGGGCTGGTGTAGCACTTCTTCTGTTTGCAGGGATGAGTGCCCGGAGGGAGGTCGGTGGGGAGGGATGGGGGTGATGAATGGACAAGGGAGTCACGTAGGGAGCGATCCCTGGGGAAAGCCGAGAGTGGGGGGGAGGAGAAGATGTGGTTGGTGGTGGGATCACGTAGGAGGTGCCGGAAGTTACGGAGGATTATGCGTTGGATCTGTAGGCTGGTAGGGTGATAGTTGAGGACCAGGGGGACTCTATCCCTGGTGGGCTGGCGGGGGGATGGGGTAAGGGCAGAGGTGCATGAAATACGGGAGACGCGATGGAGGGCAGAGTTGATAGTGGATGAAGGGAAGCCCCTTTCTTTAAAAAAGGAAGACATCTCCTTTGTCCTAGAATGAAAGGCCTCATCCTGAGAGTAGATGCGGCGGAGGCGGAGGAATTGAGAGAAAGGGATAGCATTTTTGCAGGAGACAGGGTGGGAGGAGGAATAGTCTAGGTAGCTGTGGGAGTTAGTAGGTTTGTAGTAGACATCGGTGGATAGGCTGTCTCCAGAGATAGAAACAGAAAGATCTAGAAAGGGGAGGGAGGTGTCGGAAATAGACCAGGTGAATTTGAGGGCGGGGTGAAAGTTGGAGGCCAAGTTAATGAAGTCGACAAGCTCAGCATGTGTGCAGGAAGCAGCACCGAAGCAGTCGTCGATATAACGCAAGAAAAGAGGAGGACAGATACCGGTGTAGGCTTGGAACATAGATTGCTCCACATGATCCCTAATCAGTTCCTCTCAATCCAAACACTTGTATATCTAATCCCTCAGGATACCCTCCAATAACTTTTCCACTACTGATGTGATGCTCACTGGCCTATCATTTTATGCTTTATTCTGAGAAGCTTTCTTAAGCAATGGAACAGCATTAAAAGTTTAAAGTTCAATGTAAATTTATTATCGAAGTACACATGTCACCATATACAATCCTGAGATTCATCCTCAGGCACATAACCCATGACTAAGGATGATGTTAAGGAAGTGTGAGATGTGATGAGGATGTTAGGAGAATTCAGGGTGACTTGGATAGGCTGGGTGAGTGGGCAGATACTTGGCAGATGGCGTTTAATGTGAATAAGTGTGAGGTTATCCACTTTGGGAGTAAGAACAGGAAGGCAGATTATTATCTGAACGGTGTAGAGTTAGGTAAGGGAGAAATACAAAGAGATCTCGGAGTCCTTGTTCATCAGTCACTGAAGGTGAATGAGCAAGTGCAGCAGGCAGTGAAGAAGGCTAATGGAATGTTAGCCTTTATTACAAAGGGAATTGAGTACAAGAGCAAGGAAATCCTCTTGCATTTGTAAAGAGCCCTGGTGAGACCACACCTGGAGTATTGTGTACAGTTTTGTTCTCCAGGGTTAAGGAAAGACATCCTGATTGTAGAGGAAGTGCAGCGTAGATTCACAAGGTTAATTCCTGGGATGTCCGGACTGTCTTATGCAGAGAGGTTAGAGAGACTGGGCTTGTACACGCTGGAATTAAGGAGATTGAGAGGGGATCTGAATGCAACATATAAGATTATTAAGGGATTGGACAAGATAGAGACAGGAAATATGTTCCAGATGCTGGGAGAGTCCAGTACCAGAGGGCATGGTTTGAGAATAAGGGGTAGGTCATTTAGGACAGAGTTAAGGAAAAACTTCTTCTCCCAGAGAGTTGTGGGGTTCTGGAATGCACTGCCTCGGAAGTAGAGGCCAATTCTCTGGATGCTTTCAAAAAGGAGCTAGATAGGTATCTTATGGATAGGGGAATCAAGGGATATGGGGGCAAGGCAGGAACAGGGTATTGTTAGTAGATGATCAGCCATGATCTCAAAATGGTGGTGCAGGCTCGAAGGGCCGAATGGTCTACTTCTGCACCTATTGTCTATTGTCTATTGATGGATGCTGCTTGCCTGAAACAGAGTCTCATGTGGATATGATCAGTGGCTGGGAGGGGTTTCCCTGTGCTGTAGTGGGCCGATTCACGACATTTGATAAGGTTTTCCATTCTAAACCATTGGTGTTTCCACACCAGGCAATACATTCTCCACTACGCATTGATAGAAGCTTATCAAGGTTTTTGATGTCATGCCATATCTCTGCAGACTTCTGGGGAGGTAGAGGCACCATTGTACTTTCTTTGCAATTATCTCTTTCTGGGTCTTCTGAGATAGTAACACCCTGGAACTAAAAGCTACTGGCTCTCTGCACCTCTGATCCTCTGATGAGGTTTGGCTCATTGACCTCTGGTTTCCCTCTCCTGAAGCCTACAGTCAGGTCCTGGTTTTGCTGGCTCTGACTGAGAGGTCGTTGTTATTACACCACTCAGTGACATTTTCAATCTTCCTCCATTGTGCTGATTCATCAGCTGATACAGTCCACAACAGTGGTGTTGTCAGCTAACTTGAATATGGTATTGGAGCTGTGCTTAGCCACGCAGCTATAGGTGTAAAGCAAGAACAGCATAGGAGGGCATATTTCAAAAGTGGAAGTTAATAGTATCCTGATAGGTCGGGGCATCAAGGGATAAAGTGAGAGGGTAGGTGAATGAGTTTGAATGGGATCAGGGATCAACCATGATGAAAAGTTGGAGCAAACTCGATAGGGTGAATGGCCTAATTCTACTCCTATGTGTCATGGTCTTGTGGAGTAGAGCAGGGGACTAAGCACGCAGCCCTGTGCAGTGAGGAGTGGTCAGCCTGCACCTCCCTCAAGTCCACTTCCAACTCTTTGGTCATTTCCACATCGAAACTTACATTGTTGTGTTCCCTCCAGCCCCCAAGCTGCTTCCTTTCCGTGTGCTGACTCATCAACGTTGCGAAAGAGGCCAACCACTGTTGTGTCATCAGTGAAGTTAATGTTGTGGTTACAGCTGGATCTAGCAGTACAGTCATGTGTTAGCAGTGTGGAGAGTGAGCCAAACATGCAGCAGCCGGGGGTGGGGGTGGGGGGTGGTGGTGCTCTGTGTGATTGAAGTAGAGATGTTGCTGCCAACACAGACTACCTGAGGTCTCTCTTTTTATAGTCAGCAAGGGATTCCCTTGGCCCTGATCTCCTAAATCTTCTTAATGTTGTTGCTGAGTGTCGATGTCGACTAGGGCGACTGTATGGATAGTGTAGTTGTCCAGAGGTTTTTCGTGGCAAGATACAGTACAGAGGTTAATTTCCAGGCCTTTCATCCACACAGATACTGCTTCTGCCCATAGAACCATAGAACCATAGAACACTACAGCACAGTACAGGCCCTTCAGCCCTCCATGTTGTGCCGACCCATATAATCCTTAAAAAAGTACTGAACCCACACTACCCCATAACCCTCCATTTTTCTTTCATCCATGTTGGGTCCGGACCAGATTCAAATTCAGGACCTTCCACCTTGGTCCAGTGCTGATGCCACTACACCACCGGCCTGCTCACCAACCTCACTGTTTGCTTCCACTTTTGTGAGAAGATCCTCCATATGTCTAATCAGCCTGGTCCCCTAAACTTGCCATGTTTACCCTTTACTCTTTCCTGGACTCTGGATATCCCACTAAGGGTCACTAGAGTCAAAGTGCTCCATGGCATCCTCTTCAGTTACTCATTGAGGACACACCATGCCTCAACCCAAAGAGGAGGTCCCATTTGCATCCTCCTGAGTAGAGCTCTCTACATACCGACTTAAGAAACTCCCCTCTATACATTTAACAAATGCAACCCTGTGTTATCCCTTCAATCTCTGGGTTGCCCAGTCAACACTGGGGAAATTAGATCTCCTGATAATACAGCTCTATTGTTCTTGCAGCAGTGAGCAATATTTCTGCAGACCTGCTCTTCAAGCTCTGTAATTATAGGGAGGGGGGTCTAGAGTGAAGCCCCACTGGAGTGACTTTCCCCTTCTGGTTTCTAAGTTCTTCACGTAATGCCCTGGTTCGGATTTTTACTGCTATGCTGTAGGCATGCCATTTTAGCAGCTCTGTAAGAGTAGTCTGTTCTACTTTCATCCTGTAAAAGATAAGGGTTTTTAGGAATATGTGTCATCCAATCATGGAGATAGTGGAGGGGAGGAGCTGAACTGGAAATAAAAGGATGGAGTTAAAGGGAAAGAGAGAATAAGAAAAGTTAAGAAAGACAACAGAATTAATGGGGCAGAAAGCTTAGGAAGGGATCAGAGAGTATGGCCAAGTGCAATAGGAATCGGTGTGAGAGGTGAGGGGAGTAATGGATTAAAAGTATATATATGAATGCACAAAATATAAGAAATAAATTGGATGAGCTTGAGGCTCAGTTGGAAATTGGCAAGGTTGATGTTGTAGGAATAACAGAGACATGGCTTCAAGAGGACCAGGGCTGGGAAATGAATATTCAAGGATATACGTCCTATCGAAAAGATGGACAGGTGGACAGAGGGGGTGGGTGGCTCTGTTGGTGAGGAATGAAATTCAGTCCCTTGTGAGGGGTGACATAGAATCAGGAGATGTAGAGTCAATATGGATAGAACTGAGAAATTATGAGGCAAAAAGACCCTAATGGGAGTTATCAACAGGCCCCCAAACAGTAGCCTGGATACAGGGTGCAAGTTGAATCAAGAGTTAAAATTGGCATGTCTCAAAGGTAATGCTACGGTTGTTACGGGGGATTTCAACATTCAGGTAAGCTGGGAAAATCAGGTTGGTACTGGACCCCAAGAAAGGGAGCTTGTGGAGTGCCTCTGAGATGGATTCTAAGAGCAGCTTGTACTGGAGCTGACCAGGGATAGGCAATTCTGGATTTAGTGTTGTGTAATGAACGGATTTGATAAAGGAACTCGAGGTAAAGGAGCCATTAGGAGGTAGTGACCATAATATGACAAGTTTTAATCTATAATTTGAGAGGGAAAAGGGAAAATTGGAAGTGCCAGTATTACAGTTGAACAAAGGGCTCTATGGAGCCATGAGGGAGGAGCAGGCCAATGTTGACTGGAAAGATATGCTAGCAGAGATGACAGTGGAACAACAATGGCAGGTATTTCTGGCAATAATACAGAAGGTGCAGGATCAGTTCATTCCAAAGAGGAAGAAAGGGATGACCATGGCTGACAAGGGAAGTTAAGGACAGTATAAAAATAAAAGAGAGGTATAACATAGCAAAGATGAGCAGGAAGCCAGAGGATTGAGAAACTTTTAAAGAGCAACAGAACATGACTAAAAAGGCAATACAAGGAGAAAAGATGAGGTATGAAGGTAAGCTAGCCAAGAATATAAAGGAGGATAGTAAAAGCTTCTTTAGGTATGTGAAGAGGAAAAAAATATTTAAGACCAAAGCTGGGCCCTTGAAGACAGAAACAGGTGAATTTATTATGGGGAACAAGGAAATGGCAGACGAGTTGAACAGGTACTTTGGATTTCTCTTCACTAGGGAAGACACAAATAACCTTCCAGATGTAATAGTGGCCAGTGGACCTAGGGTAACGGAGGAACTAAAAGAAATTCACATTAGGCAGAAAATGGTGTTGGGTAGACTGATGGGACTGAAGGCTGATAAATCCCTAGGGCCTGATGGTCTGCATCCCAGGGTACTTAAGGAGGTGGCTCTAGAAATCATGGACGCATTGGTAATAATTTTCCAATGTTCCACAGATTCAGGATCAGTTCCTGTGGATTGGAGGGTAGCTAATGTTATCCCACTTTTTAAGAAAGCAGGGAGAGAGAAAACAGGGAATTATAGACCAGTTAGCCTGACAACAGTGGTGGGGAAGATGCTGGAGTCAATTATAAAAGATGAAATAGTGGCACATTTGGATAGCAATAACAGGATCGGTCCGAGTCAGCATGGATTTATGAAGGGGAAATCACGCTTGACTAATTTTCCGGAAATTTTTGAGGATGTAATGAGGAAAATGGACAAGGGAGAGCCAGTGGATGTAGTGTACCTGGACTTTCAGAAAGCCTTTGATAAGGTCCCACATAGGAGATTAGTGGACAAAATTAGAATACGTGGCATTTGGGGCAGGGTACTGACATGGATAGAAAATTGGTTGGCAGACAAGAAATAAAGAGTAGGGATTAACAGGTCACTTTCAGAATGGCAGGCAGTGACTAGTGGGGTAGTGCAAGGCTCGGTGCTGGGAGCGCAGCTATTTACAATATACATTAATTCTTTAGATGAAGGGATTAAAAGTAACTTTAGCAAATTTGCAGATGACATAAAGCTGAGTGGCAGTGTGAAATGTGAGGAGGATGTTATGATAATGCAGGGTGACTTGGACAGGTTGGGTGAGTGGGCAGACGCATGGCAGATGCAGTTTAATGTGGATAAATGTGAGGTTATCCACTTTGGTGGCAAGAACAGGAAGGCAGATTACAATCTGAATGGTGTCAAGTTAGGAAAAGGGGAAGTACAACGAGATCCAGGTGTCCTCTTTCATCAGTCACTGAAAGTAAGCATGTAGGTACAGCAGGCAGTGAGAAAGATAATGGCATGTTCGCCTTCATAACAAGGGGAGTTGAGCATAGGAGCAAAGAGGTCCTTTTGCAGTTGTACAGGGCCCTGGTGAGACCACACCCGGAGTATTGTGTGCGGTTTTGGTCTCCAAATTTGAGGAAGGACATTCTTGCTATTGAGGGAGTGCAGCATAGGTTCATGAGGTTAATTCTTGGGATGGCAGGACTGTCATATGTTGAAAGATTGGAGTGACTGGGCTTGTATACACTGGAATTTAGGAGGATGAGAGGGGATCTAATTGAAACACATAAGATTATTAAGGGATTGGACACATGTTCCTGATGTTGGGGGAGTCCAGAACCACAGGCTACATCTTAAGAATAAGGGGTAGGTCATTTAGAATGGTGTTGAGGAAATACTTTTTTATCCAGAGGGTTAGGATCTGTGGAATGCTGTACCTTAGAAGGCAGTGGAGGCCAATTCTCCGGACGCTTTCAAGAAAGAGTTAGATAGAGCTCTTAAAGATAGCGGAGTCAAGGGATATGGGGAGAAGGCAGGAGCAGGGTACTGATTGTGGATGATCAGCCATGATAATAGTGAATGGCGGTGCTGGCTTGAAGGGCCGAATGACTTACTCCTGCATCTATTGCTTATTGTCTAAGTTCTAGAGAATGCTGGGGGAGAGGTTTTATGATGGATGCTAAGGTGGGTCATGGTCTTTTCTGGTGGGAGATGGAGAGAGAAGGAGCTCAAGAGAACTGGCCATGGGATTCAATCCAGTGGGAATGTCCGATCCAAAGGAGCCCAAGAGGGGATTTTTTAGTGGAGAGTGGTGAAAAGGAGTTGGTGCGGTGAGAACATCGGAAATAATGGCTTCTTGAATATTTGAGCTCCACTGTGACTGTTTAATTATAATGGACCTATTTTCTCTTTCTGTCCTTTGCTAACTGCTTGCTTCAGGTAACATTCTGAAATACACTTCCTTAGAATTGGATGCCGTAGATGATCTGTTATTTCTTGCCAGGCAGTCAACCGCACAGCATTCACACAAACCGGAGTTTGTGTGGGTGAGACCTCCTAATCTCACAGGCTTGGCGGGAGCACACCCCAGACATATGGAGCCTGTAAAAGTTAGTCTCCTCACCGCAGAGTCTGTGATTATTAGTGAGGGACTAATGAGCTGCATTTCCAGAGACGCCCAATAAACAGAGTTGAATATGTATGTACTCGACAGTCGGCTGGATGAGTGCAGATCCATCAACTCTCAAGAAGCTTCACATCATTCAGTTCAAGGCAGCCCACTTGACTGATACCCCTTCCACAAGCACCCACTCCTTCCACCATCGACAGACAGTTGCAGCAGTGTGTACAACACACCAAAGTTCCCAAGGCAGCACCTTCCAGACCCATGACCACAACCATCTAGAAGGACGAGAACAGCAGATACCTGGGAGGACCATCACTTGGAAATCCCCCTCCAAGTCACTCCCCATCCTGACTTGGAAACGTATCGCCATTCCTTCATTGTGACTGGGTCAAAATCATGGAATACCCTCCCTAACAGCACTGTGGGTGCACCTACACCTCAGGGACTGCAGCGGATCAAGAAGGCACCTAATCTCCACCTTCTCAAAGGCAACTTGGGATGGGCAATAAATGCTGGCTTAGCTGGCAATGCCCACATCCTGTAAATGAATTTCAAAAAGTATATAGCTTCACAGGACAATCCCACAAGAATGTCATCTCTAAGAATTGCTGTCATTGCTGCCTTATCAAAAAGGCAACAACCTCTCCTTGCTTTCCTGCATCTCTGTCACACCAGAAATATCTGTGTAAGACTCAAATATAGGAGCAGAATTAGGCCATTTGTCCCATTTCGTCTGTTCTGCCATTTCATCATGGCTGATCTTCTGAATTCCAGTGAGTAGAGGCCCAGAACCATCAAACCTTCCACATGCGATTAGCCTTTCAATTACAGGAATAATTTTTGTGAACCTCTTTGAACCCTCTGCACATACTTTCTTAGATAAGGGGCACAAGCTGCATACAATATTCCAAGTGAGGCTTCGTCAGTGTTTCATAAAGCCTCAGCATTGCATCTTTGCTTTAAAATTCCAGTCTTCTTGAAAGTAATGCTAAAATTTCATTTGCCTTCCTCACCACAGACACAAACTGCAAATTAACCTTTAGTGAATCCTGCACAATGACTTCTACGTCCCTTTGCACCTCAGATTTGGGAATTTTCTATCCATTTAGGAAATAGACAGCCCAGTTATTTCTTTTCCCAAAGTGCATGACCATACACTTCTCAACACTATTCCATCTGCCACCTTTTTTGCCCATTCTCCTAATCTGTCTAAATCCTTCGGCAACCTCTTTGGAATGCTGGAATATTGGGCACTTGTTCATTTTCCTCCCCCTCCCTCCCGTGAAGGACGTGGGTAAGAATGGAGTGACAGATACATACAGCAGGGAAACAGGTCCTTCAGCCCAGCATGTTGTTGCTCACCATCAGGGATCCATCTGTACTAATCATAATTTTCCTCTTGTATTTCCATCCACCCTCTGCCTCTCCTGACACCTGAATACACTGGGGTAATTTACCTCAGCCAATTAACCTTTCTTGCTTAGTAGTCGAGGCATTGAGTTCAAAGGTCAAGAGAAGCTGTTCTATCAAGCCGTAATAAATCAAGGCAACTGGACTTGCTGTATTGTCTAGAAGACGTTTCATCACTCATTAGAGAGGCTTCGTCAGTGTTGATCCATAGTGGGTAGTTTTCCAGCTTGTATAAACTCCTGTGAATTGTCTAAAGGTATAGCAGTCACATGAGGGTTGTTAAGAGTTGTAGAAGTAATGAGAGAGTCATTAGTCTTATCTTTGCATAAGTGGAGATGTGAACTGTTGTGGAGTTGCTGGGGTAGAATCACAAAAAAGGTGAAATATAGCAAAGATTGTCAGTGTAAGCTTGCAGTGGCTGCCTATGTGGGAAGAAGTGTTTGACAGACGATGTTCAAAGTTAAAGTATATTTATTATTAAAGTATGTACACTGTACACAACCTTGTGAGTTGTCTCCTTACAGACAGCCACAAAACAAAGAAATCCAATAGCACCCATTTAATAAAAACCACCAGGCACCCAATGTGCAGAAATAAACAAATCCTACAAACAAAAGCAAACACAAAACTGAAACTGAGGGAGGTGAGTTTGCAGCCATGAAGCCAGTCATCACTGCAGCCGATCCTGGTTGCAGGCCACAGCCTCAGTTCAGAGCAGAGAGGAGTAAACCTCCCAGAGCAGCGAGCTGAACCAGGCCTTCACTCACCTCTGGCTCTGACACACCGACCTTTTCAATCTGACTCGGCGCTTAAGTCGTCGAAACCCTAGGTCGTTCAGCGTTCTCTTTATAATCAACATTAAAGCAATGTGTAAGCCTGTCTGCAAGATTGGAGTAAAAGAATTGAATATGTGCCAGGTACTGGAAGCTTATGGGTGGTGGGGTGGAGATGCGTCTCTACCAAAGAAGTTATAAGGAGCTCCTTCCCTCCACTAGCCTGCACGTCACCCTTGGGCAAGGTGTAGTACCTGCTTAGCCTCCTCTCTGATCAGGATCACACAAAGCCATGGGAGCAGTGGATGGATGGTTGTTTGAGCAGCTCATACTTATCACAAGCCCTGGTTATGTGACCACCAACGCCAGGCAGACAACCTCTGAAGAGTATTGATAATGGCTGGGGTCACCCGTTTTGTAAAGACACTGCCCCGAAGAAGGCAATGGCAAACCACTTGTGTAGAATTTTCCCAGAACTATCATGATCATGGACCGCGATGGCCTACGTCATACGACATGGTGAATAACTGGATGTCTGGCATTATTTCCAATTGTGGAGACATGATGATCCTTTTACTTTCACTCACAAATCAGTACAGGGCACAATTCAATATAAACAGAACAAAGGAGAACAGTGAGGTTGTGTTCATCGACCATTCAGAAATCTGATGATGGGGGTGAACATAAACACTCCACACAAAGACGGTTTCCAGATTCCAGTCAGATTCAGATCACTGGAGCTGTGAACAGCAGAGAAAACCCCTCTGTCACTCAGACAGCCTCTTCCATCAGCATATTGCAGATCTTCCCTAAAGGCGATGATAATGATGTTGACATCAATTTGGAGAAACTTTACGAGTTAGCGCAGTAAAAGAGGAAGTACTCATGGGTTTAGCAATGTCTGAACTGAATACATTGTCAGCCAAGATTTCAAAGTTCAAAATAGATTGATTATCAAAGTACAATATGTGTCACCACATACCACATTTAGATCCACTTTCCTGTGGGCCTACTCAATAAATCTATAGAATAATAACCATAATGGAATCAACGAAAGACTGTCTGGGCGTTCAACCAGAGTGCAGAAGACAACAAACAGAGCCAATGCAAAAAGAAATAAATAACATATAATCAATAATTGTCAAGAACGCAAGATGAAGAATCCTTGAAAATGGGAACTTTTCAATGATGGGCCAAGTGAAGTTGAGTGAAGTTACCCCACTGGTTCAAGAGCCTGATGGTTTAGGGTTAGTGACTGTTCCTGAACCTGGTGGTTCTATTTCCTGAGGCTCCTGTACCATCTTCCTGATTGCAGCAACAAGAAGAGAGTATATCCTGGGTGGTGGGGAGTCCCTAATGATGAAAGCTGCTTTCCTGCAACAGTATTTCATGTCGGTGTGCTCAGTGGTTGGGAGGACTTTTTGTAGAATTTTTCAATCAAGGGCATTTGTGTTTCCATACCAGGCTCTACTGAAGTCTGCCAATATACTCTGCACTACATATCTATAGAAGTTTGTCAAAGCTTTACATGTCATGCCGAATCTCTGTCAATTAAGGAAGTAGATCCTTCTGTGCTTCCTTCGCATTTTGGGCCCAGGCTCTCCAAAATGATAACACTGAAGAATTCAAAGTTGCTGAACCTCTCCACCTCTGATCCTTTGATGAAGGCTGGCTGATGGATCTCTGGGATTCTAATTTTAAAAGCTGTAAAAGGTAAGACGCAGACCAATATTTTACAAAGCTCCATGGCTGCAGGACTGATACATAGCGTATTGTTGTTTCGAACAGACGGAAAAGATGAAGCAAATTATTACAGGCCAATTAATTTAATACCACCATGAGGAAATTTTTGGGGAGAGATCTTTTTGGTTGGTGATCTTGTATCAGGACTGGAAAAGTGGAGAAAAATGCTTGTTAGCTGAGTGAAAAGAATTGGACAACTGAGGGAAGAGACTGAACAACTGGCATATCTGTAAGGGTGAAGACAAAGAGAATCCAAGTGATAATGCTGTTTGCTGATGTAGAAGCAAAGTTAAGATGGCTGTGAGAGTCAGTAGGTTTATAAAAGATATCAGTAGTCGGTCTGTTTCCAGAGATGGAGACAGAGAAATGAAGAACAGGTACTCCGCATGTGGCCTCACTAGAATTATATAAAGCTGCAACATAAATTCCTGATCCTTGAACTTAGTTCCTTGACTAATAAAGGCAAGCATGTCATATGCCTTCCATTCCAAATCGATAGCTGCCTGAAATTGGGTACACAGGTTGTGGCACAGATGATATTGTCCAGAATTATCCTGGTTTCCTTCTTGAATAAGGGAACTACATTAGCAACTTGCCCGTTGTCCAGGGCCTCATTGGTGGCTGCAGAGGACAGAAAGATTTTGGTTAATGTCCCAACAATCTCATCTCTTGACTCCCTCAATAACCTTGCTATATCCCATCATGTCCTGGGGACTTAATGTTCTTCAAAGGACTTTTTTGTTATCTCAGAATGTCCCATAGAGACCTCACTCCCCTCCATGTTTTTTCCTTGGTAAATATTCATGTAACTTATACATTTAGGAGCTCATGAATATCCTCTGACTCCATGGATATGTTCCCTCTATCCTTGACTGGTCCTGTCTGTTATTTAGTTGATGTATGTATGAAATACCTTGGGATTCTCTTTAAACCTGATTGCCAATTACTTTTCCTGGCCCATCCTGGTTCTCCTAATTTCGTTCTTCAATTCTTTTCACAGTTCTTTCAGGCTCTGTTTGATTTTCGTTTCCTAAACCCTATGTATGCTTTCTTTGTCTCAGCTAAATTCACCACCTCTCTCATCATGCAAGGATTCATGACCTTGCCAACCTTGTCCTTCCTTATGACTGGAACATAGCTGTCCTGTACTCAGTGCAATTGGTCTTTAAACCCTCCACATGTCAGATACTGACTTGCACAACAACAGCTGAGAACAGAGAGCAGATATGCAGGAAATGGAGGAGATGCTGGTGGTCTCCTACTGAAAGGTCAGTTATATGGCCAAACTCATTACCTAATACCATGGCCCCCCTCTATCTCTTAGCATTAACACCTTCCAGGGTCCCAGCCAAGTAATCTCACCTGCTCCAGTGACGCCTGGGGCTTTCAATTTCTCTAATGTCCTCTCCTTCCTACCTGTATTTCACAACTTAGAAGTCCCATTTCCAAACTGTGTCTTTCTGAGACCCTACATCAATTCCTTCTGACTCTTCTCTGAGGATCACCTTGTTCATTCTGTGGGAATAAGTCAGTAGGTGCAGTGAGGTGTCATTTTACCCTGCTTGTTTCAAAATGAGTCTCTCTGTCCTCTGAGACTCAGTGCTCCAATGATTTAAGCAGTTATTTCACTCTCCCAGTCTCTTTCCCTCTTGCTATGTTAACTGTGTCACTATGCTGTTGTTAGGTGGATCTGCACGTCCAGGTCATGATGCCTTTCCACTCTCTTGTTAGTCTCATGTGTGTTCTCAAAGTCAAAGTGGAGTTTATTGTCACATGCACAAATCCATCTGTGTGCAGGTGAAATGAAAAATTATTTCAGATGGAATCATATCACCAGCGTTCACAAAAAAAACATAAATTATGCAACTTTTCCAAGAACAAACACAATTGGAAATAAATACAATATGTTTATCTTTGTGCAACGTAATCAAAGAGGTCACAGTATTACCAAGCAATGCACACAAAATGCTGGTGGAACGCTGTAGGTCAGGCAGCGTCTATAGGAGAAGCGCTGTCGACATTTTGGACCGACAAACCATTTTGTGTCAGTTGCTTGAATTTCCAGCATCTGCAGATTTCCTCGTGTTTGTACAGTATTGCCAAACTGTTGTGGTTTATGGTTCAGTAACAGAATGGTTAAGTGGAAGTAATTATTTATGAACATGGTGGTGTGAGACTTTGGCTTTCTGTACTCCTGATTTCCTA
Organism: Hemitrygon akajei; assembly: GCF_048418815.1. NCBI lineage: Eukaryota > Metazoa > Chordata > Chondrichthyes > Myliobatiformes > Dasyatidae > Hemitrygon > Hemitrygon akajei. The sequence continues at coordinate 8,558,121 of NC_133130.1, forward strand.
TATTTTTCTGTTCCTGGTAGCTGCAAGAAGATGGCATGGCCCTGAAAGTTGGGATCTTTGATGGTGGATGTTAGCCCTTGCGGCAGTGCTGTTAGGGTCCGGTCCGGAGCCCGCCCTCCTGTCACCCAGAGCCATTGGTTCATCTTGGCTTAAGGAGGTACACCTATCGCCTATTAGGGTGCAGGTGTTTATAAGGGGCTCGGGGACTGAGCCTAGTTGGGGGGTTATCCTGATCTGAAGCTGGTTTAACTGGCTCTGCATTCTGCTCAGCAACCTGCACCTGTTCTGTCTGGTGTGTCTTGATTTCCTGCTTCTCTTGTGTGCGATGGTCCTGCTGTTCTGCTGTATTTGCCTTGCCTGAGTTGTCTGCTTGCTTCTCCCTATTTACTGGTTCTCCCTATATCCTGATTGTCCTGCTTTTCACCCTGGTCCCAGCTCCCTTCTGTTCCCTTGCCTCTGTCGGGTAAGCTAGGCTGTTGCCGTTACCCCTTGGGTGGTTCTGCCCCTTCCTGTCCCTTTCCTCTGTCGGGGAAGCCAGGCTGTCTGCCATTGCCCGGCGGGGGGACTTGGTCCCCTTCCGACCCCTCACCTCAGATGGGTTGTGCTCCGCACCTGCCCAGGTGTCCTTGCCTTGCCCAGGCCTCTGTGTCTCTACCTAGGAGGCGGCCCTGTCTGGGATCCATGTGGCCCGCCCTGAGGACTGACCCTTTCCACTCACTGCTCCCTATGGGTTGTATCTGCACCTACTTTCTGTGAAGGCTGAGGAAAGTCCATCTCCCACCCCCCATCCTCATCACATTCTACAGGGGTTGTATTGAGAGCATCCTGAGCAGCTGCATCACTGCCTGGTTCGGAAATTGCACCATCTCGGATTGCAAGACCCTGCAGTGGATAGTGAGGTCAGCTGAGAAGATCATCGGGGTCTCTCTTCCCGCCATCACGGATATTTACACCACATGCTGCATCCGCAAAGGAAACAGCATTATGAAGGACCCCATGCACCCCTCGTACAAACTCTTCTCCCTCCTGCCATCTGGGAAAAGGCTCCAAAGCATTCGGGCTCTTGCGACCAGACTATGTAACAGTTTCTTCCCTCAAACTATCAGTCTCCTCAATACCCGAAGCCTGGACTGATACCTGGCCCTACTGTCCTGTTTATTATTTATTGTAATGTCTGCACTGTTTTTGTGCACTTTATGCAGTCCAGTGTAGGTCTGTAGTCTAGTGTAGCTTTCTCTGTGTTGTTTTTTTTTATTAAGTAGTTCAGTCTAGTTTTTTGTACAGTGTCATGTAACACCATGGTCCTGAAAAACGTTGTCTCATTTTTACTATGCACTGTACCAGCAGTTATGGTCGAAATAAAAGTAACTTGACTTGACGTGAGCTCAGGCATAAAGAGAAGAAACAATCAAAAAGCTCCACATCATCCGAGTTGGGGGCATAAAAGTTCACCAAGACTACCAGTGTGTTGAATAATTTCCCTGAGACAATAATAAAATGACCATTTGTATTATATACTTTGTTATAAAGCGCAAAGGGAACATTTTGATTTATAAGAATTGAAAGCCCCCTGGCTTTAGCCTGAAAAGTAGAATGGAAGTGCTACCCCACCCTTCTAGACATAAAACGAGAGTTATCAGAACTACAAATATGTGTTTCTTGCAAAAAAGTAATTGCTGCATTAAGCTGTTTAAGATGTGAAAACACCTTCCTTCTTTTAACAGGATGTTCCAGTCCCTCAACATTGCAGCTTACAAAATACAACAGACTAACCATTGTCCTTTTAAAAAAAAGAGATAGAGGCTAGTAGGCATAAGCATTGTCAGAAATTCAAGTAACAGCTTTGAGGCAAAAGTATAAAACAAGAAAAACGGGACAGAAATAAGTTCTGAATAATACAAATGTCTAAAGGTTCTATGAATAATATTGGCGTTAGAGTTCCCTACCCCACCTCATACCCTATGACAAGAAAGCTACCGAAAAGCAGCAGTAAGCTCTTCAAAAAACCAATTACCCCATAATCCCACTTCCTGTTTCTTACACAATCATCAACTGCATTTTGCATCAATTAAAAAAAAACTTTTAGCACTACAAATTAAAGTTATACATAATGAAAAGAAAAACCATTTCACCAAGATTTGTTAAGCTTAACTCAAGGTAATAATCCCAAGAGAAAGATATGAACTGGTGTTTAAGAAAAAATATAAAAACAAGTAAACAGATTTTAACCAATAACCTACCCGCGAGAAACTATGAAAAAAAATTACTGACTTAAGAAAGAAAGGTCAAGTAAAAAGAACAGAGAAAAAAAAGTACTTCTCAACCAATATAAATAATCAGACTGAACCAGTGGGAGTCGAAGCCAGAGCAAGGATTATCGATAAATTTCTGGTCTTCTGAAGCCGAGTTAAATTACTTTTTGCCTCCACTTGAAAGAATTATTCGGAGGTGAGCTGGAAATCGAAGGGAAGGCCTGAATCCACGATTATATAATTCTTTCATGACTCCTTTAAACTCAGCTCACAGACTCAGAACTTGGGAGCACGGTCCTCGACAACACGAATTGGTTGACCATTATATTCCAACTTCCCTCACCGACAGGCTTCCCTAATGAGGAGATCTTTAGTCTGGTAGCGATGAAAACAGATAATTACTGGACATGGCCTGTGTCCTGACTCCGGGATAGGTCCTAAAGTGCGATCAGCTCTGTCTATCTTGGGCGGGGTTGAAAGTGCATTGTTCCCAAAAATCTCACATAGCAGAGTAGAGAAAAATTCAATGGGAGATCCATGTTTGATAAACTCTGGCAAGCTGAGAATATGTAAATTTTTACTTCTGCTCCGACTTTCCAAATCAGTAACTTTGGGTAATAGCTTACAGTTATGATCTCTCAAGTTGGAACAAATGCTTTTCAGCTGTTTAAAACGACAGTCAAACGTATCTGTGGCAGACTCGAGATGTGATGAGCGTTGGGCATGATCCTCCATTATGGACTGAATTTGATCCAACGAACTGATAGAAGACATAAATTCAGCCGTTATCTCCTGTCGGTGTTGCTCCAGAATTGAAATAATATTTTCACCTGAGGGGCCAACCGCAGGAACTTCTTTCTTCCCTGATTTGGTGGACTTTGAAGCCATCGTAAAACAGGCATATTTGCAGGCAGAAGGGAGAATAAGAAGTTTAACAGTTTGGAGAGAAAGAAAGGGAGAGGAGTGCAGAGATAAGAAATAAAAGGGAGCGATATCTTTTAGCAACTAAACCATCGCCATCTTAACCAGATGGGAGTACATCCTGTACTTTATGTATATCCCATGTTGTACAATGCAGAATGTGTGGTGTAGTACGCACATGAGGAACAGATACAGCAGTACAGGTGCATGTGCGTACCCTTGCTTCACACCATTTGAAACACTGAATGGCAGTGACATCTCCCCATTTGACAGAACAAGGCCAGTCATGTCACTGTGAAAGAGACAGACAAGACTGATGAATCTGTGCGGCCACACAAGTTTTGACAGCATTCGCCATAGGGACTCTCTGTCAACTGTATCGACAGCTTTATTTAGATCTACGAAGACAGCAAGTAATTGCAAATTCTGTTCAGTAACGTTTCGTGAATCTGACAAACAGTGAAAGACGTGTTGATAGTACTACAGCCTGGGCGAAGGCCACATTGTGCCTCAGGAAGGGTTGGCACTCAGGCGGTTGAGGATAATGCAAGCTAAGATTCTCCCCCGACAGACAGCAGAGATTTGCCCTGGTAGTTGCCATGGTAAACACTGCCTTGAATAGTGATGCAATTATGGTGTCCCTGAAGTCCTCAGGCATGTCTTCTTCCTCCTATATGCTCGTGGAGCTGCTGACTTAAAGAGCTCATTAGGAATTCCATGCCTCCCAGGGACCTTATCAAAGTTTATCTGAGAAACAGCTTTCATGACTTCATCCAGGGTAGGAGGAAGGTCAAAGGTGTCAATAACAGGCTTCTCAGTAATCTGACCAGGCATGGTTTGATCTACAGTACACAACATGTTGAGGAGGTTACTGAAGTGTTCTCTCCATCTCTCTACGCTGTTACTCCCCACCCTGTGCAGGGTTTTAGCAGCTGCCAGTAAGAGGGGTGTGTGATTTGGCTTGCGTGGTCTATAGGCTGCTTCAATGGCTCTGAAGAACATTGTCCAGCTTTTTGTGTCAGCGCAGCACTGAATTCTTCCACTTCTCTCTCCCACCATGCATCCTACGTTCTGCGCGGTGCAATTTGTGCTCATCTCTGGAAGGGCCTAAGCTGATTTCGTTTCATAATACAGGACAAGTCATTCTGCCTTGAAATAAATGCTTTCTGCTTTTCTTGTAAGTTCTTGGTGATGCTCGTGTCATTTTCATCAAGCTATTCTTGGTGGTTCTGCTTTCTGGACCCCATGTAGCCGGATGTAGCTACATGGATGCAAGGGCTCGGTTACAAGGGCTTTATTGTCCTCCCAGTTCTGTGTGGGGCTTCCAGTGAGGGGGCCTTGTAACATCAATGTGTCATCCAGATTGTACGCAAGTTGTTTCCGATGCCAGGGGTGTTTCAGCCTCCCAATATCGAATGACTGTCAAATGGCCTTTAGCTTCCTGAGAAGTGTAACGGCGATGTGTATTGTAAGTGTTCAGTGGGTGGCTAAGGAGTTGGTGTAGGAGGGAGGGCATGAGATTTTTGGATCATTGTGCTCTCTTCCAGGGAAGTTAGGACCTGTACAGAGGAGATGCTGTGCACTTGAAATGGAGGGTAACTGATATCCTAGTGGGAGGGTTTGTTAATGCTGCATGGTGTGGGGAGGGGTGGAGTGGGAACCAGAGTGAAAGAACAATTAGTGGAGAAGTTGTGAAGGCCAATGCTGGTAAGACCTCAGACAAAGTTAGGAATCAAAAGGTTGAGCATGTATTTCAATGCAAGAAGTATCATGGTAGAGGTGGATGAAGATGTGGGAGCAGGTTTACAAACAGAGGCAATGTGTAGTGAGGAGAGGCTGTAGATAGGGCACAATTGCAGTCCACGGGATGAGTTGCAACATAAAAGGCAGAAAAAATCAAAAAGGATGAATACAGGACTGAAGGTCTTGTATCTGAATGTGCACAGTGTATGGAATAATAACATAGATGAACTTGCAGCACATTTACAGATTGGCAAACATGATGTTGTAGGCATCACTGAATCATGGCCAAAACATTATAGCTGGGAGCTTAATGTCCAAGGATACACATTGTATCAAAAGGACAGGAGGAAGGCAGAGGGAGCTGCCTGTTCCATTGGTAAAAAATGAAATCGATTTGTTTGAAAGAGGTGACATGGGGTCAGAAGGTGTAGAATTATTGTGGATTGAGCTAAGGAACTGCAAGGGGAAAAAGGTCCTGATATGAATTATATACAGACCCCCAAACAGAATGTGGTCTACAAATTAGAATAGGAGATAGAAAATGCATGCATTAAGGGCAATGTTGCAATCGTCATACATCCGACAAAAGTAAGCTGGCCAATAACGGCAAAGAGGATACCAACAGTTTCTTTAGATACATATGATGAGGTCTCAGGGTTCTTGGATGCATATGTTAAAATAGCCTATTGTTAGTATAGTTTCCTCAAGGGAAAATCTTGCCTGACAAATCTGCTGGAATTCTTCTAAGAAATAACCATCAGGACAGTCAGTGGAGAATTGGTCGATGTTGTGTGCTTGGATTTTCAGAAGGCCTTTGTTGAGGTGCCACACATGAGACTATGAGCCCATGGTATTGCAGAGGAGATTCTAGCATGGATGAAACTGTGGCTGATTGGCAGGAGGCAAAGAGTGGGAATAAGGGGAGCCTTTTCTGGCTGACTGCAGTGATTAGGTGACTAGTGGTGTTGCACAGGGATCTGTGTTGGGACCGTTTCACTTCACGTTACATTACATGACATTATATGTCAATGATTTAGATGATGGAATTGAAGGCTTTGTTGGAAGGTTTGCAGACGATATGAACATAGGGAGAGGGGCAGGTATTTTTGTGGAAGTAGAAAGACAGCAGAAGGACAGATTAGAAAAATGGGGAAAGAAATGGCACATAGAAAAAAAGTGTCAGAAAGTGTATGTCATGAACTTAGGTGGAATAAAAGAAAGGGTTTACCATTTTCTAAATGGGAACTAAATACAAAAGACTGAGGTGCAAATGGGACCTGGGAATGCTTGTGCAGGTTGAGTCTGTGGTGAAGCAGGCAAGTGCAATGTTAGCATTCATTTCAAGAGGACTAGAATCTAAAAACAAGGATATAATGTTGAAACTTTATAAAGCACTGGTGTGTCCTTACTTGGAGTATTGTGAGCAGGCCTGGGCTCCTTATCTTAGAAAGGATGAGCTGAAACTGGAGAGGGTTCAAAGGAGGTTCAAGAAAATGATTCCAGGATTGAACAACTTGTCATGTGAAGAACGTTTGATGGCTCTGGGCCTGTATTCACTAGAATTCAGAAGAATGAGGGGTGACCTCACTGAATCTCATCATATAGTGAAAGGCTTTGATAGAGTGGATGTGGAGAGGATGTTTCTGATTATATGAGAATCTATCACCACAAGGCACAGCCTCAGACTAAATGGGCGGCCTTTTAGAATGAAGGTGGGGAGGATACTGTACCTAGTATAGTAAAAGGCTGTATTGTGTTTTTCATACCGAATGTTGGTGTCCTGGGAGACCCAGTCTCGGAGCAGCAGCTGGATGACCTTCGGCTTGTGTAGGAGAGTGAGGCGATCAGCAATCAGAGTTCCAGGGAGGTAGTGACCCCAAAGTTACAGGAGGCGAGTAGCTGTGTGACTGTCAGGAGAAATAGAAATGTGAATGGGCAGTTAGTGCAGAGCACCCCCGTGGCCATTCCCCTCAATAAGAAGTATACTGTTTTGGACACTGTTGTGGAGGATGCCCTCCTAGGAGAATGCCATGGAGATCAGGTTACTGGCACTAAGCATGGGTCTGTGGTGCAGAAGGGAAAGAGGGGGAAGAAGAGAGCGGTAGTGATAGGGACTCAGTACTCAGGGGAAAAAACAGCAGATTCTGTGGATGTGAACGGGACACTTAAATGGACGTTGCCTCCCAGGTGCCAGGATCAGGGACATCTCAGATCACAATCACAACATTTTGGAAAGGGAGGCAGAGTAGCCAGATGCCTTGGTACATATTGGTACCAGTGACATAGGAAGGAAAAGCAAAGAGTTTCTGAAGGAGAATATAAAGAGCAGGGTAGAAAGCGGAAAAGCAGGACCATCCATGTAGTAATTTCTGGATTGCTGCCTGTGCCACACACCAATGAGCATAGAAACAGGATGATTTGCTGAATAATGCAGGGCTGAGAAACTGGTGCTTCAAGTTCTTGGATCATAGTGAAACACCCTGGTTTCCTTGGCTGCATAAGTCTGAGGAAGACAACCTCTAGGCCCACCAAACTCATGAGATTGAGGCACGCTCGATCCCACCCCAAACCCTGGTTAGTGTGGATGCTGTGTCATTTGCTACCCTGTTACAAATTAATATCATGAAATAACCAACAGTACACTGCATACGATTAAAGGAATTTGATTTATGAATCTTAACTGAAGGGTTAGTAAAGAATAACAAAAAGAAAAGGGCTCATTCTAATTAAACAGTCAAATGTGCAAAAGTTGCAGCTCATCTTGAACTTCTCTGTCACTCACATGCTGGGTACTCGGTCAACACGAAAGCACACATCACCTTCTAAACATCGCTCGCAATCCATCTCAAACAAACGGGTCTCCCACTGGGTCGGATGCTATGACTGGTTCTTCCCAGTGTCTTCTCTCTTTATCTCCTGCCAAACAAAAGCTCCAAGCCCAACCTTAGTGCTCCTCACTAGAGAAACCTCCCTTTAATCTGACCATCACAATTGGATGGCATATCATTTCCCTCTCTCTCCCTCCCTCTCCAACAAGCATGAATACAGAATAAACTGCTCTTACAGAGCTGCTAAAATGAAATACATAACAGTAAAAATATGAACCAGGGCAGTACACTAAGGATCTCTTCTAGGGGAGGTATGAACTGTTGAAAAGTGGCAGGTTGCATCTGAACTTGAGGGGAACCAATATTCTTGCAGGCAGGTTTGTTAGAGCTGTTTAAACTAATTTGGTGGGGGGAGTGGGAACCAGATTGAAGGGACTCAGGATAGGACGGATGGTAAAAAAGCAAAGATAGCCGGCAGTCAGACTGTCAGGAAGGGCAGGCAGGTAATGGGACATAATTGCAGCCAGCAGACTGAAATGCTTGAGCATATAGACATCAAGAAAGAGGATGTGTTGGAGCTTTTGGAAATCTTTAAGTTAGTTAAGTCACTGGGACTGGATGAGATATGCCCCAGGCTACTGTGGGAGGCGAGGGAGGAGATTGCTGAGCCTCTTGTGATGATCTTTGTATCATCAATAGGGATGGGAGAAGTACTGGAGGATTGGAGGGTTGCAAATGTTGTTCCTTTGTTCAAGAAGGAGTAGAGATAACTCAGGAAATTATAGACCTGTGAGTCTGACTTCATTGGTGGGCAAGTTATTGGACAAGATCCTGAAAGACGGGATTTATGAGCATTTGGAGAGACATGCTCTGATTAGGGATAGTCAACATGAATTTGTCAAGCACAAGTCATACCTTGCTAACCTAATTGAATTCTTTGAGGGTGCAACAAAACACATTGATAAAGGTAGAGCAGTGGATGTGGTGTATATAGATTTCAGTAAGACGTTTGATAAGGTTCCTTATGCAAGGTTCCTTCAGAAAGTAAGGAGGCATGGGATCCAAGGAGACCTTGCTTTGTGGATCCAGAATTGGCTTGTCCACAGGAGGCAAAGGGTGGTTGTAGATAGTTCATATTCTGCATGGAGGTTGTTGACCAGTGGTGTTCTGCGGGGATCTGTCATAGGACCACTCGATAGGACCCCTAGGGTAAGTGTGAAGTGGTTCATTTTGGTCGGTCCAATTTGATTACAGAATATAATATAAATGCTAAGACTCCTGGCAATGTGGAGCATCTGAGAGATCTTGGTGTCCTTGTCGATAGGACTCTAAATGCTGCTGTGCGGGTTGACAGTGTTGTTAAGAAGGCTTATAGTGTGTTGTTATTCATCAACCATGGGATTGAGTTCAAGAGTCATGAGGTAATGTTGCAGCTATATAAGACCTTGGTCATACCTCACTTGGAGTACTGTGTTCATTTCTGGTCACCTCACTACAGGAAGGATGTGGATACTATAGAGAGAGGGCAGAGGAGATTTACAAGGATGTTGCCTAGATCCTTATGAGAAAAGGTTGAGTGTACTTGGCCTTTTCTGCTTGGAGCAAAGAGGATGAGCAGTGACCTGAAAGCGGTGTATAAGATGATGAGGGGCTTTGATCGTGTTGATAGCCAGAGGCTTTTTCCCAGGGGTTACACGAGGGGACATAGTTTTCAGGTGCTTGGAAATAGCTACTGCAAGGGGATTTCAACGGTAAGTTTTTCACACAGAGAGTGGTACGCGCATGGATTGCACTACTGGTGGTAGTGGTGGAGGCGGATGCAGTAGGGTCTTTCAAGAGCCTCTTAGATAGGTACATGGAGCTTACAAAAACAGGGAGTCATGCACTAGGGAAATTCTAGACAGTTTCTAGAGTAGGTTACATTGTTGGCACAACATTGTGGGCCGAAGGGCCTGTAATGTGATGTAGATTTCTATGTTCTATGTTCTAGGATCAGTCTTTAACAAAGGAGGAAGGCAATTATACTATAAAGGAGAAAGGAAATTATGGACCAGTTAGTCTGACTTCAGTGGTTGGGAAGATGTTGGAGTCAGTTGTTAAGGATGAGGTGATGAAGTACTTGATGACACAGGAGAAGATAGTACAAAGTCAGCATGGTTTCCTTCAGGGAAAATCTTGGCTGATGAATGTGATGGAATTTGTTGAGGAGATAACAAGTGGGATAGATAAAGGGGATGCAGTGGATGTTGTATACATTGCTGAGGAGTGGAAGAAAGATCAGCCATGGTGAAATGGTGGAGCAGACTCAATGGGTGAAATGGCCTAATCCTGCTTCTACGTCTTCTGGTCTTCTGGAACTTCTTTTGTGAGAGAGTGGTGACTCTGTGGAATTTTTTGTCACATGCAGCGGTGAAGGCCAAGTTGTTATGTATATTTAAGGCAGAGGTTGATATATTATAGATTGGACAGGGCATGAGGGGACATGGAGAGAAGGCAAGCGATCGGTGTTGAAAGCAACAATGGATCAGCCATGATGAAATGGAGGAGCTGACTCAATGGGCAAAATGGCCTAATTCTGCTCCTATGTCTTATGGTCTTAAATGGGACACCTCTTTTCCCTGGCTAGTCCCATCAGACATGTGGAGGTTGTTTAAAGATCGATTGCACAGAGTACAGGAGGGGCATGTTCCAGTTAGAAAGGACAGCGATGGAACTATATGAGAACCTTGGATGTCTGGAGAGGTGATGAATTTTGTCAAGAAGTAAAAGGAAAAAGTACATAAAGTTTGGAAGTTCAGTTCAAATGAAGAACATTAGGAGTATATAGAAGCCAGAAAAGAACTAAAGAAAGCAATCAGGAAAGACAGGATGGGCCGTGAAAAGTCCTTAGCAAGTAGGATTAAGAGAATCCCAAAGCATTCTATACAAACATCAGGAGGAAGAGGATAACTGCAAAGAGGGTAGGACCACTTAAGGATAAAATGGGGAACATTTGTTTGGATGCAGAGAATGTGAGTCAGGTGCTTAATGAGTACTTTGCTTCAGTATTTACCAAGGAACAGGATATAGAGGACCAGGAGATCAGTGCAGAGTATATAAATACATTAGAGCATTTAGAGGTCAAGGAGGAGGAAGTGTTGGGCCTCATAAGGAGTATTTAGGTGGATAAATCCCCAGGGACTGATATGATTTACCTCAAGTTATTGAAGAAAGCAAGAGGCGAGATTTCTGGCCCCTTGAGCAGTATCTCCATGTCCTCTCCAACCATACGTGTGGTGAGAGGCCAAAGTGGCACCTCTTTTTAAGAAAAGAATAAAGACCTATTTAACAAGGTGATGAGAGAGATTGGTGAGGGTAGAGCAGTGGATGTTGTCTACATGGATATTAGTAAAGTGTTTGAGAAAGTCCCTCATGACCTGGGTGATAGGGCTCCTTGATAATCGACCATAAGACCTCGAGACAAAGGAGCAGAAGTCAGCCATTTGGCCCATCGAGTCTGCTCCACCATTTCATCATGAGCAGATCCAATCTCTCCCTTTAGTCCCATTCCCCCGCCTTCTCACCATAACTATCGTGTGCTGCTATGGTGGTGCTGATAATCGATGCTGCTTATCTGCAACAATGCTTCATGCGGATGTACTCAATGGTGGGGAGAGATATACCTGTAATAGACTGTGAATCCAGAAGATTAAGATGCATGGGGTAAGTGGCAAATCCTCCAGCTCTCTGATATCTCAAAAAGTCTGATATGTTGTCGCTGGCCACCCCGCAATTTCTGCACTTGCCTCTCGCAGAGCTGGAGGGTATACCATGTAAGGCCCTGGGGATCTGTCCACCCTAACTTGCCCCAAGACAGCAAACATGTTCTCCCCTGTAATCTGTATAGGGTCCATGACCTCACTGCTGCCCTATACAGATTACAGAGGGAGTGTTTATGCTCCTGTTCTCTGCGACTGTACTTGAGTATTCTGTGATTGCACTTGGTTACAATGAGTAGGTCTCAGCCGACCCTCATTCTGTTGACGAGACATGGAATGGCCACATTTTGCAGGAGAGTGCTGCATCTTCTGAAGACCATGGCTGGTCAGCTGGACTGACAAAATCTTGTGCTCAGTCAAGCTAAGAGAAGAAATGAAGGTTCATCAACAAAATTGAGTGGTATGTACAAGTTCCATAACAGATATTGGATTCAGACTTCAATTATTTACATTGGAAGTACATGACTGCAGATGCTGGAATGTCGAGCAACAAACAATCTGGGAGGAACTCAGTGGGTCGAGCAGCCTCTGTGGAGGGTGGAGGGGAGATAGAATTGTTCTTGTTCACAATTGTTGCTTCCCCACCAGTTGTTAGAAGATTGAGGAGATAATGAAGAACCAACTCTGTCACCCCTGGTGGGACTGGAGTCCTACAGAGGCCAAGCTGGGTAGGGAAGGCAGATTACTCCCTAGAAAGGCATCAATCCAGTGTTTGTATGGTTATCCGCACTCATACCAGCTTTAACATTTAAACTCCTGTTTCATATAAATCCTGAAATGTAATTCTGAAAAGACGGATTAGTTTTGTTTGTCACGCATAAAGTATGGAGAAGTACAGTGAAATACATTGTTTGTGTCAACAATTCATGCAGTGAGAGGATGTTCTGGGGCAGCTTGCAGGTGGCACCAAGTTTCCGGCACCAACATAGCATGTCCACCACTCACTGGCCCTTCAGTCTTTGGAACGTGGGAGGAAAGCAGAGCCTCTGGAGGAAGCCTTACACGGTCACAGGGAGAATGTAAAAACTCCTCACAGACAGTGGCTGGAAATCCCATGTTCCTGGATCAATGGACCATCTCTCTGGATACCAGTCCAGTAACAACCACAACGTTACTGCAGCTGAAAGTGGTGCAGAATAAGGTTGAATGGAGATGAGGGTAATTACTGTGGAGGGAGATCCTCCAGGAGATGTGGGGCTGTGAGACCAAGCAACTACATGCTCCACCAGACAGGGTGAGTGTGCTGTGGACAGTAGCAGTCTGGTCCATGACACGGAGTACGGTGATGCCCTGACATCAGTGGAAATGGCCCCTGACCATTCTCCATTCAACAGAGCTTCTGGATTTTCTTTGAGGGGAACTGCAGGCAGTATATTACAAGAATTTACCGTGAGGAAGGAAGAGAGTGGTTGGTAACAGCATGCAGGCATTACACACTGGGGGAGCAGAAGGGAGTTTGTCAGACTGTAAATGCAGAGATGTGGTCAAGCAAGAGGAAAGCAAATGAGAACATAGTGACTCCACATGTTGGTTTGCGGTAAAATTGGGAAATAGAAGGAAAGGCAAGAGAGCTTTGCAGATATACAGTAAGGAACATACTGATAACCTCCTGTGTGAGTCATGGACTCACAGTAAAGCACAGTGTTACAGAACTGGCCCTTTATGAAACAGTGTTCCCCCGGACCATGGAGTACCCACAATACATATCACTGAGCATATAAACCAAAGTATTACCATCAATACATTAATAAAATATAATTCAAAATGCATGTAGAGCACAGCACAGGTAAGCAATACTGTCCTAGTGAGGAGACCACAGTGATGACAAAGTATCCATTAGTCTCACAGCCTGCGGGAAGAAGCTGTTACCCAGTCTGAAAGTCCCAGTCCTGATGTTCCTGTACCTCCATCCTGACAGTAGAGAGTCAGAGAGATTGTGGGATGGGTGGTGGGTCAGAGAGATTGTGGGAGGGGTGGTGGGGATCCTCAACAATGTTTCAGGCCCTTGGTCTGCAACACTCCCGGTAAATGTCACAAATGGGGGAGATGGAAACCTCGATGTTCCTCATCACTCTGTGTGGGAAGCCTCAGATCTTCTTTAAATCTCTCCATTCTTGGGCAACCTGTACATGTAGCAGACGTTTAGGAAGTCAAATGACATGTTGGCTTTTATTGCAAGCAATCTGAGATCGAGATACCTTCCCACGATACACAGCCGTGGTGTGATCAGACCTGTGGGGTCCTTACCTAACAAAGGAGATAGTTGCGATGGAAACGGTGCAGTGAAGTTTCACAGAACTGGTTCCCCGATGGCGGCTCTGTGAGGAGAGGAGAAGGTGAACATTCTGATTAAAATGATTCACTTTATTTGTCACATGTAAATTGAAACATACAGTGAAATTCATTGTTTGTATCAAATCAAATCAGCGAGGATTATTCTGGGCAAGTGTCCCCATGTTTCTGTGACTAACATATCACACCCACAGCTCACTAACCCTAACTGTATGTCTTCGGTATGTGGGAGGAAAGCCACGTGGTCATGGGGAGAACGTACAAACTCCTCACAGACAGTGGTGGGAACTGAACCCCAATCTTACAGCCGGCACTGTAAAGCATTGAGCTGACTACTACGCAACTCTGCTGTCCTCTGGGCTTGTCATGAGGCTTCAGTTGGTCAGGGTTGACCATGTATGTTGTGTTCTAACTGTCTTCCTTGTTGGTGTTGTGCCAGCGACACAAGCCAGGTCAGTACGATATGGAGAGCGAGCTGCTGCCCATCAACTGTCTCCCCGTCTCCACACAGTATGTACACACTGTATAGAATGCCTTGGGATTCCCTTTAATCCACCTTGTCAAAGACTTTTCATGGCCCTTCCTGCTCTTCTTGCTATTCTTTTCCAGACTCTTTATAATTCTCAAGGTCTCTGTTTGACATTAGCTTCTTACCCATGAGTACTGGGGCGAATCCATTTCCTTTGTTGGATTTTCCTTTCAATGGCATTGGTGTTTCCATACCAGAACATATTGTCAATATACTCTCTTCTACACATCTGTAGAAGCTTTTTAAAGTTTTTGATGTTATGTTGAATCTCCACAGACTCCTATGAAAGCAGAGGCACTGCTGTGCTTTCTTCACATATGCACTTGTATGCTAGTTCCAGGACAGGTTCTCTGAATTGATAATGCCGAGGAATTTAAAATTGTTACCTCTGATCCTCCAATGAGGACTGGCTCATGGACCTCGGGTTTCCTTCTCCTGAAGGCCACAATCAGTTCCATGGATTTACTGACATTGTGTGAGAGTTTGCTATGTCACCACTCAGCCAAATTTTCAATCTCCCTTCTGTATGCTGATTTGTCACCACCTTTGATAGAGCCCACAACACTGGTGTCATCAGCAAATTTGAATAAGATATTGGAGCTGTGCTTAACCACACAGTCAGAGTTGCAAAGCAAGTAGAGCAGGGGGTAAGCACACTGTCCTTTCTACAGGAGCTGATGTGCTTCATCACCAGCCCCTTAAAACACTCCATCATGGATGGTCATTGAGGCAGGTTCTAGGGCAGCGACTGGAATGAGGCATGCTTGAGGTATGTGGATACCACAGACTACCAAAGGGAGAGGTTAAAGATATCAGTGCATACACCAGCCAGTTCGTCCGTGACCAGGTACCCCATCTGTTCAGGATGCGTTCCTTGAGTTTACTGTTCTGAAGGCAGCCCACATGTCAGCTTCAGATACTGAGATCTGAGGATCATCAGGAGACATGTGGGTGCGCGATAGTTTCTCCATGTTCTTCAAAAGGACAACAATTATACCGGTGCCAAAGAAGAATAATGTGAGCTGCCTTAATGACTATCGCCCGGTAGCATTCACATCTACAGTGATGAAATGCTTTAAGAGGCTGGTCATGACAAGATTGAATTCCTGTCTTAGCAAGGACCTGGGACCCAATACAATTTGCCTATCACCACAATAGGTCAATGGCAGACGCAATCTCAATGGCTCTCCACACGGCTTTAGACCAGCTGGACAACACAAACACCTAGGTCAGGATGCTCTTCACTGACTATAGCTCAGCTTTTAATACCATCATTCCCACAATCCTGATGGAGAAGTGACAGAACCTGGGCCTCTGTACCTCCGTCTGTAATTGGATCCTCGACTTCCTAACTGGAAGATCACAATCTGTGTGGATTGGCGATAACATCTCCTCCTCGTTGATAATCAACACTGGTGCACCTCAGGGGTGTGTGCTTAGCCCACTGCTCTACTCTCTATATACACAGGACTGTGTGACTAGGCATGGATTTGCTGACGCTGCAACCACTGTTGGTAGAATCTCAGGTGGTGACGATAGGGTGTACAGGAGTGAGATATGCCATCTAGTGGAGTGGTGCCGCAACAACAACCTGGCACTCAACGTCAGTATGACAAAAGAGTTGATTGTGGACTTCAGGAAGAGTAAGACGAGGGAACCTCATAGAAGGGTCATAAATGGAGAAGGTGAGCAGTTTCAAGTTCCTGGGTGTCAATAGACAATAGACAATAGGTGCAGAAGTAGACCATTCGGCCCTTCGAGCCTGCACCACCATTTTGAGATCATGGCTGATCAATTATTATCAATACCCGGTTCCTGCCTTGTCCCCATATCCCTTGATTCCCCTATTCATAAGATACCTATCTAGCTCCTTCTTGAAAGCATCCAGAGAATTGGCCTCCACTACCTTCCGAGGCAGTGCATTCCAGACCCCCACAACTCTCTGGGAGAAGAAGTTTTTCCTTAACTCTGTCCTAAATGACCTACCCCTTATTCTCAAACCATGCCCTCTGGTACTGGACTCTCCCAGCATCTGGAACATATTTCCTGCCTCTATCTTGTCCAATCCCTTAATAATCTTATATGTTTCAATCAGATCCCCTCTCAATCTCCTTAATTCCAGTGTGTACAAGCCCAGTCTCTCTAACCTCTCTGCGTAAGACAGTCCGGACATCCCAGGAATTAACCTCGTGAATCTATGCTGCACTTCCTCTACAGCCAGGATGTCCTTCCTTAACCCTGGAGACCAAAACTGTACACAATACTCCAGGTGTGGTCTCACCAGGGCCCTGTACAAATGCAAGAGGATTTCCTTGCTCTTGTATTCAATTCCCTTTGTAATAAAGGCCAACATTCCATTAGCCTTCTTCACTGCCTGCTGCACTTGCTCATTCACCTTCAGTGACTGATGAACAAGGACTCCGAGATTTCTTTGTATTACTCCCTTACCCAACTCTATACCGTTCAGATAATAATCTGCCTTCCTGTTCTTACTCCCAAAGTGGATAACCTCACACTTATTCACATTAAGTGCCATCTGCCAAGTATCTGCCCACTCACCCAGCCTATCCAAGTCACCCTGGATTCTCCTAACATCCTCATCACATCTCACACTGCCATCCAGCTTAGTATCATCAGCAAATTTGCTGATGTTATTTTCTATGCCTTCATCCAAATCGTTAACGTAAATGGTAAACAGCTGTGGTCCCAATACCGAGCCCTGTGGCACCCCACTAGTCACCACCTGCCATTCCGAGAAACACCCATTCACCGCTACCCTTTGCTTTCTATCTGCCAACCAGTTTTCTATCCATGTCAATGCCTTCCCCCCTATGCCCTGGGCTTTGATTTTACCCAACAATCAAGATCTCTGGGGATCTAACCTGGTCCCAACATATAGATGCAGTTATAAAGAAGGCAAGACAGCGACTATACCTCATTAAGAGTTTGAAAAGATTTGGTATGTCAACAAATACACTCAAAAACTTCCAAAGATGTACCATGGACAGCATTCTGACAGGTTGCATCACTGTCTGGTATGCAGGGGGGGTGGTCAGGGGCTACTGCATGGGACTGAAAGGAACTGCAGAGGGTTATAAATCTAGACAGCTCCATTTTGGGCACTAGCCTACAAAATATCCATGACAACTTCAGGGAGCGATTTCTCAGAAAAGCAGCGTCCATTAATAAGGACCTCCAGCACCCAGGACATGCCCTTTTCTCACTGTTACCATCAGGTAGGAGGTACAGAATCCTGAAGGCACACACTCAGTGATCCAGGAACAGCTTCTTCCCCTCTGCCATCCAATTCCTAAATGGACATTGAATCTTTGGACACTACCTCACATTCTTTTAACATTCATTATTTCTGTTTCTCCCCCTTTTTAAAAGATCTATTCAACATACGTAATTGATTTATTTGTTTATTTATTATTATTATTACTATATTTTTTCTCTGCTAGATTATGTATTACATTGAATTGCTGTTGCTAAGTTAACAAATTTCACGTCACATGCCTGATAATAAACCTGATTCTGATTCTGGTGGCCAAAGTGAGCATAGAAGGTATTGAGCTCATCTGGAAATGAAACCCATCTGTCTCCTGTGTTGCTTGATTTAACTTTGTAGGAAGTTATAGTATTAAAACTCTGCCACAGCTGTTGAGCATCCCTGGCTGATTCCAGTTTGATCAGAATCTCCACTTCACACATGAAATGGCTTTCTAGATATTATTCCTGCATCTCTTGTAGCATTCTTGGTCTCCAGGCTTAAATGCCTTTAATCTGGCCCTCAGCAAATTTCTGATCTTATGGTACATCCAGATTTCTGATTGGAGAAGACTCTGAATGATTTAGTCTGTTACAACCCTGGTGTATTCACAGATGAGTACTTGAACATGGGTAAAGTCCTTCCAACTGTTACAAAAATTGCGCCATGCAATAATGATCAGTAAGGCACAGAGAACATGTATTTACTGACAAGTACCTTTATTACTTCAACAGAAGTGCACAGCCAATACCTGTGTGCACAGTTTTCCTGACATTTCATCAACAGTCAAAGAATAGAAAAGATATTACCTGTTAAAAAGGAGTTCCTGCTGCTGGCCACATGCTCCTCATGTCCTGTTTCAAACCTACCTGTGTCCGTTGGGTCCTCCTCATCCACAATGGTTGTTCTCCTACACAGTTACCGCAGCCAGCACACACAAAGTGTCTGCTTTGATATTCATTTCGATGGCCTCCCCTAACTTGTATCAAATACTGAGAATACACATGGACTTACTGCACACTGTCACACTGGGCTGAGAGACCTTTAATGAGATTGCTAATGGGGCTGCTCTGGTCACTGCCCACCACTGCCTGTGCTAACAACGTAGGTTGTGCAAAGTTCAAAAGAAGATATTTATTTTTTGATCACCATTTCTTGCAGAATCCTTAGCGATCTTGCACAGATGCCCAATTGAGAACCCTGTCAGATCACTTGGTGGGACAGCATTTTGGAGGTAGTGATCACAACTCTATTTCCTTTGTCATAGCACTGGAAAGGGATAGGAGCAGGCAATTTGGGAAAACATTTAATTGGGGTGGAGGAAATATGATGCCTTTAGCAAGAAACTTGGGCGCATAAATTGGGAGCAAATGATCTCAGGGAAATGCATGGCAGAAATGTGGCAAATGTTCAGGGAACATTTACATTGAGATCTGCAGAGGTAAGTTCCACTGAGGCAGGGAAAGGACAGTAGTGTGGATGAGCCATGGTGTACAAAAGAATAGAAAATCTAGTTAAGAAGAAAAGAAAAGCTTACTAAAGATTCAATAAACTAGGTCTCGGTCTGAATGTGCATTATGCAATTTATAGTCATTTATAATAAACAGTATGTACAACAGGACAGTCACTTTAACACAGAACTACAATTGTATCAGTGTGAACTAATCAGTCTGATGATCTGGTGGAAGCAGCTGTCCCAGAGCCTGTTGGTCCCAGATGGTAGCAGCTGGAACAGATTTTGGCTGGGGTGACTTGGGTCCCCAATGATACTTCGGGCCCTTTTTACACACCTGTCTTTGTAAATTTCAACATTCTTCAAATTCTCCTCTGCACTCTCTCTATGGTACCAGCATCCTCCCTGTAGTGAGGTAACCAGAACTGAACACAGGACTCCAAGTGGGGTCTGACCAAGATCTTATATAGCTGTAACATTACCTCATGGCTCTTGAACTCAATCCCACATCTGATGAATGCCAACACACCATACGCATTCTTAGCAACACCGTCAACCTGCGCAGCATCTTTAAGTGCATTGGACACAGATGCCAAGATCTCTCTGATCCTCCACACTGCCAAGAGTCTTACTATTAATATTATATTCTGTCTTCAATTTGACCTATCAAAATGAACCATTTCACATTTATTTACCACTTCTCAGCCCAGTTCTGCATTCTGTCGATGTCCCGCTGTAACCTTTAACTACCCTCCAGACTATCCACAACATCTTCAACCTTTGTGTCACCGGCAAACTTACTAACTCACTCTTCTACTTCCTCATCCAGGTCATCTATAAAAATCACGAAGAGTAAGGGCCCCAGAACAGATCCTTGTGGATCTCGGTCTGTTTTGCAACAATACATAGAAGTACCGACTAGAGATGGGGCAGTGTTGGATCTCCTGTTAGGGAATGCGATAGGTCAGCTGACAGATGTATGTGTTGGGGAGCACTTCGGGTCCAGTGATCACAATAGCATTAGCTTCAATATAATTATGGAGAAGGACAGGACTGGACCTAGAGTTGAGATTTTTGATTGGAGAAAGGCTAACTTTGAGGAGATGCACAGGGATTTAGAGAGAGTGGATTGGATCAAGTTGTTTTATGGGAAGGATGTAATAGAGAAATGGAGGTCATTTAAGGGTGAAATTATGAGGGTACAGAATCTTTATGTTCCTGTTCGGTTGAAAGGAAAGGTTAAAGGTTTGAAAGCGCCATGGTTTTCAAGGGATATTAGAAACTTGGTTCGAAAAAAGAGGGATGTCTACAATAGATATAGGCAGCATGGAGTAAAGGAATTGCTCGAGGAATATAAAGAATGTAAAAGGAAACTTAAGAAAGAGATTAGAAAAGCTAAAAGAAGTTACGAGTTTGGTTTGGCAAATAAGGTGGAAGTAAATCCGAAAGGTTTCTACAGTTATATTAAAAGCAAGAGGATAGTGAGGGATAAAATTGGTCCCTCAGAGAATCAGGGTGGTCAGCTATGTGTGGAGCCGAGGGAGATGGGAGAGATTTTGAACGATTTCTTCTCTTCGGTATTCACTAAGGAGAAGGATATTGAATGGTGTAAGGTGTGGGAAACAAGTAAGGAAGTTATGGAACCTATGACAATTGAAGAGGTGGAAGTACTGGCGCTTTTAAGAAAGTTAAAAGTGGATAAATCTCCGGGTCCTGACCGGATATTTCCCAGGATCTTGAGGGAAGTTTGAGTAGAGATAGCAGGAGCTCTGATGGAGATTAGAAACGGGGATTGTGCCGAAGGATTGGCGTATTGCTCATGTGGTTCCATTGTTTAAAAAGGGTTCTAGATAGATAGATAGATAGATAGATAGATAGATAGATAGATAGATAGATAGATACTTTATTCATCCCCATGGGGAAATTCAACTTTTTTTCCAATGTCCCATACACTTGTTGTAGCAAAACTAATTACATACAATACTTAACTCAGTAAAGCCTGACAAGTAAGCCTGGCAATTATAGACCTGTCAGTTTGACATCAGTGGTGGGTAAATTAATGTAAAGTATTCTTAGAGATAGTATTTATAATTATTTGATCCATAGAAATAATTTTAGTTAAAAAGTAATTCCAAAACTGTTAGCCGTAATCTTAGAAAGAATTGTGCATCCACATTTAGTAATGAAATAGGTCTATATGATGAACATCCAGTAGGATCTTTCTCTTTCTGAAGGATTAAGGAAACAGAAGCTTCATAAAAAGAAGAAGGTAAATTACCCTTCTCAAAAGATTCATGAAATATTTCCAAAAGATAAGAAGAAAGTAATTTTTCAAAATTTTTGTAAACGCCTACCGAATAGCCATCAAGTCCAGGAGCATTACCTGATTGCATTGACAACATAGCTTTCTGAATTTCATGCTCAATAATTGGAGCATCAAGCATCTGTTGATATTCAGCAGTAATTTGGGGAAATTTAATCTTATGTAAAAAA
This sequence comes from Hemitrygon akajei, assembly GCF_048418815.1. Lineage (NCBI taxonomy): Eukaryota > Metazoa > Chordata > Chondrichthyes > Myliobatiformes > Dasyatidae > Hemitrygon > Hemitrygon akajei. Next base: position 8,579,658 of record NC_133130.1, read on the forward strand.
CATTTAATACAAAAAATCTACGAAACTGGAACCAAATTTTTAAAGTATGTTTAACAAAAGTGTTCAGAGCTTGTCTACCTATTCTGGAGAGCAAAAACAGAAGGGGAGCTCCTAATAAAGAAGCTAACAAAAACCCCATTACTGAATTTTCCTTCAACTGTAACCATGAAGGGCAAATTTGATCATCTATATCATAAATCCAAAAAGTAATATAACAAATATTAATTGCCCAATAATAAAGTCTAAAGTTTGGTAAGACCAGTCCTCCATCTTTTTTTAGTTTTTGCAATAAAAGTTAATTCACTCTAGAGCTCTTATTATTCCAAACATAAGACAAAATTAGAGAATCTATTTTATCAAAAAATGTTTCTTTTTTAAACCATCAACTTTGGATAAGGATTTTTTAACATGGAAAACTAAGGAAATAAAAACTTTTTTAGATTTGTTTTTACAGGACTTTTTAATGTCCTTTTTGCAGTTAATGGATAAATATGACATCTCTAATACACATTTTTTCAGATAATTACAGGTCAGGAATTTTTTACACGATTTTTTACCGAATTACCCCTTGGCCTGCTCTTTAAATTTGGCTTATGCTATTTTTCAGCTTAAGCCTTTTCAAAAACGATTAATAGCTATCATTTATAAACAGTTAATGAATGCTCGCATGATGCCTGATGATAGGGTTCAACGCATCTGGGAAATAGAACTACAACATTCACTTTCAGATAATCAATGGAGTAAAATTTATTACCTAGTCAATAATTCATTTATCTGTGCACGCCATACCTTAACTTAGATTAAGATAGTACACAGGGCCTATATGTCCCAAGATAAATTGGTGCATAGTTTTCCTAATATAAGCCCTATTTGTGACAGATGTAACACAGAAGTGGCTATTCTAACTCATATGTTTTGGTCATGTGTAAGCTTAAATAATTTTTGGAGGGATGTGTTTGGAATATGATCTAAAGCTATAGATGTGGATGTTCAATCCAATTCACTTACAGCAATTTTTGGGATTATTCCAGAGGAAGCAAGCAAAGTGTCTGCTTCCACTCAACATGTGATAGGCCTTTTCAATTTTACTGGCTAGGAGAGCTATCTTGCTATACTGGAAAGACTCTAACCCACCTACTGTTTATTATTGGCTCTCCTCCATTATCTCATGTCTAAGCTTGTAGAAAAGTCGAAGCCGGACATTTGATACATCTTTTAATTTTGAACAAGTCTGGCGAACCTTTATTCAATATTTTCACATGATTTAAATTATTTTTTATTTATTTATTTTTCCTTATTCTCTTTAGGGAAAATCCTTCTGTGTGAAGGTTTGGAGATGACTGGAAGGATGCTTTACTTTTCTCTTTCTCTTTTTTCTAATTTTATCCTCAAATAGACTGCCCAATCTTTCTTTTCCTTTTCTTTTGTTTTAGTTTAGTTAGTGGTGTTTTTTTCCCCCATTATCAAATAAAATTTCCAATTTTTTTTATGAGTGTTATGAGGAGTTGCAGTTTTTTGACTATATTGTATATATAACAGCGTACCATTTTACCTATCTGATTTTGACAATATATACTTTCTGTTTCTTTATTGCTGTTTATATGTCTTTTGTATTATCTGTTTGCTAAACTTCTCTTCTGATTTGTATATTTTTTATTGGAAAATCAATAAAAAGATTGAAATGAAAAAATCATTCATTTTAGAGGAATCTGCAGGAAATTGAGATTTACAAAAATCAGAATAAAAATCCTGAAAAAATATTATTAATGTCTTCATGTTTACTTACTGAATCCCCATTATCTTTACAAATCTTTAAAATTTGTCTTTTAGCCCTAGCTGCCCTTAACTGGGAATCTAAGAGCTTATTATTTTTATCCCCAAAAATATAAAACTGACTTTTCAAGTTAAGCAAATATCCTTCAATAGGATAAGTTAATAATAAATTACGTTGTGATTGTAATTCCACTCTTTTAAGCAAATCAATATTTGGAAAGGTTGCATTGATGTTATCTAAATCTTTAATTTTTTTAGAAATTTTATCTAATTCCATTCTTGTCTGTTTCTTCAGTTTAGCTATATATGAAATCATCTGAGCATGTAAATAAGCTTTTAATGTATCCCAAATCACTAACTTTGAAATGTTTCCTGTATTATTAAGGAGATAAAACTCCGTTACCTGAGTTTCAATAAACTCAACAAATTCTGAACTTTGTAACCGATGTTCTGGGAAGCACCAAAGTGGTCTTGTAGAAGCATCATCTTTCAGTTCAAATACTAGGTTTAAAGGAGCATGATCAGAGATAACAATTGCATCATTTTCATATTTCTGAACATTAAATAGAAGTCGAGCGTCACTGTCCCCTAGATGCTCACCCTCTGAGAGATCTGTGACCTGACCTGGTTTGTTACCTAATACTAGTTCTAGTACCCTAGTTGGCCTGTCAACATACTGTGACAGGAATCCATCCTGGACACACTTAAACTCTGCCCCATCTAAACCACTGAAACTAATCAGGTACCAATCAGTATTAGGGAAGTTAAAGTCACCCATGATAACAACCATGATAGCACCGTTCCAAAATCTGCCTCCAGATCTGCTCCTCAGTATCTCTGCTACTACCAGGGGGCCTATAGAATACTCCCAATAGAGTACCTTCTCTGTTCCTGTTCCTGACTTCCACCCATACTGACTCAAAAGGGGATCCTGCTACATTACCCACCCTTTCTGTTGCTGTAATAGTATCCCTGATCAGTAATGCCACCCCTCCTCCCCTCCCCCCATCTCTTTTAAGCACTGAAATCCAGGAATATTGAGAATCCATTCCTGCCCTGCTGCTAGCCAAGTCTCTGTAATGACCATTACATCATAATTCCATGTATGTATCCAAGATCTCAGTTCATCACCTTTGTTACTGATGCTTCTTGGATTGAAGTAATGCACTTTAACCCTTCTACCTTACTCCCTTTACACCCTTTATTCTGCTGCTCTTTCCTCATTATGTTAGATCTGGCTTTACTCCATGCACTATACTTTCAGTTCTCACATGACCTTTATCCTCCTCCAGCTCACTATCTGCTCTAACACCCTGGTTCCCCTCCCCCTGCAAATCTAGTTGAAACCCCCGGAGCATCACTAGCAAACCTTCCTGCAAGGATATTAGTGCCCCTCCAGTTCAGGTGCAACCCGTCCCTTCGGAATAGGTCCCACCTTCCCTGGAACAAGGCCCAATTTTCCAGAAATGTGAAGCCCTCCCTCCTGCACCCTTAGCCATGTATTTAGCTGCATTATCTTACTATTTCTAGCCTCAGTAGCATGTGTCACGGGTAGCAATCCTGAGATTGCAACCTTGGAGGTCCTGTCCTTCAACTTTGCACCTAACTCCCCTTGTAGGACCTCCTCCTTCTTCCTATCCATGTCATTGGTCCCTACATGGACCACGACATCTGGCTGTTCACCCTCCTTCCTGAGAATACTGAGAATTCGATCTGAGATATCATGGACCCTGGCACCAGGGAGGCAACAGACCATCTGGGATTCTCAATCTCTCCCACAGAACCTCTTATCTGTCCCCCTAACTATTGAATCTTCTATTACTATTGCTCTCCTCTTTTCCCTCCTTGCCTTCTGAGCTGAGGGTCCAGTCTTGGTGCCAGAGACGTGACCACTGCAACTTTCCCCTGGTAGGTCATCCCACCAATGGTATCCAAAATAGTAATCTTATTATTGATGGGAATGGTCATAGGGGTGCTCTGCTCTTCCTGTCTATTCCCCTTCCCTCTCCTGACAATCACCCAGCTACATATCTCCTGATTTTTGGGGGTGACTATCTCCCTGAAACTCCTGTCTATTTCTATTTCTGCCTCATGAATGATCCAAAATTCATCCAGCTCCGGCTCGAGTTCCCTAACTTAGTTTGTCAGGAGCTGCACCTTTTACAGGTATAGTCATCAGGGACAATTGTACTCGCCCTGACTTCCCACATACTGCAAACAGAGCACCCAACTGCCCTAACTGCTGCCCCCATTACCTACTTCTAAGTTAATTAGATTAATTAAAGGAGCTTACCTGACCTTTTGAGGATATTTAAGGAGTAAAAGTGAGGATATCGGACTGCTAGAAAATAATAGTCCCGAGGAAGTAATGAGGGACAAAGAAATGGCAGATAAACTTATTAAGTATTTTGTGTCAGTCTTCACTGTGGAAGACACTGCCATGATGCCAGAAATGTGAGTGTCAAGGGGAAGAAGCAAGTGTCACTGCTATTAGGAGAAGATGCTTGGGAAGCTGAAAAGCCTGAAGGTTGACAAGTCACATGGCCAGATGGATACACCCCAGGCTTCTGAAAGAAGTAGCTGAAGAGATTGTGACAATATTAGTAAAGATCTTTCAAGAATCTCTAGATTCTGGAATGGTTGCTGAGGATTGGAAAATTGCAGATGCCACTCCACTCTTTCAAAAGGGAGGGAGGAGGATGAAAGAAAAAAAAAAACTCAGTTCACCTCACTTGGGTGGTTGGAAAGGTGCTGGAATCTATTACTAAGGATGAGGTTTATAATCCTTAATTGTGAACCTCATCCTGAATAATTAGCACTGGATAAAATAGAGAAATGTGAGCATGGATTTCTAGAGAAATCATTCCTGATAAATCTGTGGAATTCTTTGAGGAAATAGCATTCAAGATGAACAAAAGGGTATCGACTGATGTCATGCACTTGATTTTTCAGAAGTCCTGTGACAAGGTGCCACACATGAAGCTGCTGAACAAGTTAAGACCCCATGATATTACAGGAAAGATTTCAGCATGGATAAAGCATTGGCTGTTGGCAGGAGGCAGAGAGTTGGAATAAAGGGAGTCTTTACTGGATAGCTGCTGGTGACTAGTGGTGTTCCACAGAGGACTGTGTTGGGACTGATTCGTTTCACATTATATGTCAATGAATTGAATGATGAAATTGATGGCTTTGTGGCTAAATTTGCTGGTGATACAAAGATACATGGAGGCAGGTAGTGTTGAAAAAGCCAGGTGTCTGTAGAAGGACTTAGATAACTGGGGAATTGGGGAAAGAAGTGGCAGGTGGAATACATTTTTCAGGAAATGTCTGGTTATGCACTTTGGCAGAAGGAATAAAGACATGGATTATTTTGTAAATGAGGAGAAAATTCAAAATCAGAGTTGTAGAGGGACTTGGGAACCCTCGTTCAGGATTCCCCAAAGTTTAATTTGCAGATTGAGTTGGTAAAGATAGCAAGTGTAATGTTAGAATTCATTTTGAGAGACTGGAATACAAAAGCAAGGATATAATGCTGAGGCTTAAAAAGCACTTGGAATATTGCGAGTGCTTTTGAAAACCCTGTCTGAGAAAGGATGTGCTGGCATAGGAATACGTCCAGAGGAGGTTCGCGAGAATGATCCAGGGAATGAAAGGGTTAACATATGAGAAGCATTTGATGGTTCTGGGGGCCTTTATTCACTGGAGCTTAGAAGTATGAGGTGGGATGATATTGAAACCTATAGACTATTGGAACGTCCAGCTTGAGGGGATGTTTCCTATAGTGTGGAAGTCCAGGACCAGAGGCCACATCCTCAGACTGGAGGGCCATCCTTTTTGAATAGGAAGGAGGAATTTCTTTAGCCAGAGGGTAGTGGATCAATGGAATTCATTGCCATAGGCAGCTGTGGAGGCCAAGTTATTGGGTATATTTAACGTGGAGGTTGATAGGTTCTTGATCAGTCGGTACGAAAGGCTATGGGGAGAAGGCAGGAGAATGAGATTGATCAGGATAATAAATCAGTCATGATGGAATAGTACAGCAAACTTGATGGGCTGAATGTCGTAGTTCTATTCCATGGTCTTATGATCTTATGAGAATATGAAACCATTTCTCAGACAGTTGTAAGGATGGGATGAAGCCAGCACAACATTAAGAATTTTAAATCATTTGGGGGTGGGAGCCAATGTCGGTCAAAGAGGACAGGGGTGAACTTGATTGGATTTAAGCTCCTACGTGGTCTGCTGCAATGAGTTCCCTGGGCCTATGTGGAGCCCCAGAGAGTGTTGGGCTCACAGGTTCTTAAAGCTCCAGCGTGGTCTCCACATCCACTCTGTAGAGGTTTATCGCCATTTGAAAAGTTTCAAGGAGGTCAACTATCACTCTTCTAAATTCTGGTGAGTCGAACTCCAGAGGCATTAAACGCTCCTCATATGACAAGCTGTTCAATCCTGGAATAATTTTTGTGAACCTCGTTTGAACCCTCTACAGTGTCGGCACATCCTTTCTAAGATAAGGGGGCTCAGAACTGCTCACAGTATTCCAAGTGAAGCCTCACCACTGTTTTATAAAGCCCGAAATCAATGTTAACATTGCATTTGCCTTACTCACCACCAACACAACCTGCAAATTAACCTTTAGTTAATCCTGCACAAAGACTCCAAAGTCCCTTTGCACCTCTGATTTTTGAATTTAACTCTTTTTGGAAAATAGTCCGTGCTTTTATTTCTTCTACCAAAATGAATGATCATACATTTCCTGACACAGTGTTCCATCTGCCACTTCATTGCGCATTCTCCTAATCTGTCTAAGTCCTTCTACAGCTTCTCGACTTTCTCTCTACTTCCTTTCACTTTCACTCTGTGTTCACAATGGCATATTGAGTCAGGCTTTCATATTTATTTATTTATGCCCCTTGTCAATTTATATGCTTCTAATTGAGTCGTTTCCTTTGCCTCTGATGCTCTAACGAAAACAATACAAATTTGTCCAATATTCTTTTGGCTAACACTCTCTAATCCAGGTAATATCCTGGTGAATCTCTTCTGCAGGTTCTCAACCTGTCTGCAGGGTGTGGAGACCCTTACCCTACATTCTGCCCATCAGAATCCCTATGTCGATATAAAGTGTCTGCAGGGAGTGGTGATCCTTACCCTAAATTCTGTCCCATAAGAATCTGTACGTTGGTATAAAATGTCTGCAGGGAGTGGAGACCTTTACCCTACATTCTCTTCCATCACAATCCGTATGTCAGTATAAAGTATCTGCAGGGAGTGAAGATCCTTACCCTACATTCTGTCCCATCAGAATCCGTATGTCGGGTATAAAGGGTTTACAGGGAGTGGAGATCCTTACCCTACATTCTGTCCCATCACAATCCGTATGTCGGGTATAAAGGGTTTACAGGGAGTGAAGATCCTTACCCTACATTCTGTCCCATCAGAATCCGTATGTCGGGTATAAAGGGTTTACAGGGAGTGAAGATCCTTACCCTACATTCTGTCCCATCAGAATCCGTATGTCGGGTATAAAGGGTTTACAGGGAGTGAAGATCCTTACCCTACATTCTGTCCCATCAGAATCCGTATGTCGGGTATAAAGGGTTTACAGGGAGTGAAGATCCTTACCCTACATTCTGTCCCATCAGAATCCGTATGTCGGGTATAAAGGGTTTACAGGGAGTGGAGATCCTTACCCTACATTCTGTCCCATCAGAATCCGTATGTCGGGTATAAAGGGTTTACAGGGAGTGGAGATCCTTACCCTACATTCTGTCCCATCAGAATCCGTATGTCGGGTATAAAGGGTTTACAGGGAGTGGAGATCCTTACCCTACATTCTGTCCCATCAGAATCCGTATGTCGGGTATAAAGGGTTTACAGGGAGTGAAGATCCTTACCCTACATTCTGTCCCATCAGAATCCGTATGTCGGGTATAAAGGGTTTACAGGGAGTGGAGATCCTTACCCTACATTCTCTTCCATCACAATCCGTATGTCAGTATAAAGTATCTGCAGGGAGTGAAGATCCTTACCCTACATTCTGTCCCATCAGAATCCGTATGTCGGGTATAAAGGGTTTACAGGGAGTGAAGATCCTTACCCTACATTCTGTCCCATCAGAATCCGTATGTCGGGTATAAAGGGTTTACAGGGAGTGGAGATCCTTACCCTACATTCTGTCCCATCACAATCCGTATGTCGGGTATAAAGGGTTTACAGGGAGTGGTGATCCTTACCCTACATTCTGTCCCATCAGAATCCGTATGTCGGGTATAAAGGGTTTACAGGGAGTGGAGATCCTTACCCTACATTCTCTTCCATCACAATCCGTATGTCAGTATAAAGTATCTGCAGGGAGTGAAGATCCTTACCCTACATTCTGTCCCATCAGAATCCATATGTCGATATAAAGTATCTGCAGGGAGTGAAGATCCTTACCCTACATTCTGTCCCATCAGAATCCGTATGTCGGGTATAAAGGGTTTACAGGGAGTGGAGATCCTTACCCTACATTCTGTCCCATCAGAATCCGTATGTCGGGTATAAAGGGTTTACAGGGAGTGAAGATCCTTACCCTACATTCTGTCCCATCAGAATCCGTATGTCGGGTATAAAGGGTTTACAGGGAGTGGAGATCCTTACCCTACATTCTCTTCCATCACAATCCGTATGTCAGTATAAAGTATCTGCAGGGAGTGAAGATCCTTACCCTACATTCTGTCCCATCAGAATCCGTATGTCGGGTATAAAGGGTTTACAGGGAGTGAAGATCCTTACCCTACATTCTGTCCCATCAGAATCCGTATGTCGGGTATAAAGGGTTTACAGGGAGTGGAGATCCTTACCCTACATTCTGTCCCATCACAATCCGTATGTCGGGTATAAAGGGTTTACAGGGAGTGGTGATCCTTACCCTACATTCTGTCCCATCAGAATCCGTATGTCGGGTATAAAGGGTTTACAGGGAGTGATAAGGAAGACCGTCAATGATGAACTGCAAGCCAATATCTGGGAACCACAGCACATGGATAAGATCGTCACTTCACTGCTCTTCAATCTACAACAGGTGGAGGGAACCGACAGGTAAGCCATTCTCTTCCTCTATCTCAGCCGCACATGAGCAGGAAGCCATAGAAGCAGAATAAAGCTCTTTGGCTCATCGAGTCTGCTCCACCAATGTGGTCACCTTACCACTCCGAACTGATCACCATTCTCTATCTCCAGATCTCTGTCATCTACCACCAAAATAGAAACTCCTTGTTGATTAAATTCACTTTAACTTTACAAACCTCAAAGCTTCAGTCTAATCACTCATCCAGTTTTCCAGACAGACTCATTCAGAAGTCTGAGATGCAAAGGGACTCGTGCAGAATTCACTGAAGGTTAATTTGAAGGTTGAGTTCATGGTAGGAAAGGTAAATACATTGTCAGCATTCATTTTGCAAGGATTAGAATATAAAAGGGTCGGATAACAAGGCTTTGGTAAGGCACTGATGAAACCTCATTTCCGGGAGCTGCTGGGTAGAGCTGCCTACGGTAACATCAAGAATGCTATCAAGCCATCAAGATCTAGGAATAACAGTGCATAGTTCCCTGAAGGTGGAGTCTCATGTAGATAGGATGGTGAAGAAGGCTTTTGGAACGCTGGCCTTTATAAATCAGAGCATTGAGTACAGAAGTTGGGATGTAATGTTAAAATTGTACAAGGCCAAATTTGGAATATTGTGTACAGTTCTGGTCACCGAATTATAGGAAAGATATCAATAAATTAGAGAGAGTGCAGAGACGATTTACTAGGATGTTACCTGGGTTTCAGCACTTAAGTTACAGAGAAAGGTTGAACAAGTTAGGTCTCTATTCATTGGAGCGTAGAAGGTTGAGGGGGGATTTGATCGAGGTATTTAAAATTTTGACAGGGATAGATAGAGTTGACTTGAATAGGTTGTTTCCATTGAGAGTAGGGGAGATTCAAACGAGAGGACATGATTTGAGAGTTAGGGGGCAAAAGTTTAAGGGAAACACGAGGGGGTATTTCTTTACTCAGAGAGTGATAGCTGTGTGGAATGAGCTTCTTGTAGAAGTAGTAGAGGCCAGTTCAGTTGTGTCATTTAAGGTAAAATTGGATAGGTATATGGACAGGAAAGGAGTGGAGGGTTATGGGCTGAGTGCGGGTAGGAGGGACTAGGTGAGATTAAGAGTTCGGCACGGACTAGGAAGGCTGGAATGGCCTGTTTCCGTGCTGTGATTGTTATATGGTTATATGGTTAAGCCTGTTTTAATGTATGCGTTCATCAGGCCAGGCAAATCGTTCCTCAGAGAACCGCATTACCATAAATACCTCCTGTACCCCCTCCTTGTTGGGAGCAGTGAGAAGAGGGCATGATCCTAATTTCATGAACGATGCTGCTTATTTGAGACATTTCTATTTGAAGGGGTCCTGGATGTAGATGGGGCTGGTGGCTTATACCCATGATGGTGCTGGCTGAATGATGAGCATCGTTTCAGAAAATGGCCAGTTCCTCCGTCTCAGATATTCTAGAATACAAGAGCAGGGATATGATCCTCCAGAAGGCATAATGACAAACTGCTCTTAAAAGCCATCTCGTAGGCACTTAACAAACTCACTCTCTTGAGATCCATTACCAACCTGATTTTCACAGTCGACCATCATGTTGAACTCTCCCATGACTATCATATCATTGCCCTTTTGAGGTGCCTTTTCTATTTTCCATTGTGATTCACGTCCCAGCTACTGTTAGGAGGACAGTATATAACTGCCATTAGGTGCATTTTAACCTTGCGGTTTCTTTTCTCAACTCTCAAGATTTCAACATCTTTCAATTCTATGTCACATCTTTCTACTGATTTGGTGCCATTCCTTACCAGTGGAGCCACGCCATCCGCTCTGCCTACCTTCCTATCCCTCTGATATAACATGTAACCTTGAACTCTCAGGTCCAACTACAATCACCCTTCAGCCATGATTCTGTGATGGCAACAACATCAACCCTGACCCTTTGTAACAGTGCAACAAGATCATCCACCTTATTTCCTTATACCCCGTGCATTGAGATATGAGACTTTGAGTACTGAATTTGCCATCCTTTTTGATTCTGCATCCCTAATGCACTGGTAGTCTGCTGTCTGCAAATTTTTCTTAACATCCAGCTGCCCGTACTGACAGTCTGACCGCATGCAATTTTTGCTTTTTTACCATCTGTCCAATCCTGAGTCCCTTCACTCTGGTTCCCACCAGAAAATACTTATTCAATACTACAGTAAAAATTAATCACTCAGAAAACTGTTCTTCAAGCAGAACAAGTCTCAAGTCAAGTCACTTTTATTGTCATTTCAACCATAACTACTGGTACAGTACACAGTAAAAACGAGACAGTGTTTTTCAGGACCATGGTGCTACATGAAACAGTACAAGAACTACACTGAACTACGGAAAAACAACACAGAAATAAAACTGAACTAGACTACAGACTTACCCAGCACTGCAGAAAGTGCACAAAGCAGTGCGGGCATTGCAATAAATAATAAACAAGACAATAGGCACAGTAGAATCATACTTTGAATAGCCTCCAGAGGCATATTAAACTGTTATGCATATAAAGGCTACTCTAAAGTGCAAGCAGATAATTAATTGTTAAACTGTAATGAACTGGACAGTTAAACAGCCAGATTGAACATATATTTTCAGTCAGTGTCGTGGGGTTTTAGAAATCTACCTGAAATGATCACCAAATCTGAAACCATCTCAGTGAATCTGTAACTCAATGAGTACATGATGTCCTGTAACTCAGGGCTACAGACCAAAGTGGGATTAGTGTAAAGCCTCCTTCTAGACAGAATGGCGTCAATCTGTGCTGCAACTGTCAATGATGGTGTCGATTTACTCTGCTCACATGGTCCATCTGTAAAACAGAATTCAGGATTGACAAAAATGTCAAAAGCAGCAAACTTCATTTATGTAGCATCTTGAACACATCCTAATGTATTTCACAAGAGACATCAGCTCAGCTGGTGTAGGTGAAGAAGCTGTTCCTGAAGCATTGAGTGTGCAATTTTTGGCTCCTATACTTTCTGAATGGCAGCAATGAGAAATGGGCATGTTGATTACAGTAATAGGCAGATGCAACAGGAGCGTTCCCATGCAGGTCTGACAAAGAGCCTGAAAAAGCAACAAGCTTTTTGATGGGAGTCTTTGTTAGTGTACTGCACAGATGTAACAGGAGTGGTAAAGATTTTCGATGAGAAACCCGGTCTCTGTAAAAAAGTGGTACAAACTAGACAAGCAGTCATCGTCAGAGTGGCTTGAGGCAGAGTAGTAAGGCTTTGGCTCAACAAGGGTTCTGTGAGAACAGGCAGAGCCAATGTCCAAGATTTTTGCTCCCAGTATGGATGAGAATGGGGGCTGTAGGAAGGATGAGCACCTAACTGTAGCACCGTATTTCAGGAAGACATTCAAGCAGGGGAGAGAAGAGAAATGTACTGATAATTAGGGGTAGTATAGTCAGGGGAATAGATAAAGCTCTCTTTCATGAGGATAGAGCATCCCAAAAGTTGTGTTGCCTGCCTGGTGCCTGGGTTTGGGACATCTTATCTCATCTGCAGAGGAATATTCAGTGGGAGTTTACCACTCCTATATAACATCTTTACCACTCCTATATAACAATATAACAATTACAGCATGGAAACAGGCCATCTTGGCCCTTCTAGTCTGTGCCGAATGCTTACTCTCACCTAATCCCACTGACCTGCACTCAGCCCATAACCCTCCATTCCTTTCCTATCCATATACCTATCCAATTTTGCTTTAAATGACAATACCAAACCTGCCTCTACCACTTCTACTGGAAGCTCATTCCACATAGCTACCACTCTCTGAGTAAAGAAATTCCCCCTCATGTTACCCTTAAGCTTTTGCCCCCTAAGTCTCAACTCGTCCTCTTGCTTGAATCTCCCCTATTCTCAATGGAAAAAGCCTATCCACGTCAACTCTGTCTACCCCCTCATAATTTTAAATACCTCTATCAAGTCCCCCCCTCAACCTTCTATGCACCAAAGAATAAAGACCTAACTTGTTCAATCTTTCCCTGTAACTTAGGTGCTGAAACTCAGGTGACATTCTAGTAAATCTTCTCTGTACTCTCTCTATTTTGTTGACATCTTTCCTATAATTTGGTGACCAGAACTGTACACAATACTCCAAAGTCAGCCTTACCAATGCCTTGTACAATTTTAACATTACATCCCAACTCCTATACTCAATGCTCTGATTTATAAAGGCCAACATACCAAAAGCTTCCTTCACCACCCTATCCACATGAGATTCCACCTTCAGGGAACTATACATCATTATTCGTAGATCACTCTGCTCTACTGCATTCCTCAATGCCCTACCATTTACCATGTATGTCCTATTTGGATTATTCCTACCAAAATGTAGCACCTCACACTTATCAGCATTAAACTCCTTCTGCCATTGCTCAGCCCACTCTTCTAACTGGTCTAAATCTCTCTGCAAATTTTGAAAACCTACTTCATTATCCACAAAGCCACCTAACTTAGTATCATCTGCATACTTACTAATCCAATTTAGTGAGAATGAGCAGTACACCAATCCTCCAGCACCATCCCCGTTTCTAATGACATTTGAAATATTTCTGTCAGAGCCCCTGCTAATTCTACACTAACCTCCCTCAAGGTCCTAGGGAATATCCTTTCAGGATCTGGAGATTTATCCACTCTTATATTCCTTAAAAGCGCCAGTACTGCCTCCTCTTTAATCATCATAGTTTCCATAACTTCCCTACTTGTTTCTCTTACCTTACTCAATTCAATATCCTTCTCCTTAGTGAATACCGAAGAAAAGAAATTGTTCAAAATCTCCCCCATCTCTTTCGGGTCCACTCATAGCTGTCCACTCTGATTCTCTAAGGGACCAATTTTATTCCTCACTATCCTTTTGCTATTAATATAACTGTAGAAACCCTTTGGATTTATTTTCACCTTACTTGCCAATGCAACCTTGTATCTTCTTTTAGCTTTTCTAATTTCTTTCTTAATATTCTTCTTACATTCTTTATATTCCTTGAGCACCTCATTTACTCCATGCTGCCTATATTTATTGTAGATATCTCTCTTTTTCCTAACCAAGTTTCCAATATCCCTTGAAAACCATGGCTCGCTCAAACTTTTAACCTTTCCTTCCAACCTAACAGGAAGATAAGGATTCCGCACCCTCAAAATTTCATCTTTAAATGACCTCCACTTCTCTATTACATCCTTCCCATAAAGCAAATTGTCCCAATCCACTCTTCTAAATCCTTTTGCATCTCATCAAAGTTAGCCTTTCTCCAATCAAAAATCTCAACCCTGGGGCCAGTCCTATCCTTCTCCATAATTATATTGAAACTAATGGCATTGTGATCACTGGACCCGAAGTGCTCCCCAACACATACCTCCATCACCTGACCTATTTCATTCCCTAGCAGAAGATCCAACACTGCCCCTTCTCTAGTTGGTACCTCTATGTATTGCTGCAAAAAACTATCCTGCACATATTTTACAAACTCCAAACCATCCATCCATTTTACAGTATGGGCTTCCCAGTCTATGTGTGGAAAATTAAAATCACCCACAATCACAACCCTGTGCTTACTACAAATATCTGCTATCTCTTTGCAAATTTGCTCCTCCAATTCTCTCTCCCCATTAGGTGGTCTATAGTACACCCCTATAAGTGTTACGACACCTTTGCCATTCCTCAATTCCAACCAAACAGTCTCCCTAGATGAGCCCTCTAATCTATCCTGCCAGCGCACCGCTGTAATATTTTCTCTGACATGCAATGCAACACCTCCTCCTCTTGTCCCTCCGATTCTATCAAACCTGAAGCAACAAAATCCAGGAATATTTAGATGCCAATCACACCCCTCCTGCAACCATGTTTCACTAATAGCTACAAGATAATATTTCCATGTATCAATCCATGCTCTAAGCTCATCCACCTTTCTTACAATGCTCCTAGCATTAAAATAAATGCATTTAAGAAATTCTCCACCTCTTCCTCTCTGTTTATCTCTAACAGTACAAAGAACTTTACTGTCTTCTTTCTCTTCCTTCTCCCATACATCTGTTTCTACATTCTGGTTCCCCTCCCCCCTCATATCTACAAAAGTAGTTTAAATCCACTGGAGCCTCTCCAGCAAACCTACCTGCAAGAATATTTGTCCCTCTCCAGTTCAGATGTAAACCGTCCCGCTGGAATAGGTCACATCTTCCCTGGAAAACTGCCGAATTATCTATAAATCTGAAGCCCTCCCTCCTGCATCATGTCTTCAGCCACGTGTTGATCTGCACTATCTTAATATTTCTAAACCCGCCTGCACGTGGCACGTAAGCAATCCTGAGGTTGCTATCCTGGAGGTGCTGTCCTTTAACTTGACACCTAGCTCCCTAAACTCACCTTTCAGGACCTTCTGACTCTTCCTACCCACATCATTGGTCCCTATATGGACCACGACATCCGGCTGCTCACCCTTCCTCTTGAGAATACTGAGAACTCGATTTGAGATATCGCGGACCCTGGCACCAGGGAGGCAACATACCATCTGGGATTCTCGATCTCTTCCACAGAACATCCTATCTGTCCCCCTAACTATTAAATCCCCTATCACTACTGCTCTCCTCTTTTCCCCCTTCCCTTCTGAGCTGAGGGTCCAGTCTTGGTGCCAGAGATGCAACCACTGCAGCTTGTCCCTGGTAGGCCATCCCCATCAACAGTATCCAAAACGGTATACTGATTGTTGATGGGAACGACCACAGGGGTGCTCTGCTCTTCCTGTCTATTCCCCTTCCCTCTCCTGACAGTCACCCAACTACCTGTCTCCTGACTCCTAGGGGTGACTATCTCCCTGAAACTCCTGTTTATTTCTGCCTCTGCATCCCGAATGATCCGAAGTTCATCCAGGTCCAACTCCAGTTCCCTAACTCAGTTTGTCAGGAGCTGCAGCTGGAAGCACCTTTTGCAGGTGTAGTCATCAGGGACAACTGTGCTCACCCTGACTTCCCACATACTGCAAATGGAGCACTCAACTGCCCTAACTGCTGCCTTCATTACCTACTCCTAAGCTAATTAGATTAATTAAAGGAGCTTACCGGGCCTTACCTCACCTGGAGTGAAGCTCGTTCTCAGCCTCTGCTCGCTATTTAAATTCTCCCGCTGCCTCACGCGCTTGCGCAGTTGTGCCCCGTTCAAACCTCACCGATTGTTGCGATTGTTGCATTCTGTTGCAACACTCCTGTTGCATCTGTGCAGTACACTAATCAAAGACTCCCATCGAAAAGCTTGTTGCTTTTTCAAGCTCTTTGTCAGACCTGCATGGGAATGCTCCTGGTGCATCTGCCTATTACTGTAATCAACATGCCCATTTCTCATTGCTGCCATTAAGAAAGTATAGGAGCCAAAAATTGTACTCTCAATGCTTCAGGAACAGCTTCTTCACCTTCAGATTTATGAACAGACAATGAAACCATGAAGACTACCTTACTGATTTTTCCTTGTTTTGCACTACTTATTTAATTTCATTTTTTATATTTTTATAACATTCTTTGGATAATAATAGATTTTAGTTATAATTTTATAGATTTATAGACCAATAGAGTGCAAAGACCTTCTGCTGCAAAACAAAAAGTTTCATGCTATACGCCAGTGATTTTAAACCTGATACTGATTCTGGTTCATTCTGTTATCTTCATGGATACAAGGAATTTCATTGCACCCTGGTGTGAATGACAATAAACTAATCTGACCTGACATGAGCTGAGCTGATGTCACTTGTCAAGTACGTTAGGATGTGTTCAAGATGCTATATAAATGAAGTTTGCTGCTTTTGACATTTTTGTCGATACTGAATTCTGTTTTACAAACGGGCCATGTGAGCAGAGTAAATCGACACCATCATTGACATTTACAGCACAGATTGACGCCGTTCTGTCTATTGTGATACAGAAGGAGGCTTTACACAAATCCTACTTTGGTCTATAGCCCTGAGTTACAGGACATCATGTACTTATTGAGTTACAGATTCACTGAGACGGTTTCAGATTCTGGGATCATTTCAGGTAGATTTCCAAAACCCCACTACACTGACTGAAAATATATATTGGATCTGGCTGTTTAATTGTCCAGTTCTTTACAGTTTAACAATTAGTTAACTGCTTGCACTTTAGAGTAGCCTTTATATGCATAACAGTTTAATATGCCTCTGGAGGCTATTCACAGTATGATTGTGAAAGATTTGCTCTGCTTGAAGTGAAGAACAGTTTTCTCAGTGATTAATTTTTACTGTACTATGGAATAAGTATTTTCAGATTAGATTATTATTATCAATAGATTTAAATGGATTTTTTTTCTTATCTCTGGCTATAAATGAAGCTGTTTTATGCTTGGTGTCATCTTTAGTTTCTCTGTCCTTCAAGGGTTGTTTGTTTCAACTACCCCTTTTTTCCATAAAACCACCAGATATAGGGGCAGATATCTGATATATATAGCATTTGGCCCATCGAGTCTGCCCTGCCATTTCATCACGTCTGATCTATTTTTCCTCTCAGCCCTGAACTCCTGCCTTCCTCCCCACTTCCCTCATCCCCTTATCACTTAGTGCCCTGTCCAATCAAGAATCCATTAATCTCTGCCTTAAATATACATCCAAACTTGGCCTGCACAGCTGCTTGTGGCAACAAATTCTACCGATTCAACACTCTCTGGCTGAAGAAATTCCTCTCCATCTCCGTTCTAAAAGGATGCCCTTCTGTTCTGATGCTGTGTCCTCTGGTCTTAGAGTCTCACATTAGAGGAAACTTTGTCTCCCCATCTACTCCAGCAAGACCTTTCGCCATTCAACAGTCACATCTCATTCTTCTGAATTCCAGTGAATACTGACCCAGAGCCATCAGTCTTCATATAACAAGCAGTTCAATTCTGTAATCTTTTTCATGAAACTCCCTTGAACCCCCTCCAGTTTCAGCACATATTTACTCAGATAAGTGGCACAAAACCACTCGCATACTCCAAGAGAGTGCTTTATAAAGTCTCAACATTACATCCTTGCTTTTATATTCTAGTCTTCAGGTGCCCGTCAGGACTGTATTCTAAGCCCCCTCCTTTACTTTCTGTATATCCATGACTGTGTCATCACCCAGCTCTTCTCCAGCTCTGTATCCCTTTTCCAATCAACTTTCCAGCTCTTAGCTTCATCACTCCCCCTCCTGTCTTCTATCATTTTGGATCTCTCCTTCCCCACCCCCCCCCCCACTTTCAAATCTCTTTCATTTAGTCCTGACGTGGGGTGTCGGCCGGAAATGTCGACTGAACTTCTTCCTATAGATGCTGCCTGGCCTGCTGCGTCCACCAGCATTTTGAGTATGCTGCAGTTGTTAGCGATTTCATTAAAACTGGTGTGGATGAGTGTGTGCCCGGCAGAATGTGTTACTGTACATTCCCAAACCAAAAGCTATGGATGAACCAGGAGGAACATCATCTGCTGAAGGCTAGATCTGTTGCATTTAAGTCTGGTGACCCTGGCCTGTACCAGAAAACCAGGTATGATTTGCAGAGAGCTATTTCAAGGGCAAAGAGACAACTTCAAATGAGGTTGGAGGCGTTGTCGAATGTACGACAACTGGCTGTTGCACTGAACGAGACAAACCCATTTGCAGGACACAGGCATGCAGATATAGTTAGGATGCAGACGTGAACAGCAAACAGGCAGGAGAGCAGGAAGGCAGGAGACAGGCAGAATTTATCTTGACACAGAGTGTAGGAAGTGAAACGGCAGACAAAACTGTTCTCAGCATGGAGCGATGGAGTTTTTCAGGCAACCCTTGGAGCTGAAATAAAACTTTAGAAGACTTATCTTATGCAGAGAAGCTGGGTTTCACAGGTAAACCTCAGAACTGGAGTAAAACTTAGAAAACTCATCTTGACACGAAAAGACTGAGTTTCACAGGTAATTCTCGATACTAGATCAAAACTTAGAACACACACTCCTAAGCGGCCGGGAATCGGTAATTACCACACAGGCAAAACTGACGAACTGGCAACTAGTGGTTGTAATGCCGGGGTTCGTATGCTGCAGGTCTTGCTGGAAACCAGGTGTGTCGTCATCAAATAGAATTAGGAGCAAATGGGAAATTAATCATCGGAACCATGGCAAAATCAAAGGAAATTAGGAGAAAATAGGGAATTAACGATCGGGACCGTGACTGAACCCCACCTCCCCCCCCCAACAGGAGCCTCCAGGTGAACCACCAGGCTTGTCCAGATTTCTTGATGGAAATTATGGATGAGGGAAGGGTCCAGGATGAAAGAGTGGGAATCCAGGAGCATTCCTCCAGGCCGTATCCCTCCCACTCGACCAAGTACTGGAGGCCTCTGCCTCGGCGGTGCACATCCAGTATTCACCAGATGGTGTACTCTGGGTAGTTGTCAATGATCCGGGCGGGTGGAGGGAGTTCAGCGGGAGGGCACAAAGGGCTGACAGACACAGGTTTCAATTGGGAGACGTGGAACGTGGGATGAATGTGCATGGATCCGATCAGTTTGAGTCTGACCACCGAGGGGTTGATGATACTCTCAATCTCAAATGGTCCCACGTAGCGAGGGGTGAGTTTCTTGGGTTCATTCTTAAGGGGGATGTCTTTTGACAAGAGCCAAACCTTCTGCCCAGGCCGATAATTGGGTACAGATGTTTGATGGCGATCGGCAATCCTCCGGTTGCAGTCAGCTGAGCGGAGCAGGGCTGCGCATGCATCCTTCCAGGTTTTGCGACACTGGCGGAGATGGGCCAGAACTGAAGGCACAGCAACGTCATCTTCATGTGCAGGAAAGAGAGGGGATTGGTAACTGAGGGAGCATTCTGAGGGAGATATTCTGGTGGCTGTGCTGACCAGGGTGTTGTGGGCATACTCGACCCAAACAAGATGGCTGCTCCAGGATGACGGATTGTTGGCAGTTATGCAGTGCAGTGCTGCTTCCAAATCCTGGTTTGTTCGTTCCCTTTGACCGTTAGTGTGCAGATGGAAGCCGGAAGACAGGTTTACTGAGGCTGCAAGGGGCTGACAAAAAGACCTCCAGACCTGAGAGATGAACTGGAGGGCCCTGGTCAGAAAAAATGTCAGAGGGAATTCCATGGATGCAGAAGACTTGATGAACAAAGAGGTCGGCTGTCTCACGGGCCGCAGGGAGTTTAGGAAGGGCTACAAACTGCACGGCTTTGGAGAAGCGGTCCACCACACTGAGTACGGCAGTGTTTCCATGTGAAGGGGGTAGTCCAGTAATGAAACCCAGCGCAATGTGAGACCAAGGGCAACTAGGGACAGGTAGGGGACGAAGCAACCCAGCAGGTGGTTGATCAGAAACTTTTCTGAGGGCACATACAGAACAGGCAGAGATGAAGGAACAGGTGTCAGTGTCCATGGAGTGCAACCAGAAATGTCTCTTCTAGAAGGGACAGAGTTCGATCGATTCCGGGATGGCAGGCGAAACGAGAATTATGCCCCCACTGGAGAACCTGAGACTGAACAGAGTCAGGCACGAAGAGGCGACTGGGGGTGGGGGGGGTGGCATCCATTGCCTGAGTCAGGTTGAGTCTGTTGGGCTTCTTTGACTATGGACTCGATCTCCCAGGTGAGGGAAGCCACCACACAGGATGGTGGAAGGATGTTCTTGAGGTTGGGAAGGCCCTCCTCGGAGACATATTGACGAGAGAGAGCATCGGGCTTCCTGTTCTTGGACCCCGGACGATAGGTGGCTGTGAATCTGAAATGGCCAAAAAATAATGCCCAATGGGCTTGGCAGGAATTCAGATGTTTGGCGGTTTGGATTGTATGCGAGGTTCTTGTGGTCTGTCCAGACAACGAATGGATGTTCAGCTCCCTCCAGACAGTGCCTCCACTCCTCCAAAGCGAGTTTGAGGGCTAGTAACTCCTGGTTTCCTATGTCGTACGTAGTTCCATTCAGCGGGGGATAGATGGCAAGAAAAGAAAGCGCAGGGATGGAGCTTTTGGTCTGGGCCGGAGTGTTGGGAGAGGACCACTCCCACCCCAGAGTTGGAAGCGTTGACTTTCACAATGAATTGGCGGGAGGGGTCAGGTTGGACCAGGATGGGAGCAGAGGTGAAACACCTCTTCAGCTCTGAGAAGGCTGAGTCCACTTCGGGGGTCCAGTGAAAAGGAGAGGTGAGTCGAGTAAGGGGCGTTGCCTCCCAGCTGTAATCCCCCATGAAGTGATGATAGAAGTCTGCGAACACCAGAAATTGCTGGAGCTGCTTGAGTGTTGTGGGTTTTGGCCACTCCACCACGGCCTGGATCTTTTCGGGATCCGCCCTCACTTGCCCGATCTCGACGATGTGCCCCAAGAAACTGATGGAAGGGACATGAAACTCACACTTCTCAGTCTTCACGAATAGTTTGTTCTCCCAAAGCCTCTGCAGCACCTGATGGACATGGTGGGTGTGTTCCTGAAGACTGCGGGAGAAGATTAAGATGTCATCCAAATAAACAAAAGCAAAACAATTACTAATGTCCCTAAGGACATCGTTTACCAAGGCTTGGAAGATGGCAGGGGCATTGGTGAGACCAAAGTGACCAAGAGGGGTGTTGAAAGCTGTTTCCCACTCGTCTTCCTCCCTTATCCTGACCAGGTGGTAGGCACTTCATAGGTCCAACTGAGAGGAAATGGTGGCTCCGTGAAGGGGCTGGAAAGCAGAGTTGATAAGGGGCAGTGGATTCTTATTCTTTATGGTGATGCCATTCAGGCCACGGTAGTCAATGCAGGGGCTCAGTGAGACATCTTTCTTCCCCACAAAGAAGAAACCTGCGCCAACAGGGGAAGATGAGGGTCGGATAATGCCAGCCGCTAGAGAGTCATTTAGGTAAGCCTCCACTGCGTCCCTTTCTGGCCGGGACAGGGTATACAGCTGACTGGTGGGTAGAGGGGCTCCAGGGAGAAGGTCAATTGCGCAATCGCAAGGGCGGTGTGGAGGCAGGGAAAGATCCCGTTGTTTGCTAAACACTTCACCCAGATTGTGATATTCTGCTGGAACCTTGGAAAAGTCAGGGGTTTAAGCAGCAGACAAGGTTGTGGTGAATTCTACTGGGGAAAGGGCCGATTGTAGACAGGTGGAGTGACAGAACGAACTCCAGCTGACCATCTTCCCGGTGGACCAGTCAATGTGGGGGTTATGGCGGTTTAACCAGGGTTAACCAAGACCAATAGGAGCAATCTCCAGAGTCGTTCTGTGGGGGAAAGGCGGTTCCAGGTTCCATCCCAGCTGCTTGGGTTCCTCTCCCGGAGCAGTGGAAACGGCCGAGCTGGGAGCTACTCTAGGGGCAGGAGGAGGAGAGAGCTTTGTTCTGGTGGGAAGCAGTAATGTGTGCCGTGGGGTGGCCACAGGTGGTGGATGACCCATTCTTTCTCTATGGCGTTCTCGGAGACGATTGTCCAACGTGGTGACAAGGGAGATAAAGGAATCCAGGCTATCGGTGTCATCTCTGGCCGCCAACTCATCTTTCGCCATGTTGCTGAGACCATTCCAAAAAACCACCTGGAGTGACTCATCGTCCCACCCCGTGTTGACCATTAACGTCCGGAACTCCACGGAATATTCTACAACACTGCGCGAGTCCTGGTGGAGAATGAGTAGATACTTGGCAGCGTCTTTACCATGGACAGGGTGGTTAATGATCTGCCTCATTTCCGTGATAAAGGTGGCAAAAGAAGAGCCAGTATCCGGTTGATTATCCCAAACAGCTGTGGCAAACGCTAAGGCACTTCCTCGCAACAACCACATGATGTAAGCAATCTTTGACTTATCCGTGGAGTATGTGGTCGACTGCTGTTTGAAACACCAAGGGGCCCTGAAGGAAGGCCCGGCACTTCCCCAAATCCCCAGTGTAGTGTTCTCGTTCAGGTACGTCAGGTACTGCTGCCTCTTCCTAATCATATTATATCTCTCCAAATGTTCATAAATCCTGCCTCTCAGGATCTTCTCCATTAACTTACCAACCACTGAGGTAAGACTCACTGGTCTATAATTTCCTGGTCTATCTCTACTAATATATATGGTGGAGGAGCAGGTAGTGTTGGGGAAACAGGTGGAATGCAGAAGGACTTAGCCAGATTAGGAGAATGGGCAAGAAAGTAGCAATGGAAATACAATGTTGGAAAATGCATGGTCATACACTTTGATAGTAGAAATAAATGTGCAGACTATTTTCTAAAAGGGGAGAAAATCCAGGAATCTGAGCTGCAGGAAGCCCTTATTCCGAACACCCTGAAGTTTAACTTGCAGATTGAGTTGGAGGTAAGGAAGGCAAATGCCATGTTAGCATTCATTTCAAGCGCTCTAGAATACAAGAGCAAGGGAGTGATGCTGAGGCTTTATAAGGCACTGGTGAGGCCTCACCTTGAGTATTGTGAACAGTTTTGGGCCCCTCATCTTAGGAAAGATGTGCTGGCATTGGAGAGGGTCCAGAGGAGATTCACAAGGATGATTCCAGGAATGAAAGGGTTATCATACCAGGAATGTTTGATAACTCTGGGTCTGCACTCGCTGGAATTCAGAAGGATGAGGGCAGGGTCTTGTTGAAACCTTTCAACATCTGAAAGAGTTGAAAGACAGAGTAGATGTGGAAAGGATGTTTCCCATGGTGGGTAGAGTCTAGGATAAGAGGGCATAGCCTCAGGACAGAGGGGCGCTCTTTCTAAACAGAGATGCCGAGAAATTTCTTTAGCAATAGGGTTGAGGAAGAGATAGAAAAAAAAAATTAGCCATGATTAAATGGCAGAGCAGACTCAATGGGCCAGAAGGCCTAATTCTCCTCCTACGTCTGATAGTCTTATAGTCTAAATAACACCAGACTAGACATGAGCAGGCATCATCCCTGATGAACATGCTACTGTTTTGAAGCCCGAGAATATTTTATCATTTGATACAAAATACTTGTTAATTTCATTGTTCCCCATTACTACATCTCCAGCATTATTTTCTAGCACTCCAATATCTTCACTCACTGCTTTTTCACACTTTGTATCTGAAGCAACCTTTGGAATCCTCTTTAACATTATTGACTAGCTTACTTTTGTATTACATGTTTACCTTCTTAATGAAGTTTTTGGATTCCCTTTGAATGTGGTGTAGCCTATATCAGTCAGATGGGAGGCACAGTGGAAACTTCCTAATCCTCTAACTTCCCACTAACTTTTGCTCTATTATATGCACTCTCTTTGGCTTTGACTTCTTTTGTGAGCCCCTGTTATTTCATTTTCCCTTTAAAATACTTCTTCCTCTATAGGATGTATGTGTATATCCTGTGCCTTACAAATTGCTTCCATTCCAAAGAGAAATTGCAGCCATTGCTGCTCTGCCGTTATCCCAGACAGTGTTCTTTTCCAATCAATTCTGTAATTCCCTAGCTCCACTGTACTACTGATACATGGGACATTAGTTTCTCTTCTCAAATTTCAATGTGAATTTGATCTAATTATGATGACTTACTCATTGTAATCTGTAGCCCATATCCTTACGACTGCTTCAAAGGTTTCAAAGGTATATTTAATATCAGAGAAATGTATACAATATACATCATGAAGTACTGTTTCCTTACAACCATGAAAGCAGAGGAGTGCCCAAAAGCATGGATGACAGTTAAACATTAGAACCCCAAAGTCCCCACAGCTCCCCTCCCTCCTGCACGTAATTGGCAGCAAGCCCCTCCCCCACTGGCAAAAAAAGCATCAGCACCCACCACCGATCACTCAAGCATGAGCAAAACAACAGCAAAGGCACAGACTTGCAGTACTCCAAAGACTACTTGTTCACCCGCTATTCAACATACCCCATTCCATGTCACATGTAGCACCTGTCTCAGTTGTGCATCATGTTCTTCCTTGGTGGAGCCCCCAGCCAAAGATGTCATTCGTTTATATGAAGGATATTCACGGGAAGTTATGGATCTGCGGTCTAAATTTGTTCCAACCATGAAGATAGCATATGAAAAGGGATTATTCCCATCACTTCAATATCTAGCCCGATTAAAATTATTTCCCAATGATTTGACTCCACGTGTTTTTCTGGACTCAAAGAAGCACTGGACTATGTTAACTCTATTTTGGTTGTAGCCGAGGTTTGAATTGTTGAAGGTCTGCAGAATAATTGTTATTTCGGAAAGAAGGTAAGTTTTGAAGATTTCTGATTTGCTTAAGATATCCTTTGATCAATCGACCATTCAAAGAAGATGTAAACTTTTTGATGTGAATGATGAATGGCTTTTCCGCAATCTGTTTGGTCTACTGAGTGAATTAACACATCGGACAGGTTGTTCGATTATTTGTTTTTATTCTCCTTTTTTCATTAATTAAGTGAGAGTTTTCATAGTTCATAACGACTTTTTCTTATATATATATATAGTCGGGAGTGCTTAGTAGATAGCTTTTTTTCCAAAAACAGGTGTGTAAATTAAATGGAAAATGGTGCTGATTTTTCTTCATTAGAGATTACATAGGCATTTTTTTCTTTGTGTAATTTTATTGTTTTGGCATTTTTGAAGATTGTTTCTGCATTCTCCAGCTGGTTTTTAAGGATTAAGTATAAACACTTATTTTCTCTGAACTTTTATGCCGGATATGGGGAAGCGGATGTTGTAGAGAAATACTGCACAGTACAGGCCCTTTGGCCCATGATGTTCTGCTCTCCTCTCAATCTGCTCCATGATCAATCTAATGCTTCCGTCCTGCAGAGAATTCCATTCATCTTTCATTATGAGCCTATCTAGGAGTCTCTCAAATGTCCTTACTGTGTCTGCCTCTATGGCTACCTATGGCAGATCTTTCCATGCACCCACTGGTCTATGACTAAAAGATAACATCTCTGAGATCCCTATACTTTCCCCTAAGCACCATAATATTGTGCCCCCTCGTATTAGCCATTTCTGCTGCAAATCCATTCCATGTTTTAATGATTACTCAGCCTCACCAGTGTCCATTGTTCCAGAACAATAATACTCTGTAAAGCAATGGAAGACATCAAAGTAAATTGATACTTAAATTGCATATATATTAGTTAGAAGCAAGGCATCTAAGTTGGCAGAAGAACCAGTTAACATGACTTGATAGGGTGGTGTGTTGTTTTGTAGTGTCTGGCTTTTTATATTTAGCAAAACATTTTTTCTCCTCTGCAGGGTTTTTCTATTTTAAGGCCGTATGTATTTTTTTTTGTAACTGGGGGGAGGAATTAAGGAAAGCTTTTAAAATCACTATTATAAAATGGGCAGCTTGCAAATTCTCTCTCTTTTTTACTCTATGTGGACCCATTTTGGCTTTTTTTTGCCGAATTTTGGGCTTTTCTGGGTGGTGGGAGGATTGGGGTTAGTTTTGAGTTATAGGATTAACTGTAGGAATAATTTTAGTTATCTCTTTTGTAATTTTTTCCCATTACGGTGTTCCAGAGCATGACAAAAATAGACAAAAACAGACAAACATGCTCTAGTTCTTTCAGATCATGTGCCTTTAAGCTTAGCTTTTGAATTGAATGATGTTTTTATTGCAAATTTGCCTTGGCGTTTTCCAGAAAATTTATTACGAAGTTCGGACTTTGTCAAGTTTATTGAGACTCAGATAAAAGATTATTTTCTTTTTAATAATATGGGAGATGTGTCGAAATTGATTGTATGAGATACACTTAAGCATATTTGTGTGGTCAGATAATTTCCTATTTAGCTAAGCTTAAGAAACAGACAAAAATAGAGTTAGATAAGATTTCCAAACAAATTAAAGACTTGGATAATATTTATGCAATCTTTCCTAACATTGATTTATTCAAACAAAGAGTTGAACTCGAGTCACAACATAAATTATTATTAACTTATCCTATTGAAAGAAATTTGGTTAAATTGAATAGTCTATTTTATGTGTTTGCAGATAACAATAATAAGCTATTAGAATCTCAATTAAAAGCAGCTAGAGCTAAAAGACAAATTTTAAAAATTCATAAGGGAGATGGTAGTTTAGCAAGTAATTATGAAGATAATAAAATTTTTCAAGATTTTTATATTGAACTTTATGAATCTCAGTTTCCAGTTGATTCTTCTAAAATGAATGCCTTTTTACAAAAGATTGATTTTCCTTGAATCTCTGTTGAAGATCAACAAATTCTTGATGCTCCTATTACTGAAAATAAAATTCAGAAAGCTATTTTTTCAATGCAATCTGGTAAAGCTCCTGGACTGGATGGTTATTCTGTAGGATTTTATAAAAAATTTGAAAAACTGCTTTCTTCATATATGTTGGAAATGCTTAAAGATATGCTTAAAGCTCTTATAGATAGCGGGGTCAAGGGATATGGGGAGAGGGCAGGAATGGGGTACTGATTGTGTATGATCAGCCATGATCACAGTGAATGGCGGTGCTGGCTAGAAGGGCTGAATGGCCTACTCCTGCACCTACTGTCTATTAAAGATTCTTTTTTGATAGGAGAGTTACCTCCCATATTTTATGAAGCTTCTATTTATTTAATTCTTTAAAAAAATAGCAACCCTACTGATTGTGCTTCAGATAGATCTATTTCACTATTAAATAGGGATGCTAAATTTTTTTCAAAAGCAATGGCTAATCAGCTGGAGAATATTCTAGCTAAAATTATCTTTCAAGACCAGGCAGATCTTGTAAAGGGCTGTTATTCCTTCTCTAATGTTTGGAGACTGTTGTGTTATATTTTCATCCTTTTCTAAGTCTCCTCAATGTGTTGTCTCTCTCGATGCTGAAAAGGAATTTGACAGAGTTGAATGGAAACACTTATTTAATGTTTTAGAGAAATTTGGCTTTGGTATTAATTTTAATAAGTGGATCAGAATGATACATAAAAGCCCGATTGCTACTGTTATTACTAATAATTGCAGATCTCCTTTTCTTTGGCTTTCGCAGAGTACGAGACAAGGATGTCCATTAAGTCCTTTGTTATTTAATTTGGTGCTGGAACCCTTGGCTATTGCACTTTGTGAAGCTAAGGATATTCATGGAATTCTCATAAATGGGATTGTTCATAAGTTCGCCCTTTATGCTGACGATCTCTTAGTTTATATTTCGAATCCTGAGGAATCTATTCCTAGTTTATTGAAAATATTAAACGATTTTGGAAACGATTTGATACACCAAATCTCCTCAGACACCCAATGAAATATAGTCACTGTCTTACCTTCTTTATACCTGCATCAATATGTTGGGTCCAGGTTAGGTCCTCAGATATATTGACACCCAGAAACATGAAGTTGATCTCTCTCTCCTCTTCAGATCCCTCTTTGGTGTGTGTTTTCTCATCCTACCCTTTCTGAAGCCTACACTCAGTTTTTTGGTCTTACTGACATTGGGTGCAAGGTTGTTGCTATGACACCACTCCAGAGGGCATACAAGCTCCAGCTTGTACGCCCTCTTGTCACCATCTGAGATTCTGCCTACAATGGTGATATCATCAGCAAAATTATGGATGGCATTTGAGCTCTGTCTAGCTGCACATTCATGGGTGTAGAGAAAGTAGAGCAGTGGGCAAAGCACACATCGCTGATCGCAGGGGAAAGGACAAGGTGAACTCGAAGCAGTTCAGAATGGTTCCCTATCCAAAAGCAAAGGGAGCACGAGCATGACACACATTTTCTGGCTCAAATGGTCTACCCTCAAGAGTGGTGACTGGCAAAGGATGATCTAACTTGGAAATTGAGACTCACCTTTGTCAGACCACACCCAGATCTAAAAAATTACCGGTGGAACTGCTGTCTAAAAAATACCTGAGGGGCCGGTTCCTTGTGGTCCTGGCCAATAAAGAGAGCAAATATACCCCAGATGTCATAGAACTAGGAGGTAACTTTTGAACAGACAAAGTTTGCCCTCTAGCAGATAGCCCTTGGATTTTCCTGACTTCTACAAAAAAGTCAAAAGTGTCCAGCATCTCTGCCATAAAGTCCCAGTCCTTCCCCGTCTCCCTCCTGCACTCCCCCTCCCCCTCCCTCTCTCTCTCCGTCCCTCACTCACATACCCTCTCTCTCTCACCTCTCTCCAGGGGTCACTTGTTTGCAATGGACATTTGCAATGAGGTACTTGGATGAGTAGAAAATGTGGGTGAAGATCAGAGTTAGAAGTGGTCATATCTGGGGAATTTACCGCAACACTCTCGCTGGTGTTCTGACATCCAATTATCAAGTCGGATAGCTAAGTTAATTAGTCCATCCAGATCCCGAACAGCTTCATGCTCCGCCAGTTCACCCTTGAGCTTTTAGAACATAGAGCACAACGAGGTGATGAGAAGGTTTATGAGCACTTGGAAAAACATAGTCTGACTTTGGGATAGTCAGCATGGCTTTGTGAGGGGCAGCTCATGTCTCATGAGCCTGAATGAATTCTCTGAGGATGTGACAAAGCACATTGATGAAGGTAGAGCTGTGGCTGTGGTGGACTGTATAAGGCTTCTAGTACAGCGTTTGATAAGGTTCCCTTAGTAGGGTCAATAAGAAAGCTGGGAGGCACGAGATCTATGTGATCTTGGCAACGCAGATGAAAAGAAGGCAGAGGGTTCAAAAGTTCAAAGCGCATCCATTGTCCAAGTTTCTATACCATATACAACCTTAAGATTCATTTTCATTTTTGCAGGTCCACAGGAAAACAAAGAAATACAATAATATCCACAAAGAACGGAACAAAGACTGACTGACGTCCAGTGTGCAAAACGGCGCCGTAACCGCCTTCACTCACCTCAGTGCTGGACTGCGGTCTCACTTTCGGGTTCCCTGCAGTTCATGTTCTATGTATTATTTGTTCATTATTTTATTATTGACATGATCTGTCTGCTTTTACACACTGGACTTTCATGAATTCTATGCATTGTGATGCTCTGGGGGAGGGAGCGTGGTCAACAGCCCGCCCTGTATTTCTAATGACCAGCATTGTTTATTGTTTTGTGTTAAAATGTGGTCGAGGGATTACAGTGGGAAGTTCATTCATTTGTAACATTTTAAGTTCAATTAAACAGTTATTGGCTTGTGTATTTGTGGGTCACCCTAACTGTAATTGTAAGACTATAAGACGTCGGAGCTGAATTAGGCCATTCAATCCATCGAGTCTACTCTGCCATTCCATCATGGTTGATCCTGAGTGCCACTCAACCCCATAAATCTTCCTTCTCGCCATAACATTTGATGCCCTGACCAATTAGAAAATAATCAATTTTCACTTTAAATGTACCACTGGCCTTGGCCTCCACTGCAGCCTGTGGCAGAACATTCCACAGATTCACTACTCTCTGGCTAAAAAAAAATCCTCCCTGCTTCTGTTCTGAACAGTTGCCTCTCAATTTTGAGACTGTGCCGTCTACTTCTGGACACCCCCACCTAGGAAACATCCTCTCCACATTAACTTTATCTAGTTCTTTCAAGATTCAGCAGGTTTCAATCTGATAACCCCGCATTTCTTCTAAATTCCAGTGAGTACAGGCCCAAAGCTGCCAACTGCTCCTCCTATGTTAACCCCTTCATTCCCAGAATCATCCTTGTGCACCTCCACTGGATTCTCTCCAATGACAACACATCTGTTCTGAGATATGAGCCCCAAAACAGTTGACAATACTCCAAGTGCAGCCTGACTAGTGTCTTATAAAGTCTCAGCACTATCTCCTTGCTTTTATATTCTATTCCCCTCGAAATAAATGCCAACATTGCATTTGCCTTCTTTACCACAGCACAACCTTTGAATTAACCTTCTGGTCGTCTTGAATGAGGACTCCTAAGTCCCTTTGCACATCTGATGTTTGAATTTTCTCCCCATTTAGATAATAGTCCACACTATTGTTCCTTTTACCAAAATGAATTACCATACATTTCCCAATATCGTATTCCATCTGCCACTTTTTGGCTCATTTTTTTGAATTGTCAATGTCCAGCTGCACCACTAGTTACTGAATAAGGCCCCCTTTTATTCCCATGCACTGCCTCCTGCCTGTCAGCATTTCCTCTATCCCCGCAGTATCTGTCCTGTGGTGCCACGGGATTTTATCTTGTTATGCAGCCTCGTGTGGCACCTTATCAGATACCTTCTGAAAATGCAAGGAAATGACATGTGACCAGGGTGTGTGATGGTTCCCTCCCTGGTCTATGAGATGGAGCTGCTCTATCTCTGGGTCATGGTGCCCGGTCTGTTTTAATGTTTATCACAATAAAACTGTTGTTGAGTTTGATGAGTTTCCTTGTCTGTCGATATGGACCAAATGCTTGCCACTGTATTTGTTTTCCTGTGGGGGCCTACAAGAAAATGATTATCAAGGTTGTGTATGATTTACTTACTTTGTTAATAAATTGTACTTCGAACTTTGAACTTTGAAGCCAGTCCAGGATCCCGATGGTTTAAAGCCGGACCCAGCGCGTTCTCTCACCTGTCTCCTGTCGTCTACTCCAAGGTGCGGTATCTGTATTCATGAGAGCGAAGGTTGCTGAATTGCTAGTTTGTTTAGACCGTTCAAAAGTATGTTTCTCAAAGGGAAAGTACAGGCTGTGATTTGTAGTGATGGTAGTTCACAAGGGGATTATCTAGTAGAATATCTGATAGTATTGTGAGCTGCCGCAGTTTGGTGCTATACACCACCACACAGTACTGGACTGACTTCACAGCCTGTGGACTTGCTTTCGAGGTCCCATCAGTTCATGTTCTCACTGTGAATTGTGAGCACTTTTCTGAGCTGCCATACATTGGCGATATGAATCGCAACGCCAACTTGCATATATTTTTGTGGTGTTCGCCTGGAGGTCGGTGACCGGTCGTTTTCCACAGGGATCTGTTCTGAGATTCCTGCTCTTTCTGATATTTATAAATGATGGGGCTGAAGAAGTGGCAAACTGTGTTAAAACATTTACAGATGACATGAAGATTGGTGTGTTGTGGATAGAGTAGATGTTTGGCATAAGTTACAACAGGACTTTGATAGGTTGCAGAGCTGGGCTGAACAGTGGCAGATGGAGTTCAACCCAGAAAAATAGGAAGTGTTTGACTTTGGATGGTGGAGGGTTAACGGCCGGATTTTTGGGAGGTTGGATGAACAGAGGGATCTTGTTGTCCACATCTATAAACTTGCTGCCTGAATCAAAAGAGTTGTTAAGGAAGCATATGGTGTGTTGGCCAGTAGCTTGAGTTCAAGAAACTCAAGGTGGTGTTGCAGCTCTATAAAACCCTGGGGAGGTCACACTTGGGGTATTGTGTTCAGCTTTAGTCGTCTCATTGTAGGAAGGATTTGGAAGCTTTAGAGGGTGTGCAGAGGAGATTTACAAGGGTGCTGCCTGGATTACAGAGCATGTCTTATGAGGATAGGCTAATCAAGTTGAGATTTTTCTCTCTGGAGTGAAGGAGGGTGAGAGGTGACTTGAGAGGAGTGTACAAGATGATAAACAGTATAGATGGGGTGAATAACCAGAGCCATTTTTCCAGGGCAGAAATCACTTAACCAAGAAGGCATGATTTTAATGTGATTCACAGAAAGCATAGGGGAGGGGTATCGGAGGTTTTTTTTACACAAAGAGTGGTGGGTGTGTGGAATGTGTCACCAAGGGTGGTAGTAGGGGCAGTTACAATCGGGTGATCTAAGAGACCCTGCGATGGGCAGCAGGATGATAGAAAATTACCGGGTGATGTTGGAGGGCAGGGTTAGATTGATCTTGGAGTAGGTTAAAATGTTGTTACCACAGGTGGGCTGTAATATTCTCTGTTACTCACTCTCTGTCAGTGAGAGGGGTCTCTGAGGGAGCTGGATTAACATTCATTGTGATATGGCACTGGAAGTGGGGTTCACTGAGGGAGCTGGATTAACATCAGTGGGGATACAGTAAGTGACACAGGGTGCTAGTTAGCAGGAGTCACTGACAGATAGTGTGAGGGAGCTCAGTTAATGTCAATCAGTGACACAGTACACTGGGGCAGAGAAGTTACTGATGGACATTGTGAGGGTGCTGGATTATCATCAATCGGAATACCATCAGAGACACAGAGTGCTGGAAGAGAGGGGTCACTGAAGGATGGTGTAAGGGTGCTGGTTTAATGTCAGTGGGAATACAGTCTGTGTCACAGGGCACTGGAACGGAGGGGTTAATGACGAATGCTTTATTTTTTAACCTCGTAGACACTGCTGATCCTGTCTTCTGCTTATGATGTGGCTGTCGATATGGAGAGTTCTCTTGCCTGTTCTGTTTACTCTGTGGGCTGTGTCTGGTGATTTGCTGAATTGCGTAATGGAAAAAAAATGCACCGATCTGTCCGTATTTGAGGAGATGATGGTAAGTTGCAGTGAAGCCAAAGCCTCTGTTGGCCACGATTGCAGACAAAGAACACGGTGTGCCCCTGGTCCCAGACATTGACTCTTTATTCCCTCCCATAGATGTTGCCTGACTGACTGAGTTCCTGCAGACCCTCGCCTCCCCCAGGTCTTTTCTTCTCTCCTGAACTTTACATTTCCAATTGTCTTCATTTTAGTGCACCCCTCACCTGTGGATCTTCCCCCTTTCTTCACTTTCCTCCATGGTCCACTCTCCTCTCATATCAGATGTCTTCTTCAGCCTTCACCTTTCCCACTTATCACCTCCCAGCTTCCCACTTCACCCACCCTCCCCATCACCCCATCAGCCTCTGGCTTATTCTCCTACTTAGTTTGATTTCTTCCCTGTTCCTTTCACGTCCCCATGAAGTGTCACAGCCTGAAACATCGACTGATTATTCATTCCCATAGATGCTGCCTAGCTGCTGTGATGCTCCATCATTTTGTGAGTTTTGCTCGCGATCCCAGCATCTCAGAATCTCTTGTGTTGTTGGTATTTACTCTCAGGATTACCCTCATTGAACTGGACACTCAATACAAAGGTTGGGACATAATTTTACAGATGTACAGGACATTGGTAAGACCAGACCTGTGTGTTGGAAGCTTGGGATTTAGCTAGGGTGTGTGCAGAAGAAACCATGTTGCCTTGAGCAAAGGTGTCTGACGGATAACCTTATAGAGGTTTATAATGTTACCAAAGGCATAGGAAGTCCATAAGATAGAGGAGCAGGATTAGGCCATTCAGCCCATCAAGCCTGCTCTGCCATTCCATCATGTCTGATTTATTGTTGCTCTCAACTTCATTTTCCCTCCTTCTCCCTTTGGTGTCCTGACTAATCAAGAAACTATCAGCCTCCACTTCCAATACCATGACTTTGCCTCCATAGCTGCCTGATGGAACAATTTCCACAGATTCAGTACCCTCCAGCGAAAGAGATTCTCACTGATCTCTGTTCTGAAAAGATGTCCTTGTATTCTGAGACTGTGCCCTCTGGACCTGGACTCTGCCAATATTAGAAACTTTCTCTTCACATCCACTCTATCTAGGCTGTTCAATATTTGAAAGGTTTCAAAGAGACAACCCCCCTCCTGCCCCTCATTCTTCTGAAATCCAGCAAGCCTAGATTCACATGCTATCAAACACTCCTCACATAGTAACCACTTTATTCCCAAAATCATTCTCGTCAATCTCCTCTGGACCCAGTCAGTTTTTTCCCAGGATGGGGAAGGTATGAGTCTATAACTTGAGGACATAGGTTGAAGATGGGAAGGATAGGATTTTAAAGAGGACATTGGAGGCAAGGGTTTTTTTCCCTCATAGGTCGTGTTGGAAAACTGTAGGTTTAAGGAACATGTGGACAGGTATCTGGACGAGAATGGTTTAGTAGAATATTCAGTCAAACACACTGACATTTGTACAGGTACATGGCAGGAATGGTTTAGTGGGACATTATATCAAACAATGATAATTGGACAGGTACACAAACAGGAACGGTTTGGTAAGATATTAGGTCAAATACAAGGACATTTGGACAGGTACATGAACAGGAATGGTTTAGACAATATGACATTGAGACATAGGAATTGAATTAGGCCATTTGACCCATCGAGTCTGCTCCACCATTCAATCATGGCTGATCCGTTTCTTTATCGCTCCTCAACCCTATTCCCCAGCCTTCTCTCTGTAACCGTTGATTCCATGGCTTCATGGATTGAAAGAACCAATCAATCTCAACCTTAAATACACCCAACAACCTGGCCTCCACAGCTGCCTGTGGTAGCAGATTCCACAAATTTACCACCCTCTGACTAAAGAAATTGCTCCCTATCTCTATTTTAAATGACACCCCTCTATTCTGAGTCTGTGCGTTCTTGTGCTGGACTCTCTCATCATGGGAAATATCCTTTCCATATCTACTCTGGTTTTGGCCTTTCAACATTTGAAAGGTTTCAATGAGATCCTGCCCTCATCCTTCTGAATTCCAGCGAGTGCAGACCCAAAGTCATCAAACATTCCTCATATGATAACCCTTTCATTCCCGCAATCATCCTTGTGATCCTCCTCTGAATCCGATCCAATGTCAGCACAACTTTTCTTAGTTGAGGAACCCAAAACTGTTCACAATACTCAAGGTGAGGCCTCACAAATGCCTTATTGGACTTATAGACACAGCAACATATCCCTGTTCTTGTATTCTACACCTCTTGAAATGAATACTAACATTGCATTTGCCTTCCTTGCCACCAACTCAACCTGCAAGTTAACCTTCATGTTGCTCTGTACAAGGACTCCCAAGACTCTTTGCGTCTCAGATGTTTGGATTTTCTCCCCGTTTAGAAAATAGTCTGCACATTTATTTCTACTACCAAAGTCCATGACCATGCATTTTCCAACATTATATTTTGGTGGCCACTTTCTTGCCCATTCTCCAAAGCTTTTTCTTTCCACCTTGATATTGTTCACTGGGTTGCTTTCATATTTCAGCTTGTCCCTTATAACGAATCTCTTAGTTGCTTTCTGTATGTTTTTAAAAGCTTCCAAATCCTCTGACTTCCCACTAATTTTTGGTTTATGGTATGCCTTCTTTTTCAGTTCTACATTAGGTTTAATGCCCCTTGTCAGACACGGTTGTACTATTTTGTCATTAGAGTATTTATTTGTCTTTGGAATACATCTATCCTACACCTTCCTTATTTTCCCCAGAAACTCAGGCCATTGCTGCTCTGCTGACATCCCTGCCAGCAGCTCCTTCCAATTTATTTTGGCCAAGTCCTCTCTCATACCACTGTAATTTCTTTACTCCACTGAAATACTGCTACATCAGACTTTAATTTCTCCCTATCAAATTTCAAGTTGAACTCAATCATATTGTGATCTCTACCTCCCTAATTGCTTCCATTTCATTACATAACATGCAATGCAGTATGCTCAATGACAAACCACCTTAAAAAGCCACCTCGGGGGATTCAACAAACTCACTCCCTTGAGATACATTGCCATTCTGATTTTCCCAATTGACCAGCATGTTAAAATGTTCCATGACTCTCTTAACATTTCAGTGGTTTAGCTAGATATTAGGTCAAGCACAAAGACATTTGGACAGATATATTGGCAGGAATCACTGAGTACAATAGTAGATCAAACAGAAGGATCGTTGAAACAGGAACAGTTTAGACCTCATGACCACAAATAAAGGAGCAGAAATAGGCCATTTGGCTCATTGAGTCTGCTCCACCAATTTCATCATGGCTGAACCAATTTTCCTCAAAGCCCCATCTCCAGCCTTCTCTCCGTATCCATTCATGCCCTGTCCAGTCAAGAATCTATCAACCTCTGCTTTAAATATATATAAAGACTTGGTCTCCACAGCTGCCTATGGCAAAGAATTCCACATATTAACCACTCTCTGGCTAAAGAGGTTCTTCCTCACCTCTGCTCCAGCACCATGCCTCTCTAATCTGAGGCTGTATACTCTGGTCTTAGGCTCTCCCGCCAAAGGAAGCATCCTCTCTACAGCCACAATATCAAGGCCATTCATCATTCAATAGATTTCAATGAGATCACCGCTCATTCTTCTGAATTGTAGTGAATACATGCCCAAAGCCATCAGACCTCTTCATATGACAAGCCATTCAAACCTGGAATCACTTTCACAAACTTCCTCTGAACCCTCGCCAGTCTCAGCATATTCTTTCTGAGATAAGGGGTGCACAACTGCCCACAATACTCCAAGTGAGGCTTTCTAAAATCTCAACATTACATCCTTGCTTTTATATTCTAGTGCTCTTGAAATGAATGCTAACATTGCATTTTCCTTCCTCACCACAAACTCAACCTGCAAATTGACCTTTGGGGGATCCCTGCACATTGATTTTCAAGTCCCCTTGCACCTCCGTTTTTTCATTTCCTCTCCATTTAGAAAACAGTCAGCCCTTTTATTAGCAAACACGAGGAAATCTGCAGATGCTGGAAATTCAAGCAACACATACAAAATGCTGGTGGAACACAGCAGGCCAGGCAGCATCTATAGAGAGAAGCACTGTCGACGTTTCGGGCCGACACCCTCGGTCAGAACCCTTCCATTACTTCGACCAAAGTGCAAGCCCGAACACTTCCCAACATTGTATTCCATCTGCCATTTCTCTGCCCATTCTCCAAATCTGTTGCAGTCCCCTTATTCCCAAAATGCTTGTGGAATGCAACAGGCCAGGCAGCATCTATAGGAAGAAGTACAGTCGATGTTTAGGGCCAAAACCCTTCGTCAGGACTAACTGAAAGAAAAGATAGTAAGAGATTTGAAAGTGGGATGGGACGGGGAAGATCTGAAATGATAGAAGACCAGAGGGGGAGGGGTGAAGCTAAGAACTGGAAAGTTGATTGACAAAAGGGATACACAGCTGGTGAAGGGAAAGGATTATGGGATGGGAGGTGTAGGGAGAAAGAAAGGGGAGGAGAGCACCAAAGGGAGATGGAGAGCAGGCAAGGTGTGATTGTGAGAGGGACAGAGAGAGAAAATGAAAAAAGGGGGAGGGATGGGAAATAAATAAATAAATAAACAGATAGATAGATAGATAGATAGATAAATAAGGGATGCGGTATGAAGGGGAGGGGGGATTAACGGAAGTTAGAAAAATCAATGTTCTTGCCATCAGCTTGGAGGCTACCTAGACAGAATATAGGGTGTTGTTCCTCCAGCCCGAGTGTGGCTTCATCTTGACAGTACAGGAGGCCATGGATAGACATATCAGAATGGGAATGGGACATGAAATTAAAGTGTGTGGCCACTGGGAGATCCTACTTTCTCTGGCGGACAGAGTGTAGGCGTTCAGCATAACGGTCTCCCAGTCTGCGTCGGGTCACCTCACCTGGAGGTGACACTTCACCTGTGAGTCAGCTGGTGTGATATACTGCGTCCGGTGCTCCCAGTGCGGCCTTTTATTAGCCCCACCAGCCCCATTCTTCTGCCTGCTCTACATAACCCTGACTAATCCAGAAGCTTTCAAGTTCCACTTTACATATACCCAATGACCTGGACTCCATAGCTACTATGGCAATGAATTCACCACCTTCTGTCTAAAGAAATTCCTCCTCATCTCTGTTCTAAGAGACATCCACTCCAAGTCCACTCTGTCTAAGCCCATCTAGCACCATAGCATGCCCACAACAAATTAACCCTAATCCGTGCATTTTCAGAATGTGGGAGGAAACCGGAACACCCACACGGCCACGCGCAGAATGTTGAAGCTCCTTCCTGGCGGAGTTGGGAATTGAAGCGTAATTGGTGATCGCCATCATGTAAAGCGCTGTACTACTGTACTGCCCACTTTAACCGGTTTCAGATGCAGGGACATAGATTCTGCCTGGCCTGCTGAGTTTCTCCACAGATTTTTTTGTGCTACTGACACATCCAAGCAACTGGTCTCAGCCCGAAACGTCGACTGTACTTCTTCCTATAGATGCTGCCTGGCCTGCTGCGTTCCACCAGCATTTTGTGTGTGTTGCTTGAATTTCCAGCATCTGCAGATTTCCTCATGTTTGCTCCCTTTAGTCCCACTCTTTGCCTGCTGCCAATCAGCCACTGCTGTATCCATGCAAGAATCTTCCCTGTAATATAATAGGCTCGTAACTTGAAAATCAGCCTCATATTTGTCACCTGGTCAAATGCCTTCTGAAAATCCAAAGACACATCATCAACCAGTTCTCCTTTGTCTTGTTTGTTCTTCAAAGAATTCCACCAAATTTGTCAGGCAATGTTTTTCCCTAGAGGAAACCATGTCGACAGTGGCCTAATTTATCATGTGCCTCCAAGTATGCTGAGAACGCATCCTTAATAATTGACTCCATCATCTTCGCAACCACTGAGATCAGACTAACTGGCCTATAGTTATCTTTCTTCTGCCTCTACCATTTTGAAGAATGGTGTAACAATTTGGAATTTTCCAATCTTCCAGAACCATCCCAGAAACTAGCGATTGTTGAAAGATCATTACACATGCCTCCATGATCTCTTCCACCAACTCTTTCAGAACCTTAGGTTGTACACCTTCTCGTCCAGGTGACTTATCCATCTTCAGACATAGAAACATAGAAAGCCTACAGCCCACAAAGGCATGCCAAACGTCTTTTTACTATAGAAATTATCTACGGTTACCCAGAGCCCTCTATTTTTCTAAGCTCCATGTACCAATCCAGGAGTCTCTTGCTGACAGCCTATTCAATGCACACACCACCCTCTGCATAAAAAAACTTACCCCTGACATCTCCTCTGTACCTACCTACAAGCACCTTAAAGCTGTTCCCTCTCATTCTAGCCATTTCAGCCCGTTGAGAAAGACTCTGACTTTCCACATGATCAATGCCTCTCGTCATCACCACTGTCAGGTCACCTCTCATCCTCCGCCGCACAAGGAAAAAAGGCCGAGTTCACTCAACCTATTCTCATAAAGCATGCTTCCCAATCCAGGCAACATACTTGTAAATCTCCTCAGCACCCTTTCTATGGTTTCCACATCCTTCCTGTAGTGAGGCGACCAGAATTGAGCACAGTACTCCAAGTGGAGACTGACCAGGGTCCTATATAGCTATGACATTACCTCTCGGCTCTTAAACTCAATCGCATGTTTGATGAAGGCCAATGCACTGTATGCCTTCTTAACCACAAAACTCCATAGCAGTTTTGAGTGTCCTATGGACTCAGACCACAAGATCCCTCTGATCCTCCACACTGCCAAGTGTCTTACCATTAACGCTATATTCTGCCATCATCTTTGACCTACCAAAATGAACCACCTCACACATCTGGGTTGAACTCCATCTGCCACTTCTCAGCCCAGTTTTGCATCATATCAATGTCCCGCTATAACCTCTGACAGCCCTCCGCACAATTGATGAGACCCCCAACCTTTGTGTCATCAGCAAACTTTCTAACCCATCCCTCCACTTCCTCATCCCGGTCATTTGTTAAAATCACAAAGAGTAGGGGTCCCAGAACAGATCTCTGAGGCACACCACTGGTCACAGACCTCCATGCAGAATATGACCTGTCTGCATCCAATCTTCGGCTGCTGTGGGCAAGCCAGTTCTGTATCCACAAAGCAATGTCCTCTTGGATCCCATGCCTCCTTACTTTCTCAATAAGCCTTGCATGGGGTACCTTATCAAATGCCTTGCTGAAATCTATATACACTACCTTTACTGATCTACCCTCATCAATGTGTTTAGTCACATCCTCAAAAATTTCAGTGAGGTTCATAAGGCACAACTTGCCTTTGAAAAAGCCATGCTGACAATTCCTAATCATATTATGCCTCTCCAAATTTTCATAAATCCTGCCTCTCAGGATCTTCTCCATCAACTTACCAATCACTGAAGTAAGACTCACTGATCTATAATTTCCAGGGCTCTCCCTACTCTATTTCTTAAATAAGGGAACAACATCTGCAACCCTCCAATCCTCTGGAAATTCTCCCATTCCCATTGATGATGCAAAGATCATCAACAGAGGTTCAGCAATCTTCTCCCTCATCTCCCACAGTAGCCTGGGGTACATCTCATCCTGTCCCAGTGACTTGTCCAACTTGATGCTTTCCAAAACCTCCAGCACATCCTTTTTCTTAATATCTATAATCTCAAGCTTTTCAGTCCACTGTAAATCATCCCTACAATCACCAGGTTCCTTTTCCGTAGTGAATACTGAAGGGAAGTATTCATTAAGTCCCTCTGCTGTCTCCTCTGGTTCCATACACACTTTTCCACTGTCACACTTGATTGGTCCTATTCTCTCATGTCTTTTCCTCTTGCTATTCACATACTTGTAGAATGCCTTGAGGTTTTCCTTAATCCTGTCTGCCAAGGCCTTCTCATGACTGCTTCTGGATCTCCTAATTTCATTCTTAATCTCCTTCTTGCTAGCCTTATAATCTTCAAAATCTCTATCATAACCTAGTTTTTGTACCTTTCATAAGCTTTTCTTTTCTTATTGACTAGATTTACAATAGCCCTTGTACACCACGGTTCCATACCATCCTGTCTCTTTGGAATGTAGCTATGTAGAACTCCATGCAAATGTCCCCTGAACGTTTGCAACATTTCTGCCGTATATTTCCCTGACAACATCTGTTTCCAATTTATGTTCCAAGTTCCTGCCTGGTAGCCTCATATTTCCCCTTACTCCACTTAAACTCTCTCCTAACTTGCCTGGTCCTACCCCTCTCCAATGCTATAGTAAAGGAGATAGAATGTGATCACTATCTCTAAAATGTTCTCCCACTGAGAGATCTGACACCTGACCAGATTCATTTCCCAATACCAAATCAAGTACAGCCTCTCCTCTTGTAGGCTTATCTACATATTGTGTCAAGAAACCTTCCTGAACATACCTACCAAACTCCACGCCATCTAAGCACCTTGCTCTGGGGAGATGCCAATCAATATCTGGGAAATTAAAATCTCCCATCATACCAACCCTGTTATTACACCTTTCCAGAATCTGTCTCCCTATCTGCTCCTCGATGTCCCTGTTACTATTGGGTGGTCTATGAAAAACACCCAGTAGAGTTATTGAGTCTTCCTGTTCCCAATCTCCATCCACAGAGACTCAGTAGACAACCCCTCAATGACATATCTTTTGTGTAGCCATGACACTATCTCGGATCAACAGTGCCATGCCCCCACCTCTTTTGCCTCCCTCCCTATCCTTTCTGAAACATATAAAGCCTAGCACTTGAAGTAGCCATTCCTGCCCCTGCACCATCCAAGTCTCTGTAATGGCCACAACATCATAGCTCCAGTTACTAATCCATGCTCTAAGCTCATCCGCTTTGTTCATAATACTCCTTGCAGTGAAATAGACACATCTCAAACCATCGGACTGAATACGTCCCTTCTCCATCACCTGCCTATCTTCCCTCTTGCACTTTCTACAAGTTTTCTCTATTTGTGAGCCAACCGCCTCTTCCTGCATTTCTTCTATTCAGTTCCCACCTCCCAGCAATTCCAGTTTAAACCCTCCCCAACAGCCTTTGCAAACTTCTCCATCACAATATTGGTCCCCCGGGATTCAAGTACAACCCGTCCTTTTTGTACAGGTCACGCCTGCCCCAAAAGAGGTCCCAATGATTCAGAAATCTGAATCTCTGCCCCCTGCTCCAATCCCTCAGCCATGCATTTATCCTCCACCTTATTCTACTCCTATACTCACTGTCATGTGGCACAGGCAGTAATCCTGAGATTACTACCTTTGTGGTCCTGCTTCTCAACTTTATTCCTAACTCCCTGTGGTCTGTTTTCAGGATCTCCTCCCTTTTCCTACCTATGTCATTGGTACCAATATATACCACAACCACTGTCTGTTCTCCTTCCCACTGCAGGATATCGTAGACGCAATCTGAAATATACCGGATCCTGGCACCTGGGAGGCAAACTACCATCCTAGTTTCTTTCTTGTTTCCACAGAATCGTCTGTCTGACTCCCTAACTATAGAGTCCCCTATCACTGCTGCCATCCTCTTCCTTTCCCTACCCTTCTGAGTCACAGGGCCAAACTCTGTGCCAGACGCGTGGCCAATGTTGCTTCCCCCAGGTAGGCCATCCCCCCCCCACCCACCAACAGTACTCAAACAGAATTAATTATTGTTCAGGCTGGACAGCCACAGGGTTACTCTCAAGTATCTGAGTCTTGCCCTTCCCTTCCCTGACTGTTACCCACTTATCTGTCTCCCGAAGCCTTGGTGTGACTACTTGCTATACTATCCATCTATCAGTTCCTTTCAGTTTCCCAAGAACCTTCTCTATAGTTATAGTTATAGTAACTTCACACATTCCATGCCCCCAATATCTGGAATTTCTACCATACTGTTAGTGTCTTACACCGTGAAGACTGATGCAAAATATTTATTCAGTTCGTCCTCTATTACATTGTTCCCCATTACTACCTCTCCAGCATTGTTTTCCAGTGGTCCAAAATCCACTCTCATCTCTCTTTCACACTTTATGTGTAAGAATATTGATACTAGTTCCAACACTCTGACATTTGATGGGAACCGTTTAGCGAGGTATTAGGTCAAACAGAAGGACATTTGGACAGCTACATGGATGGGAACTGTTTACACCATAAGACCATGAGATATAGGAGCAGAAGCTGGCCATTCTGCCCATTGAGGCCTCTCTGCCATTCAATCGGGCTGATCTAATTCTTCCAGTCATCCCCAGTCCCCACACCCCATACCTTTTGATGCCCTGGCTAATCAAGAACCTCTCTATCTCTGCCTTAAATATATCCAATAACCTGGCCTCCACAGCCGCTCGTGGCAACAAATTCTACAGATTTACCACCTTCTGAATGAAGTAACTTCTCCGCATCTCAGTTCTAAAAGGACGTCTT
The DNA here is from genome assembly GCF_048418815.1 of Hemitrygon akajei. Classification (NCBI taxonomy): domain Eukaryota; kingdom Metazoa; phylum Chordata; class Chondrichthyes; order Myliobatiformes; family Dasyatidae; genus Hemitrygon; species Hemitrygon akajei. The sequence goes on from NC_133130.1 coordinate 8,623,222, forward strand.
TCAATCTTGAGGTCATGCTCTCTTGTCCTGGAGTCACCTACCATGTGAAATAACTGCTTTATCTAATCTGTTCAGGCCTTTGAATGTTCAGAATTTTCCATTAGATCCCCCCTCATTCTCCTGAACTCCAGGAAATACAGCTCAAAAGCTGCCAGATGTTCCTCATACGGGAACCCTTTCATTACTAGAATCATTCCCGTGAATCTTCTCTGAACCCTCTCCAATGTCATTATATGCTTTCTAAAATAAGGAGCCCAAAACTGCACACAATACTCCAAGTGTGGTCTCACAAGTGCCTTATAGAGCCTCAACATCACGTCCGTGCTCTTATGTTCTATACCTCTAGAAATGAATGTCAATATTGCATTTGCCTTCTTCACAACTGACTCAACCTGGAGGTTAACATTTCAGGTATTTTACACAAGGACTCCCAAGTCCCTTTACATCTCTGCATTTTGAATGCTCCACCCATCTATATAATAGTCTGCCTGTATATTTCTTCCACCAAAGTGCATGACTATATGCTTTCCAACATTGTATTTCAACATTAGTTTAGTGAGATATTAGGTCAAACACAAGGACATTTGGACAGGCACATGGACAGGAATGGTTTTAGTGAGATATTACATCAAACACAAGGACATTTGGACAGGAAGGGTTTAATGAGATATTAGTTCAAATACAAGGACATTTGGACAGGTACACGGACAGGAACAGTTCCATACAATATTACAAGATTAGAAGGAACTTGTTTTGCCAGAGAGTGGTGAATCTGTGGAATTCATTGTCACGGGCAGCTGAGGAAGCAAAGTTGTTGTATGTATTTGAGGTGGAAGTTGATAAGTTCTTCATTAGTCAGGGTGTGAAAGTTTATTGGGGAGAAGACTGCTATGTAAAAGAAAAAAAGAGTCTACGCAGTGAACCTTGCAAGGATTCCATTTGTTAAGGTTACCTCTTTTTCCGCAAAGCCCAAGAGCATCATCCCAATTCAAGGCACAATAGTAGCATAGTCGTTAGCATGACGTTATTTCATTTTGGGGTGTTCTGGAGCTTGGAGTTCAATTACTGTACCATTCCATAAGGAGTTTGTAGGTTCTTCCAATGACAGTTATGATTTCCTCCAGGTGCTCTGGTTTCGTCACACATTCCAAAGATGTACTGGTTAGAATGTTAGTTGATTATTATAAATTGTACTATTATTCAGCTAGGGTTAAATAGATGGGAAACGGATTGCTGTGTTTCATGAGCTGAAAGGGCCTATGAGAGGAAGTAGGAATTCAGGGAGCCGAGTCTCTGTACATCTTCCCCCTGAAATGCTGGGTTCTCTCAAGGTCCTCTTATTTCCTCCCACAGTCCAAAGACGTAGTGGTAGGTTAGTTGGTCAGTGTAATAGTTGTACCGTCAGTAGGATAGGGTTAAATTGGGATTGTTGCGGTTTCTGGGTGGTGTGGTCAAATGGCCAGAAGGACCATTCTGTGTTGTTTCTCTAAATAAATAACAAACACACACTCTCAACAGTTTAGGAACAGCTTCTTCATCTCCGCCATCAGATTTCTGAATGGTCCAAGATCCCGTGAACACTACCTCACTAAATGGCTCTTCTTGACATTATTGATTTATTTTGTATCTATTATTGTAACTTAGTCTATTTTTATGTATATTGCATGGTATGGTTGCAGCAAATCAACAAATGTCAGTGATCATCAGCCTGATCCTCACCCACTTGTCCTGACCTATTTCCGAGGAGAAGGTCAAACTTACCTTCTGTCCAGTAAAAGGCCACGATATATTGGCCGAGGAAACATTGTTGAACAAAGTCTACCCAAACTAAGTCTTGAGCACTATGGCAATCCCAGACTCGGTTAGGAAAGTTAAAAGCTCCACCATCAAAAGCCAATACTTCTTGCAATCTCCCTGCTCTAATTTCTGTTGGTCATTGGGGCTTGCAGTACAGCCCCAAAAAGGTGATAAGCAGAGAGCTAAAGAACACTACGGCACGGAAACAGACCATTCAGCCCATCTAGTCCATTCCAAAACCATTTGCCTACTTGCACTGGGACCATAGCCCTCCATACCCCTTCCATCCATGTACCTAACCAAACTTTGCAAATGGTTGACATTGAGCTTGCATGCATCACTTGTGCTGGTAGCTTCTTTCCACACTCTTACAACCTTCTGAGCAAAGAAATTTCACCTCATATGCTTCTTAAATGTCTCACCTTTTCAAGCTTAACCCATGACCTCTGGTTGAAGCACCACCCAACCTCAGTACAAAAAGCCTACTTGTATATACACAATCTATAACACTCATAGTGTAGCAAACTCCTATCAAATCTCCTTTAAATCTTCTACATCCTGAAGAATGCTGTCCTAACCCATTTAATCTATCTCAGGTCCACCAGGCGCGACAACATCCTTGTAAATTTACTCTGTACTCTTTCAACCTTGCTTACATCTTTCCTGTAGTCACGTAGGTAACCAAAATTGCTTACAATGCTCCAGATTAGGAGTTCATTATACAAGATTATACGAGTTGAACATAACATTCCATTTCCTGTACTCGGTACATTGAGTTATGAAGGCCAATGTGCCAAAAGCTTTCTTTCCGACCCTATCTACCTCTGACACTATTTTCAATGAAATATGTACCTCTATTCCCACTTCTACCACACTCCACAGTACGCTTCTCTTCTCTGTATAAGACCTTCCCTGGTTGGTCCTACTGAACTGCAACACCTTGCACTTGTTTGCATTAAATTCCACCTGACATTTTCAGCCCATTTTTCCAGCTGATCCAGATCCCTCTGCAAGCGTTGATAGAATTAACTCACTGTCCACTGCACCCCATTCTTTACTTCATCCATAAACGCGCTTATCCAGTTGACCACATTATCATCCAGATCATCAATATAGATGACAGACAACATTTGACCCAGCACCAATCCCTGTGACACACCATGAGCCACTGTCCTCCATTCAGAGAGGCAACCATCTGCTACCAGTCTCTGGCTTCTCCCACAAAACCAATGTCTATTCCAATTTACTACCTCATGCTGAATGCCGAGTCACTGAAGCTTTTTGACCAAACTCATATCCGGGACCTTCGCAAATGTCTTGCTGAAGTGGATGCAGTCAACACCCAGTGCCTCATCACACTGCGTAATGATCTGATCTAGATGAACAGTTTGCAAGAGAAGATTTTCACTGTATCTACGTATATGTGTCAACCAATTCCGATACACCTCTCACTTAAACTGTGCCCTCACTGCATCATAACAGGTTCCTCTTGTCCATACCAAACACCCCATACAACCATATCCAGAACTTCATTTTATATCACTCCCACCATCGTCACAAGCACACTTTCAGTACCTCCCTCCACCCCACTCCCTACTTTCTGCAGGGATTGCTCTCTAGATGACTCCTTTGTCCAATATCAAGTTTTCTTCCTAAAAGTTTGCTGGAAATGCAATGGGCACTACAGTGTTGAAAGTGATCTTTGTTTTCATTTGTCTGCAGGTATGTATCGATGGCTGCAAAGCAGCTAACCCCAATTAAAAAAGGCAATATAAGATGGAACATTTCCGCCAGGGAAAACCACATGGAAAACGGAAGCAGAAGAAAAAAACGGGGGAGGGAGGATCCGTGAACAATGTAATTGACAAAGACGATTAATATGAAAACTATTTTCGGCAAGATGTTCAAACAGACCAGGCATTGGAAGCGCAGTGGGCAGGGATATAACCTTGACAAGGCACCCAGTTCCTGGAAAGCATAGAGACCAGCCTCCTTGATCGGAACTTAATTATCAAGGATAGCCAGGAAGTCAACCCTTAGCACCAGTGATGGAGCTGAGTGAAAAAGCTAGCTGGGTGTAAAAGATAGGACCTGCCATCAATGTATTAATTGAGCAATTGGTAAACTGAAAAATAAAGTTATTCTTTGCAAAAGAACACAGTCTTAGCAGTGTCTGCTTACCTCTGTTAGTTCATGACCTTGGTGTGAAACATGACAGCACAAGTAGTGCAGACCACTTGGCCCCTCCAATCCTACCCCCATTCACCAGGCCCATGAATGATCTGTACCATAAGATCACAAGACTATAAGACATTGAAGCAGAAGAAGGCCATTTGGCCCATCAGGTCTGTTCCACCAGTCCATCCTGGTGACTTATTATCCCTCTCAGCTCCATTGTCTTGGCTTCTCCCTGTATCCTTTGACGTCCTGATTGATCATGGATCTATAAAGCTCTGCTTTAAATATACCCACCCCAGTAACCTGACCTCCGCAGCTGTCTGTGGCAATGAATTCCACAGATTCATCACCCTCTGGTGTAATAATTTCCTTACGTCCCCTCAGCCAGGTCTCAACTCCCCTTCTGCGCCAGTGGCCATTTTCCTCTCCTGCAAAATTCAATCACTGAACAACCTATCGCCCAACCTACAGCTGGTACTCAGCGAGAATGATTACTTTCAGGGTATCTCCTATCTTTTCCCATTGTGAAATATGCTCACCGATCTGTATCCAGTGTAGTCACCGATCCATAGAACAGGGTCGACCCATGACGTGCTGATTTAAACCAGACACCTCACTAATCAAATCCCTTCTGGCTGCACAATAGCCCTCTCCCCCCCCCCCGCCCCCCCCCCCCAATCTCTGCACACCTGTATGACTTCTCTAAGATTCTGTTAAACACCACTATTGTTAATGGGCAAGTCTCTCTCTTATTTCCCACCTCCCTCCATTTAATATCTCCTATCACATTTCATCTCGTTCAGCTCTTTGCCTCTTCCACCTATCACCTCCCAGATTTTCACATCATTCTCTTTCTCCCCTACCCCCACCTGCCAGCTCCTTTTCTCCCCTCTTCCCATACCCTTTTGTTCCGGCGTCTGTCCTCTTCTTTTCCAGTCCTGATGAAGAGTCTCAGTTTGAAACACCGACCGTTCACTTCCATGCCTAGATGCTGCTTCCCTGCTGAGTTCCTCCAGCATCATGTGTGTGGCTTGAAAGTTCTGCAGAACCTTGTCAGTCTCTGCATAACTCACTGACCTATGAACTCAGTGCCCTGACTAAGATGATAAGGGGCATTGAACATGTGGATAGTCAGAGGCTTTTTCCCAGGGCTGAAATGGTTGCCACAAGAGGACACAGGTTTAAGGTGCTGGGGAGTAGGTACAGAGGAGTTGTCAGGGGTAAGTTTTCCACTCAGAGAGTGGTGAGTGCGTGGAATGGGCTGCCAGTAACAGTGGTGGAGGCGGATATGATAAGGTCTTTTAAGAGACTTTTGGATAGGTATATGGAGTTCAGAAAAATAGAGGGCTATTGGTAAGCCCTGTAATTTCTAAAGTAGGGACATGTTCTGCACAACTTTGTGGGCGAAAGGGCCTGTATTGTGCTGTAGGTTTTCTATGTTTCTAATAAATACAAGCATGCTTTACCCTTCCTAGCCACCCTAGCAACCTGTGTAAGGAGCGATGGATTGGAACTGTCAGAACCCTCTGTATGGCAACACTGTTAATGGTTCTGGCAGTAACTGTTCACTCTCCCTTTTACATTTTGTCTCAAGAAGTGCCACACCTCACACTTCAATCCATAGTCATACAGACAGAAATGGCCCTTCAACCCAACTGTTCCAGATTTTTTTTTTTGCTTTCCTCCCTTCTTAAAGAATGGAGTGACGTTTGCTATCTTCCAGTCCTCTGGGACCATGCCAGAATCAAGTGATTCTTGAAGGATCATGACCAATGTATCCGTTATCTCTTCAGCAACCTCTCTCAGGACTCTGGGATGTTGTCCATCTAGCCCAGGTAACTTGTCCACCTTAAGACTTTTGAGTTTGCCTCGCACTTTTTCCTTCGTAATAGCAATGGCACTCACTCCTGCTTCCTGACACTCACAGACCTCCAGCACACTGCTAGTGTCTTCCACAGTGAAGTAAAGTAAAAAGTACTCATTAAGTTCATCTGCCACTTCTATGTTTCTGATTACTACCTCACCAGCATCATTTTCCTGTGGTTCAATATCAACTCTCACCTTCCTTTTACTCTTTATATAACTGAAAAAAAAATCTTTTGGTATCCTTCTTTATATTATTGGCTAGTAGGCCCTTACATTTCATCTTTTCCCATCTTATAGCTTTTTAGTTGCCTTTTGTTGGATTTAACTTCCCACTCACTTTTGCTACCTTATATGCCCTTCCCTTGACTTTTCGTAGTCCTTAACTTCATCAGCCATGGTTGACTACCTTAGCCATTTGAGAATTTTTTCCTCTGTGGGACTTATCTATCCTGTGCCTCGTGGACAATTCCCAAAATTTTCAGCCATCACTGCTTTGCCATCGTACACATCAGTATCCTCCTCCAATGCACCTGGGCAAGCTCCTCTCTCTCTCATGCCTCTGTAATTCCCTTTGTTCCATTGTGATACTGATACATGTGACTTATGCTTCTCCCTCTCAAACTGCAGGATGAATTCAATTGTATTATGATCACTGCCTCATAAGGGTTCTTTTATGTTAAACCCAATAAGATCTGGGTTATTACACAACACCATAACGAAGATACCCTTTCCCTGAGTAGACTCATGAACAAGCTGCTTTAAAAAGCCATCTCATAGGCACTCAACATATTCTCCCTCTTGCGATTTGACACCAACCTGATTTTCCCAATCCCCTTGCATATTGAATCCCCCCATTACAATTATGTTGTTACCCTTATTACATGCCTTTTCCAGCTCCCTTTGCAAGCTCAACCCCACATTTTGGTTACTATTGGGAGGCCTGTATATGATCTCCATAATTTTTTTTACCATTGCAATTTCTTAACTCTGCCCACAAAGATTCAACATTCTCTGACTGTATGTCACCTCTTTTTAAAGATGTAATTTTGTCTCTTGCCAACAGAGCCACACTACGGCATGCGTGTTCCTGCCTGTCCTTTTGATACAAAGTATATCCTTTGATGCTAAGCTCCCAACTATGGTCTTCTTTCAGCCATGACTCAGTGATACCCATAGTGTCATACTGACCAATCCCTAATTACACCACGAGTTTGTCCACCTTATTTTGAATACTATGCATATTTAAATACAGCACCTTCAGTCCTGCATTCTTTGCCCTTTTGAATTTTGCCTCTTTGGTACAATTTAACTCTTTGCTCTGTCTGCATTTGTACCCAATCATTGGCTTGTCCTTCCTTATGTTCATGTTACACGCATCATCTACTTGTAAACCTGTTGGCTCATCCTCAGCTCCATCATACTGGCTCCCATCCCCCTGTCATATTATATTAAACCATATTTTATTAACGTGCTGGTGCGTGGCCAAGTGGTTAAACCATTGGTCTAGTGATCTGAAGGTCGCTAGTTCGAGCCTCAGCTGAGGCAGCGTGTTGTGTCCTTGATCAAGGCACTGAACCACACATTGCTCTGCGACGACACCAGTGCCAGGCTGTATCAGCCCTTGCCCTTCCCTTGGACAACATCGTTGGCGTGGAGAGGGGAGACTTGCAGTATGGGCAACTGCTGGTCTTCCATACAACCTTGCCCAGGCCTTAGTCAACATCTAAATCGATGGACAGCCGAAGAAGATATTAAACCATTCCCAACGGCGCTAGTAAAATTTACAGCTTTACTATCCTACCTACCTATAATACCACTTTCAAGGAATTATAGATGTATCTGCATTCCCAGATCACCCTGTTCTACCACACTCGTCAGTACGCTACCGCTCACCGTGCAAGTCCTACCTGGTTTGTCAATGAATTTAAATTTGAATGAATTTGAGAGTGGCTCAGTGGCTCAGTCCTCTGTCAATGGTTCTCTGTTTTCCAGTGGTCCAATATCCACTCTCATCTCTCTTTCACACTTTATGTGTAAGAATATTGATACTAGTTCCAACACTCTGACATTTGATGGGAACCTTTTAGCGAGGTATTAGGTCAAACAGAAGAACATTTGGACAGCTACACAGATGGGAACTGTTTACACCATAAGACCATGAGATATAGGAGCAGAAGCTGGCCATTCTGCCCATTGAGGCCTCTCTGCCATTCAATCGGGCTGATCTAATTCTTCCAGTCATCCCCACTCCCCACACCCCATACCTTTTGATGCCCTGGCTAATCAAGAACCTCTCCATCTCTGCCTTAAATATATCCAATGACCTGGCCTCCACAGCCGCTCGTGGCAACAAATTCTACAGATTTACCACCTTCTGAATGAAGTAACTTCTCCGCATCTCAGTTCTAAAAGGACGTCTTTCAATATTGAGGTCATGCTCTCTTGTCCTGGAGTCACCTACCATGTGAAATAACTGCTTTATCTAATCTGTTCAGGCCTTTGAATGTTCAGAATTTTCCATTAGATCCCCCCTCATTCTCCTGAACTCCAGGAAATACAGCTCAAAAGCTGCCAGATGTTCCTCATACGGGAACCCTTTCATTACTAGAATCATTCCCGTGAATCTTCTCTGAACCCTCTCCAATGTCATTATATGCTTTCTAAAATAAGGAGCCCAAAACTGCACACAATACTCCAAGTGTGGTCTCACAAGTGCCTTATAGAGCCTCAACATCACGTCCGTGCTCTTATGTTCTATACCTCTAGAAATGAATGTCAATATTGCATTTGCCTTCTTCACAACTGACTCAACCTGGAGGTTAACATTTCAGGTATTTTACACAAGGACTCCCAAGTCCCTTTACATCTTTTCTCATTTTGAATGCTCCACCCATCTATATAATAGTCTGCCTGTATATTTCTTAAACCAAAGTGCATGACTATATGCTTTCCGACATTGTATTTCAACATTAGTTTAGTGAGATATTAGGTCAAACTCAAGGACATTTGGACAGGCACATGGACAGGAATGGTTTTAGTGAGATATTACATCAAACACAAGGACATTTGGACAGGTACACGGACAGGAACAGTTCCATACAATATTACAAGATTAGAAGGAACTTGTTTTGCCAGAGAGTGGTGAATCTGTGGAATTCATTGTCACGGGCAGCTGAGGAAGCAAAGTTGTTGTATGTAGTTGAGGTGGAAGTTGATAAGTTCTTCATTAGTCAGGGTGTGAAAGTTTATTGGGGAGAAGACTGCTATGTAAAAGAAAAAAAGAGTCCACGCAGTGAACCTTGCAAGGATTACATTTGTTAAGGTTACCTCTTTTTCCGCAAAGCCCAAGAGCATCATCCCAATTCAAGGCACAATAGTAGCATAGTCGTTAGCATGACGTTATTTCATTTTGGGGTGTTCTGGAGCTTGGAGTTCAATTACTGTACCATTCCATAAGGAGTTTGTAGGTTCTTCCAATGACAGTTATGATTTCCTCCAGGTGCTCTGGTTTCGTCACATATTCCAAAGATGTACTGGTTAGAATGTTAGTTGATTATTATAAATTGTACTATTATTCAGCTAGGGTTAAATAGATGGGAAACGGATTGCTGTGTTTCATGAGCTGAAAGGGCCTATGAGAGGAAGTAGGAATGCCGGGAGCCGAGTCTCTGTACATCTTCCCCCTGAAATGCTGGGTTCTCTCAAGGTCCTCTTATTTCCTCCCACAGTCCAAAGACGTAGTGGTAGGTTAGTTGGTCAGTGTAATAGTTGTACCGTCAGTAGGATAGGGTTAAATTGGGATTGTTGCGGTTTCTGGGTGGTGTGGTCAAATGGCCAGAAGGACCATTCTGTGTTGTTTCTCTAAATAAATAAAAAAACACACTCTCAACAATTTAGGAGCAGCTTCTTCATCTCCGCCATCAGATTTCTGAATGGTCCAAGATCCCGTGAACACTACCTCACTAAATGGCTCTTCTTGACATTATTGATTTATTTTGTATCTATTATTGTAACTTAGTCTATTTTTATGTGTATTGCACTGTATGGTTGCAGCAAAACAACAAATGTCAGTGATCATCAGCCTGATCCTCGCCCACTTGTCCTGACCTATTTCCGAGGAGAAGGTCAAACTTACCTTCTGTCCAGTAAAAGGCCACGATATATTGGCCGAGGAAACATTGTTGAACAAAGTCTACCCAAACTAAGTCTTGAGCACTATGGCAATCCCAGACTCGGTTAGGAAAGTTAAAAGCTCCACCATCACAAGCCAATACTTCTTGCAATCTCCCTGCTCTAATTCCTGTTGGTCATTGGGGCTTGCAGTACAGCCCCAAAAAGGTGATAAGCAGAGAGCTAAAGAACACTACAGCAGGGAAACAGACCATTCAGCCCATCTAGTCCATTCCAAAACCATTTGCCTACTTGCACTGGGACCATAGCCCTCCATACCCCTTCCATCCATGTACCTAACCAAACTTTGCAAATGGTTGACATTGAGCTTGCATGCATCACTTGTGCTGGTAGCTTCTTTCCACACTCTTACAACCCTCTGAGCAAAGAAATTTCACCTCATATGCTTCTTAAATGTCTCACCTTTTCAAGCTTAACCCATGACCTCTGGTTGAAGCACCACCCAACCTCAGTACAAAAAGCCTACTTGTATATACACAATCTATAACACTCATAGTGTAGCAAACTCCTATCAAATCTCCTTTAAATCTTCTACATCCTGAAGAATGCTGTCCTAACCCATTTAATCTATCTCAGGTCCACCAGGCGCGACAACATCCTTGTAAATTTACTCTGTACTCTTTCATCCTTGCTTACATCTTTCCTGTAGGCACGTAGGTAACCAAAATTGCTTACAATGCTCCAGATTAGGAGTTCATTATACAAGATTATACAAGTTGAACATAACATTCCATTTCCTGTACTCGGTACATTGAGTTATGAAGGCCAGTGTGCCAAAAGCTTTCTTTCCGACCCTATCTACCTCTGACACTATTTTCAATGAAATATGTACCTCTATTCCCACTTCTACCACACTCCACAGTACGCTTCTCTTCTCTGTATAAGACCTTCCCTGGTTGGTCCTACTGAACTGCAACACCTTGCACTTGTTTGCATTAAAATCCACCTGACATTTTCAGCCCATTTTTCCAGCTGATCCAGATCCCTCTGCAAGCATTGATAGACTTAACTCACTGTCCACTGCACCCCAATCTTTACTTCATCCATAAACGTGCTGATCCAGTTGACCACATTATCATCCAGATCATCAATATAGATGACAGACAACATTTGACCCAGCACCAATCCCTGCGGCACACCTCGAGCCACTGTCCTGCATTCAGAGAGGCAACCATCTGCTACCAGTCTCTGGCTTCTCCCACAAAACCAATGTCTAATCCAATTTACTACCTCATGCTGAATGCCGAGTCACTGAAGCTTTTTGACCAAACTCATATCCGGGACCTTCGCAAATGTCTTGATGAAGTGGATGCAGTCAACACCCAGTGCCTCATCACACTGCGTAATGATCTGATCTAGATGAACAGTTTGCAAGAGAAGCTTTTCACTGTATCTACGTATATGTGTCAACCAATTCCAATACACCTCTCACTTAAACTGTGCCCTCACTGCATCATAACAGGTTCCTCTTGTCCATACCAAACACCCCATACAACCATATCCAGAACTTCATTCTTTGTCATTTCCACCATCATCACAAGCACACTTTTAGTTCCTCCCTCCACCCCACTCCCTACTTTCTGCTGGGATTGCTCTCTAGATGTCTCCCTTGTCCATTATCAAGTTTTCTTCCTAAAAGTTTGCTGGGAATGCCATACAGTGTTGAAAGTGATCTTTGTTTTCATTTGTCCGCAAGCATGTGTTGATGGCTGCAGAGCGGCCAACCCCAATGAGAAAAGGCAATATGAGATGGAATATTTCCGCTGAGGAAGACCACTAGAAGAAAAAAAGGGGAAGAGAGGAACTGAGAACGAAATAATTGACTATGACGATTAATATGAAAACAATTTTCGTCAAGATTTTCAAATGGACCAAGCATTGGGCAGGGATATAACCTTGACAAGGGGACCAAGCTCTTTGAAAGCATAGAGACCAACCTCCTTGATCGGAACTTAATCATCAAGAGATAGCCAGGAAGTCAACCCTTAGCACCAGTGATGGAGCTGAGTGAAAAAGCTAGCTGGGTGTAAAAGATAGGACCTGCCATCAATGTATTAATTGAGCAATTGGTAAACTGAAAAATAAAGTTTTTCTTTGCAAAAGATCACAGTCTTAGCAGTGTCTGCTTACCTCTGTTAGTTCATGACCTTGGTGTGAAACATGACAGCACAAGTAGTGCAGACCACTTGGCCCCTCCAATCCTACCCCCATTCACCAGGCCCATGAATGCTCTGTACCATAAGCTTTAAATGTACCCACCCCAGTAACTTGACCTCCGCAGCTGTCTGTGGCAATGAATTCCACAGATTCACCACCCTCTGGTGCAAGAATTTCCTTACCAGAGTCCCCTCAGCCAGGTCTCAATTCCCCTTCTGCGCCAGTGGCCATTTTCCTCTCCTGCAAAATTCAATCACTGAACAACCTATCGCCCAACCCACAGCTGGTACTCAGCGAGAATGATTACTTTCAGGGTATCTCCTATCTTTTCCCATTGTGAAATATGCTCACCGATCTGTATCCAGTGTAGTCACCGATCCATAGAACAGGGTCGACCCATGACGTGCTGATTTAAACCAGACACCTCACTAATCAAATCCCTTCTGGCTGCACAATAGCCCTCTTCCCCCCCCCCCCCCAATCTCTGCACACCTGTATGACTTCTCTAAGATTCTGTTAAACACCACTATTATTAATGGGCAAGTCTCTCTCTTATTTCCCACCTCTCTCCATTTAATATCTCCTATCACATTTCATCTCGTTCAGCTCTTTGCCTCTTCCACCTATCACCTCCCAGATTTTCACATCATTCCCTTTCTCCCCTACCCCCACCAGCCAGCTCCTTTTCTCCCCTCTTCCCATACCCTTTTGTTCCGGCGTCTGTCCTCTTCTTTTCCAGTCCTGATGAAGAGTCTCAGTTTGAAACACCGACCGTTCACTTCCATGCCTAGATGCTGCTTCCCTGCTGAGTTCCTCCAGCATCATGTGTGTGACTTGAAAGTTCTGCAGAACCTTGTCAGTCTCTGCATAACTCACTGACCTATGAACTCAGTGCCCTGACTAAGATGATAAGAGGCATTGATCATGTGGATAGTCAGAGGCTTTTTCCCAGGGCTGAAATGGTTGCCACAAGAGGACACAGGTTTAAGGTGCAGGGGAGTAGGTACAGAGGAGATGTCAGGGGTAAGTTTTTCACTCAGAGAGTGGTGAGTGCGTGGAATGGGCTGCCTGCAATGGTGGTGGAGGCAGATATGATAGGGTCTTTTAAGAGGCTTTTAGAAAGGTACTTGGTGCTTAGTAAAATGGCTATAGGAAAGCCTACTAATTTCTAAGGTAGGGACATGTTCTGCATAACTTTGTGGGCCAAAGGGCCTTTATCGTGCTGTAGGTTTTCTATGTTCTTATGAAATGAGTAGTGCAAAAATAGAAAGAAAAAAGCAGTAAGGTAGTGTTCAGTGGTTCAATGTCCATTCAGAAATTGGATGGCAGAGGGGAAGAAGCTGTTTCTGAATCGTTGAGTGTGCCAGCACCGGCAGTCACACACTGGATAGTGGACTACTTGACAGATAGACCTCAGTATGTGCGGTTGGGAGACTGTAGGTCTGACACGGTGGTCAGCAGCACAGGAGCGCCGCAGGGAACCGTACTCTCTCCGGTCCTGTTCACCCTGTACACATCAGACTTCCAATATAACTCGGAGTCCTGCCATGTGCAGAATTTCGCTGATGACACGGCCATAGTGGGGTGTGTCAGGAATGGACAGGAGGAGGAGTATAGGAAACTGATACAGGACTTTGTGATATGGTGCAACTCAAACTACCTGCGTCTCAATATCACCAAGACCAAGGAGATGGTGGTGGACTTTAGGAGATCTAGGCCTCATATGGAGCCAGTGATCATTAATGGAGAATGTGTGGAGCAGGTTAAGACCTACAAGTATCTGGGAGTACAGTTAGACGAGAAGCTAGACTGGACTGCCAACACAGATGCCTTGTGCAGGAAGGCACAGAGTCGACTGTACTTCCTAAGAAGGTTGGCGTCATTCAATGTCTGTAGTGAGATGCTGAAGATGTTCTATAGGTCAGTTGTGGAGAGTGCCCTCTTCTTTGTGCTGGCGTGTTGGGGAGGAAGCATTAAGAAGAGGGACGCCTCACGTCTTAATAAGCTGGTAAGGAAGGCGGGCTCTGTCGTGGGCAAAGTACTGGAGAGTTTAACATTGGTAGCTGAGCGAAGGGCGCTGAGTAGGCTACGGTCAATTATGGATAACTCTGAACATCCTCTACATAGCACCATCCAGAGACAGAGAAGCAGTTTCAGCGACAGGTTACTATCGATACAATGCTCCTCAGACAGGATGAAGAGGTCAATACTCCCCAATGCCATTAGGCTTTACAATTCTACTGCTAGGACTTAAGAACTTTTTAAAAGCTATTATTAATGCTTTTTGAGATAGTGATTTAGATGCATATCATATTTTTTACTGAGTTAAGTATTGTATGTAATTAGTTTTGCTACAACAAGTGTATGGGACATTGGAAAAAAAGTTGAATTTCCCCATGGGGATGAATAAAGTATCTATCTATCTATCTATCCATCTATCTATCTATCTACATCATCATGCACTCAGTACTAACTCCCGAAGCTGCAGGTCCTTCTGTAGAATAACACTCCTAACCACTGGCTTTCCCTCAATGCAGCACATACTCAACACCACCCACTCACCATCAACCTCTCCCTCAGCACTGACCCACCACCCACATTCCAGCACCTCCCCCACATCCCCACATGTTCACCACATTCTGAGTGAGCAGATTTCCCATCTCAGTCTCAGCCTGAGATGTGACCCCTTGTTCTTGCACTTGCAGCTCAAGTTAACATCCTCTGGCCAGATTAGGTACACTCTTCCTCATCCTTCTAAATGCCAAGAGAATACAGGCGTGGGTGACTTACATCCTGGGAAGTAAGCAAGTGACTGCTGAACAAGGACAGTCAGTTCCCCTGCCACACCACCTGTGGCTTAACTTCATAAGGAGCTCGGGGAATTTTACCATGTCACCAGACTCTCGCAAATTTCTGAGAATGTACCACGAAGAGCATTCTAACTGGTTGCATCACCGACTGGTATGGAGGGGCCAATGCACAGGATTGCTTTAAGTCGAAAACAGTTGTAGACTCAGACTATCTGCACTACTTATTTTGTAACTCATAGTAATTTTATGTCTTTGCACTGCACTAATGACACAGAAGGTTAGAGAGCTATGGGTAACCGTAGGTAATTTCTTAAGTACATGTTTGACACAGCATTGTGGGCCGAAGGGCCTGTATTATGCTGTAGATTTTCTATGCTTAACAGGAAGGAGTCAATAACCCAACTGGGTGTTTTTTATAGACCACCAAATAGAAACAGAGACATCGAGGAACAGAAAAAGAGAAACAGATTCTGGAAAGGTGTAATAATAACAGAGCTGTTGTTGTGGGAGATTTTAATGCATAAATATGACCTTCATGGAAGAGTCATCAGAAGAAAACCCTTCCTGCGTCCTCACCAGAAAATTCAGGGTTAGAAGTTAGCAAAGAACATCTAAACAAGCCTGATGCATTGTGGAAACAAGTCCTGTGGACTGATGAAGTTAAAACAGAACTTTTTGGCCGCAATGAGCTGTGTTCTCCTCTGGTCCATGTGCCTCGCCCAGCCCAGGAGTACTTTGCCCAGCCCGGTGCTGGGGTTCCCTCATCCGGTGCTGGGGTTCCCTTGTCCCATCCAGGAGCCTCTCATCCTGTCCTGTGCCTCTCCTCGTCCTGTAGCCATGTCTTGTCCTCGCTGGGTTGTGGAGTCCGAGCCCGAGTCAAGTCCCAGGTTCTGGGTCCTTGTCCAGTCTCTGGCTTGGAGTCCAAGTCCAGGCTCCTAGTTCCCAGTTCCGTGTCCTGGTTCCGCTAGCCTTGTCAAGTCCAAGCCCAGGGCTGGAATCCTTGTCTCGTCCAGAACCTGTGTCGTGTCCAGCGTCCTTTCTTCCCCAATTTCCTTGCTTCCTTCTCACATCTAGTCCTGTTCCTGGTAGTTCAGTGTCTGTGTCGTGCATTTGGGTCCACTCCCAACGCCCCTCCATATGACAGAACAGTCCAACCAGACTTGGACCCAGCGACACAGACACTGTCGTTTAACACACGCTATCCTCTCTCCTGTTGAATGACCCCCAATCACCTGTGTCGCCCATAGTCTTGGGAAGCATTTTGGATTGCCAGGAGGCTCCCATAAAGTGGGGATACTGTCATGGTCCGGCTCATGAACTCCGCATTCTGGTTCACGGTCCGGTCCGTGTTCCTTAATCCCGGTTTTCCGGCTTTCCCCAGTTTCTGTTGAGGCAGCTGATTCTCGTTTGGACTGGCTTCATAAATAGCATCAGGATTCAGCCTCTGGCTGCAGGATTGTTCCTGTCCTAACTCCCTGTCCGTATCCCTTCCCTTCATCTTCCTCCTGGAGCTTTGCCTCGCCTCACCTTGCTTTCCCTTGCCTGGAGCCTTGCCTCGCCTCGCCTGTGTTTGGAGCCTCGCCCTGTTTGGAACTGTCTGTCTGTGTCCATGCCTTCGCTAGGTAGATCCAGCCATTTTGCCTCTACCCAGTGCTATCGTGTTTGCTGTTGTGTGCTGGGGCAGCAGGCTGAGGGTAGCAGACACCAACAGAATTAACAAACTCATTTGTAAGGCCAGTGATGTTGTGGGGGTGGAAATGGACTCTCTGACGGTGGTGTCTGAAAAGAGGATGCTGTCCAAGTTGCATGCCATCTTGGACAATAACTCCCATCCACTCCATAATGTATTGGTTAGGCACAGGAGTACATTCGGCCAGAGACTCATTCCACCGAGATGTAACACTGAGCATCATAGGAAGTCATTCCTACCTGTGGCCATCAAACTTCACAACTCTTCCCTTGGAGTGTCAGACACCCTGAGCCAATAGGCTGTTGCTGGACTTATTTCCACTTGTCAAAATTAACTTAATATTATTTAATTATTTATGGTTTTATATTGCTATATTTCTTCACTATTCTTGGTTGGTGTGGCTGTAAAGAAACCCAATTTCCTGAGGGATCAATAAAGTATGTCTATCTGTCTGTCTGTCTGTCCATGTGCCTCGCCCAGCCCAGGAGTAGATGTGAGAAGGATTAATAGAGATGGTGATAACCCCCTGACTAACCAAACTTAAGAAATTTCATTTGGGTAGATGCTGCACTATATGTCCCGTTACAAATCAGTACCCTGAAATAACAAACGGTACACAACATATGATTAACAAAATGCTGGTGGAACACAGCAGGCCAGGCGGCATCTATAGGGAGAAACACTGTCGACGTTTCGGGCCGAGACCCTTCATCAGGACTAACCGAAAGGAAAGATAGTAAGAGATTTGAAAGTAGTGGGGGGAGGGGGAAATGCGAAATGATAGGATTTCATCATTTCAGAAACTGTCTGTGCACACAAAGTTGGAGCTCACGCAGTTCAACGGTTCTTCTTCTACCAGCGATCTCCCCTGAGCATCGCCAACCTTCGGACTCCTGCTCCGAGTCCACCCTGTCCGGCGGCCTACCAAATTTCTCCATTAGTGTCTTCTCTCTTCATCTCTCTCTCTCTCCCTGTGGCAAAAACCCATGAAATCAACTGCTTCCAGAATCACAAGACACAGCCACATTTCTCCCATTGGATAGCCACTGAATTCCAAAGTCCCGTTATCTCTACTAATAACACAGACGTTGCTGCTACAGAGAAACCATGACCTTAACAGTGGAACATTACATAGAAGGCCATAGTAGTGAAACCTTACAGCATGTTACAGTCAGATCTATCAGTATTACAGTGGAGTAAAGGGGATTACAAAGGCATCTGAGAGGATTTGTTTAAAGTTGAGTAGAAGGTGCAGGAAAGATACATTCCAAAGATGAAAATGGGAGGACAAGACAACCATAGCTGACAAGGGAATCACAATGACAGCATAAAAGCAAAAGAGATTGGCACATATCGAAGAAGAATTGACCATTCTCAGAACTCGCAACCAATCTTCGTTAACAAAAGTTCTCTCTCCCAACCTTGTTTAATCTTTAGTGAGAAGTTATCTTCTTGTAGTAAAAGTAAATTATAAATTATACCAATAGAACCTCTTACTAAAGGATTCATATTCAAAATAGTATCCAACTGATCAGATTCTTGCATATATGGAAACTTAGAGAAGTATTTTTGTAAAAAAAATTCTAATCTGAAAATATTGCAAATAGTGTGTATGAGAGAGAGAATATTTGCTAATTAACTCTTCAAAAGTCATCAATCGACCATTACAAAATAAATCTGCAAAAAAACAGATCCCCTTATTTCTCTATAGTAGAAAAATAGGATCAGTTTTTGAAGGTTTAAATACAAAAATCGATATAGAGAGCTAGACAATTTAAATTGTTTAAAATTTTTTAAAAATTGTGAAACTGAAACCAAATCCATAAGGACTGTTTAATAACAGGGTAGAGAATTAAATTTGGAATTTTAGAGAGTTGTAAAGGTAATGGAGCTTCTAATAATGAGGTTAAATGAAATTGTTTAATAGCTTTTAATTCCAAATCAATCCAAGCTGGTTTTTGGCTCTTGTTGAGCCAATATAGCCAAAAACATAATTGTCGAATATTAACAGCCCAATAATACAATCTTAAATTAGGAAGTGCACGTCCACCATCTTTTTTAGATTTTTGTAAATGATACTTATTAATTCCTGGTCTTTTATTGTTCCGAATAAAGGACAAAATAATAGTCAATTTGATCAAACATTTTTTTTGTTAAAAATATAGGTATATTTTGAAAAATATATAAAAATCTAGGTAAAATCATCATTTTCATGGCATGGATACTACCAATTAAAGAAAGTGTAAGTGAGTTCCATCTAGAAAATAATTGTTTCATAAAGGCCATTAAAGGAACTACATTAGCCTTATAAAGATCTTTATATTTTTTAGTAATTATAATACCTAAATATTCAAAAGAATTAACAATTATAAATGGAATATCGTTATATATGAAACAGGAGCATTTATTGGAAACAATTCACTTTTATTTAAGTTAAGTTTATATCCTGAAAATTTTCCAAAATCATTTAGTATTTCCAGAAGATTAGGAATAGATTCTTCAGGGTTTGAAATATAAAACAAAAGATCATCTGCATAAAGGGTGTTACGTACCCGTGGGTATTTTGTACTTGTCACGTGACAGTGGTGTTGAAGCTATACTGGACTTAAGGTAGTGGTCTTGTGATGGTGGAGTGACGTCATTTTCCTGCCAGTAGAGGTCATGTGATAGGTATTTTTACAGGGTATAAAAGGAGGACCCCTCCCTGTGAGGAGGAGCAGTTCGTGGCTGGATTTGCCATTTTGATTCCATGCCACTGCGTGATCCAATATTATGACGCAGTTTGGTTGTACAATGGAGTTTTATTTAATGCCTACAGTTGAAAAGGTCATTGCCGGCAGTTTCTTTATAATACGGCCAGTTAAAAATCAGTGGAGAGTGAAGATCGGAGTTTGGCAGCTAAAAGATCGAGGGAAGTCGATTTCGACGGTGAAACCGGTTCGACCTTGTTTGATCCTCATTCGGAAGGAATTCGTTGGCTGTCCCTATGTTAATCCCTGCAAAATGTAGCAGAAAGGGTTTGGGTACAGTTCTGTCAAGGAAAGGTCAGTGCCTTTAAGCCGTTTCATTTTCATCTTCATAAAGTCTCCGGGGAAAAGTATAGTTCAATTGGGAACCGCAGCAACACGACGTGAAAGAGAATTTAAATCATCTAAGAAGTCTCTCCTTTAATGGACTGTAAGCATTTTGAACTTTTGCAGTACTACTTTGAAGAACTGTTTTCGCAACATCGCTTTAAGAACTGTTTTCGCTTTATTCCTTTAAGAACTGTTTAAGCTGCTGCACAGCAGCTGATTTCCGGTTACAATAGTGTTTGTTTACTTTTGGGGGTTTGTTTTTCAGTGTTTAATAAACGTTTTGTTTGTTATAAAAACACCTGCTTCACTTATATATTTATTGTTGCTGAATCCGTAACAAGGGAAATCTGATATATAGTCCCATTTATAGAGATACCATGAATATTTTTAGCTTCATGAAGTGTTCTGGCCAAAGGCTCCAGTACAAGATTAAATAATAAAGGGCTTGATGGACATCGCTGTCTAGTACCTGGTGAAAGTGAAAAATAAGAGTACCTAAGATTATTCATAATAGCAGTAGCAGTAGGATTCTTATAGATCATTTGAATCCATCTGTTAAAATTATTACCAAAACCAATCTTTTTGAATACTTTAACAGATATGTCCACTCTATCAAAAGCCTTTTCTGCGTCGAGAAATAACACATTGGGTTTTCTTAGATAGTGAAGAATATAGAAAGTTCATCAGTCTCCAAACATTGGAGAAAGAGTTACGGCCTTTAATAAAGCCTGTTTGATGCATAGAAATAATTGTAGTTAAAAAGTAATTCCAAAACTGTTAGCCATAATCTTAGAAAGAATTGTGCATCCACATTTAGTAATGAAATAGATCTATATGATGAACATCCAGTAGGATCTTTCTCTTTCTGAAGGATTAAGGAAACAGAAGCTTCATAAAAAGAAGAAGGTAAATTACCCTTCTCAAAAGATTCATGAAATATTTCCAAAAGATAAGAAGAAAGTAATTTTTCAAAATTTTTGTAAAAGCCTACTGAATAGCCATCAAGTCCAGGAGCATTACCTGATTGCATTGACAACATAGCTTTCTGAATTTCATGCTCAATAATTGGAGCATCAAGCATCTGTTGATATTCAGCAGTAATTTGGGGAAATTTAATCTTATGTAAAAAACATTTAATACAAAAAATCTACGAAACTGGAACCAAATTTTTAAAGTATGTTTAACAAAAGTGTTCAGAGCTTGTCTACCTATTCTGGAGAGCAAAAACGGAAGGGGAGCTCCTAATAAAGAAGCTAACAAAAACCCCATTACTGAATTTTCCTTCAACTGTAACCATGAAGGGCAAATTTGATCATCTATATCATAAATCCAAAAAGTAATATAACAAATATTAATTGCCCAATAATAAAGTCTAAAGTTTGGTAAGACCAGTCCTCCATCTTTTTTTAGTTTTTGCAATAAAAGTTAATTCACTCTAGAGCTCTTATTATTCCAAACATAAGACAAAATCAGAGAATCTATTTTATCAAAAAATGTTTCTTTTTTAAACCATCAACTTTGGATAAGGATTTTTTAACATGGAAAACTAAGGAAATAAAAACCTTTTTAGATTTGTTTTTACAGGACTGTTTAATGTCCTTTTTGCAGTTAATGGATAAATATGACATCTCTAATACACATTTTTTCAGATCATTACAGGTTAGGAATTTTTTACGCGATTTTTTACCGAATTACCCCTTGGCCTGCTCTTTAAATTTGGCTTATGCTATTTTTCAGCTTAAGCCTTTTCAAAAACGATTAATAGCTATCATTTATAAACAGTTAATGAATGCTCGCATGATGCCTGATGATAGGGTTCAACGCATCTGGGAAATAGATCTACAACATTCACTTTCAGATAATCAATGGAGTAAAATTTATTACCTAGTCAATAATTCATCTATCTGTGCACGCCATACCTTAACTTAGATTAAGATAGTACACAGGGCCTATATGTCCCAAGATAAATTGGTGCATAGTTTTCCTAATATAAGCCCTATTTGTGACAGATGTAACACAGAAGTGACTACTCTAACTCATATGTTTCGGTCATGTGTAAGCTTAAATAATTTTTGGAGGGATGTGTTTGGAATATGATCTAAAGCTATAGATATGGATGTTCAACCCAATTCACTTACAGCAATTTTTGGAATTATTCCAGAGGAAGCAAGCAAAGTGTCTGCTTCCACTCAACATGTGATAGGCCTTTTCAATTTTACTGGCTAGGAGAGCTATCTTGCTATACTGGAAAGACTCTAACCCACCTACTGTTTATTATTGGCTCTCCTCCATTATCTCATGTCTAAGCTTGCAGAAAAGTCGAAGCTGGACATTTGATACATCTTTTAATTTTGAACAAGTCTGGCGAACCTTTATTCAATATTTTCACATGATTTAAATTATTTTTTATTTATTTATTTTTCCTTATTCTCTTTAGGGAAAATCCTTCTGTGTGAAGGTTCGGAGATGACTGGAAGGATGCTTTACTTTTCTCTTTCTCTTTTTTCTAATTTTATCCTCAAATGGACTGCCCAATCTTTCTTTTCCTTTTCTTTTGTTTTAGTTTAGTTAGTGGTGTTTTTTTCCCCCATTATCAAATAAAATTTCCAATTTTTTTTATGAGTGTTATGAGGAGTTGCAGTTTTTTGACTATATTGTATATATAACAGCGTACCATTTTACCTATCTGATTTTGACAATATATACTTTCTGTTTCTTTATTGCTGTTTATATGTCTTTTGTATTATCTGTTTGCTAAACTTCTCTTCTGATTTGTATATTTTTTATTGGAAAATCAATAAAAAGATTGAAATGAAAAAATCATTCATTTTAGAGGAATCTGCAGGAAATTGAGATTTACAAAAATCAGAATAAAAATCCTGAAAAAATATTATTAATGTCTTCATGTTTACTTACTGAATCCCCATTATCTTTACAAATCTTTAAAATTTGTCTTTTAGCCCTAGCTGCCCTTAACTGGGAAGCTAAGAGCTTATTATTTTTATCCCCAAAAATATAAAACTGACTTTTCAAGTTAAGCAAATATCCTTCAATAGGATAAGTTAATAATAAATTACGTTGTGATTGTAATTCCACTCTTTTAAACAAATCAATATTTGGAAAGGTTGCATTGATGTTATCTAAATCTTTAATTTTTTTAGAAATTTTATCTAATTCCATTCTTGTCTGTTTCTTCAGTTTAGCTATATATGAAATCATCTGAGCGTGTAAATAAGCTTTTAATGTATCCCAAATCACTAACTTTGAAATGTTTCCTGTATTATTAAGGAGATAAAACTCCGTTACCTGAGTTTCAATAAACTCAACAAATTCTGAACTTTGTAACCGATGTTCTGGGAAGCACCAAAGTGGTCTTGTAGAAGCATCATCTTTCAGTTCAAATACTAGGTTTAAAGGAGCATGATCAGAGATAACAATTGCATCATTTTCATATTTCTGAACATTAAATAGAAGTCGAGGGTCACTGTCCCCTAGATGCTCACCCTCTGAGAGATCTGTGACCTGACCTGGTTTGTTACCTAATACTAGTTCTAGTACCCTAGTTGGCCTGTCAACATACTGTGACAGGAATCCATCCTGGACACACTTAAACTCTGCCCCATCTAAACCACTGAAACTAATCAGGTACCAATCAGTATTAGGGAAGTTAAAGTCACCCATGATAACAACCATGATAGCACCGTTCCAAAATCTGCCTCCAGATCTGCTCCTCAGTATCTCTGCTACTACCAGGGGGCCTATAGAATACTCCCAATAGAGTACCTTCTCTGTTCCTGTTCCTGACTTCCACCCATACTGACTCAAAAGGGGATCCTGCTACATTACCCACCCTTTCTGTTGCTGTAATAGTATCCCTGATCAGTAATGCCACCCCTCCTCCCCTCCCCCCATCTCTTTTAAGCACTGAAATCCAGGAATATTGAGAATCCATTCCTGCCCTGCTGCTAGCCAAGTCTCTGTAATGACCATTACATCATAATTCCATGTATGTATCCAAGATCTCAGTTCATCACCTTTGTTACTGATGCTTCTTGGATTGAAGTAATGCACTTTAACCCTTCTACCTTACTTCCTTTACACCCTTTATTCTGCTGCTCTTTCCTCATGATGTTAGATCTGGCTTTACTCCATGCACTATACTTTCAGTTCTCACATGACCTTTATCCTCCTCCAGCTCACTATCTGCTCTAACACTCTGGTTCCCCTCCCCCTGCAAATCTAGTTGAAACCCCCGGAGCATCACTAGCAAACCTTCCTGCAAGGATATTAGTGCCCCTCCAGTTCAGGTGCAACCCGTCCCTTCGGAATAGGTCCCACCTTCCCTGGAACAAGGCCCAATTTTCCAGAAATGTGAAGCCCTCCCTCCTGCACCCTTAGCCATGTATTTAGCTGCATTATCTTACTATTTCTAGCCTCAGTAGCATGTGTCACCGGTAGCAATCCTGAGATTGCAACCTTGGAGGTCCTGTCCTTCAACTTTGCACCTAACTCCCCTTGTAGGACCTCCTCCTTCTTCCTATCCATGTCATTGGTCCCTACATGGACCACGACATCTGGCTGTTCACCCTCCTTCCTGAGAATACTGAGAATTCGATCTGAGATATCATGGACCCTGGCACCAGGGAGGCAACAGACCATCTGGGATTCTCAATCTCTCCCACAGAACCTCTTATCTGTCCCCCTAACTATTGAATCTTCTATTACTATTGCTCTCCTCTTTTCCCTCCTTGCCTTCTGAGCTGAGGGTCCAGTCTTGGTGCCAGAGACGTGACCACTGCAACTTTCCCCTGGTAGGTCATCCCACCAATGGTATCCAAAATAGTAATCTTATTATTGATGGGAATGGTCATAGGGGTTGGCTCTGCTCTTCCTGTCTATTCCCCTTCCCTCTCCTGACAATCACCCAGCTACATATCTCCTGACTTTTGGGGGTGACTATCTCCCTGAAACTCCTGTCTATTTCTATTTCTGCCTCATGAATGATCCAAAATTCATCCAGCTCCGGCTCGAGTTCCCTAACTTAGTTTGTCAGGAGCTGCACCTTTTACAGGTATAGTCATCAGGGACAATTGTACTCGCCCTGACTTCCCACATACTGCAAACAGAGCACCCAACTGCCCTAACTGCTGCCCCCATTACCTACTTCTAAGTTAATTAGATTAATTAAAGGAGCTTACCTGACCTTTTGAGGATATTTAAGGAGTAAAAGTGAGGATATCGGACTGCTAGAAAATAATAGTGCAGAGGAAGTAATGAGGGACAAAGAAATGGCAGATAAACTTATTAAGTATTTTGTGTCAGTCTTCACTGTGGAAGACACTGCCATGATGCCAGAAATGTGAGTGTCAAGGGGAAGAAGCAAGTGTCACTGCTATTAGGAGAAGATGCTTGGGAAGCTGAAAAGCCTGAAGGTTGACAAGTCACATGGCCAGATGGATACACCCCAGGCTTCTGAAAGAAGTAGCTGAAGAGATTGTGACAATATTAGTAAAGATCTTTCAAGAATCTCTAGATTCTGGAATGGTTGCTGAGGATTGAAAAATTGCAGATGCCACTCCACTCTTTCAAAAGGGAGGGAGGAGGATGAAAGAAAATAAAATAACTCAGTTCACCTCACTTGGGTGGTTGGAAAGGTGCTGGAATCTATTACTAAGGACGAGGTTTATAATCCTTAATTGTGAACCTCATCCTGAATAATTGGCACTGGATAAAATAGAGAAATGTGAGCATGGATTTCTAGAGAAATCATTCCTGATAAATCTGTGGAATTCTTTGAGGAAATAGCATTCAAGATGAACAAAAGGGTATCGACTGATGTCATGCACTTGATTTTTCAGAAGTCCTGTGACAAGGTGCCACACATGAAGCTGCTGAACAAATTAAGACCCCATGATATTACAGGAAAGATTCCAGCATGGATAAAGCATTGGCTGTTGGCAGGAGGCAGAGAGTTGGAATAAAGGGAGTCTTTACTGGATAGCTGCTGGTGACTAGTGGTGTTCCACAGAGGACTGTGTTGGGACTGATTCGTTTCACATTATATGTCAATGAATTGAATGATGAAATTGATGGCTTTGTGGCTAAATTTGCTGGTGATACAAAGATACATGGAGGCAGGTAGTGTTGAAAAAGCCAGGTGTCTGTAGAAGGACTTAGATAACTGGGGAATTGGGGAAAGAAGTGGCAGGTGGAATACATTTTTCAGGAAATGTCTGGTTATGCACTTTGGCAGAAGGAATAAAGACATGGACTATTTTGTAAATGAGGAGAAAATTCAAAATCAGAGTTGTAGAGGGACTTGGGAACCCTCGTTCAGGATTCCCCAAAGTTTAATTTGCAGATTGAGTTGGTAAAGATGGCAAGTGTAATGTTAGAATTCATTTTGAGAGACTGGAATACAAAAGCAAGGATATAATGCTGAGGCTTAAAAAGCACTTGGAATATTGCGAGTGCTTTTGAAAACCCTGTCTGAGAAAGGATGTGCTGGCATAGGAATACGTCCAGAGGAGGTTCGAGAGAATGATCCAGGAAATGAAAGGGTTAACATATGAGAAGCATTTGATGGTTCTGGGGGCCTTTATTCACTGGAGCTTAGAAGTATGAGGTGGGATGATATTGAAACCTATAGACTATTGGAACGTCCAGCTTGAGAGGATGTTTCCTATAGTGTGGAAGTCCAGGACCAGAGGCCACATCCTCAGACTGGAGGGCCATCCTTTTTGAATAGGAAGGAGGAATTTCTTTAGCCAGAGGGTAGTGGATCAATGGAATTCATTGCCATAGGCAGCTGTGGAGGCCAAGTTATTGGGTATATTTAACGTGGAGGTTGATAGGTTCTTGATCAGTCGGTACGAAAGGCTATGGGGAGAAGGCAGGAGAATGAGATTGATCAGGATAATAAATCAGTCATGATGGAATAGTACAGCAAACTTGATGGGCTGAATGTCGTAGTTCTATTCCATGGTCTTATGATCTTATGAGAATATGAAACCATTTCTCAGACAGTTGTAAGGATGGGATGAAGCCAGCACAACATTAAGAATTTTAAATCATTTGGGGGTGGGAGCCACTGTCGGTCAAAGAGGACAGGGGTGAACTTGATTGGATTTAAGCTCCTACGTGGTCTGCTGCAATGAGTTCCCTGGGCCTATGTGGAGCCCCAGAGAGTGTTGGGCTCACAGGTTCTTAAAGCTCCAGCGTGGTCTCCACATCCACTCTGTAGAGGTTTATCGCCATTTGAAAAGTTTCAAGGAGGTCAACTATCACTCTTCTAAATTCTGGTGAGTCGAACTCCAGAGGCATTAAACGCTCCTCATATGACAAGCTGTTCAATCCTGGAATAATTTTTGTGAACCTCGTTTGAACCCTCTACAGTGTCGGCACATCCTTTCTAAGATAAGGGGCCTCAGAACTGCTCACAGTATTCCAAGTGAAGCCTCACCACTGTTTTATAAAGCCCGAAATCAATGTTAACATTGCATTTGCCTTACTCACCACCAACACAACCTGCAAATTAACCTTTAGTTAATCCTGCACAAAGACTCCAAAGTCCCTTTGCACCTCTGATTTTTGAATTTAACTCTTTTTGGAAAATAGTCCGTGCTTTTATTTCTTCTACCAAAATGAATGATCATACATTTCCTGACACAGTGTTCCATCTGCCACTTCATTGCGCATTCTCCTAATCTGTCTAAGTCCTTCTACAGCTTCTCGACTTTCTCTCTACTTCCTTTCACTTTCACTCTGTGTTCACAATGGCATATTGAGTCAGGCTTTCATATTTATTTATTTATGCCCCTTGTCAATTTATATGCTTCTAATTGAGTCGTTTCCTTTGCCTCTGATGCTCTAACGAAATCAATACAAATTTGTCCAATATTCTTTTGGCTAACACTCTCTAATCCAGGTAATATCCTGGTGAATCTCTTCTGCAGGTTCTCAACCTGTCTGCAGGGTGTGGAGACCCTTACCCTACATTCTGCCCATCAGAATCCCTATGTCGATATAAAGTGTCTGCAGGGAGTGGTGATCCTTACCCTAAATTCTGTCCCATAAGAATCTGTACGTTGGTATAAAATGTCTGCAGGGAGTGAAGATCCTTACCCTACATTCTGTCCCATCACAATCCGTATGTCAGTATAAAGTATCTGCAGGGAGTGAAGATCCTTACCCTACATTCTCTTCCATCACAATCCGTATGTCAGTATAAAGTATCTGCAGGGAGTGAAGATCCTTACCCTACATTCTGCCCATCAGAATCCCTATGTCGATATAAAGTGTCTGCAGGGAGTGGTGATCCTTACCCTAAATTCTGTCCCATAAGAATCTGTACGTTGGTATAAAATGTCTGCAGGGACTGGAGACCTTTACCCTACATTCTCTTCCATCACAATCCGTATGTCAGTATAAAGTATCTGCAGGGAGTGAAGATCCTTACCCTACATTCTGTCCCATCAGAATCCGTATGTCGGGTATAAAGGGTTTACAGGGAGTGAAGATCCTTACCCTACATTCTGTCCCATCAGAATCCGTATGTCAGTATAAAGGGTTTACAGGGAGTGAAGATCCTTACCCTACATTCTGTCCCATCAGAATCCGTATGTCGGGTATAAAGGGTTTACAGGGAGTGGAGATCCTTACCCTACATTCTGTCCCATCAGAATCCGTATGTCGGGTATAAAGGGTTTACAGGGAGTGGAGATCCTTACCCTACATTCTGTCCCATCAGAATCCGTATGTCGGGTATAAAGGGTTTACAGGGAGTGGAGATCCTTACCCTACATTCTCTTCCATCACAATCCGTATGTCAGTATAAAGTATCTGCAGGGAGTGAAGATCCTTACCCTACATTCTGTCCCATCAGAATCCATATGTCGATATAAAGTATCTGCAGGGAGTGAAGATCCTTACCCTACATTCTGTCCCATCAGAATCCGTATGTCGGGTATAAAGGGTTTACAGGGAGTGAAGATCCTTACCCTACATTCTGTCCCATCAGAATCCGTATGTCGGGTATAAAGGGTTTACAGGGAGTGAAGATCCTTACCCTACATTCTGTCCCATCAGAATCCGTATGTCGGGTATAAAGGGTTTACAGGGAGTGAAGATCCTTACCCTACATTCTGTCCCATCAGAATCCGTATGTCGGGTATAAAGGGTTTACAGGGAGTGGAGATCCTTACCCTACATTCTGTCCCATCAGAATCCGTATGTCGGGTATAAAGGGTTTACAGGGAGTGGAGATCCTTACCCTACATTCTGTCCCATCAGAATCCGTATGTCGGGTATAAAGGGTTTACAGGGAGTGGAGATCCTTACCCTACATTCTGTCCCATCAGAATCCGTATGTCGGGTATAAAGGGTTTACAGGGAGTGAAGATCCTTACCCTACATTCTGTCCCATCAGAATCCGTATGTCGGGTATAAAGGGTTTACAGGGAGTGATAAGGAAGACCGTCAATGATGAACTGCAAGCCAATATCTGGGAACCACAGCACATGGATAAGATCGTCACTTCACTGCTCTTCAATCTACAACAGGTGGAGGGAACCGACAGGTAAGCCATTCTCTTCCTCTATCTCAGCCGCACATGAGCAGGAAGCCATAGAAGCAGAATAAAGCTCTTTGGCTCATCGAGTCTGCTCCACCAATGTGGTCACCTTACCACTCCGAACTGATCACCATTCTCTATCTCCAGATCTCTGTCATCTACCACCAAAATAGGAACTCCTTGTTGATTAAATTCACTTTAACTTTACAAACCTCAAAGCTTCAGTCTAATCACTCATCCAGTTTTCCAGACAGACTCATTCAGAAGTCTGAGATGCAAAGGGACTCGTGCAGAATTCACTGAAGGTTAATTTGAAGGTTGAGTTCATGGTAGGAAAGGTAAATACATTGTCAGCATTCATTTTGCAAGGATTAGAATATAAAAGGGTCGGATAACAAGGCTTTGGTAAGGCACTGATGAAACCTCATTTCCGGGAGCTGCTGGGTAGAGCTGCCTACGGTAACATCAAGAATGCTATCAAGCCATCAAGATCTAGGAATAACAGTGCATAGTTCCCTGAAGGTGGAGTCTCATGTAGATAGGATGGTGAAGAAGGCTTTTGGAACGCTGGCCTTTATAAATCAGAGCATTGAGTACAGAAGTTGGGATGTAATGTTAAAATTGTACAAGGCATTGGTAAGGCCAAATTTGGAATATTGTGTACAGTTCTGGTCACCGAATTATAGGAAAGATATCAATAAATTAGAGAGAGTGCAGAGACGATTTACTAGGATGTTACCTGGGTTTCAGCACTTAAGTTACAGAGAAAGGTTGAACAAGTTAGGTCTCTATTCATTGGAGTGTAGAAGGTTGAGGGGGGATTTGATCGAGGTATTTAAAATTTTGACAGGGATAGATAGAGTTGACGTGAATAGGTTGTTTCCATTGAGAGTAGGGGAGATTCAAAGGAGAGGACGTGCTTTGAGAGATAGGGGGCAAAAGTTTAAGGGAAACACCAGGGGGTATTTCTTTACTCAGAGAGTGATAGCTGTGTGGAATGAGCTTCTTGTAGAAGTAGTAGAGGCCAGTTCAGTTGTGTCATTTAAGGTAAAATTGGATAGGTATATGGACAGGAAAGGAGTGGAGGGTTATGGGCTGAGTGCGGGTAGGAGGGACTAGGTGAGATTAAGAGTTCGGCACGGACTAGGAAGGCTGGAATGGCCTGTTTCCGTGCTGTGATTGTTATATGGTTATATGGTTAAGCCTGTTTTAATGTATGCGTTCATCAGGCCAGGCAAATCGTTCCTCAGAGAACCGCATTACCATAAATACCTCCTGTACCCCCTCCTTGTTGGGAGCAGTGAGAAGAGGGCATGATCCTAATTTCATGAACGATGCTGCTTATTTGAGACATTTCTATTTGAAGGGGTCCTGGATGTAGATGGGGGTGGTGGCTTATACCCATGATGATGCTGGCTGAATGATGAGTATCCTTTCAGAAAATGGCCAGTTCCTCCGTCTCAGATATTCTAGAATACAAGAGCAGGGATATGATCCTCCAGAAGGCATAATGACAAACTGCTCTTAAAAGCCATCTCGTAGGCACTTAACAAACTCACTCTCTTGAGATCCATTACCAACCTGATTTTCCCAGTCGACCTTCATGTTGAACTCTCCCATGACTATCATATCATTGCCCTTTTGAGGTGCCTTTTCTATTTTCCATTGTGATTCACGTCCCAGCTACTGTTAGGAGGACAGTATATAACTGCCATTAGGTGCATTTTAACCTTGCGGTTTCTTTTCTCAACTCTCAAGATTTCAACATCTTTCAATTCTATGTCACATCTTTCTACTGATTTGATGCCATTCCTTACCAGTGGAGCCACGCCATCCGCTCTGCCTACCTTCCTATCCCTCTGATATAACATGTAACCTTGAACTCTCAGGTCCAACTACAATCACCCTTCAGCCATGATTCTGTGATAGCAACAACATCAACCCTGACCCTTTGTAACAGTGCAACAAGATCATCCACCTTATTTCCTTATACCCCGTGCATTGAGATATAAGACTTTGAGTACGGAATTTGCCATCCTTTTTGATTCTGCATCCCTAATGCACTGGTAGTCTGCTGTCTGCAAATTTTTCTTAACATCCAGCTGCCCGTACTGACAGTCTGACCGCATGCAATTTTTGCTTTTTTACCATCTGTCCAATCCTGAGTCCCTTCACTCTGGTTCCCACCAGAAAATACTTATTCAATACTACAGTAAAAATTAATCACTCAGAAAACTGTTCTTCAAGCAGAACAAGTCTCAAGTCAAGTCACTTTTATTGTCATTTCGACCATAACTACTGGTACAGTACACAGTAAAAACGAGACAGTGTTTTTCAGGACCATGGTGCTACATGAAACAGTACAAGAACTACACTGAACTACGGAAAAACAACACAGAAATAAAACTAAACTAGACTACAGACTTACCCAGCACTGCAGAAAGTGCACAAAGCAGTGCGGGCATTGCAATAAATAATAAACAAGACAATAGGCACAGTAGAATCATACTGTGAATAGCCTCCAGAGGCATATTAAACTGTTATGCATATAAAGGCTACTCTAAAGTGCAAGCAGATAATTAATTGTTAAACTGTAATGAACTGGACAGTTAAACAGCCAGATCGAACATATATTTTCAGTCAGTGTCGTGGGGTTTTAGAAATCTACCTGAAATGATCACCAAATCTGAAACCATCTCAGTGAATCTGTAACTCAATGAGTACATGATGTCCTGTAACTCAGGGCTACAGACCAAAGTGGGATTAGTGTAAAGCCTCCTTCTAGACAGAATGGCGTCAATCTGTGCTGCAACTGTCAATGATGGTGTCGATTTACTCTGCTCACATGGTCCATCTGTAAAACAGAATTCAGGATCGACAAAAATGTCAAAAGCAGCAAACTTCATTTATGTAGCATCTTGAACACATCCTAATGTATTTCACAAGAGACATCAGCTCAGCTGGTGGAGGTGAAGAAGCTGTTCCTGAAGCATTGAGTGTGCAATTTTTGGCTCCTATACTTTCTGAATGGCAGCAATGAGAAATGGGCATGTTGATTACAGTAATAGGCAGATGCAACAGGAGCGTTCCCATGCAGGTCTGACAAAGAGCCTGAAAAAGCAACAAGCTTTTTGATGGGAGTCTTTGTTAGTGTACTGCACAGATGTAACAGGAGTGGTAAAGATTTTCGATGAGAAACCCGGTCTCTGTAAAAAAGTGGTACAAACTAGACAAGCAGTCATCGTCAGAGTGGCTTGAGGCAGAGTAGTAAGGCTTTGGCTCAACAAGGGTTCTGTGAGAACAGGCAGAGCCAATGTCCAAGATTTTTGCTCCCAGTATGGATGAGAATGGGGGCTGTAGGAAGGTTGAGACCTAACTGTAGCACCGTATTTCAGGGAGACATTCAAGCAGGGGAGAGAAGATAAATGTACTGATAATTAGGGGTAGTATAGTCAGGGGAATAGATAAAGCTCTCTTTCATGTGGATAGAGCATCCCAAAAGTTGTGTTGCCTGCCTGGTGCCTGGGTTTGGGACATCTTATCTCATCTGCAGAGGAATATTCAGTGGGAGTTTACCACTCCTATATAACAATATAACAATTACAGCACGGAAACAGGCCATCTTGGCCCTTCTAGTCTGTGCCGAATGCTTACTCTCACCTAATCCCACTGACCTGCACTCAGCCCATAACCCTCCATTCCTTTCCTATCCATATACCTATCCAATTTTGCTTTAAATGACAATACCAAACCTGCCTCTACCACTTCTACTGGAAGCTCATTCCACATAGCTACCACTCTCTGAGTAAAGAAATTCCCCCTCATGTTACCCTTAAGCTTTTGCCCCCTAAGTCTCAACTCGTCCTCTTGTTTGAATCTCCCCTACTCTCAATGGAAAAAGCCTATCCATGTCAACTCTGTCTACCCCCTCATAATTTTAAATACCTCTATCAAGTCCCCCCTGAACCTTCTATGCACCAAAGAATAAAGACCTAACTTGTTCAATCTTTCCCTGTAACTTAGGTGCTGAAACTCAGGTGACATTCTAGTAAATCTTCTCTGTACTCTCTCTATTTTGTTGACATCTTTCCTATAATTTGGTGACCAGAACATTACACAATACTCCAAAGTCAGCCTTACCAATGCCTTGTACAATTTTAACATTACATCCCAACTCCTATACTCAATGCTCTGATTTATAAAGGCCAACATACCAAAAGCTTCCTTCACCACCCTATCCACATGAGATTCCACCTTCAGGGAACTATACACCATTATTCGTAGATCACTCTGCTCTACTGCATTCCTCAATGCCCTACCATTTACCATGTATGTCCTATTTGGATTATTCCTACCAAAATGTAGCACCTCACACTTATCAGCATTAAACTCCTTCTGCCATTGCTCAGCCCACTCTTCTAACTGGTCTAAATCTCTCTGCAAATTTTGAAAACCTACTTCATTATCCACAAAGCCACCTAACTTAGTATCATCTGCATACTTACTAATCCAATTTAGTGAGAATGAGCAGTACACCAATCCTCCAGCACCATCCCCGTTTCTAATGACATTTGAAATATTTCTGTCAGAGCCCCTGCTATTTCTACACTAACCTCCCTCAAGGTCCTAGGGAATATCCTTTCAGGATCTGGAGATTTATCCACTCTTATATTCCTTAAAAGCACCAGTACTGCCCCCTCTTTAATCATCATAGTTTCCATAACTTCCCTACTTGTTTCTCTTACCTTACTCAATTCAATATCCTTCTCCTTAGTGAATACCGAAGAAAAGAAATTGTTCAAAATCTCCCCCATCTCTTTCGGGTCCACTCATAGCTGTCCACTCTGATTCTCTAAGGGACCAATTTTATTCCTCACTATCCTTTTGCTATTAATATAACTGTAGAAACCCTTTGGATTTATTTTCACATTACTTGCCAATGCAACCTTGTATCTTCTTTTAGCTTTTCTAATTTCTTTCTTAATATTCTTCTTATATTCTTTATATTCCTTGAGCACCTCATTTACTCCATGCTGCCTATATTTATTGTAGATATCTCTCTTTTTCCTAACCAAGTTTCCAATATCCCTTGAAAACCATGGCTCGCTCAAACTTTTAACCTTT
Source organism: Hemitrygon akajei (assembly GCF_048418815.1). NCBI lineage: Eukaryota > Metazoa > Chordata > Chondrichthyes > Myliobatiformes > Dasyatidae > Hemitrygon > Hemitrygon akajei. The sequence goes on from NC_133130.1 coordinate 8,657,683, forward strand.
CCTTCCAACCTAACAGAAAGATAAGGATTCCGCACCCTCAAAATTTCATCTTTAAATGACCTCCACTTCTCTATTACATCCTTCCCATAAAGCAAATTGTCCCAATCCACTCTTCTAAATCCTTTTGCATCTCATCAAAGTTAGCCTTTCTCCAATCAAAAATCTCAACCCTGGGTCCAGTCCTATCCTTCTCCATAATTATATTGAAACTAATGGCATTGTGATCACTGGACCCGAAGTGCTCCCCAACACATACCTCCATCACCTGACCTATTTCATTCCCTAGCAGAAGATCCAACACTGCCCCTTCTCTAGTTGGTTCCTCTATGTATTGCTGCAAAAAACTATCCTGCACATATTTTACAAACTCCAAACCATCCATCCATTTTACAGTATGGGCTTCCCAGTCTATGTGTGGAAAATTAAAATCACCCACAATCACAACCCTGTGCTTACTACAAATATCTGCTATCTCTTTGCAAATTTGCTCCTCCAATTCTCTCTCCCCATTAGGTGGTCTATAGTACACCCCTATAAGTATTACTACACCTTTCCCATTCCTCAATTCCACCCAAACAGTCTCCCTAGATGTGCCCTCTAATCTATCCTGCCAGCGCACCGCTGTAATATTTTCTCTGACATGCAATGCAACACCTCCTCCTCTTGTCCCTCCGATTCTATCAAACCTGAAGCAACAAAATCCAGGAATATTTAGATGCCAATCACACCCCTCCTGCAACCATGTTTCACTAATAGCTACAAGATAATATTTCCATGTATCAATCCATGCTCTAAGCTCATCCACCTTTCTTACAATGCTCCTAGCATTAAAATAAATGCATTTAAGAAATTCTCCACCTCTTCCTCTCTGTTTATCTCTAACAGTACAAAGAACTTTACTGTCTTCTTTTTCTTCCTTCTCCCATACATCTGTTTCTACATTCTGGTTCCCCTCCCCCCTCATATCTACAAAAGTAGTTTAAATCCACTGGAGCCTCTCCAGCAAACCTACCTGCAAGAATATTTGTCCCTCTCCAGTTCAGATGTAAACCGTCCCGCTGGAATAGGTCACATCTTCCCTGGAAAACTGCCGAATTATCTATAAACCTGAAGCCCTCCCTCCTGCATCATGTCTTCAGCCACGTGTTGATCTGCACTATCTTAATATTTCTAAACCCGCCTGCACGTGGCACTGGAAGCAATCCTGAGGATGCTAACCTGGAGGTGCTGTCCTTTAACTTGACACCTAGCTCCCTAAACTCACCTTTCAGGACCTTCTGACTCTTCCTACCCACATCATTGGTCCCTACATGGACCACGACATCCGGCTGCTCACCCTCCCTCTTGAGAATACTGAGAACTCGATTTGAGATAACGCGGACCCTGGCACCAGGGAGGCAACATACCATCCGGGATTCTCGATCTCTTCCACAGAACATCCTATCTGTCCCCCTAACTATTAAATCCCCTATCACTACTGCTCTCCTCTTTTCCCCCTTCCCTTCTGAGCTGAGGGTCCAATCTCGGTGCCAGAGATGCAACCACTGCAGCTTGTCCCTGGTAGGCCATCCCCATCAACAGTATCCAAAACGGTATACTGATTGTTGATGGGAACGACCACAGGGGTGTTCTGCTCTTCCTGTCTATTCCCCTTCCCTCTCCTGACAGTCACCCAACTACCTGTCTCCTGACTCCTAGGGGTGACTATCTCCCTGAAACTCCTGTTTATTTCTGCCTCTGCATCCCGAATGATCCGAAGTTCATCCAGGTCCAACTCCAGTTCCCTAACTCAGTTTGTCAGGAGCTGCAGCTGGAAGCACCTTTTGCAGGTGTAGTCATCAGGGACAACTGTGCTCACCCTGACTTCCCACATACTGCAAATGGAGCACTCAACTGCCCTAACTGCTGCCTTCATTACCTACTCCTAAGCTAATTAGATTAATTAAAGGAGCTTACCAGGCCTTACCTCACCTGGAGTGAAGCTCGTTCTCAGCCTCTGCTCGCTATTTAAATTCTCCCGCTGCCTCACGCGCTTGCGCAGTTATGCCCCGTTCAAACCTCACCGATTGTTGCATTCTGTAGCAACACTCCTGTTGCATCTGTGCAGTACACTAATCAAAGACTCCCATCGAAAAGCTAGTTGCTTTATCAAGCTCTTTGTCAGACCTGCATGGGAATGCTCCTGGTGCATCTGCCTATTACTGTAATCAACATGCCCATTTCTCATTGCTGCCATTAAGAAAGTATAGGAGCCAAAAATTGTACTCTCAATGCTTCAGGAACAGCTTCTTCACCTTCAGATTTATGAACAGACAATGAAACCATGAAGACTACCTTACTGATTTTTCCTTGTTTTGCACTACTTATTTAATTTCATTTTTTATATTTTTATAACATTCTTTGGATAATAATAGATTTTAGTTATAATTTTATAGATTTATAGACCAATAGAGTGCAAAGACCTTCTGCTGCAAAACAAAAAGTTTCATGCTATACGCCAGTGATTTTAAACCTGATACTGATTCTGGTTCATTCTGTTATCTTCATGGATACAAGGAATTTCATTGCACCCTGGTGTGAATGACAATAAACTAATCTGACCTGACATGAGCTGAGCTGATGTCACTTGTCAAGTACGTTAGGATGTGTTCAAGATGCTATATAAATGAAGTTTGCTGCTTTTGACATTTTTGTCGATACTGAATTCTGTTTTACAAACGGGCCATGTGAGCAGAGTAAATCGACACCATCATTGACATTTACAGCACAGATTGACGCCGTTCTGTCTATTGTGATACAGAAGGAGGCTTTACACAAATCCCACTTTGGTCTATAGCCCTGAGTTACAGGACATCATGTACTTATTGAGTTACAGATTCACTGAGATGGTTTCAGATTCTGGGATCATTTCAGGTAGATTTCCAAAACCCCACAACACTGATTGAAAATATATATTGGATCTGGCTGTTTAACTGTCCAGTTCTTTACAGTTTAACAATTAGTTAACTGCTTGCACTTTAGAGTAGCCTTTATATGCATAACAGTTTAATATGCCTCTGGAGGCTATTCACAGTGTGATTGTGAAAGATTTGCTCTGCTTGAAGTGAAGAACAGTTTTTACTGTACTATGGAATAAGTATTTTCAGATTAGATTATTATTATCAATAGATTTAAATGGATTTTTTTTCTTATCTCTGGCTATAAATGAAGCTGTTTTATGCTTGGTGTCATCTTTAGTTTCTCTGTCCTTCAAGGGTTGTTTGTTTCAACTACCCCTTTTTTCCATAAAACCACCAGATATAGGGGCAGATATCTGATATATATAGCATTTGGCCCATCGAGTCTGCCCTGCCATTTCATCACGTCTGATCTATTTTTCCTCTCAGCCCTGAACTCCTGCCTTCCTCCCCACTTCCCTCATCCCCTTATCACTTAGTGCCCTGTCCAATCAAGAATCCATTAATCTCTGCCTTAAATATACATCCAAACTTGGCCTGCACAGCTGCTTGTGGCAACAAATTCTACAAATTCAACACTCTCTGGCTGAAGAAATTCCTCTCCATCTCCGTTCTAAAAGGATGCCCTTCTGTTCTGATGCTGTGTCCTCTGGTCTTAGAGTCTCACATTAGAGGAAACTTTGTCTCCCCATCTACTCCAGCAAGACCTTTCGCCATTCAACAGTCACATCTCATTCTTCTGAATTCCAGTGAATACTGACCCAGAGCCATCAGTCTTCATATAACAAGCAGTTCAATTCTGTAATCTTTTTCATGAAACTCCCTTGAACCCCCTCCAGTTTCAGCACATATTTACTCAGATAAGTGGCACAAAACCACTCGCATACTCCAAGAGAGTGCTTTATAAAGTCTCAACATTACATCCTTGCTTTTATATTCTAGTCTTCAGGTGCCCGTCAGGACTGTATTCTAAGCCCCCTCCTTTACTTTCTGTATATCCATGACTGTGTCATCACCCAGCTCTTCTCCAGCTCTGTATCCCTTTTCCAATCAACTTTCCAGCTCTTAGCTTCATCACTCCCCCTCCTGTCTTCTATCATTTTGGATCTCTCCTTCCCCACCCCCCCCCCCACTTTCAAATCTCCTTCATTTAGTCCTGACGTGGGGTGTCGGCCGGAAATGTCGACTGAACTTCTTGCTATAGATGCTGCCTGGCCTGCTGCGTCCACCAGCATTTTGAGTATGCTGCAGTTGTTAGCGATTTCATTAAAACTGGTGTGGATGAGTGTGTGCCCGGCAGAATGTGTTACTGTACATTCCCAAACCAAAAGCTATGGATGAACCAGGAGGAACATCATCTGCTGAAGGCTAGATCTGGTGCATTTAAGTCTGGTGACCCTGGCCTGTACCAGAAAACCAGGTATGATTTGCAGAGAGCTATTTCAAGGGCAAAGAGACAACTTCAAACGAGGTTGGAGGCGTTGTCGAATGTACGACAACTGGCTGTTGCACTGAACGAGACAAACCCATTTGCAGGACACAGGCACGCAGATATAGTTAGGATGCAGACGTGAACAGCAAACAGGCGGGAGAGCAGGAAGGCAGGAGACAGGCAGAATTTATCTTGACACGGAGCGTAGGAAGTGAAACGGCAGACAAAACTCTTTTCAGCATGGAGAGATGGAGTTTTTCAGGCAACCCTCGGAGCTGAAATAAAACTTTAGAAGACTTATCTTATGCAGAGAAGCTGGGTTTCACAGGTAAACCTCAGAACTGGAGTAAAACTTAGAAAACTCATCTTGACACGAAAAGACTGAGTTTCACAGGTAATTCTCGATACTAGATCAAAACTTAGAACACACACTCCTAAGCGGCCGGGAATCGGTAATTACCACACAGGCAAAACTGACGAACTGGCAACTAGTGGTTGTAATGCCGGGGTTCGTATGCTGCAGGTCTTGCTGGAAACCAGGTGTGTCGTCATCAAATAGAATTAGGAGCAAATGGGAAATTAATCATCGGAACCATGGCAAAATCAAAGGAAATTAGGAGAAAATAGGGAATTAACGATCGGGACCGTGACTGAACCCCACCCCCCCCCCAACAGGAGCCTCCAGGTGAACCACCAGGCTTGTCCAGATTTCTTGATGGAAATTATGGATGAGGGAAGGGTCCAGGATGAAAGAGTGGGAATCCAGGAGCATTCCTCCAGGCCGTATCCCTCCCACTCGACCAGGTACTGGAGGCCTCTGCCTCGGCGGTGCACATCCAGTATTCACCAGATGGTGTACTCTGGGTAGTTGTCAATGATCCGGGCGGGTGGAGGGAGTTCAGCGGGAGGGCACAAAGGGCTGACAGACACTGGTTTCAATTGGGAGACGTGGAACGTGGGACGAATGTGCATGGATCCGGTCAGTTTGAGTCTGACCACCGAGGGGTTGATGATACTCTCAATCTCAAATGGTCCCACGTAGCGAGGGGTGAGTTTCTTGGGTTCATTCTTAAGGGGGATGTCTTTTGACAAGAGCCAAACCTTCTGCCCAGGCCGATAATTGGGTACAGATGTTTGATGGCGATCGGCAATCCTCCGGTTGCAGTCAGCTGAGCGGAGCAGGGCTGCGCATGCATCCTTCCAGGTTTTGCGACACTGGCGGAGATGGGCCAGAACTGAAGGCACAGCAACGTCATCTTCATGTGCAGGAAAGAGAGGGGATTGGTAACTGAGGGAGCATTCTGAGGGAGATATTCTGGTGGCTGTGCTGACCAGGGTGTTGTGGGCATACTCGACCCAAACAAGATGGCTGCTCCAGGATGACGGATTGTTGGCAGTTATGTAGTGCAGTGCTGCTTCCAAATCCTGGTTTGTTCGTTCCCTTTGACCGTTAGTGTGCAGATGGAAGCCGGAAGACAGGTTTACTGAGGCTGCAAGGGGCTGACAAAAAGACCTCCAGACCTGAGAGATGAACTGGAGGGCCCTGGTCGGAAAAAATGTCAGAGGGAATTCCATGGATGCAGAAGACTTGATGAACAAAGAGGTCGGCTGTCTCACGGGCCGCAGGGAGTTTAGGAAGGGCTACAAACTGCACGGCTTTGGAGAAGCGGTCCACCACACTGAGTACGGCAGTGTTTCCATGTGAAGGGGGTAGTCCAGTAATGAAATCCAGCGCAATGTGAGACCAAGTGCAGCTAGGGACAGGTAGGGGACGAAGCAAACCAGCAGGTGGTTGATCAGAAACTTTTCTGAGGGCACATACAGAACAGGCAGAGATGAAGGAACAGGTGTCAGTGTCCATGGAGTGCAACCAGAAATGTCTCTTCTAGAAGGGACAGAGTTCGATCAATTCCGGGATGGCAGGCAAAACGAGAATTATGCCCCCACTGGAGAACCTGAGACTGAACAGAGTCAGGCACGAAGAGGCGACTGGGGGGGGGGGGGGCATCCATTGCCTGAGTCAGGTTGAGTCTGTTGGGCTTCTTTGACTATGGACTCGATCTCCCAGGTGAGGGAAGCCACCACACAGGATGGTGGAAGGATGTTCTTGAGGTTGGGAAGGCCCTCCTCGGAGACATATTGATGAGAGAGAGCATTGGGCTTCCTGTTCTTGGACCCCGGACGATAGGTGGCTGTGAATCTGAAATGGCCAAAAAATAATGCCCAATGGGCTTGGCAGGAATTCAGATGTTTGGCGGTTTGGATTGTATGCGAGGTTCTTGTGGTCTGTCCAGACAACGCATGGATGTTCAGCTCCCTCCAGACAGTACCTCCACTCCTCCAAAGCGAGTTTGAGGGCTAGTAACTCCTGGTTCCCTAGGTCGTACGTAGTTCCATTCAGCGGGGGATAGCTGGCAAGAAACGAAAGCGCAGGGATGGAGCTTTTGGTCTGGGCCAGAGTGTTGGGAGAGGACCACTCACACCCCAGAGTTGGAAGCGTTGACTTTCACAATGAATTGGCGGGAGGGGTCAGGTTGGACCAGGATGGGAGCAGAGGTGAAACACCTCTTCAGCTCCGAGAAGTCTGAGTCCACTTCGGGGGTCCAGTGAAAAGGAGAGGTGAGTCGAGTAAGGGGCGTTGCCTCCCAGCTGTAATCCCCCATGAAGTGATGATAGAAGTCTGCGAACACCAGAAATTGCTGGAGCTGCTTGAGTGTTGTGGGTTTTGGCCACTCCACCACGGCCTGGATCTTTTCGGGATCCGCCCTCACTTGCCCGATCTCGACGATGTGCCCCAAGAAACTGACGGAAGGGACATGAAACTCACACTTCTCAGCCTTCACGAATAGTTTGTTCTCCCAAAGCCTCTGCAGCACCTGATGGACATGGTGGGTGTGTTCCTGAAGACTGCGGGAGAAGATTAAGATGTCATCCAAATAAACAAAAGCAAAACAATTACTAATGTCCCTAAGGACATCGTTTACCAAGGCTTGGAAGATGGCAGGGGCATTGGTGAGACCAAAGGGACCAAGAGGAGTGTTGAAAGCTGTTTCCCACTCGTCTCTCTCCCTTATCCTGACCAGGTGGTAGGCACTTCATAGGTCCAACTGAGAGGAAATGGTGGCTCCGTGAAGGGGCTGGAAAGCAGAGTTGATAAGGGGCAGTGGATTCTTATTCTTTATGGTGATGCCATTCAGGCCACGGTAGTCAATGCAGGGGCTCAGTGAGCCATCTTTCTTCCCCACAAAGAAGAAACCTGCGCCTACAGGGGAAGATGAGGGTCGGATAATGCCAGCCGCCAGAGAGTCATTTAGGTAAGCCTCCACTGCGTCCCTTTCTGGCCGGGACAGGGTATACAGCTGACTGGTGGGTAGAGGGGCTCCAGGGAGAAGGTCAATTGCGCAATCGCAAGGGCGGTGTGGAGGCAGAGAAAGAGCCCGTTGTTTGCTAAACACTTCACCCAGATTGTGATATTCTGCTGGAACCTTGGAAAAGTCAGGGGTTTAAGCAGCAGACAAGGTCGTGGTGAATTCTACTGGGGAAAGGGCTGATTGTAGACAGGTGGAGTGACAGAACGAACTCCAGCTGACCATCTTCCCGGTGGACCAGTCAATGTGGGGGTTATGGCGGTTTAACCAGGGTTAACCAAGACCAATAGGAGCTTGAGAGGAAATTAAATTGAATCATACCTGTTCCCGATGATTCCTGGAAAGAAAGAGAGACTGGGTGGTGTGCAGTGTGTGACTTGGGCCAGTAGTCTACCATACAGTGCCCAGGCTTCCAGAGGGGTACTCACTGGTTCACAAGGAATTCCAGCCAGAGAAGCTATGTTTTCATCCAAACGTTTCTCCCAGCGCTGGAGTCGACGAGTGCCGACAGAGGCAGGGACTGGTGATTGTAATGTAAAGTAGTTTGCAGCTACATCCGGGTTCGGGGAAGGGAAGGGTATGTTGTCTGGCTCACCAGGGTCCCCCTCTCTACTGGTGAGCTTTCCCTTTTTGGCCGAAGGGGACAGGTAGCACGGAAGCGGCCAGCCCGGCTGTAGTATAGACACTCACCCGCTCTCAATCTCCAGAGTTGTTCTGTGGGGGAAAGGCGGTTCCAGGTTCCATCCCAGCTGCTTGGGTTCCTCTCCCGGAGCGGTGGAAACGGCCGAGCTGAGAGCTACTCTAGGGGCAGGAGGAGGAGAGAGCTTTGTTCTGGTGGGAAGCAGTAATGTGTGCCGTGGGGTGGCCACAGGTGGCGGATGACCCATCCTTTCTCTATGGCGTTCTCGGAGACGATTGTCCAACGTGGTGACAAGGGAGATAAAGGAATCCAGGCTATCGGTGTCATCTCTGGCCGCCAACTCATCTTTCGCCATGTTGCTGAGACCATTCCAAAAAACCACCTGGAGTGACTCATCGTCCCACCCCGTGTTGACCATTAACGTCCGGAACTCCACGGAATATTCTACAACACTGCGCGAGCCCTGGTGGAGAATGAGTAGATACTTGGCAGCGTCTTTACCATGGACAGGGTGGTTAAAGATCTGCCTCATTTCCGTGATAAAGGTGGCAAAAGAAGAGCCAGTATCCGGTTGATTATCCCAAACAGCTGTGGCAAACGCTAAGGCACTTCCTCGCAACAACCGCATGATGTAAGCAATCTTTGACTTATCCGTGGAGTATGTGGACGACTGCTGTTTGAAACACCAAGGAGCCCTGAAGGAAGGCCCGGCACTTCCCCAAATCCCCAGCGTAGTGTTCTGGTTCAGGTACGTCAGGTACTGCTGCCTCTTCCTAATCATATTATATCTCTCCAAATGTTCATAAATCCTGCCTCTCAGGATCTTCTCCATTAACTTACCAACCACTGAGGTAAGACTCACTGGTCTATAATTTCCTGGTCTATCTCTACTAATATATATGGTGGAGGAGCAGGTAGTGTTGGGGAAACAGGTGGAATGCAGAAGGACTTAGCCAGATTAGGAGAATGGGCAAGAAAGTAGCAATGGAAATACAATGTTGGAAAATGCATGGTCATACACTTTGATAGTAGAAATAAATGTGCAGACTATTTTCTAAAAGGGGAGAAAATCCAGGAATCTGAGCTGCAGGAAGCCCTTGTTCCGAACACCCTGAAGTTTAACTTGCAGATTGAGTTGGAGGTAAGGAAGGCAAATGCCATGTTAGCATTCATTTCAAGCGCTCTAGAATACAAGAGCAAGGGAGTGATGCTGAGGCTTTATAAGGCACTGGTGAGGCCTCACCTTGAGTATTGTGAACAGTTTTGGGCCCCTCATCTTAGGAAAGATGTGCTGGCATTGGAGAGGATCCAGAGGAGATTCACAAGGATGATTCCAGGAATGAAAGGGTTATCATACCAGGAATGTTTGATAACTCTGGGTCTGCACTCGCTGGAATTCAGAAGGATGAGGGCAGGGTCTTGTTGAAACCTTTCAACATCTGAAAGAGTTGAAAGACAGAGTAGATGTGGAAAGGATGTTTCCCATGGTGGGTAGAGTCTAGGATAAGAGGGCATAGCCTCAGGACAGAGGGGCGCTCTTTCTAAACAGAGATGCCGAGAAATTTCTTTAGCAATAGGGTTGAGGAAGAGATAGAAAAAAAAAATTAGCCATGATTAAATGGCAGAGCAGACTCAATGGGCCAGAAGGCCTAATTCTCCTCCTATGTCTGATAGTATTATAGTCTAAATAACACCAGACTAGACATGAGCAGGCATCATCCCTGATGAACATGCTACTGTTTTGAAGCCCGAGAATATTTTATCATTTGATACAAAATACTTTTTAATTTCATTGCTCCCCATTACTACATCTCCAGCATTATTTTCTAGCACTCCAATATCTTCACTCACTGCTTTTTCACACTTTGTATCTGAAGCAACCTTTGGAATCCTCTTTAACATTATTGACTAGCTTACTTTTGTATTACATGTTTACCTTCTTAATGAAGTTTTTGGATTCCCTTTGAATGCGGTGTAGCCTATATCAGTCAGATGGGAGGCACAGTGGAAACTTCCTAATCCTCTAACTTCCCACTAACTTTTGCTCTATTATATGCACTCTCTTTGGCTTTGACTTCTTTTGTGAGCCCCTGTTATTTCATTTTCCCTTTAAAATACTTCTTCCTCTATAGGATGTATGTGTATATCCTGTGCCTTACAAATTGCTTCCATTCCAAAGAGAAATTGCAGCCATTGCTGCTCTGCCGTTATCCCAGACAGTGTTCTTTTCCAATCAATTCTGTAATTCCCTAGCTCCACTGTACTACTGATACATGGGACATTAGTTTCTCTTCTCAAATTTCAATGTGAATTTGATCTAATTATGATGACTTACCCATTGTAATCTGTAGCCCATATCCTTACGACTGCTTCAAAGGTTTCAAAGGTATATTTAATATCAGAGAAATGTATACAATATACATCATGAAGTACTGTTTCCTTACAACCATGAAAGCAGAGGAGTGCCCACAAAGCATGGATGACAGTTAAACATTAGAACCCCAAAGTCCCCACAGCTCCCCTCCCTCCTGCACGTAATTGGCAGCAAGCCCCTCCCCCACTGGCAAAAAAAGCATCAGCACCCACCACCGATCACTCAAGCATGAGCAAAACAACAGCAAAGGCACAGACTTGCAGTACTCCAAAGACTACTTGTTCACCCGCTATTCAACATACCCCATTCCATGTCACATGTAGCACCTGTCTCAGTTGTGCATCATGTTCTTCCTTGGTGGAGCCCCCAGCCAAAGATGTCATTCGTTTATATGAAGGATATTCACGGGAAGTTATGGACCTGCGGTCTAAATTTGTTCCAACCATGAAGATAGCATATGAAAAGGGATTATTCCCATCACTTCAATATCTAGCCCGATTAAAATTATTTCCCAATGATTTGACTCCACGTGTTTTTCTGGACTCAAAGAGGCACTGGACTATGTTAACTCTATTTTGGTTGTAGCCGAGGTTTGAATTGTTCAAGGTCTGCAGAATAATTGTTATTTCGGAAAGAAGGTAAGTTTTGAAGATTTCTGATTTGCTTAAGATATCCTTTGATCAATCGACCATTCAAAGAAGATGTAAACTTTTTGATGTGAATGATGAATGGCTTTTCCGCAATCTGTTTGGTCTACTGAGTGAATTAACACATCGGACAGGTTGTTCGATTATTTGTTTTTATTCTCCTTTTTTCATTAATTAAGTGAGAGTTTTCATAGTTCATAACGACTTTTTCTTATATATATATAGTCGGGAGTGCTTAGTAGATAGCTTTTTTTCTAAAAACAGGTGTGTAAATTAAATGGAAAATGGTGCTGATTTTTCTTCATTAGAGATTACATAGGCATTTTTCTCTTTGTGTAATTTTATTGTTTTGGCATTTTTGGAGATTGTTTCTGCATTTTCCAGCTGGTTTTTAAGGATTAAGTATAAACACTTATTTTCTCTGAACATTTATGCCGGATATGGGGAAGCAGATGTTGTAGAGAAATACTGCACAGTACAGGCCCTTTGGCCCATGATGTTCTGCTCTCCTCTCAATCTGCTCCATGATCAATCTAATGCTTCCGTCCTGCAGAGAATTCCATTCATCTTTCATTATGAGCCTATCTAGGAGTCTCTCAAATGTCCTTACTGTGTCTGCCTCTATGGCTACCTATGGCAGATCTTTCCATGCACCCACTGGTCTATGACTAAAAAATAACATCTCTGAGATCCCTATACTTTCCTCTAAGCACCATAATATTGTGCCCCCTCGTATTAGCCATTTCTGCTGCAAATCCATTCCATGTTTTAATGATTACTCAGCCTCACCAGTGTCCATTGTTCCAGAACAATAATACTCTGTAAAGCAATGGAAGACATCAAAGTAAATTGATATTTAAATTGCATATATATTAGTTAGAAGCAAGGCATCTAAGTTGGCAGAAGAACCAGTTAACATGACTTGATAGGGTGGTGTGTTGTTTTGTAGTGTCTGGCTTTTTATATTTAGCAAAACATTTTTTCTCCTCTGCAGGGTTTTTCTATTTTAAGGCCGTATGTATTTTTTTTTGTAACTGGGGGGAGGAATTAAGGAAAGCTTTTAAAATCACTATTATAAAATGGGCAGCTTGCAAATTCTCTCTCTTTTTTACTCTATGGGGACGCATTTTGGCTTTTTTTTTGCCGAATTTTGGGCTTTTCTGGGTGGTGGGAGGATTGGGGTTAGTTTTGAGTTATAGGATTAACTGTAGGAATAATTTTAGTTATCTCTTTTGTAATTTTTTCCCATTACGGTGTTCCAGAGCATGACAAAAATAGACAAAAACAGACAAACATGCTCTAGTTCTTTCAGATCATGTGCCTTTAAGCTTAGCTTTTGAATTGAATGATGTTTTTATTGCAAATTTGCCTTGGCGTTTTCCAGAAAATTTATTACGAAGTTCGGACTTTGTCAAGTTTATTGAGACTCAGATAAAAGATTATTTTCTTTTTAATAATATGGGAGATGTGTCGAAATTGATTATATGAGATACACTTAAGCATATTTGTGCGGTCAGATAATTTCCTATTTAGCTAAGCTTAAGAAACAGACAAAAATAGAGTTAGATAAGATTTCCAAACAAATTAAAGACTTGGATAATATTTATGCAATCTTTCCTAACATTGATTTATTCAAACAAAGAGTTGAACTCGAGTCACAACATAAATTATTATTAACTTATCCTATTGAAAGAAATTTGGTTAAATTGAATAGTCTATTTTATGTGTTTGCAGATAACAATAATAAGCTATTAGAATCTCAATTAAAAGCAGCTAGAGCTAAAAGACAAATTTTAAAAATTCATAAGGGAGATGGTAGTTTAGCAAGTAATTATGAAGATAATAAAATTTTTCAAGATTTTTATATTGAACTTTATGAATCTCAGTTTCCAGTTGATTCTTCTAAAATGAATGCCTTTTTACAAAAGATTGATTTTCCTTGAATCTCTGTTGAAGATCAACAAATTCTTGATGCTCCTATTACTGAAAATAAAATTCAGAAAGCTATTTTTTCAATGCAATCTGGTAAAGCTCCTGGACTGGATGGTTATTCTGTAGGATTTTATAAAAAATTTGAAAAACTGCTTTCTTCATATATTTTGGAAATGCTTAAAGATATGCTTAAAGCTCTTATAGATAGCGGGGTCAAGGGATATGGGGAGAGGGCAGGAATGGGGTACTGATTGTGTATGATCAGCCATGATCACAGTGAATGGCGGTGCTGGCAAGAAGGGCTGAATGGCCTACTCCAGCACCTACTGTCTATTAAAGATTCTTTTTTGATAGGAGAGTTACCTCCCATATTTTATGAAGCTTCTATTTATTTAATTCTTTAAAAAAATAGCAACCCTACTGATTGTGCTTCAGATAGATCTATTTCACTATTAAATAGGGATGCTAAATTTTTTTCAAAAGCAATGGCTAATCAGCTGGAGAATATTCTAGCTAAAATTATCTTTCAAGACCAGGCAGATCTTGTAAAGGGCTGTTATTCCTTCTCTAATGTTTGGAGACTGTTGTGTTATATTTTCATCCTTTTCTAAGTCTCCTCAATGTGTCGTCTCTCTCGATGCTGAAAAGGCATTTGACAGAGTTGAATGGAAACACTTATTTAATGTTTTAGAGAAATTTGGCTTTGGTATTAATTTTAATAAGTGGATCAGAATGATACATAAAAGCCCGATTGCTACTGTTATTACTAATAATTGCAGATCTCCTTTTCTTTGGCTTTCGCAGAGTACGAGACAAGGATGTCCATTAAGTCCTTTGTTATTTAATTTGGTGCTGGAACCCTTGGCTATTGCACTTTGTGAAGCTAAAGATATTCATGGAATTCTCATAAATGGGATTGTTCATAAGTTCGCCCTTTATGCTGACGATCTCTTAGTTTATATTTCGAATCCTGAGGAATCCATTCCTAGTTTATTGAAAATATTAAACGATTTTGGAAACGATTTGATACACCAAATCTCCTCAGACTCCCAATGAAATATAGTCACTGTCTTACCTTCTTTATACCTGCATCAATATGTTGGGTCCAGGTTAGGTCCTCAGAGATATTGACACCCAGAAACATGAAGTTGATCTCTCTCTCCTCTTCAGATCCCTCTTTGGTGTGTGTTTTCTCATCCTACCCTTTCTGAAGCCTACACTCAGTTTTTTGGTCTTACTGACATTGGGTGCAAGGTTGTTGCTATGACACCACTCCAGAGGGCATACAAGCTCCAGCTTGTACGCCCTCTTGTCACCATCTGAGATTCTGCCTACAATGGTGATATCATCAGCAAAATTATGGATGGCATTTGAGCTCTGTCTAGCTGCACATTCATGGGTGTAGAGAAAGTAGAGCAGTGGGCAAAGCACACATCGCTGATCGCAGGGGAAAGGACAAGGTGAACTCGAAGCAGTTCAGAATGGTTCCCTATCCAAAAGCAAAGGGAGCACGAGCATGACACACATTTTCTGGCTCAAATGGTCTACCCTCAAGAGTGGTGACTGGCAAAGGATGATCTAACTTGGAAATTGAGACTCACCTTTGTCAGACCACACCCAGATCTAAAAAATTACCGGTGGAACTGCTGTCTAAAAAATACCTGAAGGGCCGGTTCCTTGTGGTCCTGGCCAATAAAGAGAGCAAATATACCCCAGATGTCATAGAACTAGGAGGTAACTTTGTAGCTGTCTCTCACCAGAGACAGCTACAAAGGACTAAGAGGTAACTTTTGAACAGACAAAGTTTGCCCTCTAGCAGATGGCCCTTGGATTTTCCTGACTTCTACAAAAAAGTCAAAAGTGTCCAGCATCTCTGCCATAAAGTCCCAGTCCTTCCCCGTCTCCCTCCTGCACTCCCCCTCCCCCTCCCTCTCTCTCTCCATCCCTCACTCACATACCCTCTCTCTCTCACCTCTCTCCAGGGGTCACTTGTTTGCAATGGACATTTGCAATGAGGTACTTGGATGAGTAGAAAATGTGGGTGAAGATCAGAGTTAGAAGTGGTCATATCTGGGGAATTTACCGCAACACTCTCGCTGGTGTTCTGACATCCAATTATCAAGTCGGATAGCTAAGTTAATTAGTCCATCCAGATCCCGAACAGCTTCATGTTCCGCCAGTTCACCCTTGAGCTTTTAGAACATAGAGCACAACGAGGTGATGAGAAGGTTTATGAGCACTTGGAAAAACATAGTCTGACTTTGGGATGGTCAGCATGGCTTTGTGAGGGGCAGCTCATGTCTCATGAGCCTGAATGAATTCTCTGAGGATGTGACAAAGCACATTGATGAAGGTAGAGCTGTGGCTGTGGTGGACTGTATAAGGCTTCTAGTACAGCGTTTGATAAGGTTCCCTTAGTAGGGTCAATAAGAAAGCTGGGAGGCACGAGATCTACGGGATCTTGGCAACGCAGATGAAAAGAAGGCAGAGGGTTCAAAAGTTCAAAGTGCATCCATTGTCCAAGTTTCTATACCATATACAACCTTAAGATTCATTTTCATTTTTGCAGGTCCACAGGAAAACAAAGAAATACAATAATATCCACAAAGAACGGAACAAAGACTGACTGACGTCCAGTGTGCAAAACGGCGCCGTAACCGCCTTCACTCACCTCAGTGATGGACTGCGGTCTCACTTTCGGGTTCCCTGTAGTTCATGTTCTATGTATTATTTGTTCATTATTTTATTATTGACATGATCTGTCTGCTTTTACACACTGGACTTTCATGAATTCTATGCATTGTGATGCTCTGGGGGAGGGAGCGTGGTCAACAGCCCGCCCTGTATTTCTAATGACCAGCATTGTTTATTGTTTTGTGTTAAAATGTGGTCGAGGGATTACAGTGGGAAGTTCATTCATTTGTAACATTTTAAGTTCAATTAAACAGTTATTGGCTTGTGTATTTGTGGGTCACCCTAACTGTAATTGTAAGACCATAAGACGTCGGAGCTGAATTAGGCCATTCAATCCATCGAGTCTACTCTGCCATTCCATCATGGTTGATCCTGAGTGCCGCTCAACCCCATAAATCTTCCTTCTCGCGATAACTTTTGATGCCCTGACCAATTAGAAAATAATCAATTTTCACTTTAAATGTACCACTGGCCTTGGCCTCCACTGCAGCCTGTGGCAGAACATTCCACAGATTCACTACTCTCTGGCTAAAAAAAAATCCTCCCTGCTTCTGTTCTGAACAGTTGCCTCTCAATTTTGAGACTGTGCCGTCTACTTCTGGACACCCCCACCTAGGAAACATCCTCTCCACATTAACTTTATCTAGTTCTTTCAAGATTCAGCAGGTTTCAATCTGATAACCCCGCATTTCTTCTAAATTCCAGTGAGTACAGGCCCAAAGCTGCCAACTGCTCCTCCTATGTTAACCCCTTCATTCCCAGAATCATCCTTGTGCACCTCCACTGGATTCTCTCCAATGACAACACATCTGTTCTGAGATATGAGCCCCAAAACAGTTGACAATACTCCAAGTGCAGCCTGACTAGTGTCTTATAAAGTCTCAGCACTATCTCCTTGCTTTTATATTCTATTCCCCTCGAAATAAATGCCAACATTGCATTTGCCTTCTTTACCACAGCACAACCTTTGAATTAACCTTCTGGTCGTCTTGAATGAGCACTCCTAAGTCCCTTTGCACATCTGATGTTTGAATTTTCTCCCCATTTAGATAATAGTCCACACTATTGTTCCTTTTACCAAAATGTATTACCATACATTTCCCAATATCGTATTCCATCTGCCACTTTTTGGCTCATTTTTTTGAATTGTCAATGTCCAGCTGCACCACTAGTTACTGAATAAGGCCCCCTTTTATTCCCATGCACTGCCTCCTGCCTGTCAGCATTTCCTCTATCCCCGCAGTATCTGTCCTGTGGTGCCACGGGATTTTATCTTGTTATGCAGCCTCGTGTGGCACCTTATCAGATACCTTCTGAAAATGCAAGGAAATGACATGTGACCAGGGTGTGTGATGGTTCCCTCCCTGGTCTATGAGATGGAGCTGCTCTATCTCTGGGTCATGGTGCCCGGTCTGTTTTAATGTTTATCACAATAAAACTGTTGTTGAGTTTGATGAGTTTCCTTGTCTGTCGATATGGACCAAATGCTTGCCACTGTATTTGTTTTCCTGTGGGGGCCTACAAGAAAATGATTATCAAGGTTGTGTATGATTTACTTACTTTGTTAATAAATTGTAGTTCGAACTTTGAACTTTGAAGCCAGTCCAGGATCCCGATGGTTTAAAGCCGGACCCAGCGCGTTCTCTCACCTGTCTCCTGTCGTCTACTCCAAGGTGCGGTATCTGTATTCATGAGAGCGAAGGTTGCTGAATTGCTAGTTTGTTTAGACCGTTCAAAAGTATGTTTCTCAAAGGGAAAGTACAGGCTGTGATTTGTAGTGATGGTAGTTCACAAGGAGATTATCTAGTAGAATATCTGATAGTATTGTGAGCTGCTTCAGTTTGGTGCTATACAGCACCACACAGTACTGGACTGACTTCACAGCCTGTGGACTTGCTTTCGAGGTCCCATCAGTTCATGTTCTCACTGTGAATTGTGAGCACTTTTCTGAGCTGCCATACATTGGCGATATGAATCGCAACGCCAACTTGCATATATTTTTGTGGTGTTCGCCTGGAGGTCGGTGACCGGTCGTTTTCCACAGGGATCTGTTCTGAGATTCCTGCTCTTTCTGATATTTATAAATGATGGGGCTGAAGAAGTGGCAAACTGTGTTAAAACATTTACAGATGATATGAAGATTGGTGTGTTGTGGATAGAGTAGATGTTTGGCATAAGTTACAACAGGACTTTGATAGGTTGCAGAGCTGGGCTGAACAGTGGCAGATGGAGTTCAACCCAGAAAAATAGGAAGTGTTTGACTTTGGATGGTGGAGGGTTAACGGCCGGATTTTTGGGAGGTTGGATGAACAGAGGGATCTTGTTGTCCACATCTATAAACTTGCTGCCTGAATCAAAAGAGTTGTTAAGGAAGCATATGGTGTGTTGGCCAGTAGCTTGAGTTCAAGAAACTCAAGGTGGTGTTGCAGCTCTATAAAACCCTGGGGAGGTCACACTTGGGGTATTGTGTTCAGCTTTAGTCGTCTCATTGTAGGAAGGATTTGGAAGCTTTAGAGGGTGTGCAGAGGAGATTTACAAGGGTGCTGCCTGGATTACAGAGCATGTCTTATGAGGATAGGCTAATCAAGTTGAGATTTTTCTCTCTGGAGTGAAGGAGGGTGAGAGGTGACTTGAGAGGAGTGTACAAGATGATAAACAGTATAGATGGGGTGAATAACCAGAGCCATTTTTCCAGGGCAGAAATCACTTAACCAAGAAGGCATGATTTTAATGTGATTCACAGAAAGCATAGGGGAGGGGTATCGGAGGTTTTTTTTACACAAAGAGTGGTGGGTGTGTGGAATGTGTCACCAAGGGTGGTAGTAGGGGCAGTTACAATCGGGTGATCTAAGAGACCCTGCGATGGGCAGCAGGATGATAGAAAATTACCGGGTGATGTTGGAGGGCAGGGTTAGATTGATCTTGGAGTAGGTTAAAATGTTTTACCACAGGTGGGCTGTAATATTCTCTGTTACTCACTCTCTGTCAGTGAGAGGGGTCTCTGAGGGAGCTGGATTAACATTCATTGTGATATGGCACTGGAAGTGGGGTTCACTGAGGGAGCTGGATTAACATCAGTGGGGATACAGTAAGTGACACAGGGTGCTAGTTAGCAGGAGTCACTGACAGATAGTGTGAGGGAGCTCAGTTAATGTCAATCAGTGACACAGTACACTGGGGCAGAGAAGTTACTGATGGACATTGTGAGGGTGCTGGATTATCATCAATCGGAATACCATCAGAGACACAGAGTGCTGGAAGAGAGGGGTCACTGAAGGATGGTGTAAGGGTGCTGGTTTAATGTCAGTGGGAATACAGTCTGTGTCACAGGGCACTGGAACGGAGGGGTTAATGACGAATGCTTTATTTTTTAACCTCGTAGACACTGCTGATCCTGTCTTCTGCTTATGATGTGGCTGTCGATATGGAGAGTTCTCTTGCCTGTTCTGTTTACTCTGTGGGCTGTGTCTGGTGATTTGCTGAATTGCGTAATGGAAAAAAAATGCACCGATCTGTCCGTATTTGAGGAGATGATGGTAAGTTGCAGTGAAGCCAAAGCCTCTGTTGGCCACGATTGCAGACAAAGAACACGGTGTGCCCCTGGTCCCAGACATTGACTCTTTATTCCCTCCCATAGATGTTGCCTGACTGACTGAGTTCCTGCAGACCCTCGCCTCCCCAGGTCTTTTCTTCTCTCCTGAACTTTACATTTCCAATTGTCTTCATTTTAGTGCACCCCTCACCTGTGGATCTTCCCCCTTTCTTCACTTTCCTCCATGGTCCACTCTCCTCTCATATCAGATGTCTTCTTCAGCCTTCACCTTTCCCACTTATCACCTCCCAGCTTCCCACTTCACCCACCCTCCCCATCACCCCATCAGCCTCTGGCTTATTCTCCTACTTAGTTTGATTTCTTCCCTGTTCCTTTCACGTCCCCATGAAGTGTCACAGCCTGAAACATCGACTGATTATTCATTCCCATAGATGCTGCCTAGCTGCTGTGATGCTCCATCATTTTGTGAGTTTTGCTCGCGATCCCAGCATCTCAGAATCTCTTGTGTTGTTGGTATTTACTCTCAGGATTACCCTCATTGAACTGGACACTCAATACAAAGGTTGGGACATAATTTTACAGATGTACAGGACATTGGTAAGACCAGACCTGTGTGTTGGAAGCTTGGGATTTAGCTAGGGTGTGTGCAGAAGAAACCATGTTGCCTTGAGCAAAGGTGGCTGAGGGATAACCTTATAGAGGTTTATAATGTTACCAAAGGCATAGGAAGTCCATAAGATAGAGGAGCAGGATTAGGCCATTCAGCCCATCAAGCCTGCTCTGCCATTCCATCATGTCTGATTTATTGTTGCTCTCAACTTCATTTTCCCTCCTTCTCCCTTTGGTGTCCTGACTAATCAAGAAACTATCAGCCTCCACTTCCAATACCATGACTTTGCCTCCATAGCTGCCTGATGGAACAATTTCCACAGATTCAGTACCCTCCAGCGAAAGAGATTCTCACTGATCTCTGTTCTGAAAAGATGTCCTTGTATTCTGAGACTGTGCCCTCTGGACCTGGACTCTGCCAATATTAGAAACTTTCTCTTCACATCCACTCTATCTAGGCTGTTCAATATTTGAAAGGTTTCAAAGAGACAACCCCCCTCCTGCCCCTCATTCTTCTGAAATCCAGCAAGCCTAGATTCACATGCTATCAAACACTCCTCACATAGTAACCACTTTATTCCCAAAATCATTCTCGTCAATCTCCTCTGGACCCAGTCAGTTTTTTCCCAGGATGGGGAAGGTATGAGTCTATAACTTGAGGACATAGGTTGAAGATGGGAAGGATAGGATTTTAAAGAGGACATTGGAGGCAAGGGTTTTTTTCCCTCATAGGTCGTGTTGGAAAACTGTAGGTTTAAGGAACATGTGGACAGGTATCTGGACGAGAATGGTTTAGTAGAATATTCAGTCAAACACACTGACATTTGTACAGGTACATGGCAGGAATGGTTTAGTGGGACATTATATCAAACAATGATAATTGGACAGGTACACAAACAGGAACGGTTTGGTAAGATATTAGGTCAAATACAAGGACATTTGGACAGGTACATGAACAGGAATGGTTTAGACAATATGACATTGAGACATAGGAATTGAATTAGGCCATTTGACCCATCGAGTCTGCTCCACCATTCAATCATGGCTGATCCGTTTCTTTATCGCTCCTCAACCCTATTCCCCAGCCTTCTCTCTGTAACCGTTGATTCCATGGCTTCATGGATTGAAAGAACCAATCAATCTCAACCTTAAATACACCCAACAACCTGGCCTCCACAGCTGCCTGTGGTAGCAGATTCCACAAATTTACCACCCTCTGACTAAAGAAATTGCTCCCTATCTCTATTTTAAATGACACCCCTCTATTCTGAGTCTGTGCGTTCTTGTGCTGGACTCTCTCATCATGGGAAATATCCTTTCCATATCTACTCTGGTTTTGGCCTTTCAACATTTGAAAGGTTTCAATGAGATCCTGCCCTCATCCTTCTGAATTCCAGCGAGTGCAGACCCAAAGTCATCAAACATTCCTCATATGATAACCCTTTCATTCCCGCAATCATCCTTGTGATCCTCCTCTGAATCCGATCCAATGTCAGCACAACTTTTCTTAGTTGAGGAACCCAAAACTGTTCACAATACTCAAGGTGAGGCCTCACAAATGCCTTATTGGACTTATAGACACAGCAACATATCCCTGTTCTTGTATTCTACACCTCTTGAAATGAATACTAACATTGCATTTGCCTTCCTTGCCACCAACTCAACCTGCAAGTTAACCTTCATGTTGCTCTGTACAAGGACTCCCAAGACTCTTTGCGTCTCAGATGTTTGGATTTTCTCCCCGTTTAGAAAATAGTCTGCACATTTATTTCTACTACCAAAGTCCATGACCATGCATTTTCCAACATTATATTTTGGTGGCCACTTTCTTGCCCATTCTCCAAAGCTTTTTCTTTCCACCTTGATATTGTTCACTGGGTTGCTTTCATATTTCAGCTTGTCCCTTCTAATGAGTCTCTTAGTTGCTTTCTGTATGTTTTTAAAAGCTTCCAAATCCTCTGTCTTCCCACGAATTTTTGGTTTATGGTATGCCTTCTTTTTCAGTTCTACATTAGGTTTAATGCCCCTTGTCAGACACGGTTGTACTATTTTGTCATTAGAGTATTTATTTGTCTTTGGAATACATCTATCCTACACCTTCCTTATTTTCCCCAGAAACTCAGGCCATTGCTGCTCTGCTGACACCCCTGCCAGCAGCTCCTTCCAATTTATTTTGGCCAAGTCCTCTCTCATACCACTGTAATTTCCTTTACTCCACTGAAATACTGCTACATCAGACTTTAATTTCTCCCTATCAAATTTCAAGTTGAACTCAATCATATTGTGATCTCTACCTCCCTAATTGCTTCCATTTCATTACATAACATGCAATGCAGTATGCTCAATGACAAACCACCTTAAAAAGCCACCTCGGGGGATTCAACAAACTCACTCCCTTGAGATACATTGCCATTCTGATTTTCCCAATTGACCAGCATGTTAAA
Organism: Hemitrygon akajei; assembly: GCF_048418815.1. Taxonomy (NCBI): domain Eukaryota; kingdom Metazoa; phylum Chordata; class Chondrichthyes; order Myliobatiformes; family Dasyatidae; genus Hemitrygon; species Hemitrygon akajei. The sequence goes on from NC_133130.1 coordinate 8,680,333, forward strand.
ATGTTCCATGACTCTCTTAACATTTCAGTGGTTTAGCTAGATATTAGGTCAAGCACAAAGACATTTGGACAGATATATTGGCAGGAATCACTGAGTACAATATTAGATCAAACAGAAGGATCGTTTGACAGGTATATGGCAGGAATGAATTATTGGGATATTTGGTCAAACACAAAGACATTTGGACAAATATATTGGCAGGAATCATTGAGTACAATATTAGATCAAACAGAAGGATAGTTGAAACAGGAACAGTTTAGACCTCATGACCACAAATAAAGGAGCAGAAATAGGCCATTTGGCTCATTGAGTCTGCTCCACCAATTTCATCATGGCTGAACCAATTTTCCTCAAAGCACCATCTCCAGCCTTCTCTCCGTATCCATTCATGCCCTGTCCAGTCAAGAATCTATCAACCTCTGCTTTAAATATATATAAAGACTTGGTCTCCACAGCTGCCTATGGCAAAGAATTCCACATATTAACCACTCTCTGGCTAAAGAGGTTCTTCCTCACCTCTGCTCCAGCACCATGCCTCTCTAATCTGAGGCTGTGTACTCTGGTCTTAGGCTCTCCCGCCAAAGGAAGCATCCTCTCTACAGCCACAATATCAAGGCCATTCATCATTCAATAGATTTCAATGAGATCACCGCTCATTCTTCTGAATTGTAGTGAATACATGCCCAAAGCCATCAGACCTCTTCATATGACAAGCCATTCAAACCTGGAATCACTTTCACAAACTTCCTCTGAACCCTCGCCAGTCTCAGCATATTCTTTCTGAGATAAGGGGTGCAAAACTGCCCACAATACTCCAAGTGAGGCTTTCTAAAATCTCAACATTACATCCTTGCTTTTATATTCTAGTGCTCTTGAAATGAATGCTAACATTGCATTTTCCTTCCTCACCACAAACTCAACCTGCAAATTGACCTTTGGGGGATCCCTGCACATTGATTTTCAAGTCCCCTTGCACCTCCGTTTTTTCATTTCCTCTCCATTTAGAAAACAGTCAGCCCTTTTATTAGCAAACACGAGGAAATCTGCAGATGCTGGAAATTCAAGCAACACATACAAAATGCTGGTGGAACACAGCAGGCCAGGCAGCATCTATAGAGAGAAGCACTGTCGACGTTTCGGGCCGACACCCTCGGTCAGAACCCTTCCATTACTTCGACCAAAGTGCAAGCCCGAACACTTCCCAACATTGTATTCCATCTGCCATTTCTCTGCCCATTCTCCAAATCTGTTGCAGTCCCCTTATTCCCAAAATGCTTGTGGAATGCAACAGGCCAGGCAGCATCTATAGGAAGAAGTACAGTCGATGTTTAGGGCCAAAACCCTTCGTCAGGACTAACTGAAAGAAAAGATAGTAAGAGATTTGAAAGTGGGATGGGACGGGGAAGATCTGAAATGATAGAAGACCAGAGGGGGAGGGGTGAAGCTAAGAACTGGAAAGTTGATTGACAAAAGGGATACACAGCTGGTGAAGGGAAAGGATTATGGGATGGGAGGTGTAGGGAGAAAGAAAGGGGAGGAGAGCACCAAAGGGAGATGGAGAGCAGGCAAGGTGTGATTGTGAGAGGGACAGAGAGAGAAAATGAAAAAAGGGGGAGGGATGGGAAATAAATAAATAAATAAACAGATAGATAGATAGATAGATAGATAAATAAGGGATGCGGTATGAAGGGGAGGGGGGATTAACGGAAGTTAGAAAAATCAATGTTCTTGCCATCAGCTTGGAGGCTACCTAGACAGAATATAAGGTGTTGTTCCTCCAGCCCGAGTGTGGCTTCATCTTGACAGTACAGGAGGCCATGGATAGACATATCAGAATGGGAATGGGACATGGAATTAAAGTGTGTGGCCACTGGGAGATCCTACTTTCTCTGGCGGACAGAGTGTAGGCGTTCAGCATAACGGTCTCCCAGTCTGCGTCGGGTCACCTCACCTGGAGGTGACACTTCACCTGTGAGTCAGCTGGTGTGATATACTGCGTCCGGTGCTCCCAGTGCGGCCTTTTATTAGCCCCACCAGCCCCATTCTTCTGCCTGCTCTACATAACCCTGACTAATCCAGAAGCTTTCAAGTTCCACTTTACATATACCCAATGACCTGGACTCCATAGCTACTATGGCAATGAATTCACCACCTTCTGTCTAAAGAAATTCCTCCTCATCTCTGTTCTAAGAGACATCCACTCCAAGTCCACTCTGTCTAAACCCATCTAGCACCATAGCATGCCCACAACAAATTAACCCTAATCCGTGCATTTTCGGAATGTGGGAGGAAACCGGAACACCCACACGGCCACGGGCAGAATGTTGAAGCTCCTTCCTGGCGGAGTTGGGAATTGAAGCGTAATTGGTGATCGCCATCATGTAAAGCGCTGTACTACTGTACTGCCCACTTTAACTGGTTTCAGATGCAGGGACATAGATTCTGCCTGGCCTGCTGAGTTTCTCCACAGATTTTTTTGTGCTACTGACACATCCAAGCAACTGGTCTCAGCCCGAAACGTCGACTGTACTTCTTCCTATAGATGCTGCCTGGCCTGCTGCGTTCCACCAGCATTTTGTGTGTGTTGCTTGAATTTCCAGCATCTGCAGATTTCCTCATGTTTGCTCCCTTTAGTCCCACTCTTTGCCTGCTGCCAATCAGCCACTGCTGTATCCATGCAAGAATCTTCCCTGTAATATAATAGGCTCGTAACTTGAAAATCAGCCTCATATTTGTCACCTGGTCAAATGCCTTCTGAAAATCCAAAGACACATCATCAACCAGTTCTCCTTTGTCTTGTTTGTTCTTCAAAGAATTCCACCAAATTTGTCAGGCAATGTTTTTCCCTAGAGGAAACCATGTCGACAATGGCCTAATTTATCATGTGCCTCCAAGTATGCTGAGAACGCATCCTTAATAATTGACTCCATCATCTTCGCAACCACTGAGATCAGACTAACTGGCCTATAGTTATCTTTCTTCTGCCTCTACCATTTTGAAGAATGGTGTAACAATTTGGAATTTTCCAATCTTCCAGAACCATCCCAGAAACTAGCGATTGTTGAAAGATCATTACACATGCCTCCATGATCTCTTCCACCAACTCTTTCAGAACCTTAGGTTGTACACCTTCTCGTCCAGGTGACTTATCCATCTTCAGACATAGAAACATAGAAAGCCTACAGCCCACAAAGGCATGCCAAACGTCTTTTTACTATAGAAATTATCTACGGTTACCCAGAGCCCTCTATTTTTCTAAGCTCCATGTACCAATCCAGGAGTCTCTTGCTGACAGCCTATTCAATGCACACACCACCCTCTGCATAAAAAAACTTACCCCTGACATCTCCTCTGTACCTACCTACAAGCACCTTAAAGCTGTTCCCTCTCATTCTAGCCATTTCAGCCCGTTGAGAAAGACTCTGACTTTCCACATGATCAATGCCTCTCATCATCACCACTGTCAGGTCACCTCTCATCCTCCGCCACACAAGGAAAAAAGGCCGAGTTCACTCAACCTATTCTCATAAAGCATGCTTCCCAATCCAGGCAACATACTTGTAAATCTCCTCAGCACCCTTTCTATGGTTTCCACATCCTTCCTGTAGTGAGGCGACCAGAATTGAGCACAGTACTCCAAGTGGAGACTGACCAGGGTCCTATATAGCTGGAAATTCTCCCATTCCCATTGATGATGCAAAGATCATCAACAGAGGTTCAGCAATCTTCTCCCTCATCTCCCACAGTAGCCTGGGGTACATCTCATCCTGTCCCAGTGACTTGTCCAACTTGATGCTTTCCAAAACCTCCAGCACATCCTTTTTCTTAATATCTATAATCTCAAGCTTTTCAGTCCACTGTAAATCATCCCTACAATCACCAAGTTCCTTTTCCGTAGTGAATACTGAAGCGAAGTATTCATTAAGTACCTCTGCTGTCTCCTCTGGTTCCATACACACTTTTCCACTGTCACACTTGATTGGTCCTATTCTCTCATGTCTTTTCCTCTTGCTATTCACATACTTGTAGAATGCCTTGAAGTTTTCCTTAATTCTGTCCGCCAAGGCCTTCTCATGACTGCTTCTGGATCTCCTAATTTCATTCTTAATCTCCTTCTTGCTAGCCTTATAATCTTCAAAATCTCTATCATAACCTAGTTTTTGTACCTTTCATAAGCTTTTCTTATTGACTAGATTTACAATAGCCCTTGTACACCACGGTTCCTGTCCTCTACCATCCTGTCTCTTTGGAATGTAGCTATGTAGAACTCCATGCAAATGTCCCCTGAACGTTTGCAACAATTCTGCCGTATATTTCCCTGACAACATCTGTTTCCAATTTATGTTCCAAGTTCCTGCCTGGTAGCCTCATATTTCCCCTTACTCCACTTAAACTCTCTCCTAACTTGTCTGGTCCTACCCCTCTCCAATGCTATAGTAAAGGAGATAGAATGTGATCACTATCTCTAAAATGTTCTCCCACTGAGAGATCTGACACCTGACCAGATTCATTTCCCAATACCAAATCAAGTACAGCCTCTCCTCTTGTAGGCTTATCTACATATTGTGTCAAGAAACCTTCCTGAACATACCTACCAAACTCCACGCCATCTAAGCACCTTGCTCTGGGGAGATGCCAATCAATATCTGGGAAATTAAAATCTCCCATCATACCAACCCTGTTATTACACCTTTCCAGAATCTGTCTCCCTATCTGCTCCTCGATGTCCCTGTTACTATTGGGTGGTCTATGAAAAACACCCAGTAGAGTTATTGAGTCTTCCTGTTCCCAATCTCCACCCACAGAGACTCAGTAGACAACCCCTCAATGACATATCTTTTGTGTAGCCATGACACTATCTCGGATCAACAGTGCCATGCCCCCACCTCTTTTGCCTCCCTCCCTATCCTTTCTGAAACATATAAAGCCTAGCACTTGAAGTAGCCATTCCTGCCCCTGCACCATCCAAGTCTCTGTAATGGCCACAACTAATAGCTCCAGTTACTAATCCATGCTCTAAGCTCATCCGCTTTGTTCATAATACTCCTTGCAGTGAAATAGACACATCTCAAACCATCGGACTGAATACGTCCCTTCTCCATCACCTGCCTATCTTCCCTCTTGCACTTTCTACAAGTTTTCTCTATTTGTGAGCCAACCGCCTCTTCCTGCATTTCTTCTATTCAGTTCCCACCTCCCAGCAATTCCAGTTTAAACCCTCCCCAACAGCCTTTGCAAACTTCTCCATCACAATATTGGTCCCCCGGGATTCAAGTACAACCCGTCCTTTTTGTACAGGTCACGCCTGCCCCAAAAGAGGTCCCAATGATTCAGAAATCTCAATCTCTGCCCCCTGCTCCAATCCCTCAGCCATGCATTTATCCTCCACCTTATTCTACTCCTATACTCACTGTCATGTGGCACAGGCAGTAATCCTGAGATTACTACCTTTGTGGTCCTGCTTCTCAACTTTATTCCTAACTCCCTGTGGTCTGTTTTCAGGATCTCCTCCCTTTTCCTACCTATGTCATTGGTACCAATATATACCACAACCACTGTCTGTTCTCCTTCCCACTGCAGGATATCGTAGACGCAATCTGAAATATACCGGATCCTGGCACCTTGGAGGCAAACTACCATCCTAGTTTCTTTCTTGTTTCCACAGAATCGTCTGTCTGACTCCCTAACTATAGAGTCCCCTATCACTGCTGCCATCCTCTTCCTTTCCCTACCCTTCTGAGTCACAGGGCCAAACTCTGTGCCAGACGCGTGGCCAATGTTGCTTCCCCCAGGTAGGCCACCCCCCCCCCACCCACCAACAGTACTCAAACAGAATTAATTATTGTTCAGGCTGGACAGCCACAGGGTTACTCTCAAGTATCTGAGTCTTGCCCTTCCCTCTCCTGACTGTTACCCACTTATCTGTCTCCTGAAGCCTTGGTGTGACTACTTGCTATACTATCCATCTATCAGTTCCTTTCAGTTTCCCAAGAACCTTCTCTATAGTTATAGTTATAGTAACTTCACACATTCCATGCCCCCAATATCTGGAATTTCTACCATACTGTTAGTGTCTTACACCGTGAAGACTGATGCAAAATATTTATTCAGTTCGTCCTCTATTACATTGTTCCCCATTACTACCTCTCCAGCATTGTTTTCCAGTGGTCCAATATCCACTCTCATCTCTCTTTCACACTTTATGTGTAAGAATATTGATACTAGTTCCAACACTCTGACATTTGATGGGAACCGTTTAGCGAGGTATTAGGTCAAACAGAAGGACATTTGGACAGCTACACGGATGGGAACTGTTTACACCATAAGACCATGAGATATAGGAGCAGAAGCTGGCCATTCTGCCCATTGAGGCCTCTCTGCCATTCAATCGGGCTGATCTAATTCTTCCAGTCATCCCCACTCCCCACACCCCATACCTTTTGATGCCCTGGCTAATCAAGAACCTCTCTATCTCTGCCTTAAATATATCCAATGACCTGGCCTCCACAGCCGCTCATGGCAACAAATTCTACAGATTTACCACCTTCTGAATGAAGTAACTTCTCCGCATCTCAGTTCTAAAAGGACGTCTTTCAATCTTGAGGTCATGCTCTCTTGTCCTGGAGTCACCTACCATGTGAAATAACTGCTTTATCTAATCCTTTCAGGCCTTTGAATGTTCAGAATTTTCCATTAGATCCCCCCTCATTCTCCTGAACTCCAGGAAATACAGCTCAAAAGCTGCCAGATGTTCCTCATACGGGAACCCTTTCATTACTAGAATCATTCCCGTGAATCTTCTCTGAACCCTCTCCAATGTCATTATATGCTTTCTAAAATAAGGAGCCCAAAACTGCACACAATACTCCAAGTGTGGTCTCACAAGTGCCTTATAGAGCCTCAACATCACGTCCGTGCTCTTATGTTCTATACCTCTAGAAATGAATGTCAATATTGCATTTGCCTTCTTCACAACTGACTCAACCTGGAGGTTAACATTTCAGGTATTTTACACAAGGACTCCCAAGTCCCTTTACATCTCTGCATTTTGAATGCTCCACCCATCTATATAATAGTCTGCCTGTATATTTCTTCCACCAAAGTGCATGACTATATGCTTTCCAACATTGTATTTCAACATTAGTTTAGTGAGATATTAGGTCAAACACAAGGACATTTGGACAGGCACATGGACAGGAATGGTTTTAGTGAGATATTACATCAAACACAAGGACATTTGGACAGGAAGGGTTTAATGAGATATTAGTTCAAATACAAGGACATTTGGACAGGTACACGGACAGGAACAGTTCCATACAATATTACAAGATTAGAAGGAACTTGTTTTGCCAGAGAGTGGTGAATCTGTGGAATTCATTGTCACGGGCATCTGAGGAAGCAAAGTTGTTGTATGTATTTGAGGTGGAAGTTGATAAGTTCTTCATTAGTCAGGGTGTGAAAGTTTATTGGGGAGAAGACTGCTATGTAAAAGAAAAAAAGAGTCTACGCAGTGAACCTTGCAAGGATTCCATTTGTTAAGGTTACCTCTTTTTCCGCAAAGCCCAAGAGCATCATCCCAATTCAAGGCACAATAGTAGCATAGTCGTTAGCATGACGTTATTTCATTTTGGGGTGTTCTGGAGCTCGGAGTTCAATTACTGTACCATTCCATAAGGAGTTTGTAGGTTCTTCCAATGACAGTTATGATTTCCTCCAGGTGCTCTGGTTTCGTCACACATTCCAAAGATGTACTGGTTAGAATGTTAGTTGATTATTATAAATTGTACTATTATTCAGCTAGGGTTAAATAGATGGGAAACGGATTGCTGTGTTTCATGAGCTGAAAGGGCCTATGAGAGGAAGTAGGAATGCAGGGAGCCGAGTCTCTGTACATCTTCCCCCTGAAATGCTGGGTTCTCTCAAGGTCCTCTTATTTCCTCCCACAGTCCAAAGACGTAGTGGTAGGTTAGTTGGTCAGTGTAATAGTTGTACCGTCAGTAGGATAGGGTTAAATTGGGATTGTTGCGGTTTCTGGGTGGTGTGGTCAAATGGCCAGAAGGACCATTCAGTGTTGTTTCTCTAAATAAATAAAAAACACACACTCTCAACAGTTTAGGAACAGCTTCTTCATCTCCGCCATCAGATTTCTGAATGGTCCAAGATCCCGTGAACACTACCTCACTAAATGGCTCTTCTTGACATTATTGATTTATTTTGTATCTATTATTGTAACTTAGTCTATGTTTATGTGTATTGCATGGTATGGTTGCAGCAAATCAACAAATGTCAGTGATCATCAGCCTGATCCTCACCCACTTGTCCTGACCTATTTCCGAGGAGAAGGTCAAACTTACCTTCTGTCCAGTAAAAGGCCACGATATATTGGCCGAGGAAACATTGTTGAACAAAGTCTACCCAAACTAAGTCTTGAGCACTATGGCAATCCCAGACTCAGATAGGAAAGTTAAAAGCTCCACCATCACAAGCCTATACTTCTTGCAATCTCCCTGCTCTAATTTCTGTTGGTCATTGGGGCTTGCAGTACAGCACCAAAAAGGTGATAAGCAGAGAGCTAAAGAACACTACGGCACGGAAACAGACCATTCAGCCCATCTAGTCCATTCCAAAACCATTTGCCTACTTGCACTGGGACCATAGCCCTCCATACCCCTTCCATCCATGTACCTAACCAAACTTTGCAAATGGTTGACATTGAGCTTGCATGCATCACTTGTGCTGGTAGCTTCTTTCCACACTCTTACAACCCTCTGAGAAAAGAAATTTCACCTCATATGCTTCTTAAATGTCTCACCTTTTCAAGCTTAACCCATGACCTCTGGTTGAAGCACCACCCAACCTCAGTACAAAAAGCCTACTTGTATATACACAATCTATAACACTCATAGTGTAGCAAACTCCTATCAAATCTCCTTTAAATCTTCTACATCCTGAAGAATGCTGTCCTAACCCATTTAATCTATCTCAGGTCCACCAGGCGCGACAACATCCTTGTAAATTTACTCTGTACTCTTTCAACCTTGCTTACATCTTTCCTGTAGGCACGTAGGTAACCAAAATTGCTTACAATGCTCCAGATTAGGAGTTCATTATACAAGATTATACGAGTTGAACATAACATTCCATTTCCTGTACTCGGTACATTGAGTTATGAAGGCCAATGTGCCAAAAGCTTTCTTTCCGACCCTATCTACCTCTGACACTATTTTCAATGAAATATGTACCTCTATTCCCACTTCTACCACACTCCACAGTACGCTTCTCTTCTCTGTATAAGACCTTCCCTGGTTGGTCCTACTGAACTGCAACACCTTGCACTTGTTTGCATTAAATTCCACCTGACATTTTCAGCCCATTTTTCCAGCTGATCCAGATCCCTCTGCAAGCGTTGATAGAATTAACTCACTGTCCACTGCACCCCAATCTTTACTTCATCCATAAACGCGCTTATCCAGTTGACCACATTATCATCCAGATCATCAATATAGATGACAGACAACATTTGACCCAGCACCAATCCCTGCGCACACCATGAGCCACTGTCCTCCATTCAGAGAGGCAACCATCTGCTACCAGTCTCTGGCTTCTCCCACAAAACCAATGTCTAATCCAATTTACTACCTCATGCTGAATGCCGAGTCACTGAAGCTTTTTGACCAAACTCATATCCGGGACCTTCGCAAATGTCTTGCTGAAGTGGATGCAGTCAACACCCAGTGCCTCATCACACTGCGTAATGATCTGATCTAGATGAACAGTTTGCAAGAGAAGCTTTTCACTGTATCTACGTATATGTGTCAACCAATTCCGATACACCTCTCACTTAAACTGTGCCCTCACTGCATCATAACAGGTTCCTCTTGTCCATACCAAACACCCCATACAACCATATCCAGAACTTCATTTTATATCACTCCCACCATCGTCACAAGCACACTTTCAGTACCTCCCTCCACCCCACTCCCTACTTTCTGCAGGGATTGCTCTCTAGATGACTCCTTTGTCCAATATCAAGTTTTCTTCCTAAAAGTTTGCTGGAAATGCAATGGGCACTACAGTGTTGAAAGTGATCTTTGTTTTCATTTGTCTGCAGGTATGTATCGATGGCTGCAAAGCAGCTAACCCCAATTAAAAAAGGCAATATAAGATGGAACATTTCCGCCAGGGAAAACCACATGGAAAACGGAAGCAGAAGAAAAAAACGGGGGAGGGAGGATTCGTGAACAATGTAATTGACAAAGACGATTAATATGAAAACTATTTTCGGCAAGATGTTCAAACAGACCAGGCATTGGAAGCGCAGTGGGCAGGGATATAACCTTGACAAGGCACCCAGTTCCTGGAAAGCATAGAGACCAGCCTCCTTGATCGGAACTTAATTATCAAGGATAGCCAGGAAGTCAACCCTTAGCACCAGTGATGGAGCTGAGTGAAAAAGCTAGCTGGGTGTAAAAGATAGGACCTGCCATCAATGTATTAATTGAGCAATTGGTAAACTGAAAAATAAAGTTTTTCTTTGCAAAAGATCACAGTCTTAGCAGTGTCTGCTTACCTCTGTTAGTTCATGACCTTGGTGTGAAACATGACAGCACAAGTAGTGCAGACCACTTGGCCCCTCCAATCCTACCCCCATTCACCAGGCCCATGAATGATCTGTACCATAAGATCACAAGACTATAAGACATTGAAGCAGAAGAAGGCCATTTGGCCCATCAGGTCTGTTCCACCAGTCCATCCTGGTGACTTATTATCCCTCTCAGCTCCATTGTCTTGGCTTCTCCCTGTATCCTTTGACGTCCTGATTGATCATGGATCTATAAAGCTCTGCTTTAAATATACCCACCCCAGTAACCTGACCTCCGCAGCTGTCTGTGGCAATGAATTCCACAGATTCATCACCCTCTGGTGTAATAATTTCCTTACGTCCCCTCAGCCAGGTCTCAACTCCCCTTCTGCGCCAGTGGCCATTTTCCTCTCCTGCAAAATTCAATCACTGAACAACCTATCGCCCAACCTACAGCTGGTACTCAGCGAGAATGATTACTTTCAGGGTATCTCCTATCTTTTCCCATTGTGAAATATGCTCACCGATCTGTATCCAGTGTAGTCACCGATCCATAGAACAGGGTCGACCCATGACGTGCTGATTTAAACCAGACACCTCACTAATCAAATCCCTTCTGGCTGCACAATAGCCCTCTCCCACCCCCGCCGCCCCCCCCCCCCCAATCTCTGCACACCTGTATGACTTCTCTAAGATTCTGTTAAACACCACTATTGTTAATGGGCAAGTCTCTCTCTTATTTCCCACCTCCCTCAATTTAATATCTCCTATCACATTTCATCTCGTTCAGCTCTTTGCCTCTTCCACCTATCACCTCCCAGATTTTCACATCATTCTCTTTCTCCCCTACCCCCACCTGCCAGCTCCTTTTCTCCCCTCTTCCCATACCCTTTTGTTCCGGCTTCTGTCCTCTTCTTTTCCAGTCCTGATGAAGAGTCTCAGTTTGAAACACCGACCGTTCACTTCCATGCCTAGATGCTGCTTCCCTGCTGAGTTCCTCCAGCATCATGTGTGTGGCTTGAAAGTTCTGCAGAACCTTGTCAGTCTCTGCATAACTCACTGACCTATGAACTCAGTGCCCTGACTAAGATGATAAGGGGCATTGAACATGTGGATAGTCAGAGGCTTTTTCCCAGGGCTGAAATGGTTGCCACAAGAGGACACAGGTTTAAGGTGCTGGGGAGTAGGTACAGAGGAGTTGTCAGGGGTAAGTTTTCCACTCAGAGAGTGGTGAGTGCGTGGAATGGGCTGCCAGTAACAGTGGTGGAGGCGGATATTATAAGGTCTTTTAAGAGACTTTTGGATAGGTATATGGAGCTCAGAAAAATAGAGGGCTATTGGTAAGCCCTGTAATTTCTATAGTAGGGACATGTTCTGCACAACTTTGTGGGCGAAAGGGCCTGTATTGTGCTGTAGGTTTTCTATGTTTCTAATAAATACAAGCATGCTTTACCCTTCCTAGCCACCCTAGCAACCTGTGTAAGGAGCGATGGATTGGAACTGTCAGAACCCTCTGTATGGCAACACTGTTAATGGTTCTGGCAGTAACTGTTCACTCTCCCTTTTACATTTTGTCTCAAGAAGTGCCACACCTCACACTTCAATCCATAGTCATACAGACAGAAATGGCCCTTCAACCCAACTGTTCCAGATTTTTTTTTTTGCTTTCCTCCCTTCTTAAAGAATGGAGTGACGTTTGCTATCTTCCAGTCCTCTGGGACCATGCCAGAATCAAGTGATTCTTGAAGGATCATGACCAATGTATCCGTTATCTCTTCAGCAACCTCTCTCAGGACTCTGGGATGTTGTCCATCTAGCCCAGGTAACTTGTCCACCTTAAGACTTTTAAGTTTGCCTCGCACTTTTTCCTTCGTAATAGCAATGGCACTCACTCCTGCTTCCTGACACTCACAGACCTCCAGCACACTGCTAGTGTCTTCCACAGTGAAGTAAAGTAAAAAGTACTCATTAAGTTCATCTGCCACTTCTATGTTTCTGATTACTACCTCACCAGCATCATTTTCCTGTGGTTCAATATCAACTCTCACCTTCCTTTTACTCTTTATATAACTGAAAAAAAAATCTTTTGGTATCCTTCTTTATATTATTGGCTAGTAGGCCCTTACATTTCATCTTTTCCCATCTTATAGCTTTTTAGTTGCCTTTTGTTGGATTTAACTTCCCACTCACTTTTGCTACCTTATATGCCCTTCCCTTGACTTTTCGTAGTCCTTAACTTCATCAGCCATGGTTGACTACCTTAGCCATTTGAGAATTTTTTCCTCTGTGGGACTTATCTATCCTGTGCCTCGTGGACAATTCCCAAAATTTTCAGCCATCACTGCTTTGCCATCGTACACATCAGTATCCTCCTCCAATGCACCTGGGCAAGCTCCTCTCTCTCTCATGCCTCTGTAATTCCCTTTGTTCCATTGTGATACTGATACATGTGACTTATGCTTCTCCCTCTCAAACTGCAGGATGAATTCAATTGTATTATGATCACTGCCTCATAAGGGTTCTTTTATGTTAAACTCCCCAATAAGATCTGGGTTATTACACAACACCATAACGAAGATACCCTTTCCCTGAGTAGACTCATGAACAAGCTGCTTTAAAAAGCCATCTCATAGGCACTCAACATATTCTCCCTCTTGCGATTTGACACCAACCTGATTTTCCCAATCCCCTTGCATATTGAATCCCCCCATTACAATTATGTTGTTACCCTTATTACATGCCTTTTCCAGCTCCCTTTGCAAGCTCAACCCCACATTTTGGTTACTATTGGGAGGCCTGTATATGATCTCCATAATTTTTTTTACCATTGCAATTTCTTAACTCTGCCCACAAAGATTCAACATTCTCTGACTGTATGTCACCTCTTTTTAAAGATGTAATTTTGTCTCTTGCCAACAGAGCCACACTACGGCATGCGTGTTCCTGCCTGTCCTTTTGATACAAAGTATATCCTTTGATGCTAAGCTCCCAACTATGGTCTTCTTTCAGCCATGACTTAGTGATACCCATAGTGTCATACTGACCAATCCCTAATTGCACCACGAGTTTGTCCACCTTATTTCGATTACTATGCATATTTAAATACAGCACCTTCAGTCCTGCATTCTTTGCCCTTTTGAATTTTGCCTCTGTGGTACAATTTAACTCTTTGTTCTGTTTGCACTTGTACCCAATCATTGGCTTGTCCTTCCTTACGTTCATGTTACACGCATCATCTACTTGTAAACCTGTTGGCTCATCCTCAGCTCCATCATCCTGGTTCCCATCACCCTGCCATATTATATTAAACCATATTTTATTAACGTGCTGGTGCGTGGCCAAGTGGTTAAACCATTGGTCTAGTGATCTGAAGGTCGCTAGTTCGAGCCTCAGCTGAGGCAGCGTGTTGTGTCCTTGATCAAGGCACTGAACCACACATTGCTCTGCAACGACACCAGTGCCAGGCTATATCAGCCCTTGCCCTTCCCTTGGACAACATCGTTGGCGTGGAGAGGGGAGACTTGCAGTATGGGCAACTGCTGGTCTTCCATACAACCTTGCCCAGGCCTTAGTCAACATCTAAATCGATGGACAGCCGAAGAAGATATTAAACCATTCCCAACGGCGCTAGTAAAATTTACAGCTTTACTATCCTACCTACCTATAATACCACTTTCAAGGAATTATAGATGTATCTGCATTCCCAGATCACCCTGTTCTACCACACTCGTCAGTACGCTACCGCTCACCGTGCAAGTCCTACCTGGTTTGTCAATGAATTTAAATTTGAATGAATTTGAGAGTGGCTCAGTGGCTCAGTCCTCTGTCAATGGTTCTCTGTTTTCCAGTGGTCCAATATCCACTCTCATCTCTCTTTCACACTTTATGTGTAAGAATATTGATACTAGTTCCAACACTCTGACATTTGATGGGAACCATTTAGCGAGGTATTAGGTCAAACAGAAGGACATTTGGACAGCTACACGGATGGGAACTGTTTACACCATAAGACCATGAGATATAGGAGCAGAAGCTGGCCATTCTGCCCATTGAGGCCTCTCTGCCATTCAATCGGGCTGATCTAATTCTTCCAGTCATCCCCACTCCCCACACCCCATACCTTTTGATGCCCTGGCTAATCAAGAACCTCTCTATCTCTGCCTTAAATATATCCAATGACCTGGCCTCCACAGCCGCTCGTGGCAACAAATTCTACAGATTTACCACCTTCTGAATGAAGTAACTTCTCCGCATCTCAGTTCTAAAAGGACGTCTTTCAATCTTGAGGTCATGCTCTCTTGTCCTGGAGTCACCTACCATGTGAAATAACTGCTTTATCTAATCTGTTCAGGCCTTTGAATGTTCAGAATTTTCCATTAGATCCCCCCTCATTCTCCTGAACTCCAGGAAATACAGCTCAAAAGCTGCCAGATGTTCTTCATACGGGAACCCTTTCATTACTAGAATCATTCCCGTGAATCTTCTCTGAACCCTCTCCAATGTCATTATATGCTTTCTAAAATAAGGAGCCCAAAACTGCACACAATACTCCAAGTGTGGTCTCACAAGTGCCTTATAGAGCCTCAACATCACGTCCGTGCTCTTATGTTCTATACCTCTAGAAATGAATGTCAATATTGCATTTGCCTTCTTCACAACTGACTCAACCTGGAGGTTAACATTTCAGGTATTTTACACAAGGACTCCCAAGTCCCTTTACATCTCTGCATTTTGAATGCTCCACCCATCTATATAATAGTCTGCCTGTATATTT
Source organism: Hemitrygon akajei (assembly GCF_048418815.1). Taxonomy (NCBI): domain Eukaryota; kingdom Metazoa; phylum Chordata; class Chondrichthyes; order Myliobatiformes; family Dasyatidae; genus Hemitrygon; species Hemitrygon akajei. Next base: position 8,695,689 of record NC_133130.1, read on the forward strand.
CTTCCACCAAAGTGCATGACTATTTGCTTTCCAACATTGTATTTCAACATTAGTTTAGTGAGATATTAGGTCAAACACAAGGACATTTGGACAGGCACATGGACAGGAATGGTTTTAGTGAGATATTACATCAAACACAAGGACATTTGGACAGGTACACGGACAGGAACAGTTCCATACAATATTACAAGATTAGAAGGAACTTGTTTTGCCAGAGAGTGGTGAATCTGTGGAATTCATTGTCACGGGCAGCTGAGGAAGCAAAGTTGTTGTATGTATTTGAGGTGGAAGTTGATAAGTTCTTCATTAGTCAGGGTGTGAAAGTTTATTGGGGAGAAGACTGCTATGTAAAAGAAAAAAAGAGTCCACGCAGTGAACCTTGCAAGGATTCCATTTGTTAAGGTTACCTCTTTTTCTGCAAAGCCCAAGAGAATCATCCCAATTCAAGGCACAATAGTAGCATAGTCGTTAGCATGACGTTATTTCATTTTGGGGTGTTCTGGAGCTCGGAGTTCAATTACTGTACCATTCCATAAGGAGTTTGTAGGTTCTTCCAATGACAGTTATGATTTCCTCCAGGTGCTCTGGTTTCGTCACACATTCCAAAGATGTACTGGTTAGAATGTTAGTTGATTATTATAAATTGTACTATTATTCAGCTAGGGTTAAATAGATGGGAAACGGATTGCTGTGTTTCATGAGCTGAAAGGGCCTATGAGAGGAAGTAGGAATGCAGGGAGCCGAGTCTCTGTACATCTTCCCCCTGAAATGCTGGGTTCTCTCAAGGTCCTCTTATTTCCTCCCACAGTCCAAAGACGTAGTGGTAGGTTAGTTGGTCAGTGTAATAGTTGTACCGTCAGTAGGATAGGGTTAAATTGGGATTGTTGCGGTTTCTGGGTGGTGTGGTCAAATGGCCAGAAGGACCATTCAGTGTTGTTTCTCTAAATAAATAAAAAACACACACTCTCAACAGTTTAGGAACAGCTTCTTCATCTCCGCCATCAGATTTCTGAATGGTCCAAGATCCCGTGAACACTACCTCACTAAATGGCTCTTCTTGACATTATTGATTTATTTTGTATCTATTATTGTAACTTAGTCTATTTTTATGTGTATTGCATGGTATGGTTGCAGCAAATCAACAAATGTCAGTGATCATCAGCCTGATCCTCACCCACTTGTCCTGACCTATTTCCGAGGAGAAGGTCAAACTTACCTTCTGTCCAGTAAAAGGCCACGATATATTGGCCGAGGAAACATTGTTGAACAAAGTCTACCCAAACTAAGTCTTGAGCACTATGGCAATCCCAGACTCGGTTAGGAAAGTTAAAAGCTCCACCATCACAAGCCAATACTTCTTGCAATCTCCCTGCTCTAATTTCTGTTGGTCATTGGGGCTTGCAGTACAGCCCCAAAAAGGTGATAAGCAGAGAGCTAAAGAACACTACAGCATGGAAACAGACCATTCAGCCCATCTAGTCCATTCCAAAACCATTTGCCTACTTGCACTGGGACCATAGCCCTCCATACCCCTTCCATCCATGTACCTAACCAAACTTTGCAAATGGTTGACATTGAGCTTGCATGCATCACTTGTGCTGGTAGCTTCTTTCCACACTCTTACAACCCTCTGAGCAAAGAAATTTCACCTCATATGCTTCTTAAATGTCTCACCTTTTCAAGCTTAACCCATGACCTCTGGTAGAAGCACCACCCAACCTCAGTACAAAAAGCCTACTTGTATATACACAATCTATAACACTCATAGTGTAGCAAACTCCTATCAAATCTCCTTTAAATCTTCTACATCCTGAAGAATGCTGTCCTAACCCATTTAATCTATCTCAGGTCCACCAGGCGCGACAACATCCTTGTAAATTTACTCTGTACTCTTTCAACCTTGCTTACATCTTTCCTGTAGGCACGTAGGTAACCAAAATTGCTTACAATGCTCCAGATTAGGAGTTCATTATACAAGATTATACGAGTTGAACATAACATTCCATTTCCTGTACTCGGTACATTGAGTTATGAAGGCCAATGTGCCAAAAGCTTTCTTTCCGACCCTATCTACCTCTGACACTATTTTCAATGAAATATGTACCTCTATTCCCACTTCTACCACACTCCACAGTACGCTTCTCTTCTCTGTATAAGACCTTCCCTGGTTGGTCCTACTGAACTGCAACACCTTGCACTTGTTTGCATTAAATTCCACCTGACATTTTCAGCCCATTTTTCCAGCTGATCCAGATCCCTCTGCAAGCGTTGATATACTTAACTCACTGTCCACTGCACCCCAATCTTTACTTCATCCATAAACGTGCTGATCCAGTTGACCACATTATCATCCAGATCATCAATATAGATGACAGACAACATTTGACCCAGCACCAATCCCTGCGGCACACCACGAGCCACTGTCCTCCATTCAGAGAGGCAACCATCTGCTACCAGTCTCTGGCTTCTCCCACAAAACCAATGTCTAATCCAATTTACTACCTCATGCTGAATGCCGAGTCACTGAAGCTTTTTGACCAAACTCATATCCGGGACCTTCGCAAATGTCTTGCTGAAGTGGATGCAGTCAACACCCAGTGCCTCATCACACTGCGTAATGATCTGATCTAGATGAACAGTTTGCAAGAGAAGCTTTTCACTGTATCTACGTATATGTGTCAACCAATTCCACTACACCTCTCACTTAAACTGTGCCCTCACTGCATCATAACAGGTTCCTCTTGTCCATACCAAACACCCCATACAACCATATCCAGAACTTCATTCTTTGTCATTTCCACCATCATCACAAGCACACTTTTAGTTCCTCCCTCCACCCCACTCCTTACTTTCTGCTGGGATTGCTCTCCAGATGTCTCCCTTGTCCATTATCAAGTTTTCTTCCTAAAGTTTGCTGGGAATGCCATACAGTGTTGAAAGTGATCTTTGTTTTCATTTGTCCGCAAGCTTGTGTTGATGGCTGCAGAGCGGCCAACCCCAATGAGAAAAGGCAATATGAGATGGAATATTTCCGCTGAGGAAGACCACTAGAAGAAGAGAAGAAAAAAAAGAAGAAAAAAAGGGGAAGAGAGGAACTGAGAATGAAATAATTGACTATGACGATTAATATGAAAACAATTTTCACAAGATTTTCAAATGGACCAAGCATTGGGCAGGGATATAACCTTGACAAGGGGACCAAGCTCTTTGAAAGCATAGAGACCAACCTCCTTGATCGGAACTTAATCATCAAGAGATAGCCAGGAAGTCAACCCTTAGCACCAGTGATGGAGCTGAGTGAAAAAGCTAGCTGGGTGTAAAAGATAGGACCTGCCATCAATGTATTAATTGAGCAATTGGTAAACTGAAAAATAAAGTTTTTCTTTGCAAAAGATCACAGTCTTAGCAGTGTCTGCTTACCTCTGTTAGTTCATGACCTTGGTGTGAAACATGACAGCACAAGTAGTGCAGACCACTTGGCCCCTCCAATCCTACCCCCATTCACCAGGCCCATGAATGATCTGTACCATAAGCTTTAAATGTACCCAGCCCAGTAACTTGACCTCCGCAGCTGTCTGTGGCAATGAATTCCACAGATTCACCACCATCTGGTGCAAGAATTTCCTTACGTCCCCTCAGCCAGGTCTCAATTCCCCTTCTGCGCCAGTGGCCATTTTCCTCTCCTGCAAAATTCAATCACTGAACAACCTATCGCCCAACCCACAGCTGGTACTCAGCGAGAATGATTACTTTCAGGGTATCTCCTATCTTTTCCCATTGTGAAATATGCTCACCAATCTGTATCCAGTGTAGTCACCGATCCATAGAACAGGGTCGACCCATGACGTGCTGATTTAAACCAGACACCTCACTAATCAAATCCCTTTTGGCTGCACAATAGCCCTCTCCCACCCCCCCCAATCTCTGCACACCTGTATGACTTCTCTAAGATTCTGTTAAACACCACTATTGTTAATGGGCAAGTCTCTCTCTTATTTCCCACCTCCCTCCATTTAATATCTCCTATCACATTTCATCTCGTTCAGCTCTTTGCCTCTTCCACCTATCACCTCCCAGATTTTCACATCATTCTCTTTCTCCCCTACCCCCACCAGCCAGCTCCTTTTCTCCCCTCTTCCCATACCCTTTTGTTCCGGCGTCTGTCCTCTTCTTTTCCAGTCCTGATGAAGAGTCTCAGTTTGAAACACCGACCGTTCACTTCCATGCCTAGATGCTGCTTCCCTGCTGAGTTCCTCCAGCATCATGTGTGTGGCTTGAAAGTTCTGCAGAACCTTGTCAGTCTCTGCATAACTCACTGACCTATGAACTCAGTGCCCTGACTAAGATGTTAAGAGGCATTGATCATGTGGATAGTCAGAGGCTTTTTCCCAGGGCTGAAATGGTTGCCACAAGAGGACACAGGTTTAAGGTGCAGGGGAGTAGGTACAGAGAAGATGTCAGGGGTAAGTTTTTCACTCAGAGAGTGGTGAGTGCGTGGAATGGGCTGCCAGCAATGGTGGTGGAGGCAGATATGATAGGGTCTTTTAAGAGGCTTTTAGAAAGGTACTTGGTGCTTAGTAAAATGGCTATAGGAAAGCCTACTAATTTCTAAGGTAGGGACATGTTCTGCATAACTTTGTGGGCCAAAGGGCCTTTATCGTGCTGTAGGTTTTCTATGTTCTTATGAAATAAGTAGTGCAAAAATAGAAAGAAAAAAGCAGTAAGGTAGTGTTCAGTGGTTCAATGTCCATTCAGAAATTGGATGGCAGAGGGGAAGAAGCTGTTTCTGAATCGTTGAGTGTGCCAGCACCGGCAGTCACACACATCATCATGCACTCAGTACTAACCTCCCGAAGCTGCAGGTCCTTCTGTAGAATAACACTCCTAACCACTGGCTTTCCCTCAATGCAGCACATACTCAACACCACCCACTCACCATCAACCTCTCCCTCAGCACTGACCCACCACCCACATTCCAGCACCTCCCCCACATCCCCACATGTTCACCACATTCTGAGTGAGCAGATTTCCCATCTCAGTCTCAGCCTGAGATGTGACCCCTTGTTCTTGCACTTGCAGCTCAAGTTAACATCCTCTGGCCAGATTAGGTACACTCTTCCTCATCCTTCTAAATGCCAAGAGAATACAGGCGTGGGTGACTTACATCCTGGGAAGTAAGCAAGTGACTGCTGAACAAGGACAGTCAGTTCCCCTGCCACACCACCTGTGGCTTAACTTCATAAGGAGCTCGGGGAAATTTACCATGTCACCAGACTCTCGCAAATTTCTGAGAATGTACCACGAAGAGCATTCTAACTGGTTGCATCACCGACTGGTATGGAGGGGCCAATGCACAGGATTGCTTTAAGTCGAAAACAGTTGTAGACTCAGTCTATCTGCACTACTTATTTTGTAACTCATAGTAATTTTATGTCTTTGTACTGCACTAATGACACAGAAGGTTAGAGAGCTATGGGTAACCGTAGGTAATTTCTTAAGTACATGTTTGACACAGCATTGTGGGCCGAAGGGCCTGTATTATGCTGTAGATTTTCTATGCTTAACAGGAAGGAGTCAATAACCCGACTGGGTGTTTTTTATAGACCACCAAATAGAAACAGAGACATCGAGGAACAGAAAAAGAGAAACAGATTCTGGAAAGGTGTAATAATAACAGAACTGTTGTTGTGGGAGATTTTAATGCATAAATATGACCTTCATGGAAGAGTCATCAGAAGAAAACCCTTCCTGCGTCCTCACCAGAAAATTCAGGGTTAGAAGTTAGCAAAGAACATCTAAACAAGCCTGATGCATTGTGGAAACAAGTCCTGTGGACTGATGAAGTTAAAACAGAATTTTTTGGCCGCAATGAGCTGTGTTCTCCTCTGGTCCATGTGCCTCGCCCAGCCCAGGAGTACTTTGCCCAGCCCGGTGCTGGGGTTCCCTCATCCGGTGCTGGGGTTCCCTTGTCCCATCCAGGAGTCTCTCATCCTGTCCTGTGCCTCTCCTCGTCCTGTAGCCATGTCTTGTCCTCGCTGGGTTGTGGAGTCCGAGCCCGAGTCAAGTCCCAGGTTCTGGGTCCTTGTCCAGTCTCTGGCTTGGAGTCCAAGTCCAGGCTCCTAGTTCCCAGTTCCGTGTCCTGGTTCCGCTAGCCTTGTCAAGTCCAAGCCCAGGGCTGGAATCCTTGTCTCGTCCAGAACCTGTGTCGTGTCCAGCGTCCTTTCTTCCCCAATTTCCTTGCTTCCTTCTCACATCTAGTCCTGTTCCTGGTAGTTCAGTGTCTGTGTCGTGCATTTGGGTCCACTCCCAACGCCCCTCCATATGACAGAACAGTCCAACCAGACTTGGACCCAGCGACACAGACACTGTCGTTTAACACTCGCTATCCTCTCTCCTGTTGAATGACCCCCAATCACCTGTGTCACCCATAGTCTTGGGAAGCATTTTGGGTTGCCAGGAGGCTCCCATAGAGTGGGGATACTGTCATGGTCCGGCTCATGAACTCCGCATTCTGGTTCACGGTCCGGTCCGTGTTCCTTAATCCCGGTTTTCCGGCTTTCCCCAGTTTCTGTTGAGGCAGCTGATTCTCGTTTGGACTGGTTTCATAAATAGCATCAGGATTCAGCCTCTGGCTGCAGGATTGTTCCTGTCCTAACTCCCTGTCTGTATCCCTTCCCTTCATCTTCCTCCTGGAGTTTTGCCTCGCCTCACCTTGCTTTCCCTTGCCTGGAGCCTTGCCTCGCCTCGCCTGTGTTTGGAGCCTCGCCCTGTTTGGAACTGTCTGTCTGTGTCCATGCCTTCGCTAGGTAGATCCAGCCATTTTGCCTCTACCCAGTGCTATCGTGTTTGCTGTTGTGTGCTGGGGCAGCAGGCTGAGGGTAGCAGACACCAACAGAATCAAAAAACTCATTTGTAAGGCCAGTGATGTTGTGGGGGTGGAAATGGACTCTCTGACGGTGGTGTCTGAAAAGAGGATGCTGTCCAAGTTGCATGCCATCTTGGACAATAACTCCCATCCACTCCATAATGTATTGGTTAGGCACAGGAGTACATTCAGCCAGAGACTCATTCCACCGAGATGCAACACTGAGCATCATAGGAAGTCATTCCTACCTGTGGCCATCAAACTTCACAACTCTTCCCTTGGAGTGTCAGACACCCTGAGCTAATAGGCTGTTGCTGGACTTATTTCCACTTGTCACAATTAACTTAATATTATTTAATTATTTATGGTTTTATATTGCTATATTTCTTCACTATTCTTGGTTGGTGTGGCTGTAAAGAAACCCAATTTCCTGAGGGATCAATAAAGTATGTCTATCTGTCTGTCTGTCTGTCCATGTGCCTCGCCCAGCCCAGGAGTAGATGTGAGAAGGCTTAATAGAGATGGTGATAGCCCCCTGACTAACCAAACTTAAGAAATTTCATTTGGGTAGATGCTGCACTATATGTCCCGTTACAAATCAGTACCCTGAAATAACAAACGGTACACAACATATGATTAACAAAATGCTGGTGGAACACAGCAGGCCAGGCGGCATCTATAGGGAGAAGCACTGTCGACGTTTCGGGCCGAGACCCTTCATCAGGACTAACCGAAAGGAAAGATAGTAAGAGATTTGAAAGTAGTGGGGGGAGGGGGAAATGCGAAATGATAGGATTTCATCATTTCAGAAACTGTCTGTGCACGCAAAGTTGGAGCTCACGCAGTTCAACGGTTCTTCTTCTACCAGCGATCTCCCCTGAGCATCGCCAACCTTCGGACTCCTGCTCCGAGTCCACCCTGTCCGGCGGCCTACCAAATTTCTCCATTAATGTCTTCTCTCTTCATCTCTCTCTCTCTCTCCCTGTGGCAAAAACCCATGAAATCAACTGCTTCCAGAATCACAAGACACAGCCACATTTCTCCCATTGGATAGCCACTGAATTCCAAAGTCCCGTTATCTCTACTAATAACACAGACGTTGCTGCTACAGAGAAACCATGACCTTAACAGTGGAACATTACATAGAAGGCCATAGTAGTGAAACCTTACAGCATGTTACAGTCAGATCTATCAGTATTACAGTGGAGTAAAGGGGATTACAGAGGCATCTGAGAGGATTTGTTTAAAGTTGAGTAGAAGGTGCAGGAAAGATACATTCCAAAGATGAAAATGGGAGGACAAGACAACCATAGCTGACAAGGGAATCACAATGACAGCATAAAAGCAAAAGAGATTGGCACATATCGAAGAAGAATTGACCATTCTCAGAACTCGCAATCAATCTTCGTTAACAAAAGTTCTCTCTCCCAACCTTGTTTAATCTTTAGTGAGAAGTTATCTTCTTGTAGTAAAAGTAAATTATAAATTATACCAATAGAACCTCTTACTAAAGGATTCATATTTAAAATAGTATCCAACTGATCAGATTCTTGCATATATGGAAACTTAGAGAAGTATTTTTGTAAAAAAATTTCTAACCTGAAAATATTGCAAATAGTGTGTATGAGAGAGAGAATATTTGCTAATTAACTCTTCAAAAGTCATCAATCGACCATTACAAAATAAATCTGCAAAAAAGATCCCCTTATTTCTCTATAGTAGAAAAATAGGATCAGTTTTTGAAGGTTTAAATACAAAAATCGATATAGAGAGCTAGACAATTTAAATTGTTTAAAATTTTTTAAAAATTGTGAAACTGAAACCAAATCCATAAGGACTGTTTAATAACAGGGTAGAGAATTAAATTTGGAATTTTAGAGAGTTGTAAAGGTAATGGAGCTTCTAATAATGAGGTTAAATGAAATTGTTTAATAGCTTTTAATTCCAAATCAATCCAAGCTGGATTTTGGCTCTTGTTGAGCCAATATAGCCAAAAACATAATTGTCGAATATTAACAGCCCAATAATACAATCTTAAATTAGGAAGTGCACGTCCACCATCTTTTTTAGATTTTTGTAAATGATACTTATTAATTCCTGGTCTTTTACTGTTCCGAATAAAGGACAAAATAATAGTCAATTTGATCAAACATTTTTTTTGTTAAAAATATAGGTATATTTTGAAAAATATATAAAAATCTAGGTAAAATCATCATTTTCATGGCATGGATACTACCAATTAAAGAAAGTGTAAGTGAGTTCCATCTAGAAAATAATTGTTTCATAAAGGCCATTAAAGGAACTACATTAGCCTTATAAAGATCTTTATATTTTTTAGTAATTATAATACCTAAATATTCTAAAGAATTAACAATTATAAATGGAATATCGTTATATATGAAACAGGAGCATTTATTGGAAACAATTCACTTTTATTTAAGTTAAGTTTATATCCTGAAAATTTTCCAAAATCATTTAGTATTTCCAGAAGATTAGGAATAGATTCTTCAGGGTTTGAAATATAAAACCAAAGATCATCTGCATAAAGGGTGTTACGTACCCGTGGGTATTTTGTACTTGTCACGTGACAGTGGTGTTGAAGCTATACTGGACTTAAGGTAGTGGTCTTGTGATGGTGGAGTGACGTCATTTTCCTGCCAGTAGAGGTCATGTGATAGGTATTTTTACAGGGTATAAAAGGAGGACCCCTCCCTGTGAGGAGGAGCAGTTCGTGGCTGGATTTGCCATTTTGATTCCATGCCACTGCGTGGTCCAATATTATGACGCAGTTTGGTTGTACAATGGAGTTTTATTTCATGCCTACAGTTGAAAAGGTCATTGCCGGCAGTTTCTTTATAATACGGCCAGTTAAAAATCAGTGGAGAGTGAAGATCGGAGTTTGGCAGCTAAAAGATCGAGGGAAGTCGATTTCGACGGTGAAACCGGTTCGACCTTGTTTGATCCTCATTCGGAAGGAATTCGTTGGCTGTCCCTATGTTAATCCCTGCAAAATGTAGCAGAAAGGGTTTGGGTACAGTTCTGTCAAGGAAAGGTCAGTGCCTTTAAGCCGTTTCATTTTCATCTTCATAAAGTCTCCGGGGAAAAGTATAGTTCAATTGGGAACCGCAACAACACGACGTGAAAGAGAATTTAAATCATCTAAGAAGTCTCTCCTTTAATGGACTGTAAGCATTTTGAACTTTTGCAGTACTACTTTGAAGAACTGTTTTCGCAACATCGCTTTAAGAACTGTTTTCGCTTTATTCCTTTAAGAACTGTTTAAGCTGCTGCACAGCAGCTGATTTCCGGTTACAATAGTTGTTTGTTTACTTTTGGGGGTTTGTTTTTCAGTGTTTAATAAACGTTTTGTTTGTTATAAAAACACCTGCTTCACTTATATATTTATTGTTGCTGAATCCGTAACAAGGGAAATCTGATATATATAGTCCCATTTATAGAGATACCATGAATATTTTTAGCTTCATGAAGTGTTATGGCCAAAGGCTCCAGTACAAGATTAAATAATAAAGGGCTTGATGGACATCGCTGTCTAGTACCTGGTGAAAGTGAAAAATAAGAGTACCTAAGATTATTCATAATAGCAGTAGCAGTAGGATTCTTATAGATCATTTGAATCCATCTGTTAAAATTATTACCAAAACCAATCTTTTTGAATACCTTTAACAGATATGTCCACTCTATCAAAAGCCTTTTCTGCGTCGAGAAATAACACATTGGGTTTTCTTAGATAGTGAAGAATATAGAAAGTTCATCAGTCTCCAAACATTTGAGAAAGAGTTACGGCCTTTAATAAAGCCTGTTTGATGCATAGAAATAATTGTAGTTAAAAAGTAATTCCAAAACTGTTAGCCGTAATCTTAGAAAGAATTGTGCATCCACATTTAGTAATGAAATAGATCTATATGATGAACATCCAGTAGGATCTTTCTCTTTCTGAAGGATTAAGGAAACAGAAGCTTCATAAAAAGAAGGTAAATTACCCTTCTCAAAAGATTCATGAAATATTTCCAAAAGATAAGAAGAAAGTAATTTTTCAAAATTTTTGTAAAAGCCTACTGAATAGCCATCAAGTCCAGGAGCATTACCTGATTGCATTGACAACATAGCTTTCTGAATTTCATGCTCAATAATTGGAGCATCAAGCATCTGTTGATATTCAGCAGTAATTTGGGGAAATTTAATCTTATGTAAAAAACATTTAATACAAAAAATCTACGAAACTGGAACCAAATTTTTAAAGTATGTTTAACAAAAGTGTTCAGAGCTTGTCTACCTATTCTGGAGAGCAAAAACGGAAGGGGAGCTCCTAATAAAGAAGCTAACAAAAACCCCATTACTGAATTTTCCTTCAACTGTAACCATGAAGGGCAAATTTGATCATCTATATCATAAATCCATAAAGTAATATAACAAATATTAATTGCCCAATAATAAAGTCTAAAGTTTGGTAAGACCAGTCCTCCATCTTTTTTTAGTTTTTGCAATAAAAGTTAATTCACTCTAGAGCTCTTATTATTCCAAACATAAGACAAAATCAGAGTATCTATTTTATCAAAAAATGTTTCTTTTTTAAACCATCAACTTTGGATAAGGATTTTTTAACATGGAAAACTAAGGAAATAAAAACCTTTTTAGATTTGTTTTTACAGGACTGTTTAATGTCCTTTTTGCAGTTAATGGATAAATATGACATCTCTAATACACATTTTTTCAGATCATTACAGGTTAGGAATTTTTTACGCGATTTTTTACCGAATTACCCCTTGGCCTGCTCTTTAAATTTGGCTTATGCTATTTTTCAGCTTAAGCCTTTTCAAAAACGATTAATAGCTATCATTTATAAACAGTTAATGAATGCTCGCATGATGCCTGATGATAGGGTTCAACGCATCTGGGAAATAGAACTACAACATTCACTTTCAGATAATCAATGGAGTAAAATTTATTACCTAGTCAATAATTCATCTATCTGTGCACGCCATACCTTAACTTAGATTAAGATAGTACACAGGGCCTATATGTCCCAAGATAAATTGGTGCATAGTTTTCCTAATATAAGCCCTATTTGTGACAGATGTAACACAGAAGTGACTACTCTAACTCATATGTTTCGGTCATGTGTAAGCTTAAATAATTTTTGGAGGGATGTGTTTGGAATATGATCTAAAGCTATAGATATGGATGTTCAACCCAATTCACTTACAGCAATTTTTGGAATTATTCCAGAGGAAGCAAGCAAAGTGTCTGCTTCCACTCAACATGTGATAGGCCTTTTCAATTTTACTGGCTAGGAGAGCTATCTTGCTATACTGGAAAGACTCTAACCCACCTACTGTTTATTATTGGCTCTCCTCCATTATCTCATGTCTAAGCTTGTAGAAAAGTCGAAGCCGGACATTTGATACATCTTTTAATTTTGAACAAGTCTGGCGAACCTTTATTCAATATTTGCACATGATTTAAATTATTTTTTATTTATTTATTTTTCCTTATTCTCTTTAGGGAAAATCCTTCTGTGTGAAGGTTCGGAGATGACTGGAAGGATGCTTTACTTTTCTCTTTCTCTTTTTTCTAATTTTATCCTCAAATGGACTGCCCAATCTTTCTTTTCCTTTTCTTTTGTTTTAGTTTAGTTAGTGGTGTTTTTTCCCCCCATTATCAAATAAAATTTCCAATTTTTTTTATGAGTGTTATGAGGAGTTGCAGTTTTTTGACTATATTGTATATATAACAGCGTACCATTTTACCTATCTTATTTTGACAATATATACTTTCTGTTTCTTTATTGCTGTTTATATGTCTTTTGTATTATCTGTTTGCTAAACTTCTCTTCTGATTTGTATATTTTTTATTGGAAAATCAATAAAAAGATTGAAATGAAAAAATCATTCATTTTAGAGGAATCTGCAGGAAATTGAGATTTACAAAAATCAGAATAAAAATCCTGAAAAAATATTATTAATGTCTTCATGTTTACTTACTGAATCCCCATTATCTTTACAAATCTTTAAAATTTGTCTTTTAGCCCTAGCTGCCCTTAACTGGGAAGCTAAGAGCTTATTATTTTTATCCCCAAAAATATAAAACTGACTTTTCAAGTTAAGTAAATATCCTTCAATAGGATAAGTTAATAATAAATTACGTTGTGATTGTAATTCCACTCTTTTAAACAAATCAATATTTGGAAAGGTTGCATTGATGTTATCTAAATTTTTAATTTTTTTAGAAATTTTATCTAATTCCATTCTTGTCTGTTTCTTCAGTTTAGCTATATATGAAATCATCTGAGCATGTAAATAAGCTTTTAATGTATCCCAAATCACTAACTTTGAAATGTTTCCTGTATTATTAAGGAGATAAAACTCCGTTACCTGAGTTTCAATAAACTCAACAAATTCTGAACTTTGTAACCGATGTTCTGGGAAGCACCAAAGTGGTCTTGTAGAAGCATCATCTTTCAGTTCAAATACTAGGTTTAAAGGAGCATGATCAGAGATAACAATTGCATCATTTTCATATTTCTGAACATTAAATAGAAGTCGAGGGTCACTGTCCCCTAGATGCTCACCCTCTGAGAGATCTGTGACCTGACCTGGTTTGTTACCTAATACTAGTTCTAGTACCCTAGTTGACCTGTCAACATACTGTGACAGGAATCCATCCTGGACACACTTAAACTCTGCCCCATCTAAACCACTGAAACTAATCAGGTACCAATCAGTATTAGGGAAGTTAAAGTCACCCATGATAACAACCATGATAGCACCGTTCCAAAATCTGCCTCCAGATCTGCTCCTCAGTATCTCTGCTACTACCAGGGGGCCTATAGAATACTCCCAATAGAGTACCTTCTCTGTTCCTGTTCCTGACTTCCACCCATACTGACTCAAAAGGGGATCCTGCTACATTACCCACCCTTTCTGTTGCTGTAATAGTATCCCTGATCAGTAATGCCACCCCTCCTCCCCTCCCCCCATCTCTTTTAAGCACTGAAATCCAGGAATATTGAGAATCCATTCCTGCCCTGCTGCTAGCCAAGTCTCTGTAATGACCATTACATCATAATTCCATGTATGTATCCAAGATCTCAGTTCATCACCTTTGTTACTGATGCTTCTTGGATTGAAGTAATGCACTTTAACCCTTCTACCTTACTCCCTTTACACCCTTTATTCTGCTGCTCTTTCCTCATTATGTTAGATCTGGCTTTACTCCATGCACTATACTTTCAGTTCTCACATGACCTTTATCCTCCTCCAGCTCACTATCTGCTCTAACACTCTGGTTCCCCTCCCCCTGCAAATCTAGTTGAAACCCCCGGAGCATCACTAGCAAACCTTCCTGCAAGGATATTAGTGCCCCTCCAGTTCAGGTGCAACCCGTCCCTTCGGAATAGGTCCCACCTTCCCTGGAACAAGGCCCAATTTTCCAGAAATGTGAAGCCCTCCCTCCTGCACCCTTAGCCATGTATTTAGCTGCATTATCTTACTATTTCTAGCCTCAGTAGCATGTGTCACCGGTAGCAATCCTGAGATTGCAACCTTGGAGGTCCTGTCCTTCAACTTTGCACCTAACTCCCCTTGTAGGACCTCCTCCTTCTTCCTATCCATGTCATTGGTCCCTACATGGACCACGACATCTGGCTGTTCACCCTCCTTCCTGAGAATACTGAGAATTCGATCTGAGATATCATGGACCCTGGCACCAGGGAGGCAACAGACCATCTGGGATTCTCAATCTCTCCCACAGAACCTCTTATCTGTCCCCCTAACTATTGAATCTTCTATTACTATTGCTCTCCTCTTTTCCCTCCTTGCCTTCTGAGCTGAGGGTCCAGTCTTGGTGCCAGAGACGTGACCACTGCAACTTTCCCCTGGTAGATCATCCCACCAATGGTATCCAAAATAGTAATCTTATTATTGATGGGAATGGTCATAGGGGTTGGCTCTGCTCTTCCTGTCTATTCCCCTTCCCTCTCCTGACAATCACCCAGCTACATATCTCCTGACTTTTGGGGGTGACTATCTCCCTGAAACTCCTGTCTATTTCTATTTCTGCCTCATGAATGATCCAAAATTCATCCAGCTCCGGCTCGAGTTCCCTAACTTAGTTTGTCAGGAGCTGCACCTTTTACAGGTATAGTCATCAGGGACAATTGTACTCGCCCTGACTTCCCACATACTGCAAACAGAGCACCCAACTGCCCTAACTGCTGCCCCCATTACCTACTTCTAAGTTAATTAGATTAATTAAAGGAGCTTACCTGACCTTTTGAGGATATTTAAGGAGTAAAAGTGAGGATATCGGACTGCTAGAAAATAATAGTGCAGAGGAAGTAATGAGGGACAAAGAAATGGCAGATAAACTTATTAAGTATTTTGTGTCAGTCTTCACTGTGGAAGACACTGCCATGATGCCAGAAATGTGAGTGTCAAGGGGAAGAAGCAAGTGTCACTGCTATTAGGAGAAGATGCTTGGGAAGCTGAAAAGCCTGAAGGTTGACAAGTCACATGGCCAGATGGATACACCCCAGGCTTCTGAAAGAAGTAGCTGAAGAGATTGTGACAATATTAGTAAAGATCTTTCAAGAATCTCTAGATTCTGGAATGGTTGCTGAGGATTGGAAAATTGCAGATGCCACTCCACTCTTTCAAAAGGGAGGGAGGAGGATGAAAGAAAAAAAATAACTCAGTTCACCTCACTTGGGTGGTTGGAAAGGTGCTGGAATCTATTACTAAGGATGAGGTTTATAATCCTTAATTGTGAACCTCATCCTGAATAATTAGCACTGGATAAAATAGAGAAATGTGAGCATGGATTTCTAGAGAAATCATTCCTGATAAATCTGTGGAATTCTTTGAGGAAATAGCATTCAAGATGAACAAAAGGGTATCGACTGATGTCATGCACTTGATTTTTCAGAAGTCCTGTGACAAGGTGCCAAACATGAAGCTGCTGAACAAGTTAAGACCCCATGATATTACAGGAAAGATTTCAGCATGGATAAAGCATTGGCTGTTGGCAGGAGGCAGAGAGTTGGAATAAAGGGAGTCTTTACTGGATAGCTGCTGGTGACTAGTGGTGTTCCACAGAGGACTGTGTTGGGACTGATTCGTTTCACATTATATGTCAATGAATTGAATGATGAAATTGATGGCTTTGTGGCTCAATTTGCTGGTGATACAAAGATACATGGAGGCAGGTAGTGTTGAAAAAGCCAGGTGTCTGTAGAAGGACTTAGATAACTGGGGAATTGGGGAAAGAAGTGGCAGGTGGAATACATTTTTCAGGAAATGTCTGGTTATGCACTTTGGCAGAAGGAATAAAGACATGGATTATTTTGTAAATGAGGAGAAAATTCAAAATCAGAGTTGTAGAGGGACTTGGGAACCCTCGTTCAGGATTCCCCAAAGTTTAATTTGCAGATTGAGTTGGTAAAGATAGCAAGTGTAATGTTAGAATTCATTTTGAGAGACTGGAATACAAAAGCCAGGATATAATGCTTAGGCTTAAAAAGCACTTGGAATATTGCGAGTGGTTTCGAAAACCCTGTCTGAGAAAGGATGTGCTGGCATAGGAATACGTCCAGAGGAGGTTCGCGAGAATGATCCAGGGAATGAAAGGGTTAACATATGAGAAGCATTTGATGGTTCTGGGGGCCTTTATTCACTGGAGCTTAGAAGTATGAGGTGGGATGATATTGAAACCTATAGACTATTGGAACGTCCAGCTTGAGAGGATGTTTCCTATAGTGTGGAAGTCCAGGACCAGAGGCCACATCCTCAGTCTGGAGGGCCATCCTTTTTGAATAGGAAGGAGGAATTTCTTTAGCCAGAGGGTAGTGGATCAATGGAATTCATTGCCATAGGCAGCTGTGGAGGCCAAGTTATTGGGTATATTTAACGTGGAGGTTGATAGGTTCTTGATCAGTCGGTACGAAAGGCTATGGGGAGAAGGCAGGAGAATGAGATTGATCAGGATAATAAATCAGTCATGATGGAATAGTACAGCAAACTTGATGGGCTGAATGTCGTAGTTCTATTCCATGGTCTTATGATCTTATGAGAATATGAAACCATTTCTCAGACAGTTGTAAGGATGGGATGAAGCCAGCACAACATTAAGAATTTTAAATCATTTGGGGGTGGGAGCCAATGTCGGTCAAAGAGGACAGGGGTGAACTTGATTGGATTTAAGCTCCTACGTGGTCTGCTGCAATGAGTTCCCTGGGCCTATGTGGAGCCCCAGAGAGTGTTGGGCTCACAGGTTCTTAAAGCTCCAGCGTGGTCTCCACATCCACTCTGTAGAGGTTTATCGCCATTTGAAAAGTTTCAAGGAGGTCAACTATCACTCTTCTAAATTCTGGTGAGTCGAACTCCAGAGGCATTAAACGCTCCTCATATGACAAGCTGTTCAATCCTGGAATAATTTTTGTGAACCTCGTTTGAACCCTCTACAGTGTCGGCACATCCTTTCTAAGATAAGGGGCCTCAGAACTGCTCACAGTATTCCAAGTGAAGCCTCACCACTGTTTTATAAAGCCCGAAATCAATGTTAACATTGCATTTGCCTTACTCACCACCAACACAACCTGCAAATTAACCTTTAGTTAATCCTGCACAAAGACTCCAAAGTCCCTTTGCACCTCTGATTTTTGAATTTAACTCTTTTTGGAAAATAGTCCGTGCTTTTATTTCTTCTACCAAAATGAATGATCATACATTTCCTGACACAGTGTTCCATCTGCCACTTCATTGCGCATTCTCCTAATCTGTCTAAGTCCTTCTACAGCTTCTCGACTTTCTCTCTACTTCCTTTCACTTTCACTCTGTGTTCACAATGGCATATTGAGTCAGGCTTTCATATTTATTTATTTATGCCCCTTGTCAATTTATATGCTTCTAATTGAGTCGTTTCCTTTGCCTCTGATGCTCTAACGAAAACAATACAAATTTGTCCAATATTCTTTTGGCTAACACTCTCTAATCCAGGTAATATCCTGGTGAATCTCTTCTGCAGGTTCTCAACGTGTCTGCAGGGTGTGGAGACCCTTACCCTACATTCTGTCCCATCAGAATCCCTATGTCGATATAAAGTGTCTGCAGGGAGTGGTGATCCTTACCCTAAATTCTGTCCCATAAGAATCTGTACGTTGGTATAAAATGTCTGCAGGGACTGGAGACCTTTACCCTACATTCTCTTCCATCACAATCCGTATGTCAGTATAAAGTATCTGCAGGGAGTGAAGATCCTTACCCTACATTCTGTCCCATCAGAATCCGTATGTCGGGTATAAAGGGTTTACAGGGAGTGAAGATCCTTACCCTACATTCTGTCCCATCAGAATCCGTATGTCGGGTATAAAGGGTTTACAGGGAGTGAAGATCCTTACCCTACATTCTGTCCCATCAGAATCCGTATGTCGGGTATAAAGGGTTTACAGGGAGTGAAGATCCTTACCCTACATTCTGTCCCATCAGAATCCGTATGTCGGGTATAAAGGGTTTACAGGGAGTGAAGATCCTTACCCTACATTCTGTCCCATCAGAATCCGTATGTCAGTATAAAGGGTTTACAGGGAGTGAAGATCCTTACCCTACATTCTGTCCCATCAGAATCCGTATGTCGGGTATAAAGGGTTTACAGGGAGTGAAGATCCTTACCCTACATTCTGTCCCATCAGAATCCGTATGTCGGGTATAAAGGGTTTACAGGGAGTGAAGATCCTTACCCTACATTCTGTCCCATCAGAATCCGTATGTCGGGTATAAAGGGTTTACAGGGAGTGGAGATCCTTACCCTACATTCTGTCCCATCAGAATCCGTATGTCGGGTATAAAGGGTTTACAGGGAGTGAAGATCCTTACCCTACATTCTGTCCCATCAGAATCCGTATGTCGGGTATAAAGGGTTTACAGGGAGTGGAGATCCTTACCCTACATTCTGTCCCATCAGAATCCGTATGTCGGGTATAAAGGGTTTACAGGGAGTGAAGATCCTTACCCTACATTCTGTCCCATCAGAATCCGTATGTCGGGTATAAAGGGTTTACAGGGAGTGGAGATCCTTACCCTACATTCTGTCCCATCAGAATCCGTATGTCGGGTATAAAGGGTTTACAGGGAGTGAAGATCCTTACCCTACATTCTGTCCCATCAGAATCCGTATGTCGGGTATAAAGGGTTTACAGGGAGTGAAGATCCTTACCCTACATTCTGTCCCATCAGAATCCCTATGTCGGGTATAAAGGGTTTACAGGGAGTGAAGATCCTTACCCTACATTCTGTCCCATCAGAATCCGTATGTCGGGTATAAAGGGTTTACAGGGAGTGGAGATCCTTACCCTACATTCTGTCCCATCAGAATCCGTATGTCGGGTATAAAGGGTTTACAGGGAGTGAAGATCCTTACCCTACATTCTGTCCCATCAGAATCCGTATGTCGGGTATAAAGGGTTTACAGGGAGTGGAGATCCTTACCCTACATTCTGTCCCATCAGAATCCGTATGTCGGGTATAAAGGGTTTACAGGGAGTGATAAGGAAGACCGTCAATGATGAACTGCAAGCCAGTATCTGGGAACCACAGCACATGGATAAGATCGTCACTTCACTGCTCTTCAATCTACAACAGGTGGAGGAAACCGACAGTTAAGCCATTCTCTTCCTCTATCTCAGCCGCACATGAGCAGGAAGCCATAGAAGCAGAATAAAGCTCTTTGGCTCATCGAGTCTGCTCCACCAATGTGGTCACCTTACCACTCCGAACTGATCACCATTCTCTATCTCCAGATCTCTGTCATCTACCACCAAAATAGGAACTCCTTGTTGATTAAATTCACTTTAACTTTACAAACCTCAAAGCTTCAGTCTAATCACTCATCCAGTTTTCCAGACAGACTCATTCAGAAGTCTGAGATGCAAAGGGACTCGTGCAGAATTCACTGAAGGTTAATTTGAAGGTTGAGTTCATGGTAGGAAAGGTAAATACATTGTCAGCATTCATTTTGCAAGGATTAGAATATAAAAGGGTCGGATAACAAGGCTTTGGTAAGGCACTGATGAAACCTCATTTCCGGGAGCTGCTGGGTAGAGCTGCCTACGGTAACATCAAGAATGCTATCAAGCCATCAAGATCTAGGAATAACAGTGCATAGTTCCATGAAGGTGGAGTCTCATGTAGATAGGATGGTGAAGAAGGCTTTTGGAACGCTGGCCTTTATAAATCAGAGCATTGAGTACAGAAGTTGGGATGTAATGTTAAAATTGTACAAGGCATTGGTAAGGCCAAATTTGGAATATTGTGTACAGTTCTGGTCACCGAATTATAGGAAAGATATCAATAAATTAGAGAGAGTGCAGAGACGATTTACTAGGATGTTACCTGGGTTTCAGCACTTAAGTTACAGAGAAAGGTTGAACAAGTTAGGTCTCTATTCATTGGAGTGTAGAAGGTTGAGGGGGGATTTGATCGAGGTATTTAAAATTTTGAGAGGGATAGATAGAGTTGACGTGAATAGGTTGTTTCCATTGAGAGTAGGGGAGATTCAAACGAGAGGACGTGCTTTGAGAGATAGGGGGCAAAAGTTTAAGGGAAACACCAGGGGGTATTTCTTTACTCAGAGAGTGATAGCTGTGTGGAATGAGCTTCTTGTAGAAGTAGTAGAGGCCAGTTCAGTTGTGTCATTTAAGGTAAAATTGGATAGGTATATGGACAGGAAAGGAGTGGAGGGTTATGGGCTGAGTGCGGGTAGGAGGGACTAGGTGAGATTAAGAGTTCGGCACGGACTAGGAAGGCTGGAATGGCCTGTTTCCGTGCTGTGATTGTTATATGGTTATATGGTTAAGCCTGTTTTAATGTATGCGTTCATCAGGCCAGGCAAATCGTTCCTCAGAGAACCGCATTACCATAAATACCTCCTGTACCCCCTCCTTGTTGGGAGCAGTGAGAAGAGGGCATGATCCTAATTTCATGAACGATGCTGCTTATTTGAGACATTTCTATTTGAAGGGGTCCTGGATGTAGATGGGGGTGGTGGCTTATACCCATGATGATGCTGGCTGAATGATGAGTATCCTTTCAGAAAATGGCCAGTTCCTCCGTCTCAGATATTCTAGAATACAAGAGCAGGGATATGATCCTCCAGAAGGCATAATGACAAACTGCTCTTAAAAGCCATCTCGTAGGCACTTAACAAACTCACTCTCTTGAGATCCATTACCAACCTGATTTTCCCAGTCGACCTTCATGTTGAACTCTCCCATGACTATCATATCATTGCCCTTTTGAGGTGCCTTTTCTATTTTCCATTGTGATTCACGTCCCAGCTACTGTTAGGAGGACAGTATATAACTGCCATTAGGTGCATTTTAACCTTGCGGTTTCTTTTCTCAACTCTCAAGATTTCAACATCTTTCAATTCTATGTCACATCTTTCTACTGATTTGATGCCATTCCTTACCAGTGGAGCCACGCCATCCGCTCTGCCTACCTTCCTATCCCTCTGATATAACATGTAACCTTGAACTCTCAGGTCCAACTACAATCACCCTTCAGCCATGATTCTGTGATAGCAACAACATCAACCCTGACCCTTTGTAACAGTGCAACAAGATCATCCACCTTATTTCCTTATACCCCGTGCATTGAGATATAAGACTTTGAGTACGGAATTTGCCATCCTTTTTGATTCTGCATCCCTAATGCACTGGTAGTCTGCTGTCTGCAAATTTTTCTTAACATCCAGCTGCCCGTACTGACAGTCTGACCGCATGCAATTTTTGCTTTTTTACCATCTGTCCAATCCTGAGTCCCTTCACTCTGGTTCCCACCAGAAAATACTTATTCAATACTACAGTAAAAATTAATCACTCAGAAAACTGTTCTTCAAGCAGAACAAGTCTCAAGTCAAGTCACTTTTATTGTCATTTCAACCATAACTACTGGTACAGTACACAGTAAAAACGAGACAGTGTTTTTCAGGACCATGGTGCTACATGAAACAGTACACAAACTACACTGAACTACGGAAAAACAACACAGAAATAAAACTAAACTAGACTACAGACTTACCCAGCACTGCAGAAAGTGCACAAAGCAGTGCAGGCATTGCAATAAATAATAAACAAGACAATAGGCACAGTAGAATCATACTGTGAATAGCCTCCAGAGGCATATTAAACTGTTATGCATATAAAGGCTACTCTAAAGTGCAAGCAGATAATTAATTGTTAAACTGTAATGAACTGGACAGTTAAACAGCCAGATAGAACATATATTTTCAGTCAGTGTCGTGGGGTTTTAGACATCTAACTGAAATGATCACCAAATCTGAAACCATCTCAGTGAATCTGTAACTCAAAGAGTACATGATGTCCTGTAACTCAGGGCTACAGACCAAAGTGGGATTAGTGTAAAGCCTCCTTCTAGACAGAATGGCGTCAATCTGTGCTGCAACTGTCAATGATGGTGTCGATTTACTCTGCTCACATGGTCCATCTGTAAAACAGAATTCAGGATCGACAAAAATGTCAAAAGCAGCAAACTTCATTTATGTAGCATCTTGAACACATCCTAATGTATTTCACAAGAGACATCAGCTCAGCTGGTGGAGGTGAAGAAGCTGTTCCTGAAGCATTGGGTGTGCAATTTTTGGCTCCTATACTTTCTGAATGGCAGCAATGAGAAATGGGCATGTTGATTACAGTAATAGGCAGATGCAACAGGAGCGTTCCCATGCAGGTCTGACAAAGAGCCTGAAAAAGCAACAAGCTTTTTGATGGGAGTCTTTGTTAGTGTACTGCACAGATGTAACAGGAGTGGTAAAGATTTTCGATGAGAAACCCGGTCTCTGTAAAAAAGTGGTACAAACTAGACAAGCAGTCATCGTCAGAGTGGCTTGAGGCAGAGTAGTAAGGCTTTGGCTCAACAAGGGTTCTGTGAGAACAGGCAGAGCCAATGTCCAAGATTTTTGCTCCCAGTATGGATGAGAATGGGGGCTGTAGGAAGGTTGAGACCTAACTGTAGCACCGTATTTCAGGGAGACATTCAAGCAGGGGAGAGAAGATAAATGTACTGATAATTAGGGGTAGTATAGTCAGGGGAATAGATAAAGCTCTCTTTCATGAGGATAGAGCATCCCAAAAGTTGTGTTGCCTGCCTGGTGCCTGGGTTTGGGACATCTTATCTCATCTGCAGAGGAATATTCAGTGGGAGTTTACCACTCCTATATAACAATATAACAATTACAGCACGGAAACAGGCCATCTTGGCCCTTCTAGTCTGTGCCGAATGCTTACTCTCACCTAATCCCACTGACCTGCACTCAGCCCATAACCCTCCATTCCTTTCCTATCCATATACCTATCCAATTTTGCTTTAAATGACAATACCAAACCTGCCTCTACCACTTCTACTGGAAGCTCATTCCACATAGCTACCACTCTCTGAGTAAAGAAATTCCCCCTCATGTTACCCTTAAGCTTTTGCCCCCTAAGTCTCAACTCGTCCTCTTGTTTGAATCTCCCCTACTCTCAATGGAAAAAGCCTATCCACGTCAACTCTGTCTACCCCCTCATAATTTTAAATACCTCTATCAAGTCCCCCCTCAACCTTCTATGCACCAAAGAATAAAGACCTAACTTGTTCAATCTTTCCCTGTAACTTAGGTGCTGAAACTCAGGTGACATTCTAGTAAATCTTCTCTGTACTCTCTCTATTTTGTTGACATCTTTCCTATAATTTGGTGACCAGAACATTACACAATACTCCAAAGTCAGCCTTACCAATGCCTTGTACAATTTTAACATTACATCCCAACTCCTATACTCAATGCTCTGATTTATAAAGGCCAACATACCAAAAGCTTCCTTCACCACCCTATCCGCATGAGATTCCACCTTCAGGGAACTATACACCATTATTCGTAGATCACTCTGCTCTACTGCATTCCTCAATGCCCTACCATTTACCATGTATGTCCTATTTGGATTATTCCTACCAAAATGTAGCACCTCACACTTATCAGCATTAAACTCCTTCTGCCATTGCTCAGCCCACTCTTCTAACTGGTCTAAATCTCTCTGCAAATTTTGAAAACCTACTTCATTATCCACAAAGCCACCTAACTTAGTATCATCTGCATACTTACTAATCCAATTTAGTGAGAATGAGCAGTACACCAATCCTCCAGCACCATCCCCGTTTCTAATGACATTTGAAATATTTCTGTCAGAGCCCCTGCTATTTCTACACTAACCTCCCTCAAGGTCCTAGGGAATATCCTTTCAGGATCTGGAGATTTATCCACTCTTATATTCCTTAAAAGCACCGGTACTGCCCCCTCTTTAATCATCATAGTTTCCATAACTTCCCTACTTGTTTCTCTTACCTTACTCAATTCAATATCCTTCTCCTTAGTGAATACGGAAGAAAAGAAATTGTTCAAAATCTCCCCCATCTCTTTCGGGTCCACTCATAGCTGTCCACTCTGATTCTCTAAGGGACCAATTTTATTCCTCACTATCCTTTTGCTATTAATATAACTGTAGAAACCCTTTGGATTTATTTTCACATTACTTGCCAATGCAACCTTGTATCTTCTTTTAGCTTTTCTAATTTCTTTCTTAATATTCTTCTTATATTCTTTATATTCCTTGAGCACCTCATTTACTCCATGCTGCCTATATTTATTGTAGATATCTCTCTTTTTCCTAACCAAGTTTCCAATATCCCTTGAAAACCATGGCTCGCTCAAACTTTTAACCTTTCCTTCCAACCTAACAGAAAGATAAGGATTCCGCACCCTCAAAATTTCATCTTTAAATGACCTCCACTTCTCTATTACATCCTTCCCATAAAGCAAATTGTCCCAATCCACTCTTCTAAATCCTTTTGCATCTCATCAAAGTTAGCCTTTCTCCAATCAAAAATCTCAACCCTGGGTCCAGTCCTATCCTTCTCCATAATTATATTGAAACTAATGGCATTGTGATCACTGGACCCGAAGTGCTCCCCAACACATACCTCCATCACCTGACCTATTTCATTCCCTAGCAGAAGATCCAACACTGCCCCTTCTCTAGTTGGTTCCTCTATGTATTGCTGCAAAAAACTATCCTGCACATATTTTACAAACTCCAAACCATCCATCCATTTTACAGTATGGGCTTCCCAGTCTATGTGTGGAAAATTAAAATCACCCACAATCACAACCCTGTGCTTACTACAAATATCTGCTATCTCTTTGCAAATTTGCTCCTCCAATTCTCTCTCCCCATTAGGTGGTCTATAGTACACCCCTATAAGTATTACTACACCTTTCCCATTCCTCAATTCCACCCAAACAGTCTCCCTAGATGTGCCCTCTAATCTATCCTGCCAGCGCACCGCTGTAATATTTTCTCTGACATGCAATGCAACACCTCCTCCTCTTGTCCCTCCGATTCTATCAAACCTGAAGCAACAAAATCCAGGAATATTTAGATGCCAATCACACCCCTCCTGCAACCATGTTTCACTAATAGCTACAAGATAATATTTCCATGTATCAATCCATGCTCTAAGCTCATCCACCTTTCTTACAATGCTCCTAGCATTAAAATAAATGCATTTAAGAAATTCTCCACCTCTTCCTCTCTGTTTATCTCTAACAGTACAAAGAACTTTACTGTCTTCTTTTTCTTCCTTCTCCCATACATCTGTTTCTACATTCTGGTTCCCCTCCCCCCTCATATCTACAAAAGTAGTTTAAATCCACTGGAGCCTCTCCAGCAAACCTACCTGCAAGAATATTTGTCCCTCTCCAGTTCAGATGTAAACCGTCCCGCTGGAATAGGTCACATCTTCCCTGGAAAACTGCCGAATTATCTATAAACCTGAAGCCCTCCCTCCTGCATCATGTCTTCAGCCACGTGTTGATCTGCACTATCTTAATATTTCTAAACCCGCCTGCACGTGGCACTGGAAGCAATCCTGAGGATGCTAACCTGGAGGTGCTGTCCTTTAACTTGACACCTAGCTCCCTAAACTCACCTTTCAGGACCTTCTGACTCTTCCTACCCACATCATTGGTCCCTACATGGACCACGACATCCGGCTGCTCACCCTCCCTCTTGAGAATACTGAGAACTCGATTTGAGATAACGCGGACCCTGGCACCAGGGAGGCAACATACCATCCGGGATTCTCGATCTCTTCCACAGAACATCCTATCTGTCCCCCTAACTATTAAATCCCCTATCACTACTGCTCTCCTCTTTTCCCCCTTCCCTTCTGAGCTGAGGGTCCAATCTCGGTGCCAGAGATGCAACCACTGCAGCTTGTCCCTGGTAGGCCATCCCCATCAACAGTATCCAAAACGGTATACTGATTGTTGATGGGAACGACCACAGGGGTGCTCTGCTCTTCCTGTCTATTCCCCTTCCCTCTCCTGACAGTCACCCAACTACCTGTCTCCTGACTCCTAGGGGTGACTATCTCCCTGAAACTCCTGTTTATTTCTGCCTCTGCATCCCGAATGATCCAAAGTTCATCCAGGTCCAACTCCAGTTCCCTAACTCAGTTTGTCAGGAGCTGCAGCTGGAAGCACCTTTTGCAGGTGTAGTCATCAGGGACAACTGTGCTCACCCTGACTTCCCACATACTGCAAATGGAGCACTCAACTGCCCTAACTGCTGCCTTCATTACCTACTCCTAAGCTAATTAGATTAATTAAAGGAGCTTACCAGGCCTTACCTCACCTGGAGTGAAGCTCGTTCTCAGCCTCTGCTCGCTATTTAAATTCTCCCGCTGCCTCACGCGCTTGCGCAGTTATGCCCCGTTCAAACCTCACCGATTGTTGCATTCTGTAGCAACACTCCTGTTGCATCTGTGCAGTACACTAATCAAAGACTCCCATCGAAAATCTAGTTGCTTTATCAAGCTCTTTGTCAGACCTGCATGGGAATGCTCCTGGTGCATCTGCCTATTACTGTAATCAACATGCCCATTTCTCATTGCTGCCATTAAGAAAGTATAGGAGCCAAAAATTGTACTCTCAATGCTTCAGGAACAGCTTCTTCACCTTCAGATTTATGAACAGACAATGAAACCATGAAGACTACCTTACTGATTTTTCCTTGTTTTGCACTACTTATTTAATTTCATTTTTTATATTTTTATAACATTCTTTGGATAATAATAGATTTTAGTTATAATTTTATAGATTTATAGACCAATAGAGTGCACAGACCTTCTGCTGCAAAACAAAAAGTTTCATGCTATACGCCAGTGATTTTAAACCTGATACTGATTCTGGTTCATTCTGTTATCTTCATGGATACAAGGAATTTCATTGCACCCTGGTGTGAATGACAATAAACTAATCTGACCTGACATGAGCTGAGCTGATGTCACTTGTCAAGTACGTTAGGATGTGTTCAAGATGCTATATAAATGAAGTTTGCTGCTTTTGACATTTTTGTCGATACTGAATTCTGTTTTACAAACGGGCCATGTGAGCAGAGTAAATCGACACCATCATTGACATTTACAGCACAGATTGACGCCGTTCTGTCTATTGTGATACAGAAGGAGGCTTTACACAAATCCCACTTTGCTCTATAGCCCTGAGTTACAGGACATCATGTACTTATTGAGTTACAGATTCACTGAGACGGTTTCAGATTCTGGGATCATTTCAGGTAGATTTCCAAAACCCCACGACACTGACTGAAAATATATATTGGATCTGGCTGTTTAACTGTCCAGTTCTTTACAGTTTAACAATTAGTTAACTGCTTGCACTTTAGAGTAGCCTTTATATGCATAACAGTTTAATATGCCTCTGGAGGCTATTCACAGTGTGATTGTGAAAGATTTGCTCTGCTTGAAGTGAAGAACAGTTTTCTCAGTGATTAATTTTTACTGTACTATGGAATAAGTATTTTCAGATTAGATTATTATTATCAATAGATTTAAATGGATTTTTTTTCTTATCTCTGGCTATAAATGAAGCTGTTTTATGCTTGGTGTCATCTTTAGTTTCTCTGTCCTTCAAGGGTTGTTTGTTTCAACTACCCCTTTTATCCATAAAACCACCAGATATAGGGGCAGATATCTGATATATATAGCATTTGGCCCATCGAGTCTGCCCTGCCATTTCATCACGTCTGATCTATTTTTCCTCTCAGCCCCGAACTCCTGCCTTCCTCCCCACTTCCCTCATCCCCTTATCACTTAGTGCCCTGTCCAATCAAGAATCCATTAATCTCTGCCTTAAATATACATCCAAACTTGGCCTGCACAGCTGCTTGTGGCAACAAATTCTACCGATTCAACACTCTCTGGCTGAAGAAATTCCTCTCCATCTCCGTTCTAAAAGGATGCCCTTCTGTTCTGATGCTGTGTCCTCTGGTCTTAGAGTCTCACATTAGAGGAAACTTTGTCTCCCCATCTACTCCAGCAAGACCTTTCGCCATTCAACAGTCACATCTCATTCTTCTGAATTCCAGTGAATACTGACCCAGAGCCATCAGTCTTCATATAACAAGCAGTTCAATTCTGTAATCTTTTTCATGAAACTCCCTTGAACCCCCTCCAGTTTCAGCACATATTTACTCAGATAAGTGGCACAAAACCACTCGCATACTCCAAGAGAGTGCTTTATAAAGTCTCAACATTACATCCTTGCTTTTATATTCTAGTCTTCAGGTGCCCGTCAGGACTGTATTCTAAGCCCCCTCCTTTACTTTCTGTATATCCATGACTGTGTCATCACCCAGCTCTTCTCCAGCTCTGTATCCCTTTTCCAATCAACTTTCCAGCTCTTAGCTTCATCACTCCCCCTCCTGTCTTCTATCATTTTGGATCTCTCCTTCCCCACCCCCCCCCCACTTTCAAATCTCCTTCATTTAGTCCTGACGTGGGGTGTCGGCCGGAAATGTCGACTGAACTTCTTCCTATAGATGCTGCCTGGCCTGCTGCGTCCACCAGCATTTTGAGTATGCTGCAGTTGTTAGCGATTTCATTAAAACTGGTGTGGATGAGTGTGTGCCCGGCAGAATGTGTTACTGTACATTCCCAAACCAAAAGCTATGGATGAACCAGGAGGAACATCATCTGCTGAAGGCTAGATCTGGTGCATTTAAGTCTGGTGACCCTGGCCTGTACCAGAAAACCAGGTATGATTTGCAGAGAGCTATTTCAAGGGCAAAGAGACAACTTCAAATGAGGTTGGAGGCGTTGTCGAATGTACGACAACTGGCTGTTGCACTGAACGAGACAAACCCATTTGCAGGACACAGGCACGCAGATATAGTTAGGATGCAGACGTGAACAGCAAACAGGCGGGAGAGCAGGAAGGCAGGAGACAGGCAGAATTTATCTTGACACAGAGTGTAGGAAGTGAAACGGCAGACAAAACTCTTCTCAGCATGGAGAGATGGAGTTTTTCAGGCAACCCTCGGAGCTGAAATAAAACTTTAGAAGACTTATCTTATGCAGAGAAGCTGGGTTTCACAGGTAAACCTCAGAACTGGAGTAAAACTTAGAAAACTCATCTTGACACGAAAAGACTGAGTTTCACAGGTAATTCTCGATACTAGATCAAAACTTAGAACACACACTCCTAAGCGGCTGGGA
Source organism: Hemitrygon akajei (assembly GCF_048418815.1). Lineage (NCBI taxonomy): Eukaryota > Metazoa > Chordata > Chondrichthyes > Myliobatiformes > Dasyatidae > Hemitrygon > Hemitrygon akajei. Next base: position 8,725,194 of record NC_133130.1, read on the forward strand.
ATCGGTAATTACCACACAGGCAAAACTGACGAACTGGCAACTAGTGGTTGTAATGCCGGGGTTCGTATGCTGCAGGTCTTGCTGGAAACCAGGTGTGTCGTCATCAAATAGAATTAGGAGCAAATGGGAAATTAATCATCGGAACCATGGCAAAATCAAAGGAAATTAGGAGAAAATAGGGAATTAACGATCGGGACCGTGACTGAACCCCACCTCCCCCCCCCCAACGGGAGCCTCCAGGTGAACCACCAGGCTTGTCCAGATTTCTTGATGGAAATTATGGATGAGGGAAGGGTCCAGGATGAAAGAGTTGGAATCCAGGAGCATTCCTCCAGGCCATATCCCTCCCACTCGACCAGGTACTGGAGGCCTCTGCCTCGGTGGTGCACATCCAGTATTCACCAGATGGTGTACTCTGGGTAGTTGTCAATGATCCGGGCGGGTGGAGGGAGTTCAGCGGGAGGGCACAAAGGGCTGACAGACACTGGTTTCAATTGGGAGACGTGGAACGTGGGACGAATGTGCATGGATCCGGTCAGTTTGAGTCTGACCACCGAGGGGTTGATGATACTCTCAATCTCAAATGGTCCCACGTAGCGAGGGGTGAGTTTCTTGGGTTCATTCTTAAGGGGGATGTCTTTTGACAAGAGCCAAACCTTCTGCCCAGGCCGATAATTGTGTACAGATGTTTGATGGCGATTGGCAATCCTCCGGTTGCAGTCAGCTGAGCGGAGCAGGGCTGCGCATGCATCCTTCCAGGTTTTGCGACACTGGCGGAGATGGGCCAGAACTGAAGGCACAGCAACGTCATATTCATGTGCAGGAAAGAGAGGGGATTGGTAACTGAGGGAGCATTCTGAGGGAGATATTCTGGTGGCTGTGCTGACCAGGGTGTTGTGGGCATACTCGACCCAAACAAGATGGCTGCTCCAGGATGACGGATTGTTGGCAGTTATGCAGTGCAGTGCTGCTTCCAAATCCTGGTTTGTTCGTTCCCTTTGACCGTTAGTGTGCAGATGGAAGCCGGAAGACAGGTTTACTGAGGCTGCAAGGGGCTGACAAAAAGACCTCCAGACCTGAGAGATGAACTGGAGGGCCCTGGTCGGAAAAAATGTCAGAGGGAATTCCATGGATGCAGAAGACTTGATGAACAAAGAGGTCGGCTGTCTCACGGGCCGCAGGGAGTTTAGGAAGGGCTACAAACTGCACGGCTTTGGAGAAGCGGTCCACCACACTGAGTACGGCAGTGTTTCCATGTGAAGGGGGTAGTCCAGTAATGAAATCCAGCGCAATGTGAGACCAAGGGCAACTAGGGACAGGCAGGGGACGAAGCAACCCAGCAGGTGGTTGATCAGAAACTTTTCTGAGGGCACATACAGAACAGGCAGAGATGAAGGAACAGGTGTCAGTGTCCATGGAGTGCAACCAGAAATGTCTCTTCTAGAAGGGACAGAGTTCGATCGATTCCGGGATGGCAGGCAAAACGAGAATTATGCCCCCACTGGAGAACCTGAGACTGAACAGAGTCAGGCACGAAGAGGCGACTGGGGGGGGGGGGGGCATCCATTGCCTGAGTCAGGTTGAGTCTGTTGGGCTTCTTTGACTATGGAAACGATCTCCCAGGTGAGGGAAGCCACCACACAGGATGGTGGAAGGATGTTCTTGAGGTTGGGAAGGCCCTCCTCGGAGACATATTGATGAGAGAGAGCATTGGGCTTCCTGTTCTTGGACCCCGGACGATAGGTGGCTGTGAATCTGAAATGGCCAAAAAATAATGCCCAATGGGCTTGGCAGGAATTCAGATGTTTGGCGGTTTGGATTGTATGCGAGGTTCTTGTGGTCTGTCCAGACAACGCATGGATGTTCAGCTCCCTCCAGACAGTACCTCCACTCCTCCAAAGCGAGTTTGAGGGCTAGTAACTCCTGGTTCCCTAGGTCGTACGTAGTTCCATTCAGCGGGGGATAGCTGGCAAGAAACGAAAGCGCAGGGATGGAGCTTTTGGTCTGGGCCAGAGTGTTGGGAGAGGACCACTCCCACCCCAGAGTTGGAAGCGTTGACTTTCACAATGAATTGGCGGGAGGGGTCAGGTTGGACCAGGATGGGAGCAGAGGTGAAACACCTCTTCAGCTCCGAGAAGGCTGAGTCCACTTCGGGGGTCCAGTGAAAAGGAGAGGTGAGTCGAGTAAGGGGCGTTGCCTCCCAGCTGTAATCCCCCATGAAGTGATGATAGAAGTCTGCGAACACCAGAAATTGCTGGAGCTGCTTGAGTGTTGTGGGTTTTGGCCACTCCACCACGGCCTGGATCTTTTCGGGATCCGCCCTCACTTGCCCGATCTCGACGATGTGCCCCAAGAAACTGACGGAAGGGACATGAAACTCACACTTCTCAGCCTTCACGAATAGTTTGTTCTCCCAAAGCCTCTGCAGCACCTGATGGACATGGTGGGTGTGTTCCTGAAGACTGCGGGAGAAGATTAAGATGTCATCCAAATAAACAAAAGCAAAACAATTACTAATGTCCCTAAGGACATCGTTTACCAAGGCTTGGAAGATGGCAGGGGCATTGGTGAGACCAAAGGGACCAAGAGGAGTGTTGAAAGCTGTTTCCCACTCGTCTCTCTCCCTTATCCTGACCAGGTGGTAGGCACTTCATAGGTCCAACTGAGAGGAAATGGTGGCTCCGTGAAGGGGCTGGAAAGCAGAGTTGATAAGGGGCAGTGGATTCTTATTCTTTATGGTGATGCCATTCAGGCCACGGTAGTCAATGCAGGGGCTCAGTGAGCCATCTTTCTTCCCCACAAAGAAGAAACCTGCGCCTACAGGGGAAGATGAGGGTCGGATAATGCCAGCCGCCAGAGAGTCATTTAGGTAAGCCTCCACTGCGTCCCTTTCTGGCCGGGACAGGGTATACAGCTGACTGGTGGGTAGAGGGGCTCCAGGGAGAAGGTCAATTGCGCAATCGCAAGGGCGGTGTGGAGGCAGAGAAAGAGCCCGTTGTTTGCTAAACACTTCACCCAGATTGTGATATTCTGCTGGAACCTTGGAAAAGTCAGGGGTTTAAGCAGCAGACAAGGTCGTGGTGAATTCTACTGGGGAAAGGGCTGATTGTAGACAGGTGGAGTGACAGAACGAACTCCAGCTGACCATCTTCCCGGTGGACCAGTCAATGTGGGGGTTATGGCGGTTTAACCAGGGTTAACCAAGACCAATAGGAGCTTGAGAGGAAATTAAATTGAATCATACCTGTTCCCGATGATTCCTGGAAAGAAAGAGAGACTGGGTGGTGTGCAGTGTGTGACTTGGGCCAGTAGTCTACCATACAGTGCCCAGGCTTCCAGAGGGGTACTCACTGGTTCACAAGGAATTCCAGCCAGAGAAGCTATGTTTTCATCCAAACGTTTCTCCCAGCGCTGGAGTCGACGAGTGCCGACAGAGGCAGGGACTGGTGATTGTAATGTAAAGTAGTTTGCAGCTACATCCGGGTTCGGGGAAGGGAAGGGTATGTTGTCTGGCTCACCAGGGTCCCCCTCTCTACTGGTGAGCTTTCCCTTTTTGGCCGAAGGGGACAGGTAGCACGGAAGCGGCCAGCCCGGCTGTAGTATAGACACTCACCTGCTCTCAATCTCCAGAGTTGTTCTGTGGGGGAAAGGCGGTTCCAGGTTCCATCCCAGCTGCTTGGGTTCCTCTCCCGGAGCGGTGGAAACGGCCGAGCTGAGAGCTACTCTAGGGGCAGGAGGAGGAGAGAGCTTTGTTCTGGTGGGAAGCAGTAATGTGTGCCGTGGGGTGGCCACAGGTGGCGGATGACCCATCCTTTCTCTATGGCGTTCTCGGAGACGATTGTCCAACGTGGTGACAAGGGAGATAAAGGAATCCAGGCTATCGGTGTCATCTCTGGCCGCCAACTCATCTTTCGCCATGTTGCTGAGACCATTCCAAAAAACCACCTGGAGTGACTCATCGTCCCACCCCGTGTTGACCATTAACGTCCGGAACTCCACAGAATATTCTACAACACTGCGCAGGCCCTGGTGGAGAATGAGTAGATACTTGGCAGCGTCTTTACCATGGACAGGGTGGTTAAAGATCTGCCTCATTTCCGTGATAAAGGTGGCAAAAGAAGAGCCAGTATCCGGTTGATTATCCCAAACAGCTGTGGCAAACACTAAGGCACTTCCTCGCAACAACCGCATGATGTAAGCAATCTTTGACTTATCCGTGGAGTATGTGGACGACTGCTGTTTGAAACACCAAGGAGCCCTGAAGGAAGGCCCGGCACTTCCCCAAATCCCCAGCGTAGTGTTCTGGTTCAGGTACGTCAGGTACTGCTGCCTCTTCCTAATCATATTATATCTCTCCAAATGTTCATAAATCCTGCCTCTCAGGATCTTCTCCATTAACTTACCAACCACTGAGGTAAGACTCACTGGTCTATAATTTCCTGGTCTATCTCTACTAATATATATGGTGGAGGAGCAGGTAGTGTTGGGGAAACAGGTGGAATGCAGAAGGACTTAGCCAGATTAGGAGAATGGGCAAGAAAGTAGCAATGGAAATACAATGTTGGAAAATGCATGGTCATACACTTTGATAGTAGAAATAAATGTGCAGACTATTTTCTAAAAGGGGAGAAAATCCAGGAATCTGAGCTGCAGGAAGCCCTTGTTCCGAACACCCTGAAGTTTAACTTGCAGATTGAGTTGGAGGTAAGGAAGGCAAATGCCATGTTAGCATTCATTTCAAGCGCTCTAGAATACAAGAGCAAGGGAGTGATGCTGAGGCTTTATAAGGCATTGGTGAGGCCTCACCTTGAGTATTGTGAACAGTTTTGGGCCCCTCATCTTAGGAAAGATGTGCTGGCATTGGAGAGGGTCCAGAGGAGATTCACAAGGATGATTCCAGGAATGAAAGGGTTATCATACCAGGAATGTTTGATAATTCTGGGTCTGCACTCGCTGGAATTCAGAAGGATGAGGGCAGGGTCTTGTTGAAACCTTTCAACATCTGAAAGAGTTGAAAGACAGAGTAGATGTGGAAAGGATGTTTCCCATGGTGGGTAGAGTCTAGGATAAGAGGGCATAGCCTCAGGACAGAGGGGCGCTCTTTCTAAACAGAGATGCCGAGAAATTTCTTTAGCAATAGGGTTGAGGAAGAGATAGAAAAAAAAATTAGCCATGATTAAATGGCAGAGCAGACTCAATGGGCCAGAAGGCCTAATTCTCCTCCTATGTCTGATAGTCTTATAGTCTAAATAACACCAGACTAGACATGAGCAGGCATCATCCCTGATGAACATGCTACTGTTTTGAAGCCCGAGAATATTTTATCATTTGATACAAAATACTTTTTAATTTCATTGCTCCCCATTACTACATCTCCAGCATTATTTTCTAGCAGTCCAATATCTTCACTCACTGCTTTTTCACACTTTGTATCTGAAGCAACCTTTGGAATCCTCTTTAACATTATTGACTAGCTTACTTTTGTATTACATGTTTACCTTCTTAATGAAGTTTTTGGATTCCCTTTGAATGCGGTGTAGCCTATATCAGTCAGATGGGAGGCACAGTGGAAACTTCCTAATCCTCTAACTTCCCAATAACTTTTGCTCTATTATATGCACTCTCTTTGGCTTTTATTTTGGCTTTGACTTCTTTTGTGAGCCCCTGTTATTTCATTTTCCCTTTAAAATACTTCTTCCTCTATAGGATGTATGTGTATATCCTGTGCCTTACAAATTGCTTCCATTCCAAAGAGAAATTGCAGCCATTGCTGCTCTGCCGTTATCCCAGACAGTGTTCTTTTCCAATCAATTCTGTAATTCCCTAGCTCCACTGTACTACTGATACATGGGACATTAGTTTCTCTTCTCAAATTTCAATGTGAATTTGATCTAATTATGATGACTTACCCATTGTAATCTGTAGCCCATATCCTTACGACTGCTTCAAAGGTTTCAAAGGTATATTTAATATCAGAGAAATGTATACAATATACATCATGAAGTACTGTTTCCTTACAACCATGAAAGCAGAGGAGTGCCCACAAAGCATGGATGACAGTTAAACATTAGAACCCCAAAGTCCCCACAGCTCCCCTCCCTCCTGCACGTAATTGGCAGCAAGCCCCTCCCCCACTGGCAAAAAAAGCATCAGCACCCACCACCGATCACTCAAGCATGAGCAAAACAACAGCAAAGGCACAGACTTGCAGTACTCCAAAGACTACTTGTTCACCCGCTATTCAACATACCCCATTCCATGTCACATGTAGCACCTGTCTCAGTTGTGCATCATGTTCTTCCTTGGTGGAGCCCCCAGCCAAAGATGTCATTCGTTTATATGAAGGTTATTCACAGGAAGTTATGGATCTGCGGTCTAAATTTGTTCCAACCATGAAGATAGCATATGAAAAGGGATTATTCCCATCACTTCAATATCTAGCCCGATTAAAATTATTTCCCAATGATTTGACTCCACGTGTTTTTCTGGACTCAAAGAGGCACTGGACTATGTTAACTCTATTTTGGTTGTAGCCGAGGTTTGAATTGTTCAAGGTCTGCAAAATAATTGTTATTTCGGAAAGAAGGTAAGTTTTGAAGATTTCTGATTTGCTTAAGATATCCTTTGATCAATCGACCATTCAAAGAAGATGTAAACTTTTTGATGTGAATGATGAATGGCTTTTCCGAAATCTGCTTGGTCTACTGAGTGAATTAACACATCAGACAGGTTGTTCGATTATTTGTTTTTATTCTCCTTTTTTCATTAATTAAGTGAGAGTTTTCATAGTTCATAACGACTTTTTCTTATATATATATATAGAGTCGGGAGTGCTTAGTAGATAGCTTTTTTTCTAAAAACAGGCGTGTAAATTAAATGGAAAATGGTGCTGATTTTTCTTCATTAGAGATTACATAGGCATTTTTTTCTTTGTGTAATTTTATTGTTTTGGCATTTTTGAAGATTGTTTCTGCATTCTCCAGCTGGTTTTTAAGGATTAAGTATAAACACTTATTTTCTCTGAACTTTTATGCCGGATATGGGGAAGCGGATGTTGTAGAGAAATACTGCACAGTACAGGCCCTTTGGCCCATGATGTTCTGCTCTCCTCTCAATCTGCTCCATGATCAATCTAATGCTTCCGTCCTGCAGAGAATTCCATTCATCTTTCATTATGAGCCTATCTAGGAGTCTCTCAAATGTCCTTACTGTGTCTGCCTCTATGGCTACCTATGGCAGATCTTTCCATGCACCCACTGGTCTATGACTAAAAGATAACATCTCTGAGATCCCTATACTTTCCCCTAAGCACCATAATATTGTGCCCCCTCGTATTAGCCATTTCTGCTGCAAATCCATTCCATGTTTTAATGATTACTCAGCCTCACCAGTGTCCATTGTTCCAGAACAATAATACTCTGTAAAGCAATGGAAGACATCAAAGTAAATTGATATTTAAATTGCATATATATTAGTTAGAAGCAAGGCATCTAAGTTGGCAGAAGAACCAGTTAACATGACTTGATAGGGTGGTGTGTTGTTTTGTAGTGTCTGGCTTTTTATATTTAGCAAAACATTTTTTCTCCTCTGCAGGGTTTTTCTATTTTAAGGCCGTATGGATTTTTTTTTGTAACTGGGGGGAGGAATTAAGGAAAGCTTTTAAAATCACTATTATAAAATGGGCAGCTTGCAAATTCTCTCTCTTTTTTACTCTATGTGGACGCATTTTGGATTTTTTTTTGCCGAATTTTGGGCTTTTCTGGGTGGTGGGAGGATTGGGGTTAGTTTTGAGTTATAGGATTAACTGTAGGAATAATTTTAGTTATCTCTTTTGTAATTTTTTCCCATTACGGTGTTCCAGAGCATGACAAAAATAGACAAAAACAGACAAACATGCTCTAGTTCTTTCAGATCATGTGCCTTTAAGCTTAGCTTTTGAATTGAATGATGTTTTTATTGCAAATTTGCCTTGGCGTTTTCCAGAAAATTTATTACGAAGTTCGGACTTTGTCAAGTTTATTGAGACTCAGATAAAAGATTATTTTCTTTTTAATAATATGGGAGATGTGTCAAAATTGATTGTATGAGATACACTTAAGCATATTTGTGTGGTCAGATAACTTCCTATTTAGCTAAGCTTAAGAAACAGACAAAAATAGAGTTAGATAAGATTTCCAAACAAATTAAAGACTTGGATAATATTTATGCAATCTTTCCAAACATGATTTATTCAAACAAAGAGTTGAACTCGAGTCACAACATAAATTATTATTAACTTATCCTATTGAAAGAAATTTGGTTAAATTGTATAGTCTATTTTATGTGTTTGCAGATAACAATAATAAGCTATTAGAATCTCAATTAAAAGCAGTTAGAGCTAAAAGACAAATTTTAAAAATTCGTAAGGGAGATGGTAGTTTAGCAAGTAATTATGAAGATAATAAAATTTTTCAAGATTTTTATATTGAACTTTATGAATCTCAGTTTCCAGTTGATTCTTCTAAAATGAATGCCTTTTTACAAAAGATTGATTTTCCTTGAATCTCTGTTGAAGATCAACAAATTCTTGATGCTCCTATTACTGAAAATAAAATTCAGAAAGCTATTTTTTCAATGCAATCTGGTAAAGCTCCTGGACTGGATGGTTATTCTGTAGGATTTTATAAAAAATTTGAAAAACTGCTTTCTTCATATATGTTGGAAATGCTTAAAGATATGCTTAAAGCTCTTATAGATAGCGGGGTCAAGGGATATGGGGAGAGGGCAGGAATGGGGTACTGATTGTGTATGATCAGCCATGATCACAGTGAATGGCGGTGCTGGCAAGAAGGGCTGAATGGCCTACTCCTGCACCTACTGTCTATTAAAGATTCTTTTTTGATAGGAGAGTTACCTCCCATATTTTATGAAGCTTCTATTTATTTAATTCTTTAAAAAAATAGCAACCCTACTGATTGTGCTTCAGATAGATCTATTTCACTATTAAATAGGGATGCTAAATTTTTTTCAAAAGCAATGGCTAATCAGCTGGAGAATATTCTAGCTAAAATTATCTTTCAAGACCAAGCAGATCTTGTAAAGGGCTGTTATTCCTTCTCTAATGTTTGGAGACTGTTGTGTTATATTTTCATCCTTTTCTAAGTCTCCTCAATGTGTCGTCTCTCTCGATGCTGAAAAGGCATTTGACAGAGTTGAATGGAAACACTTATTTAATGTTTTAGAGAAATTTGGCTTTGGTATTAATTTTAATAAGTGGATCAGAATGATACATAAAAGCCCGATTGCTACTGTTATTACTAATAATTGCAGATCTCCTTTTCTTTGGCTTTCGCAGAGTACGAGACAAGGATTCCATTAAGTCCTTTGTTATTTAATTTGGTGCTGGAACCCTTGGCTATTGCACTTTGTGAAGCTAAAGATATTCATGGAATTCTCATAAATGGGATTGTTCATAAGTTCGCCCTTTATGCTGACGATCTCTTAGTTTATATTTCGAATCCTGAGGAATCCATTCCTAGTTTATTGAAAATATTAAACGATTTTGGAAACGATTTGATACACCAAATCTCCTCAGACTCCTAATGAAATATAGTCACTGTCTTACCTTCTTTATACCTGCATCAATATGTTGGGTCCAGGTTAGGTCCTCAGAGATATTGACACCCAGAAACATGAAGTTGATCTCTCTCTCCTCTTCAGATCCCTCTTTGGTGTGTGTTTTCTCATCCTATCCTTTCTGAAGCCTACACTCAGTTTTTTGGTCTTACTGACATTGGGTGCAAGGTTGTTGCTATGACACCACTCCAGAGGGCATACAAGCTCCAGCTTGTACGCCCTCTTGTCACCATCTGAGATTCTGCCTACAATGGTGATATCATCAGCAAAATTATGGATGGCATTTGAGCTCTGTCTAGCTGCACATTCATGGGTGTAGAGAAAGTAGAGCAGTGGGCAAAGCACACATCGCTGATCGCAGGGGAAAGGACAAGGTGAACTCGAAGCAGTTCAGAATGGTTCCCTATCCAAAAGCAAAGGGAGCACGAGCATGACACACATTTTCTGGCTCAAATGGTCTACCCTCAAGAGTGGTGACTGGCAAAGGATGATCTAACTTGGAAATTGAGACTCACCTTTGTCAGACCACACCCAGATCTAAAAAATTACCGGTGGAACTGCTGTCTAAAAAATACCTGAAGGGCCGGTTCCTTGTGGTCCTGGCCAATAAAGAGAGCAAATATACCCCAGATGTCATAGAACTAGGAGGTAACTTTTGAACAGACAAAGTTTGCCCTCTAGCAGATGGCCCTTGGATTTTCCTGACTTCTACAAAAAAGTCAAAAGTGTCCAGCATCTCTGCCATAAAGTCCCAGTCCTTCCCCGTCTCCCTCCTGCACTCCCCCTCCCCCTCCCTCTCTCTCTCCATCCCTCACTCACATACCCTCTCTCTCTCACCTCTCTCCAGGGGTCACTTGTTTGCAATGGACATTTGCAATGAGGTACTTGGATGAGTAGAAAATGTGGGTGAAGATCAGAGTTAGAAGTGGTCATATCTGGGGAATTTACCGCAACACTCTCGCTGGTGTTCTGACATCCAATTATCAAGTCGGATAGCTAAGTTAATTAGTCCATCCAGATCCCGAACAGCTTCATGCTCCGCCAGTTCACCCTTGAGCTTTTAGAACATAGAGCACAACGAGGTGATGAGAAGGTTTATGAGCACTTGGAAAAACATAGTCTGACTTTGGGATAGTCAGCATGGCTTTGTGAGGGGCAGCTCATGTCTCATGAGCCTGAATGAATTCTCTGAGGATGTGACAAAGCACATTGATGAAGGTAGAGCTGTGGCTGTGGTGGACTGTATAAGGCTTCTAGTACAGCGTTTGATAAGGTTCCCTTAGTAGGGTCAATAAGAAAGCTGGGAGGCACGAGATCTACGGGATCTTGGCAACGCAGATGAAAAGAAGGCAGAGGGTTCAAAAGTTCAAAGTGCATCCATTGTCCAAGTTTCTATACCATATACAACCTTAAGATTCATTTTCATTTTTGCAGGTCCACAGGAAAACAAAGAAATACAATAATATCCACAAAGAACGGAACAAAGACTGACTGACGTCCAGTGTGCAAAACGGCGCCGTAACCGCCTTCACTCACCTCAGTGCTGGACTGCGGTCTCACTTTCGGGTTCCCTGTAGTTCATGTTCTATGTATTATTTGTTCATTATTTTATTATTGACATGATCTGTCTGCTTTTACACACTGGACTTTCATGAATTCTATGCATTGTGATGCTCTGGGGGAGGGAGCGTGGTCAACAGCCCGCCCTGTATTTCTAATGACCAGCATTGTTTATTGTTTTGTGTTAAAATGTGGTCGAGGGATTACAGTGGGAAGTTCATTCATTTGTAACATTTTAAGTTCAATTAAACAGTTATTGGCTTGTGTATTTGTGGGTCACCCTAACTGTAATTGTAAGACCATAAGACGTCGGAGCTGAATTAGGCCATTCAATCCATCGAGTCTACTCTGCCATTCCATCATGGTTGATCCTGAGTGCCGCTCAACCCCATAAATCTTCCTTCTCGCGATAACTTTTGATGCCCTGACCAATTAGAAAATAATCAATTTTCACTTTAAATGTACCACTGGCCTTGGCCTCCACTGCAGCCTGTGGCAGAACATTCCACAGATTCACTACTCTCTGGCTAAAAAAAAATCCTCCCTGCTTCTGTTCTGAACAGTTGCCTCTCAATTTTGAGACTGTGCCGTCTACTTCTGGACACCCCCACCTAGGAAACATCCTCTCCACATTAACTTTATCTAGTTCTTTCAAGATTCAGCAGGTTTCAATCTGATAACCCCGCATTTCTTCTAAATTCCAGTGAGTACAGGCCCAAAGCTGCCAACTGCTCCTCCTATGTTAACCCCTTCATTCCCAGAATCATCCTTGTGCACCTCCACTGGATTCTCTCCAATGACAACACATCTGTTCTGAGATATGAGCCCCAAAACAGTTGACAATACTCCAAGTGCAGCCTGACTAGTGTCTTATAAAGTCTCAGCACTATCTCCTTGCTTTTATATTATATTCCCCTCGAAATAAATGCCAACATTGCATTTGCCTTCTTTACCACAGCACAACCTTTGAATTAACCTTCTGGTCGTCTTGAATGAGGACTCCTAAGTCCCTTTGCACATCTGATGTTTGAATTTTCTCCCCATTTAGATAATAGTCCACACTACTGTTCCTTTTACCAAAATGTATTACCATACATTTCCCAATATCGTATTCCATCTGCCACTTTTTGGCTCATTTTTTTGAATTGTCAATGTCCAGCTGCACCACTAGTTACTGAATAAGGCCCCCTTTTATTCCCATGCACTGCCTCCTGCCTGTCAGCATTTCCTCTATCCCCGCAGTATCTGTCCTGTGGTGCCACGGGATTTTATCTTGTTATGCAGCCTCGTGTGGCACCTTATCAGATACCTTCTGAAAATGCAAGGAAATGACATGTGACCAGGGTGTGTGATGGTTCCCTCCCTGGTCTATGAGATGGAGCTGCTCTATCTCTGGGTCATGGTGCCCGGTCTGTTTTAATGTTTATCACAATAAAACTGTTGTTGAGTTTGATGAGTTTCCTTGTCTGTCGATATGGACCAAATGCTTGCCACTGTATTTGTTTTCCTGTGGGGGCCTACAAGAAAATGATTATCAAGGTTGTGTATGATTTACTTACTTTGTTAATAAATTGTAGTTCGAACTTTGAACTTTGAAGCCAGTCCAGGATCCCGATGGTTTAAAGCCGGACCCAGCGCGTTCTCTCACCTGTCTCCTGTCGTCTACTCCAAGGTGCGGTATCTGTATTCATGAGAGCGAAGGTTGCTGAATTGCTAGTTTGTTTAGACTGTTCAAAAGTATGTTTCTCAAAGGGAAAGTACAGGCTGTGATTTGTAGTGATGGTAGTTCACAAGGAGATTATCTAGTAGAATATCTGATAGTATTATGAGCTGCTTCAGTTTGGTGCTATACAGCACCACACAGTACTGGACTGACTTCACAGCCTGTGGACTTGCTTTCGAGGTCCCATCAGTTCATGTTCTCACTGTGAATTGTGAGCACTTTTCTGAGCTGCCATACATTGGCGATATGAATCGCAACGCCAACTTGCATATATTTTTGTGGTGTTCGCCTGGAGGTCGGTGACCGGTCGTTTTCCACAGGGATCTGTTCTGAGATTCCTGCTCTTTCTGATATTTATAAATGATGGGGCTGAAGAAGTGGCAAACTGTGTTAAAACATTTACAGATGATATGAAGATTGGTGTGTTGTGGATAGAGTAGATGTTTGGCATAAGTTACAACAGGACTTTGATAGGTTGCAGAGCTGGGCTGAACAGTGGCAGATGGAGTTCAACCCAGAAAAATAGGAAGTGTTTGACTTTGGATGGTGGAGGGTTAACGGCCGGATTTTTGGGAGGTTGGATGAACAGAGGGATCTTGTTGTCCACGTCTATAAATTTGCTGCCTGAATCAAAAGAGTTGTTAAGGAAGCATATGGTGTGTTGGCCAGTAGCTTGAGTTCAAGAAACTCAAGGTGGTGTTGCAGCTCTATAAAACCCTGGTGAGGTCACACTTGGGGTATTGTGTTCAGCTTTAGTCGTCTCATTGTAGGAAGGATTTGGAAGCTTTAGAGGGTGTGCAGAGGAGATTTACAAGGGTGCTGCCTGGATTACAGAGCATGTCTTATGAGGATAGGCTAATCAAGTTGAGATTTTTCTCTCTGGAGTGAAGGAGGGTGAGAGGTGACTTGAGAGGAGTGTACAAGATGATAAACAGTATAGATGGGGTGAATAACCAGAGCCATTTTTCCAGGGCAGAAATCACTTAACCAAGAAGGCATGATTTTAATGTGATTCACAGAAAGCATAGGGGAGGGGTATCGGAGGTTTTTTTTACACAAAGAGTGGTGGGTGTGTGGAATGTGTCACCAAGGGTGGTAGTAGGGGCAGTTACAATTGGGTGATCTAAGAGACCCTGCGATGGGCAGCAGGATGATAGAAAATTACCGGGTGATGTTGGAGGGCAGGGTTAGATTGATCTTGGAGTAGGTTAAAATGTTGTTACCACAGGTGGGCTGTAATATTCTCTGTTACTCACTCTCTGTCAGTGAGAGGGGTCTCTGAGGGAGCTGGATTAACATTCATTGTGATATGGCACTGGAAGTGGGGTTCACTGAGGGAGCTGGATTAACATCAGTGGGGATACAGTAAGTGACACAGGGTGCTAGTTAGCAGGAGTCACTGACAGATAGTGTGAGGGAGCTCAGTTAATGTCAATCAGTGACACAGTACACTGGGGCAGAGAAGTTACTGATGGACATTGTGAGGGTGCTGGATTATCATCAATCGGAATACCATCAGAGACAGAGTGCTGGAAGAGAGGAGTCACTGAAGGATGGTGTAAGGGTGCTGGTTTAATGTCAGTGGGAATACAGTCTGTGTCACAGGGCACTGGAACGGAGGGGTTAATGACGAATGCTTTATTTTTTAACCTCGTAGACACTGCTGATCCTGTCTTCTGCTTATGATGTGGCTGTCGATATGGAGAGTTCTCTTGCCTGTTCTGTTTACTCTGTGGGCTGTGTCTGGTGATTTGCTGAATTGCGTAATGGAAAAAAAATGCACCGATCTGTCCGTATTTGAGGAGATGATGGTAAGTTGCAGTGAAGCCAAAGCCTCTGTTGGCCACGATTGCAGACAAAGAACACGGTGTGCCCCTGGTCCCAGACATTGACTCTTTATTCCCTCCCATAGATGTTGCCTGACTGACTGAGTTCCTGCAGACCCTCGCCTCCCCCAGGTCTTTTCTTCTCTCCTGAACTTTACATTTCCAATTGTCTTCATTTTAGTGCACCCCTCACCTGTGGATCTTCCCCCTTTCTTCACTTTCCTCCATGGTCCACTCTCCTCTCATATCAGATGTCTTCTTCAGCCTTCACCTTTCCCACTTATCACCTCCCAGCTTCCCACTTCACCCACCCTCCCCATCACCCCATCAGCCTCTGGCTTATTCTCCTACTTAGTTTGATTTCTTCCCTGTTCCTTTCACGTCCCCATGAAGTGTCACAGCCTGAAACATCGACTGATTATTCATTCCCATAGATGCTGCCTAGCTGCTGTGATGCTCCATCATTTTGTGAGTTTTGCTCGCGATCCCAGCATCTCAGAATCTCTTGTGTTGTTGGTATTTACTCTCAGGATTACCCTCATTGAACTGGACACTCAATACAAAGGTTGGGACATAATTTTACAGATGTACAGGACATTGGTAAGACCAGACCTGTGTGTTGGAAGCTTGGGATTTAGCTAGGGTGTGTGCAGAAGAAACCATGTTGCCTTGAGCAAAGGTGGCTGAGGGATAACCTTATAGAGGTTTATAATGTTACCAAAGGCATAGGAAGTCCATAAGATAGAGGAGCAGGATTAGGCCATTCAGCCCATCAAGCCTGCTCTGCCATTCCATCATGTCTGATTTATTGTTGCTCTCAACTTCATTTTCCCTCCTTCTCCCTTTGGTGTCCTGACTAATCAAGAAACTATCAGCCTCCACTTCCAATACCATGACTTTGCCTCCATAGCTGCCTGATGGAACAATTTCCACAGATTCAGTACCCTCCAGCGAAAGAGATTCTCACTGATCTCTGTTCTGAAAAGATGTCCTTGTATTCTGAGACTGTGCCCTCTGGACCTGGACTCTGCCAATATTAGAAACTTTCTCTTCACATCCACTCTATCTAGGCTGTTCAATATTTGAAAGGTTTCAAAGAGACAACCCCCCTCCTGCCCCTCATTCTTCTGAAATCCAGCAAGCCTAGATTCACATGCTATCAAACACTCCTCACATAGTAACCACTTTATTGCCAAAATCATTCTCGTCAATCTCCTCTGGACCCAGTCAGTTTTTTCCCAGGATGGGGAAGGTATGAGTCTATAACTTGAGGACATAGGTTGAAGATGGGAAGGATAGGATTTTAAAGAGGACATTGGAGGCAAGGGTTTTTTTCCCTCATAGGTCGTGTTGGAAAACTGTAGGTTTAAGGAACATGTGGACAGGTATCTGGACGAGAATGGTTTAGTAGAATATTCAGTCAAACACACTGACATTTGTACAGGTACATGGCAGGAATGGTTTAGTGGGACATTATATCAAACAATGATAATTGGACAGGTACACAAACAGGAACGGTTTGGTAAGATATTAGGTCAAATACAAGGACATTTGGACAGGTACATGAACAGGAATGGTTTAGACAATATGACATTGAGACATAGGAATTGAATTAGGCCATTTGACCCATCGAGTCTGCTCCGCCATTCAATCATGGCTGATCCGTTTCTTTATCGCTCCTCAACCCTATTCCCCAGCCTTCTCTCTGTAACCGTTGATTCCATGGCTTCATGGATTGAAAGAACCAATCAATCTCAACCTTAAATACACCCAACAACCTGGCCTCCACAGCTGCCTGTGGTAGCAGATTCCACAAATTTACCACCCTCTGACTAAAGAAATTGCTCCCTATCTCTATTTTAAATGACACCCCTCTATTCTGAGTCTGTGCGTTCTTGTGCTGGACTCTCTCATCATGGGAAATATCCTTTCCATATCTACTCTGGTTTTGGCCTTTCAACATTTGAAAGGTTTCAATGAGATCCTGCCCTCATCCTTCTGAATTCCAGCGAGTGCAGACCCAAAGTCATCAAACATTCCTCATATGATAACCCTTTCATTCCCGCAATCATCCTTGTGATCCTCCTCTGAATCCGATCCAATGTCAGCACAACTTTTCTTAGTTGAGGAACCCAAAACTGTTCACAATACTCAAGGTGAGGCCTCACAAATGCCTTATTGGACTTATAGACACAGCAACATATCCCTGTTCTTGTATTCTACACCTCTTGAAATGAATACTAACATTGCATTTGCCTTCCTTGCCACCAACTCAACCTGCAAGTTAACCTTCATGTTGCTCTGTACAAGGACTCCCAAGATTCTTTGCGTCTCAGATGTTTGGATTTTCTCCCCGTTTAGAAAATAGTCTGCACATTTATTTCTACTACCAAAGTCCATGACCATGCATTTTCCAACATTATATTTTGGTGGCCACTTTCTTGCCCATTCTCCAAAGCTTTTTCTTTCCACCTTGATATTGTTCACTGGGTTGCTTTCATATTTCAGCTTGTCCCTTCTAATGAGTCTCTTAGTTGCTTTCTGTATGTTTTTAAAAGCTTCCAAATCCTCTGTCTTCCCACTAATTTTTGGTTTATGGTATGCCTTCTTTTTCAGTTCTACATTAGGTTTAATGCCCCTTGTCAGACACGGTTGTACTGTTTTGTCATTAGAGTATTTATTTGTCTTTGGAATACATCTATCCTACACCTTCCTTATTTTCCCCAGAAACTCAGGCCATTGCTGCTCTGCTGACATCCCTGCCAGCAGCTCCTTCCAATTTATTTTGGCCAAGTCCTCTCTCATACCACTGTAATTTCCTTTACTCCACTGAAATACTGCTACATCAGACTTTAATTTCTCCCTATCAAATTTCAAGTTGAACTCAATCATATTGTGATCTCTACCTCCCTAATTGCTTCCATTTCATTACATAACATGCAATGCAGTATGCTCAATGACAAACCACCTTAAAAAGCCACCTCGGGGGATTCAACAAACTCACTCTCTTGAGATACATTGCCATTCTGATTTTCCAAATTGACCAGCATGTTAAAATGTTCCATGACTCTCTTAACATTTCAGTGGTTTAGCTAGATATTAGGTCAAGCACAAAGACATTTGGACAGATATATTGGCAGGAATCACTGAGTACAATATTAGATCAAACAGAAGGATCGTTTGACAGGTATATGGCAGGAATGAATTATTGGGATATTTGGTCAAACACAAAGACATTTGGACAAATATATTGGCAGGAATCATTGAGTACAATATTAGATCAAACAGAAGGATAGTTGAAACAGGAACAGTTTAGACCTCATGACCACAAATAAAGGAGCAGAAATAGGCCATTTGGCTCATTGAGTCTGCTCCACCAATTTCATCATGGCTGAACCAATTTTCCTCAAAGCACCATCTCCAGCCTTCTCTCCGTATCCATTCATGCCCTGTCCAGTCAAGAATCTATCAACCTCTGCTTTAAATATATATAAAGACTTGGTCTCCACAGCTGCCTATGGCAAAGAATTCCACATATTAACCACTCTCTGGCTAAAGAGGTTCTTCCTCACCTCTGCTCCAGCACCATGCCTCTCTAATCTGAGGCTGTGTACTCTGGTCTTAGGCTCTCCCGCCAAAGGAAGCATCCTCTCTACAGCCACAATATCAAGGCCATTCATCATTCAATAGATTTCAATGAGATCACCGCTCATTCTTCTGAATTGTAGTGAATACATGCCCAAAGCCATCAGACCTCTTCATATGACAAGCCATTCAAACCTGGAATCACTTTCACAAACTTCCTCTGAACCCTCGCCAGTCTCAGCATATTCTTTCTGAGATAAGGGGTGCAAAACTGCCCACAATACTCCAAGTGAGGCTTTCTAAAATCTCAACATTACATCCTTGCTTTTATATTCTAGTGCTCTTGAAATGAATGCTAACATTGCATTTTCCTTCCTCACCACAAACTCAACCTGCAAATTGACCTTTGGGGGATCCCTGCACATTGATTTTCAAGTCCCCTTGCACCTCCGTTTTTTCATTTCCTCTCCATTTAGAAAACAGTCAGCCCTTTTATTAGCAAACACGAGGAAATCTGCAGATGCTGGAAATTCAAGCAACACATACAAAATGCTGGTGGAACACAGCAGGCCAGGCAGCATCTATAGAGAGAAGCACTGTCGACGTTTCGGGCCGACACCCTCGGTCAGAACCCTTCCATTACTTCGACCAAAGTGCAAGCCCGAACACTTCCCAACATTGTATTCCATCTGCCATTTCTCTGCCCATTCTCCAAATCTGTTGCAGTCCCCTTATTCCCAAAATGCTTGTGGAATGCAACAGGCCAGGCAGCATCTATAGGAAGAAGTACAGTCGACGTTTAGGGCCAAAACACTTCGTCAGGACTAACTGAAAGAAAAGATAGTAAGAGATTTGAAAGTGGGATGGGACGGGGAAGATCTGAAATGATAGAAGACCAGAGGGGGAGGGGTGAAGCTAAGAACTGGAAAGTTGATTGACAAAAGGGATACACAGCTGGTGAAGGGAAAGGATTATGGGATGGGAGGTGTAGGGAGAAAGAAAGGGGAGGAGAGCACCAAAGGGAGATGGAGAGCAGGCAAGGTGTGATTGTGAGAGGGACAGAGAGAGAAAATGAAAAAAGGGGGAGGGATGGGAAATAAATAAATAAATAAACAGATAGATAGATAGATAGATAGATAAATAAGGGATGCGGTATGAAGGGGAGGGGGGATTAACGGAAGTTAGAAAAATCAATGTTCTTGCCATCAGCTTGGAGGCTACCTAGACAGAATATAAGGTGTTGTTCCTCCAGCCCGAGTGTGGCTTCATCTTGACAGTACAGGAGGCCATGGATAGACATATCAGAATGGGAATGGGACATGGAATTAAAGTGTGTGGCCACTGGGAGATCCTACTTTCTCTGGCGGACAGAGTGTAGGCGTTCAGCATAACGGTCTCCCAGTCTGCGTCGGGTCACCTCACCTGGAGGTGACACTTCACCTGTGAGTCAGCTGGTGTGATATACTGCGTCCGGTGCTCCCAGTGCGGCCTTTTATTAGCCCCACCAGCCCCATTCTTCTGCCTGCTCTACATAACCCTGACTAATCCAGAAGCTTTCAAGTTCCACTTTACATATACCCAATGACCTGGACTCCATAGCTACTATGGCAATGAATTCACCACCTTCTGTCTAAAGAAATTCCTCCTCATCTCTGTTCTAAGAGACATCCACTCCAAGTCCACTCTGTCTAAGCCCATCTAGCACCATAGCATGCCCACAACAAATTAACCCTAATCCGTGCATTTTCAGAATGTGGGAGGAAACCGGAACACCCACACGGCCACGCGCAGAATGTTGAAGCTCCTTCCTGGCGGAGTTGGGAATTGAAGCGTAATTGGTGATCGCCATCATGTAAAGCGCTGTACTACTGTACTGCCCACTTTAACCGGTTTCAGATGCAGGGACATAGATTCTGCCTGGCCTGCTGAGTTTCTCCACAGATTTTTTTGTGCTACTGACACATCCAAGCAACTGGTCTCAGCCCGAAACGTCGACTGTACTTCTTCCTATAGATGCTGCCTGGCCTGCTGCGTTCCACCAGCATTTTGTGTGTGTTGCTTGAATTTCCAGCATCTGCAGATTTCCTCATGTTTGCTCCCTTTAGTCCCACTCTTTGCCTGCTGCCAATCAGCCACTGCTGTATCCATGCAAGAATCTTCCCTGTAATATAATAGGCTCGTAACTTGAAAATCAGCCTCATATTTGTCACCTGGTCAAATGCCTTCTGAAAATCCAAAGACACATCATCAACCAGTTCTCCTTTGTCTTGTTTGTTCTTCAAAGAATTCCACCAAATTTGTCAGGCAATGTTTTTCCCTAGAGGAAACCATGTCGACAGTGGCCTAATTTATCATGTGCCTCCAAGTATGCTGAGAACGCATCCTTAATAATTGACTCCATCATCTTCGCAACCACTGAGATCAGACTAACTGGCCTATAGTTATCTTTCTTCTGCCTCTACCATTTTGAAGAATGGTGTAACAATTTGGAATTTTCCAATCTTCCAGAACCATCCCAGAAACTAGCGATTGTTGAAAGATCATTACACATGCCTCCATGATCTCTTCCACCAACTCTTTCAGAACCTTAGGTTGTACACCTTCTCGTCCAGGTGACTTATCCATCTTCAGACATAGAAACATAGAAAGCCTACAGCCCACAAAGGCATGCCAAACGTCTTTTTACTATAGAAATTATCTACGGTTACCCAGAGCCCTCTATTTTTCTAAGCTCCATGTACCAATCCAGGAGTCTCTTGCTGACAGCCTATTCAATGCACACACCACCCTCTGCATAAAAAAACTTACCCCTGACATCTCCTCTGTACCTACCTACAAGCACCTTAAAGCTGTTCCCTCTCATTCTAGCCATTTCAGCCCGTTGAGAAAGACTCTGACTTTCCACATGATCAATGCCTCTCGTCATCACCACTGTCAGGTCACCTCTCATCCTCCGCCGCACAAGGAAAAAAGGCCGAGTTCACTCAACCTATTCTCATAAAGCATGCTTCCCAATCCAGGCAACATACTTGTAAATCTCCTCAGCACCCTTTCTATGGTTTCCACATCCTTCCTGTAGTGAGGCGACCAGAATTGAGCACAGTACTCCAAGTGGAGACTGACCAGGGTCCTATATAGCTATGACATTACCTCTCGGCTCTTAAACTCAATCGCATGTTTGATGAAGGCCAATGCACTGTATGCCTTCTTAACCACAAAACTCCATAGCAGTTTTGAGTGTCCTATGGACTCAGACCACAAGATCCCTCTGATCCTCCACACTGCCAAGTGTCTTACCATTAACGCTATATTCTGCCATCATCTTTGACCTACCAAAATGAACCACCTCACACATCTGGGTTGAACTCCATCTGCCACTTCTCAGCCCAGTTTTGCATCATATCAATGTCCCGCTATAACCTCTGACAGCCCTCCGCACAATCGATGAGACCCCCAACCTTTGTGTCATCAGCAAACTTTCTAACCCATCCCTCCACTTCCTCATCCCGGTCATTTGTTAAAATCACAAAGAGTAGGGGTCCCAGAACAGATCTCTGAGGCACACCACTGGTCACAGACCTCCATGCAGAATATGACCTGTCTGCATCCAATCTTCGGCTGCTGTGGGCAAGCCAGTTCTGTATCCACAAAGCAATGTCCTCTTGGATCCCATGCCTCCTTACTTTCTCAATAAGCCTTGCATGGGGTACCTTATCAAATGCCTTGCTGAAATCTATATACACTACCTTTACTGCTCTACCCTCATCAATGTGTTTAGTCACATCCTCAAAAATTTCAGTGAGGTTCATAAGGCACAACTTGCCTTTGAAAAAGCCATGCTGACAATTCCTAATCATATTATGCCTCTCCAAATTTTCATAAATCCTGCCTCTCAGGATCTTCTCCATCAACTTACCAATCACTGAAGTAAGACTCACTGATCTATAATTTCCAGGGCTCTCCCTACTCTATTTCTTAAATAAGGGAACAACATCTGCAACCCTCCAATCCTCTGGAAATTCTCCCATTCCCATTGATGATGCAAAGATCATCAACAGAGGTTCAGCAATCTTCTCCCTCATCTCCCACAGTAGCCTGGGGTACATCTCATCCTGTCCCAGTGACTTGTCCAACTTGATGCTTTCCAAAACCTCCAGCACATCCTTTTTCTTAATATCTATAATCTCAAGCATTTCAGTCCACTGTAAATCATCCCTACAATCACCAAGTTCCTTTTCCGTAGTGAATACTGAAGCGAAGTATTCATTAAGTACCTCTGCTGTCTCCTCTGGTTCCATACACACTTTTCCACTGTCACACTTGATTGGTCCTATTCTCTCATATCTTTTCCTCTTGCTATTCACATACTTGTAGAATGCCTTGAAGTTTTCCTTAATCCTGTCCGCCAAGGCCTTCTCATGACTGCTTCTGGATCTCCTAATTTCATTCTTAATCTCCTTCTTGCTAGCCTTATAATCTTCAAAATCTCTATCATAACCTAGTTTTTGTACCTTTCATAAGCTTTTCTTTTCTTATTGACTAGATTTACAATAGCCCTTGTACACCACGGTTCCATACCATCCTGTCTCTTTGAAATGTAGCTATGTAGAACTCCATGCAAATGTCCCCTGAACGTTTGCAACATTTCTGCCGTATATTTCCCTGACAACATCTGTTTCCAATTTATGTTCCAAGTTCCTGCCTGGTAGCTCATATTTCCCCTTACTCCACTTAAACTCTCTCCTAACTTGTCTGGTCCTACCCCTCTCCAATGCTATAGTAAAGGAGATAGAATGTGATCACTATCTCTAAAATGTTCTCCCACTGAGAGATCTGACACCTGACCAGATTCATTTCCCAATACCAAATCAAGTACAGCCTCTCCTCTTGTAGGCTTATCTACATATTGTGTCAAGAAACCTTCCTGAACATACCTACCAAACTCCACGCCATCTAAGCACCTTGCTCTGGGGAGATGCCAATCAATATCTGGGAAATTAAAATCTCCCATCATACCAACCCTGTTATTACACCTTTCCAGAATCTGTCTCCCTATCTGCTCCTCGATGTCCCTGTTACTATTGGGTGGTCTATGAAAAACACCCAGTAGAGTTATTGAGTCTTCCTGTTCCCAATCTCCACCCACAGAGACTCAGTAGACAACCCCTCAATGACATATCTTTTGTGTAGCCATGACACTATCTCGGATCAACAGTGCCATGCCCCCACCTCTTTTGCCTCCCTCCCTATCCTTTCTGAAACATATAAAGCCTAGCACTTAAGTAGCCATTCCTGCCCCTGCACCATCCAAGTCTCTGTAATGGCCACAACATCATAGCTCCAGTTACTAATCCATGCTCTAAGCTCATCCGCTTTGTTCATAATACTCCTTGCAGTGAAATAGACACATCTCAAACCATCGGACTGAATACGTCCCTTCTCCATCACCTGCCTATCTTCCCTCTTGCACTTTCTACAAGTTTTCTCTATTTGTGAGCCAACCGCCTCTTCCTGCATTTCTTCTATTCAGTTCCCACCTCCCAGCAATTCCAGTTTAAACCCTCCCCAACAGCCTTTGCAAACTTCTCCATCACAATATTGGTCCCCCGGGATTCAAGTACAACCCGTCCTTTTTGTACAGGTCACGCCTGCCCCAAAAGAGGTCCCAATGATTCAGAAATCTGAATCTCTGCCCCCTGCTCCAATCCCTCAGCCATGCATTTATCCTCCACCTTATTCTACTCCTATACTCACTGTCATGTGGCACAGGCAGTAATCCTGAGATTACTACCTTTGTGGTCCTGCTTCTCAACTTTATTCCTAACTCCCTGTGGTCTGTTTTCAGGATCTCCTCCCTTTTCCTACCTATGTCATTGGTACCAATATATACCACAACCACTGTCTGTTCTCCTTCCCACTGCAGGATATCGTAGACGCAATCTGAAATATACCGGATCCTGGCACCTTGGAGGCAAACTACCATCCTAGTTTCTTTCTTGTTTCCACAGAATCGTCTGTCTGACTCCCTAACTATAGAGACCCCTATCACTGCTGCCATCCTCTTCCTTTCCCTACCCTTCTGAGTCACAGGGCCAAACTCTGTGCCAGACGCGTGGCCAATGTTGCTTCCCCCAGGTAGGCCATTCCCCCCCCACCCACCAACAGTACTCAAACAGAATTAATTATTGTTCAGGCTGGACAGCCACAGGGTTACTCTCAAGTATCTGAGTCTTGCCCTTCCCTCCCCTGACTGTTACCCACTTATCTGTCTCCCGAAGCCTTGGTGTGACTACTTGCTATACTATCCATCTATCAGTTCCTTTCAGTTTCCCAAGAACCTTCTCCATAGTTATAGTTATAGTAACTTCACACATTCCATGCCCCCAATATCTGGAATTTCTACCATACTGTTAGTGTCTTACACCGTGAAGACTGATGCAAAATATTTATTCAGTTCGTCCTCTATTACATTGTTCCCCATTACTACCTCTCCAGCATTGTTTTCCAGTGGTCCAATATCCACTCTCATCTCTCTTTCACACTTTATGTGTAAGAATATTGATACTAGTTCCAACACTCTGACATTTGATGGGAACCGTTTAGCGAGGTATTAGGTCAAACAGAAGGACATTTGGACAGCTACATGGATGGGAACTGTTTACACCATAAGACCATGAGATATAGGAGCAGAAGCTGGCCATTCTGCCCATTGAGGCCTCTCTGCCATTCAATCGGGCTGATCTAATTCTTCCAGTCATCCCCACTCCCCACACCCCATACCTTTTGATGCCCTGGCTAATCAAGAACCTCTCTATCTCTGCCTTAAATATATCCAATGACCTGGCCTCCACAGCCGCTCATGGCAACAAATTCTACAGATTTACCACCTTCTGAATGAAGTAACTTCTCCGCATCTCAGTTCTAAAAGGACGTCTTTCAATCTTGAGGTCATGCTCTCTTGTCCTGGAGTCACCTACCATGTGAAATAACTGCTTTATCTAATCCTTTCAGGCCTTTGAATGTTCAGAATTTTCCATTAGATCCCCCCTCATTCTCCTGAACTCCAGGAAATACAGCTCAAAAGCTGCCAGATGTTCCTCATACGGGAACCCTTTCATTACTAGAATCATTCCCGTGAATCTTCTCTGAACCCTCTCCAATGTCATTATATGCTTTCTAAAATAAGGAGCCCAAAACTGCACACAATACTCCAAGTGTGGTCTCACAAGTGCCTTATAGAGCCTCAACATCACGTCCGTGCTCTTATGTTCTATACCTCTAGAAATGAATGTCAATATTGCATTTGCCTTCTTCACAACTGACTCAACCTGGAGGTTAACATTTCAGGTATTTTACACAAGGACTCCCAAGTCCCTTTACATCTCTGCATTTTGAATGCTCCACCCATCTATATAATAGTCTGCCTGTATATTTCTTCCACCAAAGTGCATGACTATATGCTTTCCAACATTGTATTTCAACATTAGTTTAGTGAGATATTAGGTCAAACACAAGGACATTTGGACAGGCACATGGACAGGAATGGTTTTAGTGAGATATTACATCAAACACAAGGACATTTGGACAGGAAGGGTTTAATGAGATATTAGTTCAAATACAAGGACATTTGGACAGGTACACGGACAGGAACAGTTCCATACAATATTACAAGATTAGAAGGAACTTGTTTTGCCAGAGAGTGGTGAATCTGTGGAATTCATTGTCACGGGCAGCTGAGGAAGCAAAGTTGTTGTATGTATTTGAGGTGGAAGTTGATAAGTTCTTCATTAGTCAGGGTGTGAAAGTTTATTGGGGAGAAGACTGCTATGTAAAAGAAAAAAAGAGTCTACGCAGTGAACCTTGCAAGGATTCCATTTGTTAAGGTTACCTCTTTTTCCGCAAAGCCCAAGAGCATCATCCCAATTCAAGGCACAATAGTAGCATAGTCGTTAGCATGACGTTATTTCATTTTGGGGTGTTCTGGAGCTCGGAGTTCAATTACTGTACCATTCCATAAGGAGTTTGTAGGTTCTTCCAATGACAGTTATGATTTCCTCCAGGTGCTCTGGTTTCGTCACACATTCCAAAGATGTACTGGTTAGAATGTTAGTTGATTATTATAAATTGTACTATTATTCAGCTAGGGTTAAATAGATGGGAAACGGATTGCTGTGTTTCATGAGCTGAAAGGGCCTATGAGAGGAAGTAGGAATTCAGGGAGCCGAGTCTCTGTACATCTTCCCCCTGAAATGCTGGGTTCTCTCAAGGTCCTCTTATTTCCTCCCACAGTCCAAAGACGTAGTGGTAGGTTAGTTGGTCAGTGTAATAGTTGTACCGTCAGTAGGATAGGGTTAAATTGGGATTGTTGCGGTTTCTGGGTGGTGTGGTCAAATGGCCAGAAGGACCATTCTGTGTTGTTTCTCTAAATAAATAAAAAAACACACTCTCAACAGTTTAGGAACAGCTTCTCTCATCTCCGCCATCAGATTTCTGAATGGTCCAAGATCCCGTGAACACTACCTCACTAAATGGCTCTTCTTGACATTATTGATTTATTTTGTATCTATTATTGTAACTTAGTCTATTTTTATGTGTATTGCATGGTATGGTTGCAGCAAATCAACAAATGTCAGTGATCATCAGCCTGATCCTCACCCACTTGTCCTGACCTATTTCCGAGGAGAAGGTCAAACTTACCTTCTGTCCAGTAAAAGGCCACGATATATTGGCCGAGGAAACATTGTTGAACAAAGTCTACCCAAACTAAGTCTTGAGCACTATGGCAATCCCAGACTCGGATAGGAAAGTTAAAAGCTCCACCATCACAAGCCAATACTTCTTGCAATCTCCCTGCTCTAATTTCTGTTGGTCATTGGGGCTTGCAGTACAGCCCCAAAAAGGTGATAAGCAGAGAGCTAAAGAACAGTACGGCACGGAAACAGACCATTCAGCCCATCTAGTCCATTCCAAATCCATTTGCCTACTTGCACTGGGACCATAGCCCTCCATACCCCTTCCATCCATGTACCTAACCAAACTTTGCAAATGGTTGACATTGAGCTTGCATGCATCACTTGTGCTGGTAGCTTCTTTCCACACTCTTACAACCCTCTGAGCAAAGAAATTTCACCTCATATGCTTCTTAAATGTCTCACCTTTTCAAGCTTAACCCATGACCTCTGGTTGAAGCACCACCCAACCTCAGTACAAAAAGCCTACTTGTATATACACAATCTATAACACTCATAGTGTAGCAAACTCCTATCAAATCTCCTTTAAATCTTCTACATCCTGAAGAATGCTGTCCTAACCCATTTAATCTATCTCAGGTCCACCAGGCGCGACAACATCCTTGTAAATTTACTCTGTACTCTTTCAACCTTGCTTACATCTTTCCTGTAGGCACGTAGGTAACCAAAATTGCTTACAATGCTCCAGATTAGGAGTTCATTATACAAGATTATACAAGTTGAACATAACATTCCATTTCCTGTACTCGGTACATTGAGTTATGAAGGCCAGTGTGCCAAAAGCTTTCTTTCCGACCCTATCTACCTCTGACACTATTTTCAATGAAATATGTACCTCTATTCCCACTTCTACCACACTCCACAGTACGCTTCTCTTCTCTGTATAAGACCTTCCCTGTTTGGTCCTACTGAACTGCAACACCTTGCACTTGTTTGCATTAAATTCCACCTGACATTTTCAGCCCATTTTTCCAGCTGATCCAGATCCCTCTGCAAGCGTTGATATACTTAACTCACTGTCCACTGCACCCCAATCTTTACTTCATCCATAAACGCGCTTATCCAGTTGACCACATTATCATCCAGATCATCAATATAGATGACAGACAACATTTGACCCAGCACCAATCCCTGCGCACACCATGAGCCACTGTCCTCCATTCAGAGAGGCAACCATCTGCTACCAGTCTCTGGCTTCTCCCACAAAACCAATGTCTAATCCAATTTACTACCTCATGCTGAATGCCGAGTCACTGAAGCTTTTTGACCAAACTCATATCCGGGACCTTCGCAAATGTCTTGCTGAAGTGGATGCAGTCAACACCCAGTGCCTCATCACACTGCGTAATGATCTGATCTAGATGAACAGTTTGCAAGAGAAGCTTTTCACTGTATCTACGTATATGTGTCAACCAATTCCGATACACCTCTCACTTAAACTGTGCCCTCACTGCATCATAACAGGTTCCTCTTGTCCATACCAAACACCCCATACAACCATATCCAGAACTTCATTTTATATCACTCCCACCATCGTCACAAGCACACTTTCAGTACCTCCCTCCACCCCACTCCCTACTTTCTGCAGGGATTGCTCTCTAGATGACTCCTTTGTCCAATATCAAGTTTTCTTCCTAAAAGTTTGCTGGAAATGCAATGGGCACTACAGTGTTGAAAGTGATCTTTGTTTTCATTTGTCTGCAGGTATGTATCGATGGCTGCAAAGCAGCTAACCCCAATTAAAAAA
Organism: Hemitrygon akajei; assembly: GCF_048418815.1. NCBI lineage: Eukaryota > Metazoa > Chordata > Chondrichthyes > Myliobatiformes > Dasyatidae > Hemitrygon > Hemitrygon akajei. Next base: position 8,754,000 of record NC_133130.1, read on the forward strand.
GGCAATATAAGATGGAACATTTCCGCCAGGGAAAACCACATGGAAAACGGAAGCAGAAGAAAAAAACGGGGGAGGGAGGATTCGTGAACAATGTAATTGACAAAGACGATTAATATGAAAACTATTTTCGGCAAGATGTTCAAACAGACCAGGCATTGGAAGCGCAGTGGGCAGGGATATAACCTTGACAAGGCACCCAGTTCCTGGAAAGCATAGAGACCAGCCTCCTTGATCGGAACTTAATTATCAAGGATAGCCAGGAAGTCAACCCTTAGCACCAGTGATGGAGCTGAGTGAAAAAGCTAGCTGGGTGTAAAAGATAGGACCTGCCATCAATGTATTAATTGAGCAATTGGTAAACTGAAAAATAAAGTTATTCTTTGCAAAAGAACACAGTCTTAGCAGTGTCTGCTTACCTCTGTTAGTTCATGACCTTGGTGTGAAACATGACAGCACAAGTAGTGCAGACCACTTGGCCCCTCCAATCCTACCCCCATTCACCAGGCCCATGAATGATCTGTACCATAAGATCACAAGACTATAAGACATTGAAGCAGAAGAAGGCCATTTGGCCCATCAGGTCTGTTCCACCAGTCCATCCTGGTGACTTATTATCCCTCTCAGCTCCATTGTCTTGGCTTCTCCCTGTATCCTTTGACGTCCTGATTGATCATGGATCTATAAAGCTCTGCTTTAAATATACCCACCCCAGTAACCTGACCTCCGCAGCTGTCTGTGGCAATGAATTCCACAGATTCATCACCCTCTGGTGTAATAATTTCCTTACGTCCCCTCAGCCAGGTCTCAACTCCCCTTCTGCGCCAGTGGCCATTTTCCTCTCCTGCAAAATTCAATCACTGAACAACCTATCGCCCAACCTACAGCTGGTACTCAGCGAGAATGATTACTTTCAGGGTATCTCCTATCTTTTCCCATTGTGAAATATGCTCACCAATCTGTATCCAGTGTAGTCACCGATCCATAGAACAGGGTCGACCCATGACGTGCTGATTTAAACCAGACACCTCACTAATCAAATCCCTTCTGGCTGCACAATAGCCCTCTCCCACCCCCGCCCCCCCCCCCCCCCCAATCTCTGCACACCTGTATGACTTCTCTAAGATTCTGTTAAACACCACTATTGTTAATGGGCAAGTCTCTCTCTTATTTCCCACCTCCCTCCATTTAATATCTCCTATCACATTTCATCTCGTTCAGCTCTTTGCCTCTTCCACCTATCACCTCCCAGATTTTCACATCATTCTCTTTCTCCCCTACCCCCACCTGCCAGCTCCTTTTCTCCCCTCTTCCCATACCCTTTTGTTCCGGCTTCTGTCCTCTTCTTTTCCAGTCCTGATGAAGAATCTCAGTTTGAAACACCGACCGTTCACTTCCATCCCCAGATGCTGCTTCCCTGCTGAGTTCCTCCAGCATCATGTGTGTGGCTTGAAAGTTCTGCAGAACCTTGTCAGTCTCTGCATAACTCACTGACCTATGAACTCAGTGCCCTGACTAAGATGATAAGGGGCATTGAACATGTGGATAGTCAGAGGCTTTTTCCCAGGGCTGAAATGGTTGCCACAAGAGGACACAGGTTTAAGGTGCTGGGGAGTAGGTACAGAGGAGTTGTCAGGGGTAAGTTTTCCACTCAGAGAGTGGTGAGTGCGTGGAATGGGCTGCCAGTAACAGTGGTGGAGGCGGATATGATAAGGTCTTTTAAGAGACTTTTGGATAGGTATATGGAGCTCAGAAAAATAGAGGGCTATTGGTAAGCCCTGTAATTTCTAAAGTAGGGACATGTTCTGCACAACTTTGTGGGCGAAAGGGCCTGTATTGTGCTGTAGGTTTTCTATGTTTCTAATAAATACAAGCATGCTTTACCCTTCCTAGCCACCCTAGCAACCTGTGTAAGGAGCGATGGATTTGAACTGTCAGAACCCTCTGTATGGCAACACTGTTAATGGTTCTGGCAGTAACTGTTCACTCTCCCTTTTACATTTTGTCTCAAGAAGTGCCACACCTCACACTTCAATCCATAGTCATACAGACAGAAATGGCCCTTCAACCCAACTGTTCCAGATTTTTTTTTTTGCTTTCCTCCCTTCTTAAAGAATGGAGTGACGTTTGCTATCTTCCAGTCCTCTGGGACCATGCCAGAATCAAGTGATTCTTGAAGGATCATGACCAATGTATCCGTTATCTCTTCAGCAACCTCTCTCAGGACTCTGGGATGTTGTCCATCTAGCCCAGGTAACTTGTCCACCTTAAGACTTTTGAGTTTGCCTCGCACTTTTTCCTTTGTAATAGCAATGGCACTCACTCCTGCTTCCTGACACTCACAGACCTCCAGCACACTGCTAGTGTCTTCCACAGTGAAGTAAAGTAAAAAGTACTCATTAAGTTCATCTGCCACTTCTATGTTTCTGATTACTACCTCACCAGCATCATTTTCCTGTGGTTCAATATCAACTCTCACCTTCCTTTTACTCTTTATATAACTGAAAAAAAAATCTTTTGGTATCCTTCTTTATATTATTGGCTAGTAGGCCCTTACATTTCATCTTTTCCCATCTTATAGCTTTTTAGTTGCCTTTTGTTGGATTTAACTTCCCACTCACTTTTGCTACCTTATATGCCCTTCCCTTGACTTTTCATAGTCCTTAACTTCATCAGCCATGGTTGACTACCTTAGCCATTTGAGAATTTTTTCCTCTGTGGGACTTATCTATCCTGTGCCTCGTGGACAATTCCCAAAATTTTCAGCCATCACTGCTTTGCCATCGTACACATCAGTATCCTCCTCCAATGCACCTGGGCAAGCTCCTCTCTCTCTCATGCCTCTGTAATTCCCTTTGTTCCATTGTGATACTGATACATGTGACTTATGCTTCTCCCTCTCAAACTGCAGGATGAATTCAATTGTATTATGATCACTGCCTCATAAGGGTTCTTTTATGTTAAACTCCCCAATAAGATCTGGGTTATTACACAACACCATAACGAAGATACCCTTTCCCTGAGTAGACTCATGAACAAGCTGCTTTAAAAAGCCATCTCATAGGCACTCAACATATTCTCCCTCTTGCGATTTGACACCAACCTGATTTTCCCAATCCCCTTGCATATTGAATCCCCCCATTACAATTATGTTGTTACCCTTATTACATGCCTTTTCCAGCTCCCTTTGCAAGCTCAACCCCACATTTTGGTTACTATTGGGAGGCCTGTATATGATCTCCATAATTTTTTTTACCATTGCAATTTCTTAACTCTGCCCACAAAGATTCAACATTCTCTGACTGTATGTCACCTCTTTTTAAAGATGTAATTTTTTCTCTTGCCAACAGAGCCACACTACGGCATGCGTGTTCCTGCCTGTCCTTTTGATACAAAGTATATCCTTTGATGCTAAGCTCCCAACTATGGTCTTCTTTCAGCCATGACTTAGTGATACCCATAGTGTCATACTGACCAATCCCTAATTGCACCACGAGTTTGTCCACCTTATTTCGATTACTATGCATATTTAAATACAGCACCTTCAGTCCTGCATTCTTTGCCCTTTTGAATTTTGCCTCTGTGGTACAATTTAACTCTTTGTTCTGTTTGCACTTGTACCCAATCATTGGCTTGTCCTTCCTTACGTTCATGTTACACGCATCATCTACTTGTAAACCTGTTGGCTCATCCTCAGCTCCATCATCCTGGTTCCCATCACCCTGCCATATTATATTAAACCATATTTTATTAACGTGCTGTTGCGTGGCCAAGTGGTTAAACCATTGGTCTAGTGATCTGAAGGTCGCTAGTTCGAGCCTCAGCTGAGGCAGCGTGTTGTGTCCTTGATCAAGGCACTGAACCACACATTGCTCTGCAACGACACCAGTGCCAGGCTATATCAGCCCTTGCCCTTCCCTTGGACAACATCGTTGGCGTGGAGAGGGGAGACTTGCAGTATGGGCAACTGCTGGTCTTCCATACAACCTTGCCCAGGCCTTAGTCAACATCTAAATTGATGGACAGCCGAAGAAGATATTAAACCATTCCCAACGGCGCTAGTAAAATTTACAGCTTTACTATCCTACCTACCTATAATACCACTTTCAAGGAATTATAGATGTATCTGCATTCCCAGATCACCCTGTTCTACCACACTCGTCAGTACGCTACTGCTCACCGTGCAAGTCCTACCTGGTTTGTCAATGAATTTAAATTTGAATGAATTTCAGAGTGGCTCAGTGGCTCAGTCCTCTGTCAATGGTTCTCTGTTTTCCAGTGGTCCAATATCCACTCTCATCTCTCTTTCACACTTTATGTGTAAGAATATTGATACTAGTTCCAACACTCTGACATTTGATGGGAACCATTTAGCGAGGTATTAGGTCAAACAGAAGGACATTTGGACAGCTACACGGATGGGAACTGTTTACACCATAAGACCATGAGATATAGGAGCAGAAGCTGGCCATTCTGCCCATTGAGGCCTCTCTGCCATTCAATCGGGCTGATCTAATTCTTCCTGTCATCCCCACTCCCCACACCCCATACCTTTTGATGCCCTGGCTAATCAAGAACCTCTCTATCTCTGCCTTAAATATATCCAATGACCTGGCCTCCACAGCCGCTCATGGCAACAAATTCTACAGATTTACCACCTTCTGAATGAAGTAACTTCTCCGCATCTCAGTTCTAAAAGGACGTCTTTCAATCTTGAGGTCATGCTCTCTTGTCCTGGAGTCACCTACCATGTGAAATAACTGCTTTATCTAATCTGTTCAGGCCTTTGAATGTTCAGAATTTTCCATTAGATCCCCCCTCATTCTCCTGAACTCCAGGAAATACAGCTCAAAAGCTGCCAGATGTTCCTCATACGGGAACCCTTTCATTACTAGAATCATTCCCGTGAATCTTCTCTGAACCCTCTCCAATGTCATTATATGCTTTCTAAAATAAGGAGCCCAAAACTGCACACAATACTCCAAGTGTGGTCTCACAAGTGCCTTATAGAGCCTCAACATCACGTCCGTGCTCTTATGTTCTATACCTCTAGAAATGAATGTCAATATTGCATTTGCCTTCTTCACAACTGACTCAACCTGGAGGTTAACATTTCAGGTATTTTACACAAGGACTCCCAAGTCCCTTTACATCTCTGCATTTTGAATGCTCCACCCATCTATATAATAGTCTGCCTGTATATTTCTTCCACCAAAGTGCATGACTATATGCTTTCCAACATTGTATTTCAACATTAGTTTAGTGAGATATTAGGTCAAACACAAGGACATTTGGACAGGCACATGGACAGGAATGGTTTTAGTGAGATATTACATCAAACACAAGGACATTTGGACAGGTACACGGACAGGAACAGTTCCATACAATATTACAAGATTAGAAGGAACTTGTTTTGCCAGAGAGTGGTGAATCTGTGGAATTCATTGTCACGGGCAGCTGAGGAAGCAAAGTTGTTGTATGTATTTGAGGTGGAAGTTGATAAGTTCTTCATTAGTCAGGGTGTGAAAGTTTATTGGGGAGAAGACTGCTATGTAAAAGAAAAAAAGAGTCCACGCAGTGAACCTTGCAAGGATTCCATTTGTTAAGGTTACCTCTTTTTCTGCAAAGCCCAAGAGCATCATCCCAATTCAAGGCACAATAGTAGCATAGTCGTTAGCATGACATTATTTCATTTTGGGGTGTTCTGGAGCTCGGAGTTCAATTACTGTACCATTCCATAAGGAGTTTGTAGGTTCTTCCAATGACAGTTATGATTTCCTCCAGGTGCTCTGGTTTCGTCACACATTCCAAAGATGTACTGGTTAGAATGTTAGTTGATTATTATAAATTGTACTATTATTCAGCTAGGGTTAAATAGATGGGAAACGGATTGCTGTGTTTCATGAGCTGAAAGGGCCTATGAGAGGAAGTAGGAATTCAGGGAGCCGAGTCTCTGTACATCTTCCCCCTGAAATGCTGGGTTCTCTCAAGGTCCTCTTATTTCCTCCCACAGTCCAAAGACGTAGTGGTAGGTTAGTTGGTCAGTGTAATAGTTGTACCGTCAGTAGGATAGGGTTAAATTGGGATTGTTGCGGTTTCTGGGTGGTGTGGTCAAATGGCCAGAAGGACCATTCTGTGTTGTTTCTCTAAATAAATAAAAAACACACACTCTCAACAGTTTAGGAACAGCTTCTTCATCTCCGCCATCAGATTTCTGAATGGTCCAAGATCCCGTGAACACTACCTCACTAAATGGCTCTTCTTGACATTATTGATTTATTTTGTATCTATTATTGTAACTTAGTCTATTTTTATGTGTATTGCATGGTATGGTTGCAGCAAATCAACAAATGTCAGTGATCATCAGCCTGATCCTCACCCACTTGTCCTGACCTATTTCCGAGGAGAAGGTCAAACTTACCTTCTGTCCAGTAAAAGGCCACGATATATTGGCCGAGGAAACATTGTTGAACAAAGTCTACCCAAACTAAGTCTTGAGCACTATGGCAATCCCAGACTCGGTTAGGAAAGTTAAAAGCTCCACCATCACAAGCCAATACTTCTTGCAATCTCCCTGCTCTAATTTCTGTTGGTCATTGGGGCTTGCAGTACAGCCCCAAAAAGGTGATAAGCAGAGAGCTAAAGAACACTACAGCATGGAAACAGACCATTCAGCCCATCTAGTCCATTCCAAAACCATTTGCCTACTTGCACTGGGACCATAGCCCTCCATACCCCTTCCATCCATGTACCTAACCAAACTTTGCAAATGGTTGACATTGAGCTTGCATGCATCACTTGTGCTGGTAGCTTCTTTCCACACTCTTACAACCCTCTGAGCAAAGAAATTTCACCTCATATGCTTCTTAAATGTCTCACCTTTTCAAGCTTAACCCATGACCTCTGGTTGAAGCACCACCCAACCTCAGTACAAAAAGCCTACTTGTATATACACAATCTATAACACTCATAGTGTAGCAAACTCCTATCAAATCTCCTTTAAATCTTCTACATCCTGAAGAATGCTGTCCTAACCCATTTAATCTATCTCAGGTCCACCAGGCGCGACAACATCCTTGTAAATTTACTCTGTACTCTTTCAACCTTGCTTACATCTTTCCTGTAGGCACGTAGGTAACCAAAATTGCTTACAATGCTCCAGATTAGGAGTTCATTATACAAGATTATACGAGTTGAACATAACATTCCATTTCCTGTACTCGGTACATTGAGTTATGAAGGCCAATGTGCCAAAAGCTTTCTTTCCGACCCTATCTACCTCTGACACTATTTTCAATGAAATATGTACCTCTATTCCCACTTCTACCACACTCCACAGTACGCTTCTCTTCTCTGTATAAGACCTTCCCTGGTTGGTCCTACTGAACTGCAACACCTTGCACTTGTTTGCATTAAATTCCACCTGATATTTTCAGCCCATTTTTCCAGCTGATCCAGATCCCTCTGCAAGCGTTGATATACTTAACTCACTGTCCACTGCACCCCAATCTTTACTTCATCCATAAACGTGCTGATCCAGTTGACCACATTATCATCCAGATCATCAATATAGATGACAGACAACATTTGACCCAGCACCAATCCCTGCGGCACACCACGAGCCACTGTCCTCCATTCAGAGAGGCAACCATCTGCTACCAGTCTCTGGCTTCTCCCACAAAACCAATGTCTAATCCAATTTACTACCTCATGCTGAATGCCGAGTCACTGAAGCTTTTTGACCAAACTCATATCCGGGACCTTCGCAAATGTCTTGCTGAAGTGGATGCAGTCAACACCCAGTGCCTCATCACACTGCGTAATGATCTGATCTAGATGAACAGTTTGCAAGAGAAGCTTTTCACTGTATCTACGTATATGTGTCAACCAATTCCACTACACCTCTCACTTAAACTGTGCCCTCACTGCATCATAACAGGTTCCTCTTGTCCATACCAAACACCCCATACAACCATATCCAGAACTTCATTCTTTGTCATTTCCACCATCATCACAAGCACACTTTTAGTTCCTCCCTCCACCCCACTCCTTACTTTCTGCTGGGATTGCTCTCCAGATGTCTCCCTTGTCCATTATCAAGTTTTCTTCCTAAAGTTTGCTGGGAATGCCATACAGTGTTGAAAGTGATCTTTGTTTTCATTTGTCCGAAAGCATGTGTTGATGGCTGCAGAGCGGCCAACCCAAATGAGAAAAGGCAATATGAGATGGAATATTTCCGCTGAGGAAGACCACTAGAAGAAGAGAAGAAAAAAAAGAAGAAAAAAAGGGGAAGAGAGGAACTGAGAACGAAATAATTGACTATGACGATTAATATGAAAACAATTTTCGGCAAGATTTTCAAATGGACCAAGCATTGGGCAGGGATATAACCTTGACAAGGGGACCAAGCTCTTTGAAAGCATAGAGACCAACCTCCTTGATCGGAACTTAATCATCAAGAGGTAGCCAGGAAGTCAACCCTTAGCACCAGTGATGGAGCTGAGTGAAAAAGCTAGCTGGGTGTAAAAGATAGGACCTGCCATCAATGTATTAATTGAGCAATTGGTAAACTGAAAAATAAAGTTTTTCTTTGCAAAAGATCACAGTCTTAGCAGTGTCTGCTTACCTCTGTTAGTTCATGACCTTGGTGTGAAACATGACAGCACAAGTAGTGCAGACCACTTGGCCCCTCCAATCCTACCCCCATTCACCAGGCCCATGAATGATCTGTACCATAAGCTTTAAATGTACCCACCCCAGTAACTTGACCTCCGCAGCTGTCTGTGGCAATGAATTCCACAGATTCACCACCCTCTGGTGCAAGAATTTCCTTACGTCCCCTCAGCCAGGTCTCAATTCCCCTTCTGCGCCAGTGGCCATTTTCCTCTCCTGCAAAATTCAATCACTGAACAACCTATCGCCCAACCCACAGCTGGTACTCAGCGAGAATGATTACTTTCAGGGTATCTCCTATCTTTTCCCATTGTGAAATATGCTCACCGATCTGTATCCAGTGTAGTCACCGATCCATAGAACAGGGTCGACCCATGACGTGTTGATTTAAACCAGACACCTCACTAATCAAATCCCTTCTGGCTGCACAATAGCCCTCTCCCCCCCCCGCCCCCCCCCCCCCCAATCTCTGCACACCTGTATGACTTCTCTAAGATTCTGTTAAACACCACTATTGTTAATGGGCAAGTCTCTCTCTTATTTCCCACCTCCCTCCATTTAATATCTCCTATCACATTTCATCTCGTTCAGCTCTTTGCCTCTTCCACCTATCACCTCCCAGATTTTCACATCATTCCCTTTCTCCCCTACCCCCACCAGCCAGCTCCTTTTCTCCCCTCTTCCCATACCCTTTTGTTCCGGCGTCTGTCCTCTTCTTTTCCAGTCCTGATGAAGAGTCTCAGTTTGAAACACCGACCGTTCACTTCCATGCCTAGATGCTGCTTCCCTGCTGAGTTCCTCCAGCATCATGTGTGTGGCTTGAAAGTTCTGCAGAACCTTGTCAGTCTCTGCATAACTCACTGACCTATGAACTCAGTGCCCTGACTAAGATGTTAAGAGGCATTGATCATGTGGATAGTCAGAGGCTTTTTCCCAGGGCTGAAATGGTTGCCACAAGAGGACACAGGTTTAAGGTGCAGGGAGTAGGTACAGATAAGATGTCAGAGGTAAGTTTTTCACTCAGAGAGTGGTGAGTGCGTGGAATGGGCTGCCAGCAATGGTGGTGGAGGCAGATATGATAGGGTCTTTTAAGAGGCTTTTAGAAAGGTACTTGGTGCTTAGTAAAATGGCTATAGGAAAGCCTACTAATTTCTAAGGTAGGGACATGTTCTGCATAACTTTGTGGGCCAAAGGGCCTTTATCGTGCTGTAGGTTTTCTATGTTCTTATGAAATAAGTAGTGCAAAAATAGAAAGAAAAAAGCAGTAAGGTAGTGTTCAGTGGTTCAATGTCCATTCAGAAATTGGATGGCAGAGGGGAAGAAGCTGTTTCTGAATCGTTGAGTGTGCCAGCACCGGCAGTCACACACATCATCATGCACTCAGTACTAACCTCCCGAAGCTGCAGGTCCTTCTGTAGGATAACACTCCTAACCACTGGCTTTCCCTCAATGCAGCACATACTCAACACCACCCACTCACCATCAACCTCTCCCTCAGCACTGACCCACCACCCACATTCCAGCACCTCCCCCACATCCCCACATGTTCACCACATTCTGAGTGAGCAGATTTCCCATCTCAGTCTCAGCCTGAGATGTGACCCCTTGTTCTTGCACTTGCAGCTCAAGTTAACATCCTCTGGCCAGATTAGGTACACTCTTCCTCATCCTTCTAAATGCCAAGAGAATACAGGCGTGGGTGACTTACATCCTGGGAAGTAAGCAAGTGACTGCTGAACAAGGACAGTCAATTCCCCTGCCACACCACCTGTGGCTTAACTTCATAAGGAGCTCGGGGAAATTTACCATGTCACCAGACTCTCGCAAATTTCTGAGAATGTACCACGAAGAGCATTCTAACTGGTTGCATCACCGACTGGTATGGAGGGGCCAATGCATAGGATTGCTTTAAGTCGAAAACAGTTGTAGACTCAGTCTATCTGCACTACTTATTTTGTAACTCATAGTAATTTTATGTCTTTGCACTGCACTAATGACACAGAAGGTTAGAGAGCTATGGGTAACCGTAGGTAATTTCTTAAGTACATGTTTGACACAGCATTGTGGGCCGAAGGGCCTGTATTATGCTGTAGATTTTCTATGCTTAACAGGAAGGAGTCAATAACCCGACTGGGTGTTTTTTATAGACCACAAAATAGAAACAGAGACATCGAGGAACAGAAAAAGAGAAACAGATTCTGGAAAGGTGTAATAATAACAGAGTTGTTGTTGTGGGAGATTTTAATGCATAAATATGACCTTCATGGAAGAGTCATCAGAAGAAAACCCTTCCTGCGTCCTCACCAGAAAATTCAGGGTTAGAAGTTAGCAAAGAACATCTAAACAAGCCTGATGCATTTTGGAAACAAGTCCTGTGGACTGATGAAGTTAAAACAGAACTTTTTGGCCGCAATGAGCTGTGTTCTCCTCTGGTCCATGTGCCTCGCCCAGCCCAGGAGTACTTTGCCCAGCCCGGTGCTGGGGTTCCCTCATCTGGTGCTGGGGTTCCCTTGTCCCATCCAGGAGTCTCTCATCCTGTCCTGTGCCTCTCCTCGTCCTGTAGCCATGTCTTGTCCTCGCTGGGTTGTGGAGTCCGAGCCCGAGTCAAGTCCCAGGTTCTGGGTCCTTGTCCAGTCTCTGGCTTGGAGTCCAAGTCCAGGCTCCTAGTTCCCAGTTCCGTGTCCTGGTTCCGCTAGCCTTGTCAAGTCCAAGCCCAGGGCTGGAATCCTTGTCTCGTCCAGAACCTGTGTCGTGTCCAGCGTCCTTTCTTCCCCAATTTCCTTGCTTCCTTCTCACATCTAGTCCTGTTCCTGGTAGTTCAGTGTCTGTGTCGTGCATTTGGGTCCACTCCCAACGCCCCTCCATATGACAGAACAGTCCAACCAGACTTGGACCCAGCGACACAGACACTGTCGTTTAACACTCGCTATCCTCTCTCCTGTTGAATGACCCCCAATCACCTGTGTCGCCCATAGTCTTGGGAAGCATTTTGGATTGCCAGGAGGCTCCCATAGAGTGGGGATACTGTCATGGTCCGGCTCATGAACTCCGCATTCTGGTTCACGGTCCGGTCCGTGTTCCTTAATCCCGGTTTTCCGGCTTTCCCCAGTTTCTGTTGAGGCAGCTGATTATCGTTTGGACTGGCTTCATAAATAGCATCAGGATTCAGCCTCTGGCTGCAGGATTGTTCCTGTCCTAACTCCCTGTCTGTATCCCTTCCCTTCATCTTCCTCCTGGAGTTTTGCCTCGCCTCACCTTGCTTTCCCTTGCCTGGAGCCTTGCCTCGCCTCGCCTGTGTTTGGAGCCTCGCCCTGTTTGGAACTGTCTGTCTGTGTCCATGCCTTCGCTAGGTAGATCCAGCCATTTTGCCTCTACCCAGTGCTATCGTGTTTGCTGTTGTGTGCTGGGGCAGCAGGCTGAGGGTAGCAGACACCAACAGAATCAACAAACTCATTTGTAAGGCCAGTGATGTTGTGGGGGTGGAAATGGACTCTCTGACAGTGGTGTCTGAAAAGAGGATGCTGTCCAAGTTGCATGCCATCTTGGACAATAACTCCCATCCACTCCATAATGTATTGGTTAGGCACAGGAGTACATTCAGCCAGAGACTCATTCCACCGAGATGTAACACTGAGCATCATAGGAAGTCATTCCTACCTGTGGCCATCAAACTTCACAACTCTTCCCTTGGAGTGTCAGACACCCTGAGCCAATAGGCTGTTGCTGGACTTATTTCCACTTGTCACAATTAACTTATTATTATTTAATTATTTATGGTTTTATATTGCTATATTTCTTCACTATTCTTGGTTGGTGTGGCTGTAAAGAAACCCAATTTCCTGAGGGATCAATAAAGTATGTCTATCTGTCTGTCTGTCTGTCCATGTGCCTCGCCCAGCCCAGGAGTAGATGTGAGAAGGCTTAATAGAGATGGTGATAACCCCCTGACTAACCAAACTTAAGAAATTTCATTTGGGTAGATGCTGCACTATATGTCCCGTTACAAATCAGTACCCTGAAATAACAAATGGTACACAACATATGATTAACAAAATGCTGGTGGAACACAGCAGGCCAGGCGGCATCTATAGGGAGAAGCACTGTCGACGTTTCGGGCCGAGACCCTTCATCAGGACTAACCGAAAGGAAAGATAGTAAGAGATTTGAAAGTAGTGGGGGGAGGGGGAAATGCGAAATGATAGGATTTCATCATTTCAGAAACTGTCTGTGCACGCAAAGTTGGAGCTCACGCAGTTCAACGGTTCTTCTTCTACCAGCGATCTCCCCTGAGCATCGCCAACCTTCGAACTCCTGCTCCGAGTCCACCCTGTCCGGCGGCCTACCAAATTTCTCCATTAGTGTCTTCTCTCTTCATCTCTCTCTCTCTCTCCCTGTGGCAAAAACCCATGAAATCAACTGCTTCCAGAATCACAAGACACAGCCACATTTCTCCCATTGGATAGCCACTGAATTCCAAAGTCCCGTTATCTCTACTAATAACACAGACGTTGCTGCTACAGAGAAACCATGACCTTAACAGTGGAACATTACATAGAAGGCCTCAGTAGTGAAACCTTACAGCATGTTACAGTCAGATCTATCAGTATTACAGTGGAGTAAAGGGGATTACAGAGGCATCTGAGAGGATTTGTTTAAAGTTGAGTAGAAGGTGCAGGAAAGATACATTCCAAAGATGAAAATGGGAGGACAAGACAACCATAGCTGACAAGGGAATCACAATGACAGCATAAAAGCAAAAGAGATTGGCACATATCGAAGAAGAATTGACCATTCTCAGAACTCGCAACCAATCTTCGTTAACAAAAGTTCTCTCTCCCAACCTTGTTTAATCTTTAGTGAGAAGTTATCTTCTTGTAGTAAAAGTAAATTATAAATTATACCAATAGAACCTCTTACTAAAGGATTCATATTCAAAATAGTATCCAACTGATCAGATTCTTGCATATATGGAAACTTAGAGAAGTATTTTTGTAAAAAAATTTCTAACCTGAAAATATTGCAAATAGTGTGTATGAGAGAGAGAATATTTGCTAATTAACTCTTCAAAAGTCATCAATCGACCATTACAAAATAAATCTGCAAAAAAGATCCCCTTATTTCTCTATAGTAGAAAAATAGGATCAGTTTTTGAAGGTTTAAATACAAAAATCGATATAGAGAGCTAGACAATTTAAATTGTTTAAAATTTTTTAAAAATTGTGAAACTGAAACCAAATCCATAAGGACTGTTTAATAACAGGGTAGAGAATTAAATTTGGAATTTTAGAGAGTTGTAAAGGTAATGGAGCTTCTAATAATGAGGTTAAATGAAATTGTTTAATAGCTTTTAATTCCAAATCAATCCAAGCTGGTTTTTGGCTCTTGTTGAGCCAATATAGCTAAAAACATAATTGTCGAATATTAACAGCCCAATAATACAATCTTAAATTAGGAAGTGCACGTCCACCATCTTTTTTAGATTTTTGTAAATGATACTTATTAATTCCTGGTCTTTTACTGTTCCGAATAAAGGACAAAATAATAGTCAATTTGATCAAACATTTTTTTGTTAAAAATATAGGTATATTTTGAAAAATATATAAAAATCTAGGTAAAATCATCATTTTCATGGCATGGATACTACCAATTAAAGAAAGTGTAAGTGAGTTCCATCTAGAAAATAATTGTTTCATAAAGGCCATTAAAGGAACTACATTAGCCTTATAAAGATCTTTATATTTTTTAGTAATTATAATACCTAAATATTCAAAAGAATTAACAATTATAAATGGAATATCGTTATATATGAAACAGGAGCATTTATTGGAAACAATTCACTTTTATTTAAGTTAAGTTTATATCCTGAAAATTTTCCAAAATCATTTAGTATTTCCAGAAGATTAGGAATAGATTCTTCAGGGTTTGAAATATAAAACAAAAGATCATCTGCATAAAGGGTGTTACGTACCCGTGGGTATTTTGTACTTGTCACGTGACAGTGGTGTTGAAGCTATACTGGACTTAAGGTAGTGGTCTTGTGATGGTGGAGTGATGTCATTTTCCTGCCAGTAGAGGTCATGTGATAGGTATTTTTACAGGGTATAAAAGGAGGACCCCTCCCTGTGAGGAGGAGCAGTTCGTGGCTGGATTTTCCATTTTGATTCCATGCCACTGCGTGGTCCAATATTATGACGCAGTTTGGTTGTACAATGGAGTTTTATTTAATGCCTACAGTTGAAAAGGTCATTGCCGGCAGTTTCTTTATAATACGGCCAGTTAAAAATCAGTGGAGAGTGAAGATCGGAGTTTGGCAGCTAAAAGATCGAGGGAAGTCGATTTCGACGGTGAAACCGGTTCGACCTTGTTTGATCCTCATTCGGAAGGAATTCGTTGGCTGTCCCTATGTTAATCCCTGCAAAATGTAGCAGAAAGGGTTTGGGTACAGTTCTGTCAAGGAAAGGTCAGTGCCTTTAAGCCGTTTCATTTTCATCTTCATAAAGTCTCCGGGGAAAAGTATAGTTCAATTGGGAACCGCAGCAACACGACGTGAAAGAGAAATTAAATCATCTAAGAAGTCTCTCCTTTAATGGACTGTAAGCATTTTGAACTTTTGCAGTACTACTTTGAAGAACTGTTTTCGCAACATCGCTTTAAGAACTGTTTTCGCTTTATTCCTTTAAGAACTGTTTAAGCTGCTGCACAGCAGCTGATTTCCGGTTACAATAGTTGTTTGTTTACTTTTGGGGGTTTTGTTTTTCCGTGTTTAATAAACGTTTTGTTTGTTATAAAAACACCTGCTTCACTTATATATTTATTGTTGCTGAATCCGTAACAAGGGAAATCTGATATATAGTCCCATTTATAGAGATACCATGAATATTTTTAGCTTCATGAAGTGTTCTGGCCAAAGGCTCCAGTACAAGATTAAATAATAAAGGGCTTGATGGACATCGCTGTCTAGTACCTGGTGAAAGTGAAAAATAAGAGTACCTAAGATTATTCATAATAGCAGTAGCAGTAGGATTCTTATAGATCATTTGAATCCATCTGTTAAAATTATTACCAAAACCAATCTTTTTGAATACCTTTAACAGATATGTCCACTCTATCAAAAGCCTTTTCTGCGTCGAGAAATAACACATTGGGTTTTCTTAGATAGTGAAGAATATAGAAAGTTCATCAGTCTCCAAACATTGGAGAAAGAGTTACGGCCTTTAATAAAGCCTGTTTGATGCATAGAAATAATTTTAGTTAAAAAGTAATTCCAAAACTATTAGCCGTAATCTTAGAAAGAATTGTGCGTCCACATTTAGTAATGAAATAGATCTATATGATGAACATCCAGTAGGATCTTTCTCTTTCTGAAGGATTAAGGAAACAGAAGCTTCATAAAAAGAAGAAGGTAAATTACCCTTCTCAAAAGATTCATGAAATATTTCCAAAAGATAAGAAGAAAGTAATTTTTCAAAATTTTTGTAAAAGCCTACTGAATAGCCATCAAGTCCAGGAGCATTACCTGATTGCATTGACAACATAGCTTTCTGAATTTCATGCTCAATAATTGGAGCATCAAGCATCTGTTGATATTCAGCAGTAATTTGGGGAAATTTAATCTTATGTAAAAAACATTTAATACAAAAAATCTACGAAACTGGAACCAAATTTTTAAAGTATGTTTAACAAAAGTGTTCAGAGCTTGTCTACCTATTCTGGAGAGCAAAAACGGAAGGGGAGCTCCTAATAAAGAAGCTAACAAAAACCCCATTACTGAATTTTCCTTCAACTGTAACCATGAAGGGCAAATTTGATCATCTATATCATAAATCCAAAAAGTAATATAACAAATATTAATTGCCCAATAATAAAGTCTAAAGTTTGGTAAGACCAGTCCTCCATCTTTTTTTAGTTTTTGCAATAAAAGTTAATTCACTCTAGAGCTCTTATTATTCCAAACATAAGACAAAATCAGAGAATCTATTTTATCAAAAAATGTTTCTTTTTTAAACCATCAACTTTGGATAAGGATTTTTTAACATGGAAAACTAAGGAAATAAAAACCTTTTTAGATTTGTTTTTACAGGACTGTTTAATGTCCTTTTTGCAGTTAATGGATAAATATGACATCTCTAATACACATTTTTTCAGATCATTACAGGTTAGGAATTTTTTACGCGATTTTTTACCGAATTACCCCTTGGCCTGCTCTTTAAATTTGGCTTATGCTATTTTTCAGCTTAAGCCTTTTCAAAAACGATTAATAGCTATCATTTATAAACAGTTAATGAATGCTCGCATGATGCCTGATGATAGGGTTCAACGCATCTGGGAAATAGATCTACAACATTCACTTTCAGATAATCAATGGAGTAAAATTTATTACCTAGTCAATAATTCATCTATCTGTGCACGCCATACCTTAACTTAGATTAAGATAGTACACAGGGCCTATATGTCCCAAGATAAATTGGTGCATAGTTTTCCTAATATAAGCCCTATTTGTGACAGATGTAACACAGAAGTGACTACTCTAACTCATATGTTTCGGTCATGTGTAAGCTTAAATAATTTTTGGAGGGATGTGTTTGGAATATGATCTAAAGCTATAGATATGGATGTTCAACCCAATTCACTTACAGCAATTTTTGGAATTATTCCAGAGGAAGCAAGCAAAGTGTCTGCTTCCACTCAACATGTGATAGGCCTTTTCAATTTTACTGGCTAGGAGAGCTATCTTGCTATACTGGAAAGACTCTAACCCACCTACTGTTTATTATTGGCTCTCCTCCATTATCTCATGTCTAAGCTTGCAGAAAAGTCGAAGCTGGACATTTGATACATCTTTTAATTTTGAACAAGTCTGGCGAACCTTTATTCAATATTTTCACATGATTTAAATTATTTTTTATTTATTTATTTTTCCTTATTCTCTTTAGGGAAAATCCTTCTGTGTGAAGGTTCGGAGATGACTGGAAGGATGCTTTACTTTTCTCTTTCTCTTTTTTCTAATTTTATCCTCAAATGGACTGCCCAATCTTTCTTTTCCTTTTCTTTTGTTTTAGTTTAGTTAGTGGTGTTTTTTTCCCCCATTATCAAATAAAATTTCCAATTTTTTTTATGAGTGTTATGAGGAGTTGCAGTTTTTTGACTATATTGTATATATAACAGCGTACCATTTTACCTATCTGATTTTGACAATATATACTTTCTGTTTCTTTATTGCTGTTTATATGTCTTTTGTATTATCTGTTTGCTAAACTTCTCTTCTGATTTGTATATTTTTTATTGGAAAATCAATAAAAAGATTGAAATGAAAAAATCATTCATTTTAGAGGAATCTGCAGGAAATTGAGATTTACAAAAATCAGAATAAAAATCCTGAAAAAATATTATTAATGTCTTCATGTTTACTTACTGAATCCCCATTATCTTTACAAATCTTTAAAATTTGTCTTTTAGCCCTAGCTGCCCTTAACTGGGAAGCTAAGAGCTTATTATTTTTATCCCCAAAAATATAAAACTGACTTTTCAAGTTAAGCAAATATCCTTCAATAGGATAAGTTAATAATAAATTACGTTGTGATTGTAATTCCACTCTTTTAAACAAATCAATATTTGGAAAGGTTGCATTGATGTTATCTAAATCTTTAATTTTTTTAGAAATTTTATCTAATTCCATTCTTGTCTGTTTCTTCAGTTTAGCTATATATGAAATCATCTGAGCGTGTAAATAAGCTTTTAATGTATCCCAAATCACTAACTTTGAAATGTTTCCTGTATTATTAAGGAGATAAAACTCCGTTACCTGAGTTTCAATAAACTCAACAAATTCTGAACTTTGTAACCGATGTTCTGGGAAGCACCAAAGTGGTCTTGTAGAAGCATCATCTTTCAGTTCAAATACTAGGTTTAAAGGAGCATGATCAGAGATAACAATTGCATCATTTTCATATTTCTGAACATTAAATAGAAGTCGAGGGTCACTGTCCCCTAGATGCTCACCCTCTGAGAGATCTGTGACCTGACCTGGTTTGTTACCTAATACTAGTTCTAGTACCCTAGTTGGCCTGTCAACATACTGTGACAGGAATCCATCCTGGACACACTTAAACTCTGCCCCATCTAAACCACTGAAACTAATCAGGTACCAATCAGTATTAGGGAAGTTAAAGTCACCCATGATAACAACCATGATAGCACCGTTCCAAAATCTGCCTCCAGATCTGCTCCTCAGTATCTCTGCTACTACCAGGGGGCCTATAGAATACTCCCAATAGAGTACCTTCTCTGTTCCTGTTCCTGACTTCCACCCATACTGACTCAAAAGGGGATCCTGCTACATTACCCACCCTTTCTGTTGCTGTAATAGTATCCCTGATCAGTAATGCCACCCCTCCTCCCCTCCCCCCATCTCTTTTAAGCACTGAAATCCAGGAATATTGAGAATCCATTCCTGCCCTGCTGCTAGCCAAGTCTCTGTAATGACCATTACATCATAATTCCATGTATGTATCCAAGATCTCAGTTCATCACCTTTGTTACTGATGCTTCTTGGATTGAAGTAATGCACTTTAACCCTTCTACCTTACTTCCTTTACACCCTTTATTCTGCTGCTCTTTCCTCATGATGTTAGATCTGGCTTTACTCCATGCACTATACTTTCAGTTCTCACATGACCTTTATCCTCCTCCAGCTCACTATCTGCTCTAACACTCTGGTTCCCCTCCCCCTGCAAATCTAGTTGAAACCCCCGGAGCATCACTAGCAAACCTTCCTGCAAGGATATTAGTGCCCCTCCAGTTCAGGTGCAACCCGTCCCTTCGGAATAGGTCCCACCTTCCCTGGAACAAGGCCCAATTTTCCAGAAATGTGAAGCCCTCCCTCCTGCACCCTTAGCCATGTATTTAGCTGCATTATCTTACTATTTCTAGCCTCAGTAGCATGTGTCACCGGTAGCAATCCTGAGATTGCAACCTTGGAGGTCCTGTCCTTCAACTTTGCACCTAACTCCCCTTGTAGGACCTCCTCCTTCTTCCTATCCATGTCATTGGTCCCTACATGGACCACGACATCTGGCTGTTCACCCTCCTTCCTGAGAATACTGAGAATTCGATCTGAGATATCATGGACCCTGGCACCAGGGAGGCAACAGACCATCTGGGATTCTCAATCTCTCCCACAGAACCTCTTATCTGTCCCCCTAACTATTGAATCTTCTATTACTATTGCTCTCCTCTTTTCCCTCCTTGCCTTCTGAGCTGAGGGTCCAGTCTTGGTGCCAGAGACGTGACCACTGCAACTTTCCCCCGGTAGGTCATCCCACCAATGGTATCCAAAATAGTAATCTTATTATTGATGGGAATGGTCATAGGGGTTGGCTCTGCTCTTCCTGTCTATTCCCCTTCCCTCTCCTGACAATCACCCAGCTACATATCTCCTGACTTTTGGGGGTGACTATCTCCCTGAAACTCCTGTCTATTTCTATTTCTGCCTCATGAATGATCCAAAATTCATCCAGCTCCGGCTCGAGTTCCCTAACTTAGTTTGTCAGGAGCTGCACCTTTTACAGGTATAGTCATCAGGGACAATTGTACTCGCCCTGACTTCCCACATACTGCAAACAGAGCACCCAACTGCCCTAACTGCTGCCCCCATTACCTACTTCTAAGTTAATTAGATTAATTAAAGGAGCTTACCTGACCTTTTGAGGATATTTAAGGAGTAAAAGTGAGGATATCGGACTGCTAGAAAATAATAGTGCAGAGGAAGTAATGAGGGACAAAGAAATGGCAGATAAACTTATTAAGTATTTTGTGTCAGTCTTCACTGTGGAAGACACTGCCATGATGCCAGAAATGTGAGTGTCAAGGGGAAGAAGCAAGTGTCACTGCTATTAGGAGAAGATGCTTGGGAAGCTGAAAAGCCTGAAGGTTGACAAGTCACATGGCCAGATGGATACACCCCAGGCTTCTGAAAGAAGTAGCTGAAGAGATTGTGACAATATTAGTAAAGATCTTTCAAGAATCTCTAGATTCTGGAATGGTTGCTGAGGATTGAAAAATTGCAGATGCCACTCCACTCTTTCAAAAGGGAGGGAGGAGGATGAAAGAAAATAAAATAACTCAGTTCACCTCACTTGGGTGGTTGGAAAGGTGCTGGAATCTATTACTAAGGACGAGGTTTATAATCCTTAATTGTGAACCTCATCCTGAATAATTGGCACTGGATAAAATAGAGAAATGTGAGCATGGATTTCTAGAGAAATCATTCCTGATAAATCTGTGGAATTCTTTGAGGAAATAGCATTCAAGATGAACAAAAGGGTATCGACTGATGTCATGCACTTGATTTTTCAGAAGTCCTGTGACAAGGTGCCACACATGAAGCTGCTGAACAAATTAAGACCCCATGATATTACAGGAAAGATTCCAGCATGGATAAAGCATTGGCTGTTGGCAGGAGGCAGAGAGTTGGAATAAAGGGAGTCTTTACTGGATAGCTGCTGGTGACTAGTGGTGTTCCACAGAGGACTGTGTTGGGACTGATTCGTTTCACATTATATGTCAATGAATTGAATGATGAAATTGATGGCTTTGTGGCTAAATTTGCTGGTGATACAAAGATACATGGAGGCAGGTAGTGTTGAAAAAGCCAGGTGTCTGTAGAAGGACTTAGATAACTGGGGAATTGGGGAAAGAAGTGGCAGGTGGAATACATTTTTCAGGAAATGTCTGGTTATGCACTTTGGCAGAAGGAATAAAGACATGGACTATTTTGTAAATGAGGAGAAAATTCAAAATCAGAGTTGTAGAGGGACTTGGGAACCCTCGTTCAGGATTCCCCAAAGTTTAATTTGCAGATTGAGTTGGTAAAGATGGCAAGTGTAATGTTAGAATTCATTTTGAGAGACTGGAATACAAAAGCAAGGATATAATGCTGAGGCTTAAAAAGCACTTGGAATATTGCGAGTGCTTTTGAAAACCCTGTCTGAGAAAGGATGTGCTGGCATAGGAATACGTCCAGAGGAGGTTCGCGAGAATGATCCAGGAAATGAAAGGGTTAACATATGAGAAGCATTTGATGGTTCTGGGGGCCTTTATTCACTGGAGCTTAGAAGTATGAGGTGGGATGATATTGAAACCTATAGACTATTGGAACGTCCAGCTTGAGAGGATGTTTCCTATAGTGTGGAAGTCCAGGACCAGAGGCCACATCCTCAGACTGGAGGGCCATCCTTTTTGAATAGGAAGGAGGAATTTCTTTAGCCAGAGGGTAGTGGATCAATGGAATTCATTGCCATAGGCAGCTGTGGAGGCCAAGTTATTGGGTATATTTAACGTGGAGGTTGATAGGTTCTTGATCAGTCGGTACGAAAGGCTATGGGGAGAAGGCAGGAGAATGAGATTGATCAGGATAATAAATCAGTCATGATGGAATAGTACAGCAAACTTGATGGGCTGAATGTCGTAGTTCTATTCCATGGTCTTATGATCTTATGAGAATATGAAACCATTTCTCAGACAGTTGTAAGGATGGGATGAAGCCAGCACAACATTAAGAATTTTAAATCATTTGGGGGTGGGAGCCACTGTCGGTCAAAGAGGACAGGGGTGAACTTGATTGGATTTAAGCTCCTACGTGGTCTGCTGCAATGAGTTCCCTGGGCCTATGTGGAGCCCCAGAGAGTGTTGGGCTCACAGGTTCTTAAAGCTCCAGCGTGGTCTCCACATCCACTCTGTAGAGGTTTATCGCCATTTGAAAAGTTTCAAGGAGGTCAACTATCACTCTTCTAAATTCTGGTGAGTCGAACTCCAGAGGCATTAAACGCTCCTCATATGACAAGCTGTTCAATCCTGGAATAATTTTTGTGAACCTCGTTTGAACCCTCTACAGTGTCGGCACATCCTTTCTAAGATAAGGGGCCTCAGAACTGCTCACAGTATTCCAAGTGAAGCCTCACCACTGTTTTATAAAGCCCGAAATCAATGTTAACATTGCATTTGCCTTACTCACCACCAACACAACCTGCAAATTAACCTTTAGTTAATCCTGCACAAAGACTCCAAAGTCCCTTTGCACCTCTGATTTTTGAATTTAACTCTTTTTGGAAAATAGTCCGTGCTTTTATTTCTTCTACCAAAATGAATGATCATACATTTCCTGACACAGTGTTCCATCTGCCACTTCATTGCGCATTCTCCTAATCTGTCTAAGTCCTTCTACAGCTTCTCGACTTTCTCTCTACTTCCTTTCACTTTCACTCTGTGTTCACAATGGCATATTGAGTCAGGCTTTCATATTTATTTATTTATGCCCCTTGTCAATTTATATGCTTCTAATTGAGTCGTTTCCTTTGCCTCTGATGCTCTAACGAAATCAATACAAATTTGTCCAATATTCTTTTGGCTAACACTCTCTAATCCAGGTAATATCCTGGTGAATCTCTTCTGCAGGTTCTCAACCTGTCTGCAGGGTGTGGAGACCCTTACCCTACATTCTGCCCATCAGAATCCCTATGTCGATATAAAGTGTCTGCAGGGAGTGGTGATCCTTACCCTAAATTCTGTCCCATAAGAATCTGTACGTTGGTATAAAATGTCTGCAGGGAGTGAAGATCCTTACCCTACATTCTGTCCCATCACAATCCGTATGTCAGTATAAAGTATCTGCAGGGAGTGAAGATCCTTACCCTACATTCTCTTCCATCACAATCCGTATGTCAGTATAAAGTATCTGCAGGGAGTGAAGATCCTTACCCTACATTCTGCCCATCAGAATCCCTATGTCGATATAAAGTGTCTGCAGGGAGTGGTGATCCTTACCCTAAATTCTGTCCCATAAGAATCTGTACGTTGGTATAAAATGTCTGCAGGGACTGGAGACCTTTACCCTACATTCTCTTCCATCACAATCCGTATGTCAGTATAAAGTATCTGCAGGGAGTGAAGATCCTTACCCTACATTCTGTCCCATCAGAATCCGTATGTCGGGTATAAAGGGTTTACAGGGAGTGAAGATCCTTACCCTACATTCTGTCCCATCAGAATCCGTATGTCAGTATAAAGGGTTTACAGGGAGTGAAGATCCTTACCCTACATTCTGTCCCATCAGAATCCGTATGTCGGGTATAAAGGGTTTACAGGGAGTGGAGATCCTTACCCTACATTCTGTCCCATCAGAATCCGTATGTCGGGTATAAAGGGTTTACAGGGAGTGGAGATCCTTACCCTACATTCTGTCCCATCAGAATCCGTATGTCGGGTATAAAGGGTTTACAGGGAGTGGAGATCCTTACCCTACATTCTCTTCCATCACAATCCGTATGTCAGTATAAAGTATCTGCAGGGAGTGAAGATCCTTACCCTACATTCTGTCCCATCAGAATCCATATGTCGATATAAAGTATCTGCAGGGAGTGAAGATCCTTACCCTACATTCTGTCCCATCAGAATCCGTATGTCGGGTATAAAGGGTTTACAGGGAGTGAAGATCCTTACCCTACATTCTGTCCCATCAGAATCCGTATGTCGGGTATAAAGGGTTTACAGGGAGTGAAGATCCTTACCCTACATTCTGTCCCATCAGAATCCGTATGTCGGGTATAAAGGGTTTACAGGGAGTGAAGATCCTTACCCTACATTCTGTCCCATCAGAATCCGTATGTCGGGTATAAAGGGTTTACAGGGAGTGGAGATCCTTACCCTACATTCTGTCCCATCAGAATCCGTATGTCGGGTATAAAGGGTTTACAGGGAGTGGAGATCCTTACCCTACATTCTGTCCCATCAGAATCCGTATGTCGGGTATAAAGGGTTTACAGGGAGTGGAGATCCTTACCCTACATTCTGTCCCATCAGAATCCGTATGTCGGGTATAAAGGGTTTACAGGGAGT
Organism: Hemitrygon akajei; assembly: GCF_048418815.1. NCBI lineage: Eukaryota > Metazoa > Chordata > Chondrichthyes > Myliobatiformes > Dasyatidae > Hemitrygon > Hemitrygon akajei. Next base: position 8,778,561 of record NC_133130.1, read on the forward strand.
GAAGATCCTTACCCTACATTCTGTCCCATCAGAATCCGTATGTCGGGTATAAAGGGTTTACAGGGAGTGATAAGGAAGACCGTCAATGATGAACTGCAAGCCAATATCTGGGAACCACAGCACATGGATAAGATCGTCACTTCACTGCTCTTCAATCTACAACAGGTGGAGGGAACCGACAGGTAAGCCATTCTCTTCCTCTATCTCAGCCGCACATGAGCAGGAAGCCATAGAAGCAGAATAAAGCTCTTTGGCTCATCGAGTCTGCTCCACCAATGTGGTCACCTTACCACTCCGAACTGATCACCATTCTCTATCTCCAGATCTCTGTCATCTACCACCAAAATAGGAACTCCTTGTTGATTAAATTCACTTTAACTTTACAAACCTCAAAGCTTCAGTCTAATCACTCATCCAGTTTTCCAGACAGACTCATTCAGAAGTCTGAGATGCAAAGGGACTCGTGCAGAATTCACTGAAGGTTAATTTGAAGGTTGAGTTCATGGTAGGAAAGGTAAATACATTGTCAGCATTCATTTTGCAAGGATTAGAATATAAAAGGGTCGGATAACAAGGCTTTGGTAAGGCACTGATGAAACCTCATTTCCGGGAGCTGCTGGGTAGAGCTGCCTACGGTAACATCAAGAATGCTATCAAGCCATCAAGATCTAGGAATAACAGTGCATAGTTCCCTGAAGGTGGAGTCTCATGTAGATAGGATGGTGAAGAAGGCTTTTGGAACGCTGGCCTTTATAAATCAGAGCATTGAGTACAGAAGTTGGGATGTAATGTTAAAATTGTACAAGGCATTGGTAAGGCCAAATTTGGAATATTGTGTACAGTTCTGGTCACCGAATTATAGGAAAGATATCAATAAATTAGAGAGAGTGCAGAGACGATTTACTAGGATGTTACCTGGGTTTCAGCACTTAAGTTACAGAGAAAGGTTGAACAAGTTAGGTCTCTATTCATTGGAGTGTAGAAGGTTGAGGGGGGATTTGATCGAGGTATTTAAAATTTTGACAGGGATAGATAGAGTTGACGTGAATAGGTTGTTTCCATTGAGAGTAGGGGAGATTCAAAGGAGAGGACGTGCTTTGAGAGATAGGGGGCAAAAGTTTAAGGGAAACACCAGGGGGTATTTCTTTACTCAGAGAGTGATAGCTGTGTGGAATGAGCTTCTTGTAGAAGTAGTAGAGGCCAGTTCAGTTGTGTCATTTAAGGTAAAATTGGATAGGTATATGGACAGGAAAGGAGTGGAGGGTTATGGGCTGAGTGCGGGTAGGAGGGACTAGGTGAGATTAAGAGTTCGGCACGGACTAGGAAGGCTGGAATGGCCTGTTTCCGTGCTGTGATTGTTATATGGTTATATGGTTAAGCCTGTTTTAATGTATGCGTTCATCAGGCCAGGCAAATCGTTCCTCAGAGAACCGCATTACCATAAATACCTCCTGTACCCCCTCCTTGTTGGGAGCAGTGAGAAGAGGGCATGATCCTAATTTCATGAACGATGCTGCTTATTTGAGACATTTCTATTTGAAGGGGTCCTGGATGTAGATGGGGGTGGTGGCTTATACCCATGATGATGCTGGCTGAATGATGAGTATCCTTTCAGAAAATGGCCAGTTCCTCCGTCTCAGATATTCTAGAATACAAGAGCAGGGATATGATCCTCCAGAAGGCATAATGACAAACTGCTCTTAAAAGCCATCTCGTAGGCACTTAACAAACTCACTCTCTTGAGATCCATTACCAACCTGATTTTCCCAGTCGACCTTCATGTTGAACTCTCCCATGACTATCATATCATTGCCCTTTTGAGGTGCCTTTTCTATTTTCCATTGTGATTCACGTCCCAGCTACTGTTAGGAGGACAGTATATAACTGCCATTAGGTGCATTTTAACCTTGCGGTTTCTTTTCTCAACTCTCAAGATTTCAACATCTTTCAATTCTATGTCACATCTTTCTACTGATTTGATGCCATTCCTTACCAGTGGAGCCACGCCATCCGCTCTGCCTACCTTCCTATCCCTCTGATATAACATGTAACCTTGAACTCTCAGGTCCAACTACAATCACCCTTCAGCCATGATTCTGTGATAGCAACAACATCAACCCTGACCCTTTGTAACAGTGCAACAAGATCATCCACCTTATTTCCTTATACCCCGTGCATTGAGATATAAGACTTTGAGTACGGAATTTGCCATCCTTTTTGATTCTGCATCCCTAATGCACTGGTAGTCTGCTGTCTGCAAATTTTTCTTAACATCCAGCTGCCCGTACTGACAGTCTGACCGCATGCAATTTTTGCTTTTTTACCATCTGTCCAATCCTGAGTCCCTTCACTCTGGTTCCCACCAGAAAATACTTATTCAATACTACAGTAAAAATTAATCACTCAGAAAACTGTTCTTCAAGCAGAACAAGTCTCAAGTCAAGTCACTTTTATTGTCATTTCGACCATAACTACTGGTACAGTACACAGTAAAAACGAGACAGTGTTTTTCAGGACCATGGTGCTACATGAAACAGTACACAAACTACACTGAACTACGGAAAAACAACACAGAAATAAAACTAAACTAGACTACAGACTTACCCAGCACTGCAGAAAGTGCACAAAGCAGTGCGGGCATTGCAATAAATAATAAACAAGACAATAGGCACAGTAGAATCATACTGTGAATAGCCTCCAGAGGCATATTAAACTGTTATGCATATAAAGGCTACTCTAAAGTGCAAGCAGATAATTAATTGTTAAACTGTAATGAACTGGACAGTTAAACAGCCAGATCGAACATATATTTTCAGTCAGTGTCGTGGGGTTTTAGAAATCTACCTGAAATGATCACCAAATCTGAAACCATCTCAGTGAATCTGTAACTCAATGAGTACATGATGTCCTGTAACTCAGGGCTACAGACCAAAGTGGGATTAGTGTAAAGCCTCCTTCTAGACAGAATGGCGTCAATCTGTGCTGCAACTGTCAATGATGGTGTCGATTTACTCTGCTCACATGGTCCATCTGTAAAACAGAATTCAGGATCGACAAAAATGTCAAAAGCAGCAAACTTCATTTATGTAGCATCTTGAACACATCCTAATGTATTTCACAAGAGACATCAGCTCAGCTGGTGGAGGTGAAGAAGCTGTTCCTGAAGCATTGAGTGTGCAATTTTTGGCTCCTATACTTTCTGAATGGCAGCAATGAGAAATGGGCATGTTGATTACAGTAATAGGCAGATGCAACAGGAGCGTTCCCATGCAGGTCTGACAAAGAGCCTGAAAAAGCAACAAGCTTTTTGATGGGAGTCTTTGTTAGTGTACTGCACAGATGTAACAGGAGTGGTAAAGATTTTCGATGAGAAACCCGGTCTCTGTAAAAAAGTGGTACAAACTAGACAAGCAGTCATCGTCAGAGTGGCTTGAGGCAGAGTAGTAAGGCTTTGGCTCAACAAGGGTTCTGTGAGAACAGGCAGAGCCAATGTCCAAGATTTTTGCTCCCAGTATGGATGAGAATGGGGGCTGTAGGAAGGTTGAGACCTAACTGTAGCACCGTATTTCAGGGAGACATTCAAGCAGGGGAGAGAAGATAAATGTACTGATAATTAGGGGTAGTATAGTCAGGGGAATAGATAAAGCTCTCTTTCATGTGGATAGAGCATCCCAAAAGTTGTGTTGCCTGCCTGGTGCCTGGGTTTGGGACATCTTATCTCATCTGCAGAGGAATATTCAGTGGGAGTTTACCACTCCTATATAACAATATAACAATTACAGCACGGAAACAGGCCATCTTGGCCCTTCTAGTCTGTGCCGAATGCTTACTCTCACCTAATCCCACTGACCTGCACTCAGCCCATAACCCTCCATTCCTTTCCTATCCATATACCTATCCAATTTTGCTTTAAATGACAATACCAAACCTGCCTCTACCACTTCTACTGGAAGCTCATTCCACATAGCTACCACTCTCTGAGTAAAGAAATTCCCCCTCATGTTACCCTTAAGCTTTTGCCCCCTAAGTCTCAACTCGTCCTCTTGTTTGAATCTCCCCTACTCTCAATGGAAAAAGCCTATCCATGTCAACTCTGTCTACCCCCTCATAATTTTAAATACCTCTATCAAGTCCCCCCTGAACCTTCTATGCACCAAAGAATAAAGACCTAACTTGTTCAATCTTTCCCTGTAACTTAGGTGCTGAAACTCAGGTGACATTCTAGTAAATCTTCTCTGTACTCTCTCTATTTTGTTGACATCTTTCCTATAATTTGGTGACCAGAACATTACACAATACTCCAAAGTCAGCCTTACCAATGCCTTGTACAATTTTAACATTACATCCCAACTCCTATACTCAATGCTCTGATTTATAAAGGCCAACATACCAAAAGCTTCCTTCACCACCCTATCCACATGAGATTCCACCTTCAGGGAACTATACACCATTATTCGTAGATCACTCTGCTCTACTGCATTCCTCAATGCCCTACCATTTACCATGTATGTCCTATTTGGATTATTCCTACCAAAATGTAGCACCTCACACTTATCAGCATTAAACTCCTTCTGCCATTGCTCAGCCCACTCTTCTAACTGGTCTAAATCTCTCTGCAAATTTTGAAAACCTACTTCATTATCCACAAAGCCACCTAACTTAGTATCATCTGCATACTTACTAATCCAATTTAGTGAGAATGAGCAGTACACCAATCCTCCAGCACCATCCCCGTTTCTAATGACATTTGAAATATTTCTGTCAGAGCCCCTGCTATTTCTACACTAACCTCCCTCAAGGTCCTAGGGAATATCCTTTCAGGATCTGGAGATTTATCCACTCTTATATTCCTTAAAAGCACCAGTACTGCCCCCTCTTTAATCATCATAGTTTCCATAACTTCCCTACTTGTTTCTCTTACCTTACTCAATTCAATATCCTTCTCCTTAGTGAATACCGAAGAAAAGAAATTGTTCAAAATCTCCCCCATCTCTTTCGGGTCCACTCATAGCTGTCCACTCTGATTCTCTAAGGGACCAATTTTATTCCTCACTATCCTTTTGCTATTAATATAACTGTAGAAACCCTTTGGATTTATTTTCACATTACTTGCCAATGCAACCTTGTATCTTCTTTTAGCTTTTCTAATTTCTTTCTTAATATTCTTCTTATATTCTTTATATTCCTTGAGCACCTCATTTACTCCATGCTGCCTATATTTATTGTAGATATCTCTCTTTTTCCTAACCAAGTTTCCAATATCCCTTGAAAACCATGGCTCGCTCAAACTTTTAACCTTTCCTTCCAACCTAACAGAAAGATAAGGATTCCGCACCCTCAAAATTTCATCTTTAAATGACCTCCACTTCTCTATTACATCCTTCCCATAAAGCAAATTGTCCCAATCCACTCTTCTAAATCCTTTTGCATCTCATCAAAGTTAGCCTTTCTCCAATCAAAAATCTCAACCCTGGGTCCAGTCCTATCCTTCTCCATAATTATATTGAAACTAATGGCATTGTGATCACTGGACCCGAAGTGCTCCCCAACACATACCTCCATCACCTGACCTATTTCATTCCCTAGCAGAAGATCCAACACTGCCCCTTCTCTAGTTGGTTCCTCTATGTATTGCTGCAAAAAACTATCCTGCACATATTTTACAAACTCCAAACCATCCATCCATTTTACAGTATGGGCTTCCCAGTCTATGTGTGGAAAATTAAAATCACCCACAATCACAACCCTGTGCTTACTACAAATATCTGCTATCTCTTTGCAAATTTGCTCCTCCAATTCTCTCTCCCCATTAGGTGGTCTATAGTACACCCCTATAAGTATTACTACACCTTTCCCATTCCTCAATTCCACCCAAACAGTCTCCCTAGATGTGCCCTCTAATCTATCCTGCCAGCGCACCGCTGTAATATTTTCTCTGACATGCAATGCAACACCTCCTCCTCTTGTCCCTCCGATTCTATCAAACCTGAAGCAACAAAATCCAGGAATATTTAGATGCCAATCACACCCCTCCTGCAACCATGTTTCACTAATAGCTACAAGATAATATTTCCATGTATCAATCCATGCTCTAAGCTCATCCACCTTTCTTACAATGCTCCTAGCATTAAAATAAATGCATTTAAGAAATTCTCCACCTCTTCCTCTCTGTTTATCTCTAACAGTACAAAGAACTTTACTGTCTTCTTTTTCTTCCTTCTCCCATACATCTGTTTCTACATTCTGGTTCCCCTCCCCCCTCATATCTACAAAAGTAGTTTAAATCCACTGGAGCCTCTCCAGCAAACCTACCTGCAAGAATATTTGTCCCTCTCCAGTTCAGATGTAAACCGTCCCGCTGGAATAGGTCACATCTTCCCTGGAAAACTGCCGAATTATCTATAAACCTGAAGCCCTCCCTCCTGCATCATGTCTTCAGCCACGTGTTGATCTGCACTATCTTAATATTTCTAAACCCGCCTGCACGTGGCACTGGAAGCAATCCTGAGGATGCTAACCTGGAGGTGCTGTCCTTTAACTTGACACCTAGCTCCCTAAACTCACCTTTCAGGACCTTCTGACTCTTCCTACCCACATCATTGGTCCCTACATGGACCACGACATCCGGCTGCTCACCCTCCCTCTTGAGAATACTGAGAACTCGATTTGAGATAACGCGGACCCTGGCACCAGGGAGGCAACATACCATCCGGGATTCTCGATCTCTTCCACAGAACATCCTATCTGTCCCCCTAACTATTAAATCCCCTATCACTACTGCTCTCCTCTTTTCCCCCTTCCCTTCTGAGCTGAGGGTCCAATCTCGGTGCCAGAGATGCAACCACTGCAGCTTGTCCCTGGTAGGCCATCCCCATCAACAGTATCCAAAACGGTATACTGATTGTTGATGGGAACGACCACAGGGGTGTTCTGCTCTTCCTGTCTATTCCCCTTCCCTCTCCTGACAGTCACCCAACTACCTGTCTCCTGACTCCTAGGGGTGACTATCTCCCTGAAACTCCTGTTTATTTCTGCCTCTGCATCCCGAATGATCCGAAGTTCATCCAGGTCCAACTCCAGTTCCCTAACTCAGTTTGTCAGGAGCTGCAGCTGGAAGCACCTTTTGCAGGTGTAGTCATCAGGGACAACTGTGCTCACCCTGACTTCCCACATACTGCAAATGGAGCACTCAACTGCCCTAACTGCTGCCTTCATTACCTACTCCTAAGCTAATTAGATTAATTAAAGGAGCTTACCAGGCCTTACCTCACCTGGAGTGAAGCTCGTTCTCAGCCTCTGCTCGCTATTTAAATTCTCCCGCTGCCTCACGCGCTTGCGCAGTTATGCCCCGTTCAAACCTCACCGATTGTTGCATTCTGTAGCAACACTCCTGTTGCATCTGTGCAGTACACTAATCAAAGACTCCCATCGAAAAGCTAGTTGCTTTATCAAGCTCTTTGTCAGACCTGCATGGGAATGCTCCTGGTGCATCTGCCTATTACTGTAATCAACATGCCCATTTCTCATTGCTGCCATTAAGAAAGTATAGGAGCCAAAAATTGTACTCTCAATGCTTCAGGAACAGCTTCTTCACCTTCAGATTTATGAACAGACAATGAAACCATGAAGACTACCTTACTGATTTTTCCTTGTTTTGCACTACTTATTTAATTTCATTTTTTATATTTTTATAACATTCTTTGGATAATAATAGATTTTAGTTATAATTTTATAGATTTATAGACCAATAGAGTGCAAAGACCTTCTGCTGCAAAACAAAAAGTTTCATGCTATACGCCAGTGATTTTAAACCTGATACTGATTCTGGTTCATTCTGTTATCTTCATGGATACAAGGGATTTCATTGCACCCTGGTGTGAATGACAATAAACTAATCTGACCTGACATGAGCTGAGCTGATGTCACTTGTCAAGTACGTTAGGATGTGTTCAAGATGCTATATAAATGAAGTTTGCTGCTTTTGACATTTTTGTCGATACTGAATTCTGTTTTACAAACGGGCCATGTGAGCAGAGTAAATCGACACCATCATTGACATTTACAGCACAGATTGACGCCGTTCTGTCTATTGTGATACAGAAGGAGGCTTTACACAAATCCCACTTTGGTCTATAGCCCTGAGTTACAGGACATCATGTACTTATTGAGTTACAGATTCACTGAGATGGTTTCAGATTCTGGGATCATTTCAGGTAGATTTCCAAAACCCCACAACACTGATTGAAAATATATATTGGATCTGGCTGTTTAACTGTCCAGTTCTTTACAGTTTAACAATTAGTTAACTGCTTGCACTTTAGAGTAGCCTTTATATGCATAACAGTTTAATATGCCTCTGGAGGCTATTCACAGTGTGATTGTGAAAGATTTGCTCTGCTTGAAGTGAAGAACAGTTTTTACTGTACTATGGAATAAGTATTTTCAGATTAGATTATTATTATCAATAGATTTAAATGGATTTTTTTTCTTATCTCTGGCTATAAATGAAGCTGTTTTATGCTTGGTGTCATCTTTAGTTTCTCTGTCCTTCAAGGGTTGTTTGTTTCAACTACCCCTTTTTTCCATAAAACCACCAGATATAGGGGCAGATATCTGATATATATAGCATTTGGCCCATCGAGTCTGCCCTGCCATTTCATCACGTCTGATCTATTTTTCCTCTCAGCCCTGAACTCCTGCCTTCCTCCCCACTTCCCTCATCCCCTTATCACTTAGTGCCCTGTCCAATCAAGAATCCATTAATCTCTGCCTTAAATATACATCCAAACTTGGCCTGCACAGCTGCTTGTGGCAACAAATTCTACAAATTCAACACTCTCTGGCTGAAGAAATTCCTCTCCATCTCCGTTCTAAAAGGATGCCCTTCTGTTCTGATGCTGTGTCCTCTGGTCTTAGAGTCTCACATTAGAGGAAACTTTGTCTCCCCATCTACTCCAGCAAGACCTTTCGCCATTCAACAGTCACATCTCATTCTTCTGAATTCCAGTGAATACTGACCCAGAGCCATCAGTCTTCATATAACAAGCAGTTCAATTCTGTAATCTTTTTCATGAAACTCCCTTGAACCCCCTCCAGTTTCAGCACATATTTACTCAGATAAGTGGCACAAAACCACTCGCATACTCCAAGAGAGTGCTTTATAAAGTCTCAACATTACATCCTTGCTTTTATATTCTAGTCTTCAGGTGCCCGTCAGGACTGTATTCTAAGCCCCCTCCTTTACTTTCTGTATATCCATGACTGTGTCATCACCCAGCTCTTCTCCAGCTCTGTATCCCTTTTCCAATCAACTTTCCAGCTCTTAGCTTCATCACTCCCCCTCCTGTCTTCTATCATTTTGGATCTCTCCTTCCCCACCCCCCCCCCCACTTTCAAATCTCCTTCATTTAGTCCTGACGTGGGGTGTCGGCCGGAAATGTCGACTGAACTTCTTGCTATAGATGCTGCCTGGCCTGCTGCGTCCACCAGCATTTTGAGTATGCTGCAGTTGTTAGCGATTTCATTAAAACTGGTGTGGATGAGTGTGTGCCCGGCAGAATGTGTTACTGTACATTCCCAAACCAAAAGCTATGGATGAACCAGGAGGAACATCATCTGCTGAAGGCTAGATCTGGTGCATTTAAGTCTGGTGACCCTGGCCTGTACCAGAAAACCAGGTATGATTTGCAGAGAGCTATTTCAAGGGCAAAGAGACAACTTCAAACGAGGTTGGAGGCGTTGTCGAATGTACGACAACTGGCTGTTGCACTGAACGAGACAAACCCATTTGCAGGACACAGGCACGCAGATATAGTTAGGATGCAGACGTGAACAGCAAACAGGCGGGAGAGCAGGAAGGCAGGAGACAGGCAGAATTTATCTTGACACGGAGCGTAGGAAGTGAAACGGCAGACAAAACTCTTTTCAGCATGGAGAGATGGAGTTTTTCAGGCAACCCTCGGAGCTGAAATAAAACTTTAGAAGACTTATCTTATGCAGAGAAGCTGGGTTTCACAGGTAAACCTCAGAACTGGAGTAAAACTTAGAAAACTCATCTTGACACGAAAAGACTGAGTTTCACAGGTAATTCTCGATACTAGATCAAAACTTAGAACACACACTCCTAAGCGGCCGGGAATCGGTAATTACCACACAGGCAAAACTGACGAACTGGCAACTAGTGGTTGTAATGCCGGGGTTCGTATGCTGCAGGTCTTGCTGGAAACCAGGTGTGTCGTCATCAAATAGAATTAGGAGCAAATGGGAAATTAATCATCGGAACCATGGCAAAATCAAAGGAAATTAGGAGAAAATAGGGAATTAACGATCGGGACCGTGACTGAACCCCACCCCCCCCCCAACAGGAGCCTCCAGGTGAACCACCAGGCTTGTCCAGATTTCTTGATGGAAATTATGGATGAGGGAAGGGTCCAGGATGAAAGAGTGGGAATCCAGGAGCATTCCTCCAGGCCGTATCCCTCCCACTCGACCAGGTACTGGAGGCCTCTGCCTCGGCGGTGCACATCCAGTATTCACCAGATGGTGTACTCTGGGTAGTTGTCAATGATCCGGGCGGGTGGAGGGAGTTCAGCGGGAGGGCACAAAGGGCTGACAGACACTGGTTTCAATTGGGAGACGTGGAACGTGGGACGAATGTGCATGGATCCGGTCAGTTTGAGTCTGACCACCGAGGGGTTGATGATACTCTCAATCTCAAATGGTCCCACGTAGCGAGGGGTGAGTTTCTTGGGTTCATTCTTAAGGGGGATGTCTTTTGACAAGAGCCAAACCTTCTGCCCAGGCCGATAATTGGGTACAGATGTTTGATGGCGATCGGCAATCCTCCGGTTGCACTCAGCTGAGCGGAGCAGGGCTGCGCATGCATCCTTCCAGGTTTTGCGACACTGGCGGAGATGGGCCAGAACTGAAGGCACAGCAACGTCATCTTCATGTGTATGAAAGAGAGGGGATTGGTAACTGAGGGAGCATTCTGAGGGAGATATTCTGGTGGCTGTGCTGACCAGGGTGTTGTGGGCATACTCGACCCAAACAAGATGGCTGCTCCAGGATGACGGATTGTTGGCAGTTATGTAGTGCAGTGCTGCTTCCAAATCCTGGTTTGTTCGTTCCCTTTGACCGTTAGTGTGCAGATGGAAGCCGGAAGACAGGTTTACTGAGGCTGCAAGGGGCTGACAAAAAGACCTCCAGACCTGAGAGATGAACTGGAGGGCCCTGGTCGGAAAAAATGTCAGAGGGAATTCCATGGATGCAGAAGACTTGATGAACAAAGAGGTCGGCTGTCTCACGGGCCGCAGGGAGTTTAGGAAGGGCTACAAACTGCACGGCTTTGGAGAAGCGGTCCACCACACTGAGTACGGCAGTGTTTCCATGTGAAGGGGGTAGTCCAGTAATGAAATCCAGCGCAATGTGAGACCAAGTGCAGCTAGGGACAGGTAGGGGACGAAGCAAACCAGCAGGTGGTTGATCAGAAACTTTTCTGAGGGCACATACAGAACAGGCAGAGATGAAGGAACAGGTGTCAGTGTCCATGGAGTGCAACCAGAAATGTCTCTTCTAGAAGGGACAGAGTTCGATCAATTCCGGGATGGCAGGCAAAACGAGAATTATGCCCCCACTGGAGAACCTGAGACTGAACAGAGTCAGGCACGAAGAGGCGACTGGGGGGGGGGGGGGCATCCATTGCCTGAGTCAGGTTGAGTCTGTTGGGCTTCTTTGACTATGGACTCGATCTCCCAGGTGAGGGAAGCCACCACACAGGATGGTGGAAGGATGTTCTTGAGGTTGGGAAGGCCCTCCTCGGAGACATATTGATGAGAGAGAGCATTGGGCTTCCTGTTCTTGGACCCCGGACGATAGGTGGCTGTGAATCTGAAATGGCCAAAAAATAATGCCCAATGGGCTTGGCAGGAATTCAGATGTTTGGCGGTTTGGATTGTATGCGAGGTTCTTGTGGTCTGTCCAGACAACGCATGGATGTTCAGCTCCCTCCAGACAGTACCTCCACTCCTCCAAAGCGAGTTTGAGGGCTAGTAACTCCTGGTTCCCTAGGTCGTACGTAGTTCCATTCAGCGGGGGATAGCTGGCAAGAAACGAAAGCGCAGGGATGGAGCTTTTGGTCTGGGCCAGAGTGTTGGGAGAGGACCACTCACACCCCAGAGTTGGAAGCGTTGACTTTCACAATGAATTGGCGGGAGGGGTCAGGTTGGACCAGGATGGGAGCAGAGGTGAAACACCTCTTCAGCTCCGAGAAGTCTGAGTCCACTTCGGGGGTCCAGTGAAAAGGAGAGGTGAGTCGAGTAAGGGGCGTTGCCTCCCAGCTGTAATCCCCCATGAAGTGATGATAGAAGTCTGCGAACACCAGAAATTGCTGGAGCTGCTTGAGTGTTGTGGGTTTTGGCCACTCCACCACGGCCTGGATCTTTTCGGGATCCGCCCTCACTTGCCCGATCTCGACGATGTGCCCCAAGAAACTGACGGAAGGGACATGAAACTCACACTTCTCAGCCTTCACGAATAGTTTGTTCTCCCAAAGCCTCTGCAGCACCTGATGGACATGGTGGGTGTGTTCCTGAAGACTGCGGGAGAAGATTAAGATGTCATCCAAATAAACAAAAGCAAAACAATTACTAATGTCCCTAAGGACATCGTTTACCAAGGCTTGGAAGATGGCAGGGGCATTGGTGAGACCAAAGGGACCAAGAGGAGTGTTGAAAGCTGTTTCCCACTCGTCTCTCTCCCTTATCCTGACCAGGTGGTAGGCACTTCATAGGTCCAACTGAGAGGAAATGGTGGCTCCGTGAAGGGGCTGGAAAGCAGAGTTGATAAGGGGCAGTGGATTCTTATTCTTTATGGTGATGCCATTCAGGCCACGGTAGTCAATGCAGGGGCTCAGTGAGCCATCTTTCTTCCCCACAAAGAAGAAACCTGCGCCTACAGGGGAAGATGAGGGTCGGATAATGCCAGCCGCCAGAGAGTCATTTAGGTAAGCCTCCACTGCGTCCCTTTCTGGCCGGGACAGGGTATACAGCTGACTGGTGGGTAGAGGGGCTCCAGGGAGAAGGTCAATTGCGCAATCGCAAGGGCGGTGTGGAGGCAGAGAAAGAGCCCGTTGTTTGCTAAACACTTCACCCAGATTGTGATATTCTGCTGGAACCTTGGAAAAGTCAGGGGTTTAAGCAGCAGACAAGGTCGTGGTGAATTCTACTGGGGAAAGGGCTGATTGTAGACAGGTGGAGTGACAGAACGAACTCCAGCTGACCATCTTCCCGGTGGACCAGTCAATGTGGGGGTTATGGCGGTTTAACCAGGGTTAACCAAGACCAATAGGAGCTTGAGAGGAAATTAAATTGAATCATACCTGTTCCCGATGATTCCTGGAAAGAAAGAGAGACTGGGTGGTGTGCAGTGTGTGACTTGGGCCAGTAGTCTACCATACAGTGCCCAGGCTTCCAGAGGGGTACTCACTGGTTCACAAGGAATTCCAGCCAGAGAAGCTATGTTTTCATCCAAACGTTTCTCCCAGCGCTGGAGTCGACGAGTGCCGACAGAGGCAGGGACTGGTGATTGTAATGTAAAGTAGTTTGCAGCTACATCCGGGTTCGGGGAAGGGAAGGGTATGTTGTCTGGCTCACCAGGGTCCCCCTCTCTACTGGTGAGCTTTCCCTTTTTGGCCGAAGGGGACAGGTAGCACGGAAGCGGCCAGCCCGGCTGTAGTATAGACACTCACCCGCTCTCAATCTCCAGAGTTGTTCTGTGGGGGAAAGGCGGTTCCAGGTTCCATCCCAGCTGCTTGGGTTCCTCTCCCGGAGCGGTGGAAACGGCCGAGCTGAGAGCTACTCTAGGGGCAGGAGGAGGAGAGAGCTTTGTTCTGGTGGGAAGCAGTAATGTGTGCCGTGGGGTGGCCACAGGTGGCGGATGACCCATCCTTTCTCTATGGCGTTCTCGGAGACGATTGTCCAACGTGGTGACAAGGGAGATAAAGGAATCCAGGCTATCGGTGTCATCTCTGGCCGCCAACTCATCTTTCGCCATGTTGCTGAGACCATTCCAAAAAACCACCTGGAGTGACTCATCGTCCCACCCCGTGTTGACCATTAACGTCCGGAACTCCACGGAATATTCTACAACACTGCGCGAGCCCTGGTGGAGAATGAGTAGATACTTGGCAGCGTCTTTACCATGGACAGGGTGGTTAAAGATCTGCCTCATTTCCGTGATAAAGGTGGCAAAAGAAGAGCCAGTATCCGGTTGATTATCCCAAACAGCTGTGGCAAACGCTAAGGCACTTCCTCGCAACAACCGCATGATGTAAGCAATCTTTGACTTATCCGTGGAGTATGTGGACGACTGCTGTTTGAAACACCAAGGAGCCCTGAAGGAAGGCCCGGCACTTCCCCAAATCCCCAGCGTAGTGTTCTGGTTCAGGTACGTCAGGTACTGCTGCCTCTTCCTAATCATATTATATCTCTCCAAATGTTCATAAATCCTGCCTCTCAGGATCTTCTCCATTAACTTACCAACCACTGAGGTAAGACTCACTGGTCTATAATTTCCTGGTCTATCTCTACTAATATATATGGTGGAGGAGCAGGTAGTGTTGGGGAAACAGGTGGAATGCAGAAGGACTTAGCCAGATTAGGAGAATGGGCAAGAAAGTAGCAATGGAAATACAATGTTGGAAAATGCATGGTCATACACTTTGATAGTAGAAATAAATGTGCAGACTATTTTCTAAAAGGGGAGAAAATCCAGGAATCTGAGCTGCAGGAAGCCCTTGTTCCGAACACCCTGAAGTTTAACTTGCAGATTGAGTTGGAGGTAAGGAAGGCAAATGCCATGTTAGCATTCATTTCAAGCGCTCTAGAATACAAGAGCAAGGGAGTGATGCTGAGGCTTTATAAGGCACTGGTGAGGCCTCACCTTGAGTATTGTGAACAGTTTTGGGCCCCTCATCTTAGGAAAGATGTGCTGGCATTGGAGAGGATCCAGAGGAGATTCACAAGGATGATTCCAGGAATGAAAGGGTTATCATACCAGGAATGTTTGATAACTCTGGGTCTGCACTCGCTGGAATTCAGAAGGATGAGGGCAGGGTCTTGTTGAAACCTTTCAACATCTGAAAGAGTTGAAAGACAGAGTAGATGTGGAAAGGATGTTTCCCATGGTGGGTAGAGTCTAGGATAAGAGGGCATAGCCTCAGGACAGAGGGGCGCTCTTTCTAAACAGAGATGCCGAGAAATTTCTTTAGCAATAGGGTTGAGGAAGAGATAGAAAAAAAAAATTAGCCATGATTAAATGGCAGAGCAGACTCAATGGGCCAGAAGGCCTAATTCTCCTCCTATGTCTGATAGTATTATAGTCTAAATAACACCAGACTAGACATGAGCAGGCATCATCCCTGATGAACATGCTACTGTTTTGAAGCCCGAGAATATTTTATCATTTGATACAAAATACTTTTTAATTTCATTGCTCCCCATTACTACATCTCCAGCATTATTTTCTAGCACTCCAATATCTTCACTCACTGCTTTTTCACACTTTGTATCTGAAGCAACCTTTGGAATCCTCTTTAACATTATTGACTAGCTTACTTTTGTATTACATGTTTACCTTCTTAATGAAGTTTTTGGATTCCCTTTGAATGCGGTGTAGCCTATATCAGTCAGATGGGAGGCACAGTGGAAACTTCCTAATCCTCTAACTTCCCACTAACTTTTGCTCTATTATATGCACTCTCTTTGGCTTTGACTTCTTTTGTGAGCCCCTGTTATTTCATTTTCCCTTTAAAATACTTCTTCCTCTATAGGATGTATGTGTATATCCTGTGCCTTACAAATTGCTTCCATTCCAAAGAGAAATTGCAGCCATTGCTGCTCTGCCGTTATCCCAGACAGTGTTCTTTTCCAATCAATTCTGTAATTCCCTAGCTCCACTGTACTACTGATACATGGGACATTAGTTTCTCTTCTCAAATTTCAATGTGAATTTGATCTAATTATGATGACTTACCCATTGTAATCTGTAGCCCATATCCTTACGACTGCTTCAAAGGTTTCAAAGGTATATTTAATATCAGAGAAATGTATACAATATACATCATGAAGTACTGTTTCCTTACAACCATGAAAGCAGAGGAGTGCCCACAAAGCATGGATGACAGTTAAACATTAGAACCCCAAAGTCCCCACAGCTCCCCTCCCTCCTGCACGTAATTGGCAGCAAGCCCCTCCCCCACTGGCAAAAAAAGCATCAGCACCCACCACCGATCACTCAAGCATGAGCAAAACAACAGCAAAGGCACAGACTTGCAGTACTCCAAAGACTACTTGTTCACCCGCTATTCAACATACCCCATTCCATGTCACATGTAGCACCTGTCTCAGTTGTGCATCATGTTCTTCCTTGGTGGAGCCCCCAGCCAAAGATGTCATTCGTTTATATGAAGGATATTCACGGGAAGTTATGGACCTGCGGTCTAAATTTGTTCCAACCATGAAGATAGCATATGAAAAGGGATTATTCCCATCACTTCAATATCTAGCCCGATTAAAATTATTTCCCAATGATTTGACTCCACGTGTTTTTCTGGACTCAAAGAGGCACTGGACTATGTTAACTCTATTTTGGTTGTAGCCGAGGTTTGAATTGTTCAAGGTCTGCAGAATAATTGTTATTTCGGAAAGAAGGTAAGTTTTGAAGATTTCTGATTTGCTTAAGATATCCTTTGATCAATCGACCATTCAAAGAAGATGTAAACTTTTTGATGTGAATGATGAATGGCTTTTCCGCAATCTGTTTGGTCTACTGAGTGAATTAACACATCGGACAGGTTGTTCGATTATTTGTTTTTATTCTCCTTTTTTCATTAATTAAGTGAGAGTTTTCATAGTTCATAACGACTTTTTCTTATATATATATAGTCGGGAGTGCTTAGTAGATAGCTTTTTTTCTAAAAACAGGTGTGTAAATTAAATGGAAAATGGTGCTGATTTTTCTTCATTAGAGATTACATAGGCATTTTTCTCTTTGTGTAATTTTATTGTTTTGGCATTTTTGGAGATTGTTTCTGCATTTTCCAGCTGGTTTTTAAGGATTAAGTATAAACACTTATTTTCTCTGAACATTTATGCCGGATATGGGGAAGCAGATGTTGTAGAGAAATACTGCACAGTACAGGCCCTTTGGCCCATGATGTTCTGCTCTCCTCTCAATCTGCTCCATGATCAATCTAATGCTTCCGTCCTGCAGAGAATTCCATTCATCTTTCATTATGAGCCTATCTAGGAGTCTCTCAAATGTCCTTACTGTGTCTGCCTCTATGGCTACCTATGGCAGATCTTTCCATGCACCCACTGGTCTATGACTAAAAAATAACATCTCTGAGATCCCTATACTTTCCTCTAAGCACCATAATATTGTGCCCCCTCGTATTAGCCATTTCTGCTGCAAATCCATTCCATGTTTTAATGATTACTCAGCCTCACCAGTGTCCATTGTTCCAGAACAATAATACTCTGTAAAGCAATGGAAGACATCAAAGTAAATTGATATTTAAATTGCATATATATTAGTTAGAAGCAAGGCATCTAAGTTGGCAGAAGAACCAGTTAACATGACTTGATAGGGTGGTGTGTTGTTTTGTAGTGTCTGGCTTTTTATATTTAGCAAAACATTTTTTCTCCTCTGCAGGGTTTTTCTATTTTAAGGCCGTATGTATTTTTTTTTGTAACTGGGGGGAGGAATTAAGGAAAGCTTTTAAAATCACTATTATAAAATGGGCAGCTTGCAAATTCTCTCTCTTTTTTACTCTATGGGGACGCATTTTGGCTTTTTTTTTGCCGAATTTTGGGCTTTTCTGGGTGGTGGGAGGATTGGGGTTAGTTTTGAGTTATAGGATTAACTGTAGGAATAATTTTAGTTATCTCTTTTGTAATTTTTTCCCATTACGGTGTTCCAGAGCATGACAAAAATAGACAAAAACAGACAAACATGCTCTAGTTCTTTCAGATCATGTGCCTTTAAGCTTAGCTTTTGAATTGAATGATGTTTTTATTGCAAATTTGCCTTGGCGTTTTCCAGAAAATTTATTACGAAGTTCGGACTTTGTCAAGTTTATTGAGACTCAGATAAAAGATTATTTTCTTTTTAATAATATGGGAGATGTGTCGAAATTGATTATATGAGATACACTTAAGCATATTTGTGCGGTCAGATAATTTCCTATTTAGCTAAGCTTAAGAAACAGACAAAAATAGAGTTAGATAAGATTTCCAAACAAATTAAAGACTTGGATAATATTTATGCAATCTTTCCTAACATTGATTTATTCAAACAAAGAGTTGAACTCGAGTCACAACATAAATTATTATTAACTTATCCTATTGAAAGAAATTTGGTTAAATTGAATAGTCTATTTTATGTGTTTGCAGATAACAATAATAAGCTATTAGAATCTCAATTAAAAGCAGCTAGAGCTAAAAGACAAATTTTAAAAATTCATAAGGGAGATGGTAGTTTAGCAAGTAATTATGAAGATAATAAAATTTTTCAAGATTTTTATATTGAACTTTATGAATCTCAGTTTCCAGTTGATTCTTCTAAAATGAATGCCTTTTTACAAAAGATTGATTTTCCTTGAATCTCTGTTGAAGATCAACAAATTCTTGATGCTCCTATTACTGAAAATAAAATTCAGAAAGCTATTTTTTCAATGCAATCTGGTAAAGCTCCTGGACTGGATGGTTATTCTGTAGGATTTTATAAAAAATTTGAAAAACTGCTTTCTTCATATATTTTGGAAATGCTTAAAGATATGCTTAAAGCTCTTATAGATAGCGGGGTCAAGGGATATGGGGAGAGGGCAGGAATGGGGTACTGATTGTGTATGATCAGCCATGATCACAGTGAATGGCGGTGCTGGCAAGAAGGGCTGAATGGCCTACTCCAGCACCTACTGTCTATTAAAGATTCTTTTTTGATAGGAGAGTTACCTCCCATATTTTATGAAGCTTCTATTTATTTAATTCTTTAAAAAAATAGCAACCCTACTGATTGTGCTTCAGATAGATCTATTTCACTATTAAATAGGGATGCTAAATTTTTTTCAAAAGCAATGGCTAATCAGCTGGAGAATATTCTAGCTAAAATTATCTTTCAAGACCAGGCAGATCTTGTAAAGGGCTGTTATTCCTTCTCTAATGTTTGGAGACTGTTGTGTTATATTTTCATCCTTTTCTAAGTCTCCTCAATGTGTCGTCTCTCTCGATGCTGAAAAGGCATTTGACAGAGTTGAATGGAAACACTTATTTAATGTTTTAGAGAAATTTGGCTTTGGTATTAATTTTAATAAGTGGATCAGAATGATACATAAAAGCCCGATTGCTACTGTTATTACTAATAATTGCAGATCTCCTTTTCTTTGGCTTTCGCAGAGTACGAGACAAGGATGTCCATTAAGTCCTTTGTTATTTAATTTGGTGCTGGAACCCTTGGCTATTGCACTTTGTGAAGCTAAAGATATTCATGGAATTCTCATAAATGGGATTGTTCATAAGTTCGCCCTTTATGCTGACGATCTCTTAGTTTATATTTCGAATCCTGAGGAATCCATTCCTAGTTTATTGAAAATATTAAACGATTTTGGAAACGATTTGATACACCAAATCTCCTCAGACTCCCAATGAAATATAGTCACTGTCTTACCTTCTTTATACCTGCATCAATATGTTGGGTCCAGGTTAGGTCCTCAGAGATATTGACACCCAGAAACATGAAGTTGATCTCTCTCTCCTCTTCAGATCCCTCTTTGGTGTGTGTTTTCTCATCCTACCCTTTCTGAAGCCTACACTCAGTTTTTTGGTCTTACTGACATTGGGTGCAAGGTTGTTGCTATGACACCACTCCAGAGGGCATACAAGCTCCAGCTTGTACGCCCTCTTGTCACCATCTGAGATTCTGCCTACAATGGTGATATCATCAGCAAAATTATGGATGGCATTTGAGCTCTGTCTAGCTGCACATTCATGGGTGTAGAGAAAGTAGAGCAGTGGGCAAAGCACACATCGCTGATCGCAGGGGAAAGGACAAGGTGAACTCGAAGCAGTTCAGAATGGTTCCCTATCCAAAAGCAAAGGGAGCACGAGCATGACACACATTTTCTGGCTCAAATGGTCTACCCTCAAGAGTGGTGACTGGCAAAGGATGATCTAACTTGGAAATTGAGACTCACCTTTGTCAGACCACACCCAGATCTAAAAAATTACCGGTGGAACTGCTGTCTAAAAAATACCTGAAGGGCCGGTTCCTTGTGGTCCTGGCCAATAAAGAGAGCAAATATACCCCAGATGTCATAGAACTAGGAGGTAACTTTGTAGCTGTCTCTCACCAGAGACAGCTACAAAGGACTAAGAGGTAACTTTTGAACAGACAAAGTTTGCCCTCTAGCAGATGGCCCTTGGATTTTCCTGACTTCTACAAAAAAGTCAAAAGTGTCCAGCATCTCTGCCATAAAGTCCCAGTCCTTCCCCGTCTCCCTCCTGCACTCCCCCTCCCCCTCCCTCTCTCTCTCCATCCCTCACTCACATACCCTCTCTCTCTCACCTCTCTCCAGGGGTCACTTGTTTGCAATGGACATTTGCAATGAGGTACTTGGATGAGTAGAAAATGTGGGTGAAGATCAGAGTTAGAAGTGGTCATATCTGGGGAATTTACCGCAACACTCTCGCTGGTGTTCTGACATCCAATTATCAAGTCGGATAGCTAAGTTAATTAGTCCATCCAGATCCCGAACAGCTTCATGTTCCGCCAGTTCACCCTTGAGCTTTTAGAACATAGAGCACAACGAGGTGATGAGAAGGTTTATGAGCACTTGGAAAAACATAGTCTGACTTTGGGATGGTCAGCATGGCTTTGTGAGGGGCAGCTCATGTCTCATGAGCCTGAATGAATTCTCTGAGGATGTGACAAAGCACATTGATGAAGGTAGAGCTGTGGCTGTGGTGGACTGTATAAGGCTTCTAGTACAGCGTTTGATAAGGTTCCCTTAGTAGGGTCAATAAGAAAGCTGGGAGGCACGAGATCTACGGGATCTTGGCAACGCAGATGAAAAGAAGGCAGAGGGTTCAAAAGTTCAAAGTGCATCCATTGTCCAAGTTTCTATACCATATACAACCTTAAGATTCATTTTCATTTTTGCAGGTCCACAGGAAAACAAAGAAATACAATAATATCCACAAAGAACGGAACAAAGACTGACTGACGTCCAGTGTGCAAAACGGCGCCGTAACCGCCTTCACTCACCTCAGTGATGGACTGCGGTCTCACTTTCGGGTTCCCTGTAGTTCATGTTCTATGTATTATTTGTTCATTATTTTATTATTGACATGATCTGTCTGCTTTTACACACTGGACTTTCATGAATTCTATGCATTGTGATGCTCTGGGGGAGGGAGCGTGGTCAACAGCCCGCCCTGTATTTCTAATGACCAGCATTGTTTATTGTTTTGTGTTAAAATGTGGTCGAGGGATTACAGTGGGAAGTTCATTCATTTGTAACATTTTAAGTTCAATTAAACAGTTATTGGCTTGTGTATTTGTGGGTCACCCTAACTGTAATTGTAAGACCATAAGACGTCGGAGCTGAATTAGGCCATTCAATCCATCGAGTCTACTCTGCCATTCCATCATGGTTGATCCTGAGTGCCGCTCAACCCCATAAATCTTCCTTCTCGCGATAACTTTTGATGCCCTGACCAATTAGAAAATAATCAATTTTCACTTTAAATGTACCACTGGCCTTGGCCTCCACTGCAGCCTGTGGCAGAACATTCCACAGATTCACTACTCTCTGGCTAAAAAAAAATCCTCCCTGCTTCTGTTCTGAACAGTTGCCTCTCAATTTTGAGACTGTGCCGTCTACTTCTGGACACCCCCACCTAGGAAACATCCTCTCCACATTAACTTTATCTAGTTCTTTCAAGATTCAGCAGGTTTCAATCTGATAACCCCGCATTTCTTCTAAATTCCAGTGAGTACAGGCCCAAAGCTGCCAACTGCTCCTCCTATGTTAACCCCTTCATTCCCAGAATCATCCTTGTGCACCTCCACTGGATTCTCTCCAATGACAACACATCTGTTCTGAGATATGAGCCCCAAAACAGTTGACAATACTCCAAGTGCAGCCTGACTAGTGTCTTATAAAGTCTCAGCACTATCTCCTTGCTTTTATATTCTATTCCCCTCGAAATAAATGCCAACATTGCATTTGCCTTCTTTACCACAGCACAACCTTTGAATTAACCTTCTGGTCGTCTTGAATGAGCACTCCTAAGTCCCTTTGCACATCTGATGTTTGAATTTTCTCCCCATTTAGATAATAGTCCACACTATTGTTCCTTTTACCAAAATGTATTACCATACATTTCCCAATATCGTATTCCATCTGCCACTTTTTGGCTCATTTTTTTGAATTGTCAATGTCCAGCTGCACCACTAGTTACTGAATAAGGCCCCCTTTTATTCCCATGCACTGCCTCCTGCCTGTCAGCATTTCCTCTATCCCCGCAGTATCTGTCCTGTGGTGCCACGGGATTTTATCTTGTTATGCAGCCTCGTGTGGCACCTTATCAGATACCTTCTGAAAATGCAAGGAAATGACATGTGACCAGGGTGTGTGATGGTTCCCTCCCTGGTCTATGAGATGGAGCTGCTCTATCTCTGGGTCATGGTGCCCGGTCTGTTTTAATGTTTATCACAATAAAACTGTTGTTGAGTTTGATGAGTTTCCTTGTCTGTCGATATGGACCAAATGCTTGCCACTGTATTTGTTTTCCTGTGGGGGCCTACAAGAAAATGATTATCAAGGTTGTGTATGATTTACTTACTTTGTTAATAAATTGTAGTTCGAACTTTGAACTTTGAAGCCAGTCCAGGATCCCGATGGTTTAAAGCCGGACCCAGCGCGTTCTCTCACCTGTCTCCTGTCGTCTACTCCAAGGTGCGGTATCTGTATTCATGAGAGCGAAGGTTGCTGAATTGCTAGTTTGTTTAGACCGTTCAAAAGTATGTTTCTCAAAGGGAAAGTACAGGCTGTGATTTGTAGTGATGGTAGTTCACAAGGAGATTATCTAGTAGAATATCTGATAGTATTGTGAGCTGCTTCAGTTTGGTGCTATACAGCACCACACAGTACTGGACTGACTTCACAGCCTGTGGACTTGCTTTCGAGGTCCCATCAGTTCATGTTCTCACTGTGAATTGTGAGCACTTTTCTGAGCTGCCATACATTGGCGATATGAATCGCAACGCCAACTTGCATATATTTTTGTGGTGTTCGCCTGGAGGTCGGTGACCGGTCGTTTTCCACAGGGATCTGTTCTGAGATTCCTGCTCTTTCTGATATTTATAAATGATGGGGCTGAAGAAGTGGCAAACTGTGTTAAAACATTTACAGATGATATGAAGATTGGTGTGTTGTGGATAGAGTAGATGTTTGGCATAAGTTACAACAGGACTTTGATAGGTTGCAGAGCTGGGCTGAACAGTGGCAGATGGAGTTCAACCCAGAAAAATAGGAAGTGTTTGACTTTGGATGGTGGAGGGTTAACGGCCGGATTTTTGGGAGGTTGGATGAACAGAGGGATCTTGTTGTCCACATCTATAAACTTGCTGCCTGAATCAAAAGAGTTGTTAAGGAAGCATATGGTGTGTTGGCCAGTAGCTTGAGTTCAAGAAACTCAAGGTGGTGTTGCAGCTCTATAAAACCCTGGGGAGGTCACACTTGGGGTATTGTGTTCAGCTTTAGTCGTCTCATTGTAGGAAGGATTTGGAAGCTTTAGAGGGTGTGCAGAGGAGATTTACAAGGGTGCTGCCTGGATTACAGAGCATGTCTTATGAGGATAGGCTAATCAAGTTGAGATTTTTCTCTCTGGAGTGAAGGAGGGTGAGAGGTGACTTGAGAGGAGTGTACAAGATGATAAACAGTATAGATGGGGTGAATAACCAGAGCCATTTTTCCAGGGCAGAAATCACTTAACCAAGAAGGCATGATTTTAATGTGATTCACAGAAAGCATAGGGGAGGGGTATCGGAGGTTTTTTTTACACAAAGAGTGGTGGGTGTGTGGAATGTGTCACCAAGGGTGGTAGTAGGGGCAGTTACAATCGGGTGATCTAAGAGACCCTGCGATGGGCAGCAGGATGATAGAAAATTACCGGGTGATGTTGGAGGGCAGGGTTAGATTGATCTTGGAGTAGGTTAAAATGTTTTACCACAGGTGGGCTGTAATATTCTCTGTTACTCACTCTCTGTCAGTGAGAGGGGTCTCTGAGGGAGCTGGATTAACATTCATTGTGATATGGCACTGGAAGTGGGGTTCACTGAGGGAGCTGGATTAACATCAGTGGGGATACAGTAAGTGACACAGGGTGCTAGTTAGCAGGAGTCACTGACAGATAGTGTGAGGGAGCTCAGTTAATGTCAATCAGTGACACAGTACACTGGGGCAGAGAAGTTACTGATGGACATTGTGAGGGTGCTGGATTATCATCAATCGGAATACCATCAGAGACACAGAGTGCTGGAAGAGAGGGGTCACTGAAGGATGGTGTAAGGGTGCTGGTTTAATGTCAGTGGGAATACAGTCTGTGTCACAGGGCACTGGAACGGAGGGGTTAATGACGAATGCTTTATTTTTTAACCTCGTAGACACTGCTGATCCTGTCTTCTGCTTATGATGTGGCTGTCGATATGGAGAGTTCTCTTGCCTGTTCTGTTTACTCTGTGGGCTGTGTCTGGTGATTTGCTGAATTGCGTAATGGAAAAAAAATGCACCGATCTGTCCGTATTTGAGGAGATGATGGTAAGTTGCAGTGAAGCCAAAGCCTCTGTTGGCCACGATTGCAGACAAAGAACACGGTGTGCCCCTGGTCCCAGACATTGACTCTTTATTCCCTCCCATAGATGTTGCCTGACTGACTGAGTTCCTGCAGACCCTCGCCTCCCCAGGTCTTTTCTTCTCTCCTGAACTTTACATTTCCAATTGTCTTCATTTTAGTGCACCCCTCACCTGTGGATCTTCCCCCTTTCTTCACTTTCCTCCATGGTCCACTCTCCTCTCATATCAGATGTCTTCTTCAGCCTTCACCTTTCCCACTTATCACCTCCCAGCTTCCCACTTCACCCACCCTCCCCATCACCCCATCAGCCTCTGGCTTATTCTCCTACTTAGTTTGATTTCTTCCCTGTTCCTTTCACGTCCCCATGAAGTGTCACAGCCTGAAACATCGACTGATTATTCATTCCCATAGATGCTGCCTAGCTGCTGTGATGCTCCATCATTTTGTGAGTTTTGCTCGCGATCCCAGCATCTCAGAATCTCTTGTGTTGTTGGTATTTACTCTCAGGATTACCCTCATTGAACTGGACACTCAATACAAAGGTTGGGACATAATTTTACAGATGTACAGGACATTGGTAAGACCAGACCTGTGTGTTGGAAGCTTGGGATTTAGCTAGGGTGTGTGCAGAAGAAACCATGTTGCCTTGAGCAAAGGTGGCTGAGGGATAACCTTATAGAGGTTTATAATGTTACCAAAGGCATAGGAAGTCCATAAGATAGAGGAGCAGGATTAGGCCATTCAGCCCATCAAGCCTGCTCTGCCATTCCATCATGTCTGATTTATTGTTGCTCTCAACTTCATTTTCCCTCCTTCTCCCTTTGGTGTCCTGACTAATCAAGAAACTATCAGCCTCCACTTCCAATACCATGACTTTGCCTCCATAGCTGCCTGATGGAACAATTTCCACAGATTCAGTACCCTCCAGCGAAAGAGATTCTCACTGATCTCTGTTCTGAAAAGATGTCCTTGTATTCTGAGACTGTGCCCTCTGGACCTGGACTCTGCCAATATTAGAAACTTTCTCTTCACATCCACTCTATCTAGGCTGTTCAATATTTGAAAGGTTTCAAAGAGACAACCCCCCTCCTGCCCCTCATTCTTCTGAAATCCAGCAAGCCTAGATTCACATGCTATCAAACACTCCTCACATAGTAACCACTTTATTCCCAAAATCATTCTCGTCAATCTCCTCTGGACCCAGTCAGTTTTTTCCCAGGATGGGGAAGGTATGAGTCTATAACTTGAGGACATAGGTTGAAGATGGGAAGGATAGGATTTTAAAGAGGACATTGGAGGCAAGGGTTTTTTTCCCTCATAGGTCGTGTTGGAAAACTGTAGGTTTAAGGAACATGTGGACAGGTATCTGGACGAGAATGGTTTAGTAGAATATTCAGTCAAACACACTGACATTTGTACAGGTACATGGCAGGAATGGTTTAGTGGGACATTATATCAAACAATGATAATTGGACAGGTACACAAACAGGAACGGTTTGGTAAGATATTAGGTCAAATACAAGGACATTTGGACAGGTACATGAACAGGAATGGTTTAGACAATATGACATTGAGACATAGGAATTGAATTAGGCCATTTGACCCATCGAGTCTGCTCCACCATTCAATCATGGCTGATCCGTTTCTTTATCGCTCCTCAACCCTATTCCCCAGCCTTCTCTCTGTAACCGTTGATTCCATGGCTTCATGGATTGAAAGAACCAATCAATCTCAACCTTAAATACACCCAACAACCTGGCCTCCACAGCTGCCTGTGGTAGCAGATTCCACAAATTTACCACCCTCTGACTAAAGAAATTGCTCCCTATCTCTATTTTAAATGACACCCCTCTATTCTGAGTCTGTGCGTTCTTGTGCTGGACTCTCTCATCATGGGAAATATCCTTTCCATATCTACTCTGGTTTTGGCCTTTCAACATTTGAAAGGTTTCAATGAGATCCTGCCCTCATCCTTCTGAATTCCAGCGAGTGCAGACCCAAAGTCATCAAACATTCCTCATATGATAACCCTTTCATTCCCGCAATCATCCTTGTGATCCTCCTCTGAATCCGATCCAATGTCAGCACAACTTTTCTTAGTTGAGGAACCCAAAACTGTTCACAATACTCAAGGTGAGGCCTCACAAATGCCTTATTGGACTTATAGACACAGCAACATATCCCTGTTCTTGTATTCTACACCTCTTGAAATGAATACTAACATTGCATTTGCCTTCCTTGCCACCAACTCAACCTGCAAGTTAACCTTCATGTTGCTCTGTACAAGGACTCCCAAGACTCTTTGCGTCTCAGATGTTTGGATTTTCTCCCCGTTTAGAAAATAGTCTGCACATTTATTTCTACTACCAAAGTCCATGACCATGCATTTTCCAACATTATATTTTGGTGGCCACTTTCTTGCCCATTCTCCAAAGCTTTTTCTTTCCACCTTGATATTGTTCACTGGGTTGCTTTCATATTTCAGCTTGTCCCTTCTAATGAGTCTCTTAGTTGCTTTCTGTATGTTTTTAAAAGCTTCCAAATCCTCTGTCTTCCCACGAATTTTTGGTTTATGGTATGCCTTCTTTTTCAGTTCTACATTAGGTTTAATGCCCCTTGTCAGACACGGTTGTACTATTTTGTCATTAGAGTATTTATTTGTCTTTGGAATACATCTATCCTACACCTTCCTTATTTTCCCCAGAAACTCAGGCCATTGCTGCTCTGCTGACACCCCTGCCAGCAGCTCCTTCCAATTTATTTTGGCCAAGTCCTCTCTCATACCACTGTAATTTCCTTTACTCCACTGAAATACTGCTACATCAGACTTTAATTTCTCCCTATCAAATTTCAAGTTGAACTCAATCATATTGTGATCTCTACCTCCCTAATTGCTTCCATTTCATTACATAACATGCAATGCAGTATGCTCAATGACAAACCACCTTAAAAAGCCACCTCGGGGGATTCAACAAACTCACTCCCTTGAGATACATTGCCATTCTGATTTTCCCAATTGACCAGCATGTTAAAATGTTCCATGACTCTCTTAACATTTCAGTGGTTTAGCTAGATATTAGGTCAAGCACAAAGACATTTGGACAGATATATTGGCAGGAATCACTGAGTACAATATTAGATCAAACAGAAGGATCGTTTGACAGGTATATGGCAGGAATGAATTATTGGGATATTTGGTCAAACACAAAGACATTTGGACAAATATATTGGCAGGAATCATTGAGTACAATATTAGATCAAACAGAAGGATAGTTGAAACAGGAACAGTTTAGACCTCATGACCACAAATAAAGGAGCAGAAATAGGCCATTTGGCTCATTGAGTCTGCTCCACCAATTTCATCATGGCTGAACCAATTTTCCTCAAAGCACCATCTCCAGCCTTCTCTCCGTATCCATTCATGCCCTGTCCAGTCAAGAATCTATCAACCTCTGCTTTAAATATATATAAAGACTTGGTCTCCACAGCTGCCTATGGCAAAGAATTCCACATATTAACCACTCTCTGGCTAAAGAGGTTCTTCCTCACCTCTGCTCCAGCACCATGCCTCTCTAATCTGAGGCTGTGTACTCTGGTCTTAGGCTCTCCCGCCAAAGGAAGCATCCTCTCTACAGCCACAATATCAAGGCCATTCATCATTCAATAGATTTCAATGAGATCACCGCTCATTCTTCTGAATTGTAGTGAATACATGCCCAAAGCCATCAGACCTCTTCATATGACAAGCCATTCAAACCTGGAATCACTTTCACAAACTTCCTCTGAACCCTCGCCAGTCTCAGCATATTCTTTCTGAGATAAGGGGTGCAAAACTGCCCACAATACTCCAAGTGAGGCTTTCTAAAATCTCAACATTACATCCTTGCTTTTATATTCTAGTGCTCTTGAAATGAATGCTAACATTGCATTTTCCTTCCTCACCACAAACTCAACCTGCAAATTGACCTTTGGGGGATCCCTGCACATTGATTTTCAAGTCCCCTTGCACCTCCGTTTTTTCATTTCCTCTCCATTTAGAAAACAGTCAGCCCTTTTATTAGCAAACACGAGGAAATCTGCAGATGCTGGAAATTCAAGCAACACATACAAAATGCTGGTGGAACACAGCAGGCCAGGCAGCATCTATAGAGAGAAGCACTGTCGACGTTTCGGGCCGACACCCTCGGTCAGAACCCTTCCATTACTTCGACCAAAGTGCAAGCCCGAACACTTCCCAACATTGTATTCCATCTGCCATTTCTCTGCCCATTCTCCAAATCTGTTGCAGTCCCCTTATTCCCAAAATGCTTGTGGAATGCAACAGGCCAGGCAGCATCTATAGGAAGAAGTACAGTCGATGTTTAGGGCCAAAACCCTTCGTCAGGACTAACTGAAAGAAAAGATAGTAAGAGATTTGAAAGTGGGATGGGACGGGGAAGATCTGAAATGATAGAAGACCAGAGGGGGAGGGGTGAAGCTAAGAACTGGAAAGTTGATTGACAAAAGGGATACACAGCTGGTGAAGGGAAAGGATTATGGGATGGGAGGTGTAGGGAGAAAGAAAGGGGAGGAGAGCACCAAAGGGAGATGGAGAGCAGGCAAGGTGTGATTGTGAGAGGGACAGAGAGAGAAAATGAAAAAAGGGGGAGGGATGGGAAATAAATAAATAAATAAACAGATAGATAGATAGATAGATAGATAAATAAGGGATGCGGTATGAAGGGGAGGGGGGATTAACGGAAGTTAGAAAAATCAATGTTCTTGCCATCAGCTTGGAGGCTACCTAGACAGAATATAAGGTGTTGTTCCTCCAGCCCGAGTGTGGCTTCATCTTGACAGTACAGGAGGCCATGGATAGACATATCAGAATGGGAATGGGACATGGAATTAAAGTGTGTGGCCACTGGGAGATCCTACTTTCTCTGGCGGACAGAGTGTAGGCGTTCAGCATAACGGTCTCCCAGTCTGCGTCGGGTCACCTCACCTGGAGGTGACACTTCACCTGTGAGTCAGCTGGTGTGATATACTGCGTCCGGTGCTCCCAGTGCGGCCTTTTATTAGCCCCACCAGCCCCATTCTTCTGCCTGCTCTACATAACCCTGACTAATCCAGAAGCTTTCAAGTTCCACTTTACATATACCCAATGACCTGGACTCCATAGCTACTATGGCAATGAATTCACCACCTTCTGTCTAAAGAAATTCCTCCTCATCTCTGTTCTAAGAGACATCCACTCCAAGTCCACTCTGTCTAAACCCATCTAGCACCATAGCATGCCCACAACAAATTAACCCTAATCCGTGCATTTTCGGAATGTGGGAGGAAACCGGAACACCCACACGGCCACGGGCAGAATGTTGAAGCTCCTTCCTGGCGGAGTTGGGAATTGAAGCGTAATTGGTGATCGCCATCATGTAAAGCGCTGTACTACTGTACTGCCCACTTTAACTGGTTTCAGATGCAGGGACATAGATTCTGCCTGGCCTGCTGAGTTTCTCCACAGATTTTTTTGTGCTACTGACACATCCAAGCAACTGGTCTCAGCCCGAAACGTCGACTGTACTTCTTCCTATAGATGCTGCCTGGCCTGCTGCGTTCCACCAGCATTTTGTGTGTGTTGCTTGAATTTCCAGCATCTGCAGATTTCCTCATGTTTGCTCCCTTTAGTCCCACTCTTTGCCTGCTGCCAATCAGCCACTGCTGTATCCATGCAAGAATCTTCCCTGTAATATAATAGGCTCGTAACTTGAAAATCAGCCTCATATTTGTCACCTGGTCAAATGCCTTCTGAAAATCCAAAGACACATCATCAACCAGTTCTCCTTTGTCTTGTTTGTTCTTCAAAGAATTCCACCAAATTTGTCAGGCAATGTTTTTCCCTAGAGGAAACCATGTCGACAATGGCCTAATTTATCATGTGCCTCCAAGTATGCTGAGAACGCATCCTTAATAATTGACTCCATCATCTTCGCAACCACTGAGATCAGACTAACTGGCCTATAGTTATCTTTCTTCTGCCTCTACCATTTTGAAGAATGGTGTAACAATTTGGAATTTTCCAATCTTCCAGAACCATCCCAGAAACTAGCGATTGTTGAAAGATCATTACACATGCCTCCATGATCTCTTCCACCAACTCTTTCAGAACCTTAGGTTGTACACCTTCTCGTCCAGGTGACTTATCCATCTTCAGACATAGAAACATAGAAAGCCTACAGCCCACAAAGGCATGCCAAACGTCTTTTTACTATAGAAATTATCTACGGTTACCCAGAGCCCTCTATTTTTCTAAGCTCCATGTACCAATCCAGGAGTCTCTTGCTGACAGCCTATTCAATGCACACACCACCCTCTGCATAAAAAAACTTACCCCTGACATCTCCTCTGTACCTACCTACAAGCACCTTAAAGCTGTTCCCTCTCATTCTAGCCATTTCAGCCCGTTGAGAAAGACTCTGACTTTCCACATGATCAATGCCTCTCATCATCACCACTGTCAGGTCACCTCTCATCCTCCGCCACACAAGGAAAAAAGGCCGAGTTCACTCAACCTATTCTCATAAAGCATGCTTCCCAATCCAGGCAACATACTTGTAAATCTCCTCAGCACCCTTTCTATGGTTTCCACATCCTTCCTGTAGTGAGGCGACCAGAATTGAGCACAGTACTCCAAGTGGAGACTGACCAGGGTCCTATATAGCTGGAAATTCTCCCATTCCCATTGATGATGCAAAGATCATCAACAGAGGTTCAGCAATCTTCTCCCTCATCTCCCACAGTAGCCTGGGGTACATCTCATCCTGTCCCAGTGACTTGTCCAACTTGATGCTTTCCAAAACCTCCAGCACATCCTTTTTCTTAATATCTATAATCTCAAGCTTTTCAGTCCACTGTAAATCATCCCTACAATCACCAAGTTCCTTTTCCGTAGTGAATACTGAAGCGAAGTATTCATTAAGTACCTCTGCTGTCTCCTCTGGTTCCATACACACTTTTCCACTGTCACACTTGATTGGTCCTATTCTCTCATGTCTTTTCCTCTTGCTATTCACATACTTGTAGAATGCCTTGAAGTTTTCCTTAATTCTGTCCGCCAAGGCCTTCTCATGACTGCTTCTGGATCTCCTAATTTCATTCTTAATCTCCTTCTTGCTAGCCTTATAATCTTCAAAATCTCTATCATAACCTAGTTTTTGTACCTTTCATAAGCTTTTCTTATTGACTAGATTTACAATAGCCCTTGTACACCACGGTTCCTGTCCTCTACCATCCTGTCTCTTTGGAATGTAGCTATGTAGAACTCCATGCAAATGTCCCCTGAACGTTTGCAACAATTCTGCCGTATATTTCCCTGACAACATCTGTTTCCAATTTATGTTCCAAGTTCCTGCCTGGTAGCCTCATATTTCCCCTTACTCCACTTAAACTCTCTCCTAACTTGTCTGGTCCTACCCCTCTCCAATGCTATAGTAAAGGAGATAGAATGTGATCACTATCTCTAAAATGTTCTCCCACTGAGAGATCTGACACCTGACCAGATTCATTTCCCAATACCAAATCAAGTACAGCCTCTC
The DNA here is from genome assembly GCF_048418815.1 of Hemitrygon akajei. Taxonomy (NCBI): domain Eukaryota; kingdom Metazoa; phylum Chordata; class Chondrichthyes; order Myliobatiformes; family Dasyatidae; genus Hemitrygon; species Hemitrygon akajei. The sequence goes on from NC_133130.1 coordinate 8,811,052, forward strand.
CTCTTGTAGGCTTATCTACATATTGTGTCAAGAAACCTTCCTGAACATACCTACCAAACTCCACGCCATCTAAGCACCTTGCTCTGGGGAGATGCCAATCAATATCTGGGAAATTAAAATCTCCCATCATACCAACCCTGTTATTACACCTTTCCAGAATCTGTCTCCCTATCTGCTCCTCGATGTCCCTGTTACTATTGGGTGGTCTATGAAAAACACCCAGTAGAGTTATTGAGTCTTCCTGTTCCCAATCTCCACCCACAGAGACTCAGTAGACAACCCCTCAATGACATATCTTTTGTGTAGCCATGACACTATCTCGGATCAACAGTGCCATGCCCCCACCTCTTTTGCCTCCCTCCCTATCCTTTCTGAAACATATAAAGCCTAGCACTTGAAGTAGCCATTCCTGCCCCTGCACCATCCAAGTCTCTGTAATGGCCACAACTAATAGCTCCAGTTACTAATCCATGCTCTAAGCTCATCCGCTTTGTTCATAATACTCCTTGCAGTGAAATAGACACATCTCAAACCATCGGACTGAATACGTCCCTTCTCCATCACCTGCCTATCTTCCCTCTTGCACTTTCTACAAGTTTTCTCTATTTGTGAGCCAACCGCCTCTTCCTGCATTTCTTCTATTCAGTTCCCACCTCCCAGCAATTCCAGTTTAAACCCTCCCCAACAGCCTTTGCAAACTTCTCCATCACAATATTGGTCCCCCGGGATTCAAGTACAACCCGTCCTTTTTGTACAGGTCACGCCTGCCCCAAAAGAGGTCCCAATGATTCAGAAATCTCAATCTCTGCCCCCTGCTCCAATCCCTCAGCCATGCATTTATCCTCCACCTTATTCTACTCCTATACTCACTGTCATGTGGCACAGGCAGTAATCCTGAGATTACTACCTTTGTGGTCCTGCTTCTCAACTTTATTCCTAACTCCCTGTGGTCTGTTTTCAGGATCTCCTCCCTTTTCCTACCTATGTCATTGGTACCAATATATACCACAACCACTGTCTGTTCTCCTTCCCACTGCAGGATATCGTAGACGCAATCTGAAATATACCGGATCCTGGCACCTTGGAGGCAAACTACCATCCTAGTTTCTTTCTTGTTTCCACAGAATCGTCTGTCTGACTCCCTAACTATAGAGTCCCCTATCACTGCTGCCATCCTCTTCCTTTCCCTACCCTTCTGAGTCACAGGGCCAAACTCTGTGCCAGACGCGTGGCCAATGTTGCTTCCCCCAGGTAGGCCACCCCCCCCCCACCCACCAACAGTACTCAAACAGAATTAATTATTGTTCAGGCTGGACAGCCACAGGGTTACTCTCAAGTATCTGAGTCTTGCCCTTCCCTCTCCTGACTGTTACCCACTTATCTGTCTCCTGAAGCCTTGGTGTGACTACTTGCTATACTATCCATCTATCAGTTCCTTTCAGTTTCCCAAGAACCTTCTCTATAGTTATAGTTATAGTAACTTCACACATTCCATGCCCCCAATATCTGGAATTTCTACCATACTGTTAGTGTCTTACACCGTGAAGACTGATGCAAAATATTTATTCAGTTCGTCCTCTATTACATTGTTCCCCATTACTACCTCTCCAGCATTGTTTTCCAGTGGTCCAATATCCACTCTCATCTCTCTTTCACACTTTATGTGTAAGAATATTGATACTAGTTCCAACACTCTGACATTTGATGGGAACCGTTTAGCGAGGTATTAGGTCAAACAGAAGGACATTTGGACAGCTACACGGATGGGAACTGTTTACACCATAAGACCATGAGATATAGGAGCAGAAGCTGGCCATTCTGCCCATTGAGGCCTCTCTGCCATTCAATCGGGCTGATCTAATTCTTCCAGTCATCCCCACTCCCCACACCCCATACCTTTTGATGCCCTGGCTAATCAAGAACCTCTCTATCTCTGCCTTAAATATATCCAATGACCTGGCCTCCACAGCCGCTCATGGCAACAAATTCTACAGATTTACCACCTTCTGAATGAAGTAACTTCTCCGCATCTCAGTTCTAAAAGGACGTCTTTCAATCTTGAGGTCATGCTCTCTTGTCCTGGAGTCACCTACCATGTGAAATAACTGCTTTATCTAATCCTTTCAGGCCTTTGAATGTTCAGAATTTTCCATTAGATCCCCCCTCATTCTCCTGAACTCCAGGAAATACAGCTCAAAAGCTGCCAGATGTTCCTCATACGGGAACCCTTTCATTACTAGAATCATTCCCGTGAATCTTCTCTGAACCCTCTCCAATGTCATTATATGCTTTCTAAAATAAGGAGCCCAAAACTGCACACAATACTCCAAGTGTGGTCTCACAAGTGCCTTATAGAGCCTCAACATCACGTCCGTGCTCTTATGTTCTATACCTCTAGAAATGAATGTCAATATTGCATTTGCCTTCTTCACAACTGACTCAACCTGGAGGTTAACATTTCAGGTATTTTACACAAGGACTCCCAAGTCCCTTTACATCTCTGCATTTTGAATGCTCCACCCATCTATATAATAGTCTGCCTGTATATTTCTTCCACCAAAGTGCATGACTATATGCTTTCCAACATTGTATTTCAACATTAGTTTAGTGAGATATTAGGTCAAACACAAGGACATTTGGACAGGCACATGGACAGGAATGGTTTTAGTGAGATATTACATCAAACACAAGGACATTTGGACAGGAAGGGTTTAATGAGATATTAGTTCAAATACAAGGACATTTGGACAGGTACACGGACAGGAACAGTTCCATACAATATTACAAGATTAGAAGGAACTTGTTTTGCCAGAGAGTGGTGAATCTGTGGAATTCATTGTCACGGGCATCTGAGGAAGCAAAGTTGTTGTATGTATTTGAGGTGGAAGTTGATAAGTTCTTCATTAGTCAGGGTGTGAAAGTTTATTGGGGAGAAGACTGCTATGTAAAAGAAAAAAAGAGTCTACGCAGTGAACCTTGCAAGGATTCCATTTGTTAAGGTTACCTCTTTTTCCGCAAAGCCCAAGAGCATCATCCCAATTCAAGGCACAATAGTAGCATAGTCGTTAGCATGACGTTATTTCATTTTGGGGTGTTCTGGAGCTCGGAGTTCAATTACTGTACCATTCCATAAGGAGTTTGTAGGTTCTTCCAATGACAGTTATGATTTCCTCCAGGTGCTCTGGTTTCGTCACACATTCCAAAGATGTACTGGTTAGAATGTTAGTTGATTATTATAAATTGTACTATTATTCAGCTAGGGTTAAATAGATGGGAAACGGATTGCTGTGTTTCATGAGCTGAAAGGGCCTATGAGAGGAAGTAGGAATGCAGGGAGCCGAGTCTCTGTACATCTTCCCCCTGAAATGCTGGGTTCTCTCAAGGTCCTCTTATTTCCTCCCACAGTCCAAAGACGTAGTGGTAGGTTAGTTGGTCAGTGTAATAGTTGTACCGTCAGTAGGATAGGGTTAAATTGGGATTGTTGCGGTTTCTGGGTGGTGTGGTCAAATGGCCAGAAGGACCATTCAGTGTTGTTTCTCTAAATAAATAAAAAACACACACTCTCAACAGTTTAGGAACAGCTTCTTCATCTCCGCCATCAGATTTCTGAATGGTCCAAGATCCCGTGAACACTACCTCACTAAATGGCTCTTCTTGACATTATTGATTTATTTTGTATCTATTATTGTAACTTAGTCTATGTTTATGTGTATTGCATGGTATGGTTGCAGCAAATCAACAAATGTCAGTGATCATCAGCCTGATCCTCACCCACTTGTCCTGACCTATTTCCGAGGAGAAGGTCAAACTTACCTTCTGTCCAGTAAAAGGCCACGATATATTGGCCGAGGAAACATTGTTGAACAAAGTCTACCCAAACTAAGTCTTGAGCACTATGGCAATCCCAGACTCAGATAGGAAAGTTAAAAGCTCCACCATCACAAGCCTATACTTCTTGCAATCTCCCTGCTCTAATTTCTGTTGGTCATTGGGGCTTGCAGTACAGCACCAAAAAGGTGATAAGCAGAGAGCTAAAGAACACTACGGCACGGAAACAGACCATTCAGCCCATCTAGTCCATTCCAAAACCATTTGCCTACTTGCACTGGGACCATAGCCCTCCATACCCCTTCCATCCATGTACCTAACCAAACTTTGCAAATGGTTGACATTGAGCTTGCATGCATCACTTGTGCTGGTAGCTTCTTTCCACACTCTTACAACCCTCTGAGAAAAGAAATTTCACCTCATATGCTTCTTAAATGTCTCACCTTTTCAAGCTTAACCCATGACCTCTGGTTGAAGCACCACCCAACCTCAGTACAAAAAGCCTACTTGTATATACACAATCTATAACACTCATAGTGTAGCAAACTCCTATCAAATCTCCTTTAAATCTTCTACATCCTGAAGAATGCTGTCCTAACCCATTTAATCTATCTCAGGTCCACCAGGCGCGACAACATCCTTGTAAATTTACTCTGTACTCTTTCAACCTTGCTTACATCTTTCCTGTAGGCACGTAGGTAACCAAAATTGCTTACAATGCTCCAGATTAGGAGTTCATTATACAAGATTATACGAGTTGAACATAACATTCCATTTCCTGTACTCGGTACATTGAGTTATGAAGGCCAATGTGCCAAAAGCTTTCTTTCCGACCCTATCTACCTCTGACACTATTTTCAATGAAATATGTACCTCTATTCCCACTTCTACCACACTCCACAGTACGCTTCTCTTCTCTGTATAAGACCTTCCCTGGTTGGTCCTACTGAACTGCAACACCTTGCACTTGTTTGCATTAAATTCCACCTGACATTTTCAGCCCATTTTTCCAGCTGATCCAGATCCCTCTGCAAGCGTTGATAGAATTAACTCACTGTCCACTGCACCCCAATCTTTACTTCATCCATAAACGCGCTTATCCAGTTGACCACATTATCATCCAGATCATCAATATAGATGACAGACAACATTTGACCCAGCACCAATCCCTGCGCACACCATGAGCCACTGTCCTCCATTCAGAGAGGCAACCATCTGCTACCAGTCTCTGGCTTCTCCCACAAAACCAATGTCTAATCCAATTTACTACCTCATGCTGAATGCCGAGTCACTGAAGCTTTTTGACCAAACTCATATCCGGGACCTTCGCAAATGTCTTGCTGAAGTGGATGCAGTCAACACCCAGTGCCTCATCACACTGCGTAATGATCTGATCTAGATGAACAGTTTGCAAGAGAAGCTTTTCACTGTATCTACGTATATGTGTCAACCAATTCCGATACACCTCTCACTTAAACTGTGCCCTCACTGCATCATAACAGGTTCCTCTTGTCCATACCAAACACCCCATACAACCATATCCAGAACTTCATTTTATATCACTCCCACCATCGTCACAAGCACACTTTCAGTACCTCCCTCCACCCCACTCCCTACTTTCTGCAGGGATTGCTCTCTAGATGACTCCTTTGTCCAATATCAAGTTTTCTTCCTAAAAGTTTGCTGGAAATGCAATGGGCACTACAGTGTTGAAAGTGATCTTTGTTTTCATTTGTCTGCAGGTATGTATCGATGGCTGCAAAGCAGCTAACCCCAATTAAAAAAGGCAATATAAGATGGAACATTTCCGCCAGGGAAAACCACATGGAAAACGGAAGCAGAAGAAAAAAACGGGGGAGGGAGGATTCGTGAACAATGTAATTGACAAAGACGATTAATATGAAAACTATTTTCGGCAAGATGTTCAAACAGACCAGGCATTGGAAGCGCAGTGGGCAGGGATATAACCTTGACAAGGCACCCAGTTCCTGGAAAGCATAGAGACCAGCCTCCTTGATCGGAACTTAATTATCAAGGATAGCCAGGAAGTCAACCCTTAGCACCAGTGATGGAGCTGAGTGAAAAAGCTAGCTGGGTGTAAAAGATAGGACCTGCCATCAATGTATTAATTGAGCAATTGGTAAACTGAAAAATAAAGTTTTTCTTTGCAAAAGATCACAGTCTTAGCAGTGTCTGCTTACCTCTGTTAGTTCATGACCTTGGTGTGAAACATGACAGCACAAGTAGTGCAGACCACTTGGCCCCTCCAATCCTACCCCCATTCACCAGGCCCATGAATGATCTGTACCATAAGATCACAAGACTATAAGACATTGAAGCAGAAGAAGGCCATTTGGCCCATCAGGTCTGTTCCACCAGTCCATCCTGGTGACTTATTATCCCTCTCAGCTCCATTGTCTTGGCTTCTCCCTGTATCCTTTGACGTCCTGATTGATCATGGATCTATAAAGCTCTGCTTTAAATATACCCACCCCAGTAACCTGACCTCCGCAGCTGTCTGTGGCAATGAATTCCACAGATTCATCACCCTCTGGTGTAATAATTTCCTTACGTCCCCTCAGCCAGGTCTCAACTCCCCTTCTGCGCCAGTGGCCATTTTCCTCTCCTGCAAAATTCAATCACTGAACAACCTATCGCCCAACCTACAGCTGGTACTCAGCGAGAATGATTACTTTCAGGGTATCTCCTATCTTTTCCCATTGTGAAATATGCTCACCGATCTGTATCCAGTGTAGTCACCGATCCATAGAACAGGGTCGACCCATGACGTGCTGATTTAAACCAGACACCTCACTAATCAAATCCCTTCTGGCTGCACAATAGCCCTCTCCCACCCCCGCCGCCCCCCCCCCCCCAATCTCTGCACACCTGTATGACTTCTCTAAGATTCTGTTAAACACCACTATTGTTAATGGGCAAGTCTCTCTCTTATTTCCCACCTCCCTCAATTTAATATCTCCTATCACATTTCATCTCGTTCAGCTCTTTGCCTCTTCCACCTATCACCTCCCAGATTTTCACATCATTCTCTTTCTCCCCTACCCCCACCTGCCAGCTCCTTTTCTCCCCTCTTCCCATACCCTTTTGTTCCGGCTTCTGTCCTCTTCTTTTCCAGTCCTGATGAAGAGTCTCAGTTTGAAACACCGACCGTTCACTTCCATGCCTAGATGCTGCTTCCCTGCTGAGTTCCTCCAGCATCATGTGTGTGGCTTGAAAGTTCTGCAGAACCTTGTCAGTCTCTGCATAACTCACTGACCTATGAACTCAGTGCCCTGACTAAGATGATAAGGGGCATTGAACATGTGGATAGTCAGAGGCTTTTTCCCAGGGCTGAAATGGTTGCCACAAGAGGACACAGGTTTAAGGTGCTGGGGAGTAGGTACAGAGGAGTTGTCAGGGGTAAGTTTTCCACTCAGAGAGTGGTGAGTGCGTGGAATGGGCTGCCAGTAACAGTGGTGGAGGCGGATATTATAAGGTCTTTTAAGAGACTTTTGGATAGGTATATGGAGCTCAGAAAAATAGAGGGCTATTGGTAAGCCCTGTAATTTCTATAGTAGGGACATGTTCTGCACAACTTTGTGGGCGAAAGGGCCTGTATTGTGCTGTAGGTTTTCTATGTTTCTAATAAATACAAGCATGCTTTACCCTTCCTAGCCACCCTAGCAACCTGTGTAAGGAGCGATGGATTGGAACTGTCAGAACCCTCTGTATGGCAACACTGTTAATGGTTCTGGCAGTAACTGTTCACTCTCCCTTTTACATTTTGTCTCAAGAAGTGCCACACCTCACACTTCAATCCATAGTCATACAGACAGAAATGGCCCTTCAACCCAACTGTTCCAGATTTTTTTTTTTGCTTTCCTCCCTTCTTAAAGAATGGAGTGACGTTTGCTATCTTCCAGTCCTCTGGGACCATGCCAGAATCAAGTGATTCTTGAAGGATCATGACCAATGTATCCGTTATCTCTTCAGCAACCTCTCTCAGGACTCTGGGATGTTGTCCATCTAGCCCAGGTAACTTGTCCACCTTAAGACTTTTAAGTTTGCCTCGCACTTTTTCCTTCGTAATAGCAATGGCACTCACTCCTGCTTCCTGACACTCACAGACCTCCAGCACACTGCTAGTGTCTTCCACAGTGAAGTAAAGTAAAAAGTACTCATTAAGTTCATCTGCCACTTCTATGTTTCTGATTACTACCTCACCAGCATCATTTTCCTGTGGTTCAATATCAACTCTCACCTTCCTTTTACTCTTTATATAACTGAAAAAAAAATCTTTTGGTATCCTTCTTTATATTATTGGCTAGTAGGCCCTTACATTTCATCTTTTCCCATCTTATAGCTTTTTAGTTGCCTTTTGTTGGATTTAACTTCCCACTCACTTTTGCTACCTTATATGCCCTTCCCTTGACTTTTCGTAGTCCTTAACTTCATCAGCCATGGTTGACTACCTTAGCCATTTGAGAATTTTTTCCTCTGTGGGACTTATCTATCCTGTGCCTCGTGGACAATTCCCAAAATTTTCAGCCATCATTGCTTTGCCATCGTACACATCAGTATCCTCCTCCAATGCACCTGGGCAAGCTCCTCTCTCTCTCATGCCTCTGTAATTCCCTTTGTTCCATTGTGATACTGATACATGTGACTTATGCTTCTCCCTCTCAAACTGCAGGATGAATTCAATTGTATTATGATCACTGCCTCATAAGGGTTCTTTTATGTTAAACTCCCCAATAAGATCTGGGTTATTACACAACACCATAACGAAGATACCCTTTCCCTGAGTAGACTCATGAACAAGCTGCTTTAAAAAGCCATCTCATAGGCACTCAACATATTCTCCCTCTTGCGATTTGACACCAACCTGATTTTCCCAATCCCCTTGCATATTGAATCCCCCCATTACAATTATGTTGTTACCCTTATTACATGCCTTTTCCAGCTCCCTTTGCAAGCTCAACCCCACATTTTGGTTACTATTGGGAGGCCTGTATATGATCTCCATAATTTTTTTTACCATTGCAATTTCTTAACTCTGCCCACAAAGATTCAACATTCTCTGACTGTATGTCACCTCTTTTTAAAGATGTAATTTTGTCTCTTGCCAACAGAGCCACACTACGGCATGCGTGTTCCTGCCTGTCCTTTTGATACAAAGTATATCCTTTGATGCTAAGCTCCCAACTATGGTCTTCTTTCAGCCATGACTTAGTGATACCCATAGTGTCATACTGACCAATCCCTAATTGCACCACGAGTTTGTCCACCTTATTTCGATTACTATGCATATTTAAATACAGCACCTTCAGTCCTGCATTCTTTGCCCTTTTGAATTTTGCCTCTGTGGTACAATTTAACTCTTTGTTCTGTTTGCACTTGTACCCAATCATTGGCTTGTCCTTCCTTACGTTCATGTTACACGCATCATCTACTTGTAAACCTGTTGGCTCATCCTCAGCTCCATCATCCTGGTTCCCATCACCCTGCCATATTATATTAAACCATATTTTATTAACGTGCTGGTGCGTGGCCAAGTGGTTAAACCATTGGTCTAGTGATCTGAAGGTCGCTAGTTCGAGCCTCAGCTGAGGCAGCGTGTTGTGTCCTTGATCAAGGCACTGAACCACACATTGCTCTGCAACGACACCAGTGCCAGGCTATATCAGCCCTTGCCCTTCCCTTGGACAACATCGTTGGCGTGGAGAGGGGAGACTTGCAGTATGGGCAACTGCTGGTCTTCCATACAACCTTGCCCAGGCCTTAGTCAACATCTAAATCGATGGACAGCCGAAGAAGATATTAAACCATTCCCAACGGCGCTAGTAAAATTTACAGCTTTACTATCCTACCTACCTATAATACCACTTTCAAGGAATTATAGATGTATCTGCATTCCCAGATCACCCTGTTCTACCACACTCGTCAGTACGCTACCGCTCACCGTGCAAGTCCTACCTGGTTTGTCAATGAATTTAAATTTGAATGAATTTGAGAGTGGCTCAGTGGCTCAGTCCTCTGTCAATGGTTCTCTGTTTTCCAGTGGTCCAATATCCACTCTCATCTCTCTTTCACACTTTATGTGTAAGAATATTGATACTAGTTCCAACACTCTGACATTTGATGGGAACCATTTAGCGAGGTATTAGGTCAAACAGAAGGACATTTGGACAGCTACACGGATGGGAACTGTTTACACCATAAGACCATGAGATATAGGAGCAGAAGCTGGCCATTCTGCCCATTGAGGCCTCTCTGCCATTCAATCGGGCTGATCTAATTCTTCCAGTCATCCCCACTCCCCACACCCCATACCTTTTGATGCCCTGGCTAATCAAGAACCTCTCTATCTCTGCCTTAAATATATCCAATGACCTGGCCTCCACAGCCGCTCGTGGCAACAAATTCTACAGATTTACCACCTTCTGAATGAAGTAACTTCTCCGCATCTCAGTTCTAAAAGGACGTCTTTCAATCTTGAGGTCATGCTCTCTTGTCCTGGAGTCACCTACCATGTGAAATAACTGCTTTATCTAATCTGTTCAGGCCTTTGAATGTTCAGAATTTTCCATTAGATCCCCCCTCATTCTCCTGAACTCCAGGAAATACAGCTCAAAAGCTGCCAGATGTTCTTCATACGGGAACCCTTTCATTACTAGAATCATTCCCGTGAATCTTCTCTGAACCCTCTCCAATGTCATTATATGCTTTCTAAAATAAGGAGCCCAAAACTGCACACAATACTCCAAGTGTGGTCTCACAAGTGCCTTATAGAGCCTCAACATCACGTCCGTGCTCTTATGTTCTATACCTCTAGAAATGAATGTCAATATTGCATTTGCCTTCTTCACAACTGACTCAACCTGGAGGTTAACATTTCAGGTATTTTACACAAGGACTCCCAAGTCCCTTTACATCTCTGCATTTTGAATGCTCCACCCATCTATATAATAGTCTGCCTGTATATTTCTTCCACCAAAGTGCATGACTATTTGCTTTCCAACATTGTATTTCAACATTAGTTTAGTGAGATATTAGGTCAAACACAAGGACATTTGGACAGGCACATGGACAGGAATGGTTTTAGTGAGATATTACATCAAACACAAGGACATTTGGACAGGTACACGGACAGGAACAGTTCCATACAATATTACAAGATTAGAAGGAACTTGTTTTGCCAGAGAGTGGTGAATCTGTGGAATTCATTGTCACGGGCAGCTGAGGAAGCAAAGTTGTTGTATGTATTTGAGGTGGAAGTTGATAAGTTCTTCATTAGTCAGGGTGTGAAAGTTTATTGGGGAGAAGACTGCTATGTAAAAGAAAAAAAGAGTCCACGCAGTGAACCTTGCAAGGATTCCATTTGTTAAGGTTACCTCTTTTTCTGCAAAGCCCAAGAGAATCATCCCAATTCAAGGCACAATAGTAGCATAGTCGTTAGCATGACGTTATTTCATTTTGGGGTGTTCTGGAGCTCGGAGTTCAATTACTGTACCATTCCATAAGGAGTTTGTAGGTTCTTCCAATGACAGTTATGATTTCCTCCAGGTGCTCTGGTTTCGTCACACATTCCAAAGATGTACTGGTTAGAATGTTAGTTGATTATTATAAATTGTACTATTATTCAGCTAGGGTTAAATAGATGGGAAACGGATTGCTGTGTTTCATGAGCTGAAAGGGCCTATGAGAGGAAGTAGGAATGCAGGGAGCCGAGTCTCTGTACATCTTCCCCCTGAAATGCTGGGTTCTCTCAAGGTCCTCTTATTTCCTCCCACAGTCCAAAGACGTAGTGGTAGGTTAGTTGGTCAGTGTAATAGTTGTACCGTCAGTAGGATAGGGTTAAATTGGGATTGTTGCGGTTTCTGGGTGGTGTGGTCAAATGGCCAGAAGGACCATTCAGTGTTGTTTCTCTAAATAAATAAAAAACACACACTCTCAACAGTTTAGGAACAGCTTCTTCATCTCCGCCATCAGATTTCTGAATGGTCCAAGATCCCGTGAACACTACCTCACTAAATGGCTCTTCTTGACATTATTGATTTATTTTGTATCTATTATTGTAACTTAGTCTATTTTTATGTGTATTGCATGGTATGGTTGCAGCAAATCAACAAATGTCAGTGATCATCAGCCTGATCCTCACCCACTTGTCCTGACCTATTTCCGAGGAGAAGGTCAAACTTACCTTCTGTCCAGTAAAAGGCCACGATATATTGGCCGAGGAAACATTGTTGAACAAAGTCTACCCAAACTAAGTCTTGAGCACTATGGCAATCCCAGACTCGGTTAGGAAAGTTAAAAGCTCCACCATCACAAGCCAATACTTCTTGCAATCTCCCTGCTCTAATTTCTGTTGGTCATTGGGGCTTGCAGTACAGCCCCAAAAAGGTGATAAGCAGAGAGCTAAAGAACACTACAGCATGGAAACAGACCATTCAGCCCATCTAGTCCATTCCAAAACCATTTGCCTACTTGCACTGGGACCATAGCCCTCCATACCCCTTCCATCCATGTACCTAACCAAACTTTGCAAATGGTTGACATTGAGCTTGCATGCATCACTTGTGCTGGTAGCTTCTTTCCACACTCTTACAACCCTCTGAGCAAAGAAATTTCACCTCATATGCTTCTTAAATGTCTCACCTTTTCAAGCTTAACCCATGACCTCTGGTAGAAGCACCACCCAACCTCAGTACAAAAAGCCTACTTGTATATACACAATCTATAACACTCATAGTGTAGCAAACTCCTATCAAATCTCCTTTAAATCTTCTACATCCTGAAGAATGCTGTCCTAACCCATTTAATCTATCTCAGGTCCACCAGGCGCGACAACATCCTTGTAAATTTACTCTGTACTCTTTCAACCTTGCTTACATCTTTCCTGTAGGCACGTAGGTAACCAAAATTGCTTACAATGCTCCAGATTAGGAGTTCATTATACAAGATTATACGAGTTGAACATAACATTCCATTTCCTGTACTCGGTACATTGAGTTATGAAGGCCAATGTGCCAAAAGCTTTCTTTCCGACCCTATCTACCTCTGACACTATTTTCAATGAAATATGTACCTCTATTCCCACTTCTACCACACTCCACAGTACGCTTCTCTTCTCTGTATAAGACCTTCCCTGGTTGGTCCTACTGAACTGCAACACCTTGCACTTGTTTGCATTAAATTCCACCTGACATTTTCAGCCCATTTTTCCAGCTGATCCAGATCCCTCTGCAAGCGTTGATATACTTAACTCACTGTCCACTGCACCCCAATCTTTACTTCATCCATAAACGTGCTGATCCAGTTGACCACATTATCATCCAGATCATCAATATAGATGACAGACAACATTTGACCCAGCACCAATCCCTGCGGCACACCACGAGCCACTGTCCTCCATTCAGAGAGGCAACCATCTGCTACCAGTCTCTGGCTTCTCCCACAAAACCAATGTCTAATCCAATTTACTACCTCATGCTGAATGCCGAGTCACTGAAGCTTTTTGACCAAACTCATATCCGGGACCTTCGCAAATGTCTTGCTGAAGTGGATGCAGTCAACACCCAGTGCCTCATCACACTGCGTAATGATCTGATCTAGATGAACAGTTTGCAAGAGAAGCTTTTCACTGTATCTACGTATATGTGTCAACCAATTCCACTACACCTCTCACTTAAACTGTGCCCTCACTGCATCATAACAGGTTCCTCTTGTCCATACCAAACACCCCATACAACCATATCCAGAACTTCATTCTTTGTCATTTCCACCATCATCACAAGCACACTTTTAGTTCCTCCCTCCACCCCACTCCTTACTTTCTGCTGGGATTGCTCTCCAGATGTCTCCCTTGTCCATTATCAAGTTTTCTTCCTAAAGTTTGCTGGGAATGCCATACAGTGTTGAAAGTGATCTTTGTTTTCATTTGTCCGCAAGCTTGTGTTGATGGCTGCAGAGCGGCCAACCCCAATGAGAAAAGGCAATATGAGATGGAATATTTCCGCTGAGGAAGACCACTAGAAGAAGAGAAGAAAAAAAAGAAGAAAAAAAGGGGAAGAGAGGAACTGAGAATGAAATAATTGACTATGACGATTAATATGAAAACAATTTTCACAAGATTTTCAAATGGACCAAGCATTGGGCAGGGATATAACCTTGACAAGGGGACCAAGCTCTTTGAAAGCATAGAGACCAACCTCCTTGATCGGAACTTAATCATCAAGAGATAGCCAGGAAGTCAACCCTTAGCACCAGTGATGGAGCTGAGTGAAAAAGCTAGCTGGGTGTAAAAGATAGGACCTGCCATCAATGTATTAATTGAGCAATTGGTAAACTGAAAAATAAAGTTTTTCTTTGCAAAAGATCACAGTCTTAGCAGTGTCTGCTTACCTCTGTTAGTTCATGACCTTGGTGTGAAACATGACAGCACAAGTAGTGCAGACCACTTGGCCCCTCCAATCCTACCCCCATTCACCAGGCCCATGAATGATCTGTACCATAAGCTTTAAATGTACCCAGCCCAGTAACTTGACCTCCGCAGCTGTCTGTGGCAATGAATTCCACAGATTCACCACCATCTGGTGCAAGAATTTCCTTACGTCCCCTCAGCCAGGTCTCAATTCCCCTTCTGCGCCAGTGGCCATTTTCCTCTCCTGCAAAATTCAATCACTGAACAACCTATCGCCCAACCCACAGCTGGTACTCAGCGAGAATGATTACTTTCAGGGTATCTCCTATCTTTTCCCATTGTGAAATATGCTCACCAATCTGTATCCAGTGTAGTCACCGATCCATAGAACAGGGTCGACCCATGACGTGCTGATTTAAACCAGACACCTCACTAATCAAATCCCTTTTGGCTGCACAATAGCCCTCTCCCACCCCCCCCAATCTCTGCACACCTGTATGACTTCTCTAAGATTCTGTTAAACACCACTATTGTTAATGGGCAAGTCTCTCTCTTATTTCCCACCTCCCTCCATTTAATATCTCCTATCACATTTCATCTCGTTCAGCTCTTTGCCTCTTCCACCTATCACCTCCCAGATTTTCACATCATTCTCTTTCTCCCCTACCCCCACCAGCCAGCTCCTTTTCTCCCCTCTTCCCATACCCTTTTGTTCCGGCGTCTGTCCTCTTCTTTTCCAGTCCTGATGAAGAGTCTCAGTTTGAAACACCGACCGTTCACTTCCATGCCTAGATGCTGCTTCCCTGCTGAGTTCCTCCAGCATCATGTGTGTGGCTTGAAAGTTCTGCAGAACCTTGTCAGTCTCTGCATAACTCACTGACCTATGAACTCAGTGCCCTGACTAAGATGTTAAGAGGCATTGATCATGTGGATAGTCAGAGGCTTTTTCCCAGGGCTGAAATGGTTGCCACAAGAGGACACAGGTTTAAGGTGCAGGGGAGTAGGTACAGAGAAGATGTCAGGGGTAAGTTTTTCACTCAGAGAGTGGTGAGTGCGTGGAATGGGCTGCCAGCAATGGTGGTGGAGGCAGATATGATAGGGTCTTTTAAGAGGCTTTTAGAAAGGTACTTGGTGCTTAGTAAAATGGCTATAGGAAAGCCTACTAATTTCTAAGGTAGGGACATGTTCTGCATAACTTTGTGGGCCAAAGGGCCTTTATCGTGCTGTAGGTTTTCTATGTTCTTATGAAATAAGTAGTGCAAAAATAGAAAGAAAAAAGCAGTAAGGTAGTGTTCAGTGGTTCAATGTCCATTCAGAAATTGGATGGCAGAGGGGAAGAAGCTGTTTCTGAATCGTTGAGTGTGCCAGCACCGGCAGTCACACACATCATCATGCACTCAGTACTAACCTCCCGAAGCTGCAGGTCCTTCTGTAGAATAACACTCCTAACCACTGGCTTTCCCTCAATGCAGCACATACTCAACACCACCCACTCACCATCAACCTCTCCCTCAGCACTGACCCACCACCCACATTCCAGCACCTCCCCCACATCCCCACATGTTCACCACATTCTGAGTGAGCAGATTTCCCATCTCAGTCTCAGCCTGAGATGTGACCCCTTGTTCTTGCACTTGCAGCTCAAGTTAACATCCTCTGGCCAGATTAGGTACACTCTTCCTCATCCTTCTAAATGCCAAGAGAATACAGGCGTGGGTGACTTACATCCTGGGAAGTAAGCAAGTGACTGCTGAACAAGGACAGTCAGTTCCCCTGCCACACCACCTGTGGCTTAACTTCATAAGGAGCTCGGGGAAATTTACCATGTCACCAGACTCTCGCAAATTTCTGAGAATGTACCACGAAGAGCATTCTAACTGGTTGCATCACCGACTGGTATGGAGGGGCCAATGCACAGGATTGCTTTAAGTCGAAAACAGTTGTAGACTCAGTCTATCTGCACTACTTATTTTGTAACTCATAGTAATTTTATGTCTTTGTACTGCACTAATGACACAGAAGGTTAGAGAGCTATGGGTAACCGTAGGTAATTTCTTAAGTACATGTTTGACACAGCATTGTGGGCCGAAGGGCCTGTATTATGCTGTAGATTTTCTATGCTTAACAGGAAGGAGTCAATAACCCGACTGGGTGTTTTTTATAGACCACCAAATAGAAACAGAGACATCGAGGAACAGAAAAAGAGAAACAGATTCTGGAAAGGTGTAATAATAACAGAACTGTTGTTGTGGGAGATTTTAATGCATAAATATGACCTTCATGGAAGAGTCATCAGAAGAAAACCCTTCCTGCGTCCTCACCAGAAAATTCAGGGTTAGAAGTTAGCAAAGAACATCTAAACAAGCCTGATGCATTGTGGAAACAAGTCCTGTGGACTGATGAAGTTAAAACAGAATTTTTTGGCCGCAATGAGCTGTGTTCTCCTCTGGTCCATGTGCCTCGCCCAGCCCAGGAGTACTTTGCCCAGCCCGGTGCTGGGGTTCCCTCATCCGGTGCTGGGGTTCCCTTGTCCCATCCAGGAGTCTCTCATCCTGTCCTGTGCCTCTCCTCGTCCTGTAGCCATGTCTTGTCCTCGCTGGGTTGTGGAGTCCGAGCCCGAGTCAAGTCCCAGGTTCTGGGTCCTTGTCCAGTCTCTGGCTTGGAGTCCAAGTCCAGGCTCCTAGTTCCCAGTTCCGTGTCCTGGTTCCGCTAGCCTTGTCAAGTCCAAGCCCAGGGCTGGAATCCTTGTCTCGTCCAGAACCTGTGTCGTGTCCAGCGTCCTTTCTTCCCCAATTTCCTTGCTTCCTTCTCACATCTAGTCCTGTTCCTGGTAGTTCAGTGTCTGTGTCGTGCATTTGGGTCCACTCCCAACGCCCCTCCATATGACAGAACAGTCCAACCAGACTTGGACCCAGCGACACAGACACTGTCGTTTAACACTCGCTATCCTCTCTCCTGTTGAATGACCCCCAATCACCTGTGTCACCCATAGTCTTGGGAAGCATTTTGGGTTGCCAGGAGGCTCCCATAGAGTGGGGATACTGTCATGGTCCGGCTCATGAACTCCGCATTCTGGTTCACGGTCCGGTCCGTGTTCCTTAATCCCGGTTTTCCGGCTTTCCCCAGTTTCTGTTGAGGCAGCTGATTCTCGTTTGGACTGGTTTCATAAATAGCATCAGGATTCAGCCTCTGGCTGCAGGATTGTTCCTGTCCTAACTCCCTGTCTGTATCCCTTCCCTTCATCTTCCTCCTGGAGTTTTGCCTCGCCTCACCTTGCTTTCCCTTGCCTGGAGCCTTGCCTCGCCTCGCCTGTGTTTGGAGCCTCGCCCTGTTTGGAACTGTCTGTCTGTGTCCATGCCTTCGCTAGGTAGATCCAGCCATTTTGCCTCTACCCAGTGCTATCGTGTTTGCTGTTGTGTGCTGGGGCAGCAGGCTGAGGGTAGCAGACACCAACAGAATCAAAAAACTCATTTGTAAGGCCAGTGATGTTGTGGGGGTGGAAATGGACTCTCTGACGGTGGTGTCTGAAAAGAGGATGCTGTCCAAGTTGCATGCCATCTTGGACAATAACTCCCATCCACTCCATAATGTATTGGTTAGGCACAGGAGTACATTCAGCCAGAGACTCATTCCACCGAGATGCAACACTGAGCATCATAGGAAGTCATTCCTACCTGTGGCCATCAAACTTCACAACTCTTCCCTTGGAGTGTCAGACACCCTGAGCTAATAGGCTGTTGCTGGACTTATTTCCACTTGTCACAATTAACTTAATATTATTTAATTATTTATGGTTTTATATTGCTATATTTCTTCACTATTCTTGGTTGGTGTGGCTGTAAAGAAACCCAATTTCCTGAGGGATCAATAAAGTATGTCTATCTGTCTGTCTGTCTGTCCATGTGCCTCGCCCAGCCCAGGAGTAGATGTGAGAAGGCTTAATAGAGATGGTGATAGCCCCCTGACTAACCAAACTTAAGAAATTTCATTTGGGTAGATGCTGCACTATATGTCCCGTTACAAATCAGTACCCTGAAATAACAAACGGTACACAACATATGATTAACAAAATGCTGGTGGAACACAGCAGGCCAGGCGGCATCTATAGGGAGAAGCACTGTCGACGTTTCGGGCCGAGACCCTTCATCAGGACTAACCGAAAGGAAAGATAGTAAGAGATTTGAAAGTAGTGGGGGGAGGGGGAAATGCGAAATGATAGGATTTCATCATTTCAGAAACTGTCTGTGCACGCAAAGTTGGAGCTCACGCAGTTCAACGGTTCTTCTTCTACCAGCGATCTCCCCTGAGCATCGCCAACCTTCGGACTCCTGCTCCGAGTCCACCCTGTCCGGCGGCCTACCAAATTTCTCCATTAATGTCTTCTCTCTTCATCTCTCTCTCTCTCTCCCTGTGGCAAAAACCCATGAAATCAACTGCTTCCAGAATCACAAGACACAGCCACATTTCTCCCATTGGATAGCCACTGAATTCCAAAGTCCCGTTATCTCTACTAATAACACAGACGTTGCTGCTACAGAGAAACCATGACCTTAACAGTGGAACATTACATAGAAGGCCATAGTAGTGAAACCTTACAGCATGTTACAGTCAGATCTATCAGTATTACAGTGGAGTAAAGGGGATTACAGAGGCATCTGAGAGGATTTGTTTAAAGTTGAGTAGAAGGTGCAGGAAAGATACATTCCAAAGATGAAAATGGGAGGACAAGACAACCATAGCTGACAAGGGAATCACAATGACAGCATAAAAGCAAAAGAGATTGGCACATATCGAAGAAGAATTGACCATTCTCAGAACTCGCAATCAATCTTCGTTAACAAAAGTTCTCTCTCCCAACCTTGTTTAATCTTTAGTGAGAAGTTATCTTCTTGTAGTAAAAGTAAATTATAAATTATACCAATAGAACCTCTTACTAAAGGATTCATATTTAAAATAGTATCCAACTGATCAGATTCTTGCATATATGGAAACTTAGAGAAGTATTTTTGTAAAAAAATTTCTAACCTGAAAATATTGCAAATAGTGTGTATGAGAGAGAGAATATTTGCTAATTAACTCTTCAAAAGTCATCAATCGACCATTACAAAATAAATCTGCAAAAAAGATCCCCTTATTTCTCTATAGTAGAAAAATAGGATCAGTTTTTGAAGGTTTAAATACAAAAATCGATATAGAGAGCTAGACAATTTAAATTGTTTAAAATTTTTTAAAAATTGTGAAACTGAAACCAAATCCATAAGGACTGTTTAATAACAGGGTAGAGAATTAAATTTGGAATTTTAGAGAGTTGTAAAGGTAATGGAGCTTCTAATAATGAGGTTAAATGAAATTGTTTAATAGCTTTTAATTCCAAATCAATCCAAGCTGGATTTTGGCTCTTGTTGAGCCAATATAGCCAAAAACATAATTGTCGAATATTAACAGCCCAATAATACAATCTTAAATTAGGAAGTGCACGTCCACCATCTTTTTTAGATTTTTGTAAATGATACTTATTAATTCCTGGTCTTTTACTGTTCCGAATAAAGGACAAAATAATAGTCAATTTGATCAAACATTTTTTTTGTTAAAAATATAGGTATATTTTGAAAAATATATAAAAATCTAGGTAAAATCATCATTTTCATGGCATGGATACTACCAATTAAAGAAAGTGTAAGTGAGTTCCATCTAGAAAATAATTGTTTCATAAAGGCCATTAAAGGAACTACATTAGCCTTATAAAGATCTTTATATTTTTTAGTAATTATAATACCTAAATATTCTAAAGAATTAACAATTATAAATGGAATATCGTTATATATGAAACAGGAGCATTTATTGGAAACAATTCACTTTTATTTAAGTTAAGTTTATATCCTGAAAATTTTCCAAAATCATTTAGTATTTCCAGAAGATTAGGAATAGATTCTTCAGGGTTTGAAATATAAAACCAAAGATCATCTGCATAAAGGGTGTTACGTACCCGTGGGTATTTTGTACTTGTCACGTGACAGTGGTGTTGAAGCTATACTGGACTTAAGGTAGTGGTCTTGTGATGGTGGAGTGACGTCATTTTCCTGCCAGTAGAGGTCATGTGATAGGTATTTTTACAGGGTATAAAAGGAGGACCCCTCCCTGTGAGGAGGAGCAGTTCGTGGCTGGATTTGCCATTTTGATTCCATGCCACTGCGTGGTCCAATATTATGACGCAGTTTGGTTGTACAATGGAGTTTTATTTCATGCCTACAGTTGAAAAGGTCATTGCCGGCAGTTTCTTTATAATACGGCCAGTTAAAAATCAGTGGAGAGTGAAGATCGGAGTTTGGCAGCTAAAAGATCGAGGGAAGTCGATTTCGACGGTGAAACCGGTTCGACCTTGTTTGATCCTCATTCGGAAGGAATTCGTTGGCTGTCCCTATGTTAATCCCTGCAAAATGTAGCAGAAAGGGTTTGGGTACAGTTCTGTCAAGGAAAGGTCAGTGCCTTTAAGCCGTTTCATTTTCATCTTCATAAAGTCTCCGGGGAAAAGTATAGTTCAATTGGGAACCGCAACAACACGACGTGAAAGAGAATTTAAATCATCTAAGAAGTCTCTCCTTTAATGGACTGTAAGCATTTTGAACTTTTGCAGTACTACTTTGAAGAACTGTTTTCGCAACATCGCTTTAAGAACTGTTTTCGCTTTATTCCTTTAAGAACTGTTTAAGCTGCTGCACAGCAGCTGATTTCCGGTTACAATAGTTGTTTGTTTACTTTTGGGGGTTTGTTTTTCAGTGTTTAATAAACGTTTTGTTTGTTATAAAAACACCTGCTTCACTTATATATTTATTGTTGCTGAATCCGTAACAAGGGAAATCTGATATATATAGTCCCATTTATAGAGATACCATGAATATTTTTAGCTTCATGAAGTGTTATGGCCAAAGGCTCCAGTACAAGATTAAATAATAAAGGGCTTGATGGACATCGCTGTCTAGTACCTGGTGAAAGTGAAAAATAAGAGTACCTAAGATTATTCATAATAGCAGTAGCAGTAGGATTCTTATAGATCATTTGAATCCATCTGTTAAAATTATTACCAAAACCAATCTTTTTGAATACCTTTAACAGATATGTCCACTCTATCAAAAGCCTTTTCTGCGTCGAGAAATAACACATTGGGTTTTCTTAGATAGTGAAGAATATAGAAAGTTCATCAGTCTCCAAACATTTGAGAAAGAGTTACGGCCTTTAATAAAGCCTGTTTGATGCATAGAAATAATTGTAGTTAAAAAGTAATTCCAAAACTGTTAGCCGTAATCTTAGAAAGAATTGTGCATCCACATTTAGTAATGAAATAGATCTATATGATGAACATCCAGTAGGATCTTTCTCTTTCTGAAGGATTAAGGAAACAGAAGCTTCATAAAAAGAAGGTAAATTACCCTTCTCAAAAGATTCATGAAATATTTCCAAAAGATAAGAAGAAAGTAATTTTTCAAAATTTTTGTAAAAGCCTACTGAATAGCCATCAAGTCCAGGAGCATTACCTGATTGCATTGACAACATAGCTTTCTGAATTTCATGCTCAATAATTGGAGCATCAAGCATCTGTTGATATTCAGCAGTAATTTGGGGAAATTTAATCTTATGTAAAAAACATTTAATACAAAAAATCTACGAAACTGGAACCAAATTTTTAAAGTATGTTTAACAAAAGTGTTCAGAGCTTGTCTACCTATTCTGGAGAGCAAAAACGGAAGGGGAGCTCCTAATAAAGAAGCTAACAAAAACCCCATTACTGAATTTTCCTTCAACTGTAACCATGAAGGGCAAATTTGATCATCTATATCATAAATCCATAAAGTAATATAACAAATATTAATTGCCCAATAATAAAGTCTAAAGTTTGGTAAGACCAGTCCTCCATCTTTTTTTAGTTTTTGCAATAAAAGTTAATTCACTCTAGAGCTCTTATTATTCCAAACATAAGACAAAATCAGAGTATCTATTTTATCAAAAAATGTTTCTTTTTTAAACCATCAACTTTGGATAAGGATTTTTTAACATGGAAAACTAAGGAAATAAAAACCTTTTTAGATTTGTTTTTACAGGACTGTTTAATGTCCTTTTTGCAGTTAATGGATAAATATGACATCTCTAATACACATTTTTTCAGATCATTACAGGTTAGGAATTTTTTACGCGATTTTTTACCGAATTACCCCTTGGCCTGCTCTTTAAATTTGGCTTATGCTATTTTTCAGCTTAAGCCTTTTCAAAAACGATTAATAGCTATCATTTATAAACAGTTAATGAATGCTCGCATGATGCCTGATGATAGGGTTCAACGCATCTGGGAAATAGAACTACAACATTCACTTTCAGATAATCAATGGAGTAAAATTTATTACCTAGTCAATAATTCATCTATCTGTGCACGCCATACCTTAACTTAGATTAAGATAGTACACAGGGCCTATATGTCCCAAGATAAATTGGTGCATAGTTTTCCTAATATAAGCCCTATTTGTGACAGATGTAACACAGAAGTGACTACTCTAACTCATATGTTTCGGTCATGTGTAAGCTTAAATAATTTTTGGAGGGATGTGTTTGGAATATGATCTAAAGCTTTAGATATGGATGTTCAACCCAATTCACTTACAGCAATTTTTGGAATTATTCCAGAGGAAGCAAGCAAAGTGTCTGCTTCCACTCAACATGTGATAGGCCTTTTCAATTTTACTGGCTAGGAGAGCTATCTTGCTATACTGGAAAGACTCTAACCCACCTACTGTTTATTATTGGCTCTCCTCCATTATCTCATGTCTAAGCTTGTAGAAAAGTCGAAGCCGGACATTTGATACATCTTTTAATTTTGAACAAGTCTGGCGAACCTTTATTCAATATTTTCACATGATTTAAATTATTTTTTATTTATTTATTTTTCCTTATTCTCTTTAGGGAAAATCCTTCTGTGTGAAGGTTCGGAGATGACTGGAAGGATGCTTTACTTTTCTCTTTCTCTTTTTTCTAATTTTATCCTCAAATGGACTGCCCAATCTTTCTTTTCCTTTTCTTTTGTTTTAGTTTAGTTAGTGGTGTTTTTTTCCCCCATTATCAAATAAAATTTCCAATTTTTTTTATGAGTGTTATGAGGAGTTGCAGTTTTTGACTATATTGTATATATAACAGCGTACCATTTTACCTATCTGATTTTGACAATATATACTTTCTGTTTCTTTATTGCTGTTTATATGTCTTTTGTATTATCTGTTTGCTAAACTTCTCTTCTGATTTGTATATTTTTTATTGGAAAATCAATAAAAAGATTGAAATGAAAAAATCATTCATTTTAGAGGAATCTGCAGGAAATTGAGATTTACAAAAATCAGAATAAAAATCCTGAAAAAATATTATTAAAGTCTTCATGTTTACTTACTGAATCCCCATTATCTTTACAAATCTTTAAAATTTGTCTTTTAGCCCTAGCTGCCCTTAACTGGGAAGCTAAGAGCTTATTATTTTTATCCCCAAAAATATAAAACTGACTTTTCAAGTTAAGCAAATATCCTTCAATAGGATAAGTTAATAATAAATTACGTTGTGATTGTAATTCCACTCTTTTAAACAAATCAATATTTGGAAAGGTTGCATTGATGTTATCTAAATCTTTAATTTTTTTAGAAATTTTATCTAATTCCATTCTTGTCTGTTTCTTCAGTTTAGCTATATATGAAATAATCTGAGCATGTAAATAAGCTTTTAATGTATCCCAAATCACTAACTTTGAAATGTTTCCTGTATTATTAAGGAGATAAAACTCCGTTACCTGAGTTTCAATAAACTCAACAAATTCTGAACTTTGTAACCGATGTTCTGGGAAGCACCAAAGTGGTCTTGTAGAAGCATCATCTTTCAGTTCAAATACTAGGTTTAAAGGAGCATGATCAGAGATAACAATTGCATCATTTTCATATTTCTGAACATTAAATAGAAGTCGAGGGTCACTGTCCCCTAGATGCTCACCCTCTGAGAGATCTGTGACCTGACCTGGTTTGTTACCTAATACTAGTTCTAGTACCCTAGTTGGCCTGTCAACATACTGTGACAGGAATCCATCCTGGACACACTTAAACTCTGCCCCATCTAAACCACTGAAACTAATCAGGTACCAATCAGTATTAGGGAAGTTAAAGTCACCCATGATAACAACCATGATAGCACCGTTCCAAAATCTGCCTCCAGATCTGCTCCTCAGTATCTCTGCTACTACCAGGGGGCCTATAGAATACTCCCAATAGAGTACCTTCTCTGTTCCTGTTCCTGACTTCCACCCATACTGACTCAAAAGGGGATCCTGCTACATTACCCACCCTTTCTGTTGCTGTAATAGTATCCCTGATCAGTAATGCCACCCCTCCTCCCCTCCCCCCATCTCTTTTAAGCACTGAAATCCAGGAATATTGAGAATCCATTCCTGCCCTGCTGCTAGCCAAGTCTCTGTAATGACCATTACATCATAATTCCATGTATGTATCCAAGATCTCAGTTCATCACCTTTGTTACTGATGCTTCTTGGATTGAAGTAATGCACTTTAACCCTTCTACCTTACTCCCTTTACACCCTTTATTCTGCTGCTCTTTCCTCATGATGTTAGATATGGCTTTACTCCATGCACTATACTTTCAGTTCTCACATGACCTTTATCCTCCTCCAGCTCACTATCTGCTCTAACACTCTGGTTCCCCTCCCCCTGCAAATCTAGTTGAAACCCCCGGAGCATCACTAGCAAACCTTCCTGCAAGGATATTAGTGCCCCTCCAGTTCAGGTGCAACCCGTCCCTTCGGAATAGGTCCCACCTTCCCTGGAACAAGGCCCAATTTTCCAGAAATGTGAAGCCCTCCCTCCTGCACCCTTAGCCATGTATTTAGCTGCATTATCTTACTATTTCTAGCCTGAGATTGCAACCTTGGAGGTCCTGACCTTCAACTTTGCACCTAACTCCCCTTGTAGGACCTCCTCCTTCTTCCTATCCATGTCATTGGTCCCTACATGGACCACGACATCTGGCTGTTCACCCTCCTTCCTGAGAATACTGAGAATTCGATCTGAGATATCATGGACCCTGGAACCAGGGAGGCAACAGACCATCTGGGATTCTCAATCTCTCCCACAGAACCTCTTATCTGTCCCCCTAACTATTGAATCTTCTATTACTATTGCTCTCCTCTTTTCCCTCCTTGCCTTCTGAGCTGAGGGTCCAGTCTTGGTGCCAGAGACGTGACCACTGCAACTTTCCCCTGGTAGGTCATCCCACCAATGGTATCCAAAATAGTAATCTTATTATTGATGGGAATGGTCATAGGGGTTGGCTCTGCTCTTCCTGTCTATTCCCCTTCCCTCTCCTGACAATCACCCAGCTACATATCTCCTGACTTTTGGGGGTGACTATCTCCCTGAAACTCCTGTCTATTTCTATTTCTGCCTCATGAATGATCCAAAATTCATCCAGCTCCGGCTCGAGTTCCCTAACTTAGTTTGTCAGGAGCTGCACCTTTTACAGGTATAGTCATCAGGGACAATTGTACTCGCCCTGACTTCCCACATACTGCAAACAGAGCACCCAACTGCCCTAACTGCTGCCCCCATTACCTACTTCTAAGTTAATTAGATTAATTAAAGGAGCTTACCTGACCTTTTGAGGATATTTAAGGAGTAAAAGTGAGGATATCGGACTGCTAGAAAATAATAGTGCAGAGGAAGTAATGAGGGACAAAGAAATGGCAGATAAACTTATTAAGTATTTTGTGTCAGTCTTCACTGTGGAAGACACTGCCATGATGCCAGAAATGTGAGTGTCAAGGGGAAGAAGCAAGTGTCACTGCTATTAGGAGAAGATGCTTGGGAAGCTGAAAAGCCTGAAGGTTGACAAGTCACATGGCCAGATGGATACACCCCAGGCTTCTGAAAGAAGTAGCTGAAGAGATTGTGACAATATTAGTAAAGATCTTTCAAGAATCTCTAGATTCTGGAATGGTTGCTGAGGATTGGGAAATTGCTGATGCCACTCCACTCTTTCAAAAGGGAGGGAGGAGGATGAAAGAAAAAAAAACAAACTCAGTTCACCTCACTTGGGTGGTTGGAAAGGTGCTGGAATCTATTACTAAGGATGAGGTTTATAATCCTTAATTGTGAACCTCATCCTGAATAATTGGCACTGGATAAAATACAGAAATGTGAGCATGGATTTCTAGAGAAATCATTCCTGATAAATCTGTGGAATTCTTTGAGGAAATAGCATTCAAGATGAACAAAAGGGTATCAACTGATGTCATGCACTTGATTTTTCAGAAGTCCTGTGACAAGGTGCCACACATGAAGCTGCTGAACAAGTTAAGACCCCATGATATTACAGGAAAGATTCCAGCATGGATAAAGCATTGGCTGTTGGCAGGAGGCAGAGAGTTGGAATAAAGGGAGTCTTTACTGGATAGCTGCTGGTGACTAGTGGTGTTCCACAGAGGACTGTGTTGGGACTGATTCGTTTCACATTATATGTCAATGAATTGAATGATGAAATTGATGGCTTTGTGGTTAAATTTGCTGGTGATACAAAGATACATGGAGGCAGGTAGTGTTGAAAAAGCCAGGTGTCTGTAGAAGGACTTAGATAACAGGGGAATTGGGGAAAGAAGTGGCAGGTGGAGTCGTTTCCTTTGCCTCTGATGCTCTAACGAAAACAATACAAATTTGTCCAATATTCTTTTGGCTAACACTCTCTAATCCAGGTAATATCCTGGTGAATCTCTTCTGCAGGTTCTCAACGTGTCTGCAGGGTGTGGAGACCCTTACCCTACATTCTGCCCATCAGAATCCCTATGTCGATATAAAGTGTCTGCAGGGAGTGGTGATCCTTACCCTACATTCTGTCCCATCAGAATCCGTATGTCGGGTATAAAGGGTTTACAGGGAGTGAAGATCCTTACCCTACATTCTGTCCCATCAGAATCCGTATGTCGGGTATAAAGGGTTTACAGGGAGTGGAGATCCTTACCCTACATTCTGTCCCATCAGAATCCGTATGTCGGGTATAAAGGGTTTACAGGGAGTGATAAGGAAGACCGTCAATGATGAACTGCAAGCCAATATCTGGGAACCACAGCACATGGATAAGATCGTCACTTCACTGCTCTTCAATCTACAACAGGTGGAGGAAACCGACAGGTAAGCCATTCTCTTCCTCTATCTCAGCCGCACATGAGCAGGAAGCCATAGAAGCAGAATAAAGCTCTTTGGCTCATCGAGTCTGCTCCACCAATGTGGTCACCTTACCACTCCGAACTGATCACCATTCTCTATCTCCAGATCTCTGTCATCTACCACCAAAATAGGAACTCCTTGTTGATTAAATTCACTTTAACTTTACAAACCTCAAAGCCTCAGTCTAATCACTCATACAGTTTTCCAGACAGACTCATTCAGAAGTCTGAGATGCAAAGGGACTCATGCAGAATTCACTGAAGGTTAATTTGAAGGTTGAGTTCATGGTAGGAAAGGTAAATACATTGTCAGCATTCATTTTGCAAGGATTAGAATATAAAAGGGTCGGATAACAAGGCTTTGGTAAGGCACTGATGAAACCTCATTTCCGGGAGCTGCTGGGTAGAGCTGCCTACGGTAACATCAAGAATGCTATCAAGCCATCAAGATCTAGGAATAACAGTGCATAGTTCCCTGAAGGTGGAGTCTCATGCAGATAGGATGGTGAAGAAGGCTTTTGGAACGCTGGCCTTTATAAATCAGAGCATTGAGTACAGAAGTTGGGATGTAATGTTAAAATTGTACAAGGCATTGGTAAGGCCAAATTTGGAATATTGTGTACAGTTCTGGTCACCGAATTATAGGAAAGATATCAATAAATTAGAGAGAGTGCAGAGACGATTTACTAGGATGTTACCTGGGTTTCAGCACTCAAGTTACAGAGAAAGGTTGAACAAGTTAGGTCTCTATTCATTGGAGCGTAGAAGGTTGAGGGGGGATTTGATCGAGGTATTTAAAATTTTGAGAGGGATAGATAGAGTTGACGTGAATAGGTTGTTTCCATTGAGAGTAGGGGAGATTCAAATGAGAGGACATGATTTGAGAGATAGGGGGCAAAAGTTTAAGGGAAACACCAGGGGGTATTTCTTTACTCAGAGAGTGATAGCTGTGTGGAATGAGCTTCTTGTAGAAGTAGTAGAGGCCAGTTCAGTTGTGTCATTTAAGGTAAAATTGGATAGGTATATGGACAGGAAAGGAGTGGAGGGTTATGGGCTGAGTGCGGGTAGGAGGGACTAGGTGAGATTAAGAGTTCGGCACGGACTAGGAAGGCTGGAATGGCCTGTTTCCGTGCTGTGATTGTTATATGGTTATATGGTTAAGCCTGTTTTAATGTATGCGTTCATCAGGCCAGGCAAATCGTTCCTCAGAGAACCGCATTACCATAAATACCTCCTGTACCCCCTCCTTGTTGGGAGCAGTGAGAAGAGGGCATGATCCTAATTTCATGAACGATGCTGCTTATTTGAGACATTTCTATTTGAAGGGGTCCTGGATGTAGATGGGGGTGGTGGCTTATACCCATGATGATGCTGGCTGAATGATGAGCATCGTTTCAGAAAATGGCCAGTTCCTCCGTCTCAGATATTCTAGAATACAAGAGCAGGGATATGATCCTCCAGAAGGCATAATGACAAACTGCTCTTAAAAGCCATCTCGTAGGCACTTAACAAACTCACTCTCTTGAGATCCATTACCAACCTGATTTTCCCAGTCGACCTTCATGTTGAACTCTCCCATGACTATCATATCATTGCCCTTTTGAGGTGCCTTTTCTATTTTCCATTGTGATTCACGTCCCAGCTACTGTTAGGAGGACAGTATATAACTGCCATTAGGTGCATTTTAACCTTGCGGTTTCTTTTCTCAACTCTCAAGATTTCAACATCTTTCAATTCTATGTCACATCTTTCTACTGATTTGATGCCATTCCTTACCAGTGGAGCCACGCCATCCGCTCTGCCTACCTTCCTATCCCTCTGATATAACATGTAACCTTGAACTTTCAGGTCCAACTACAATCACCCTTCAGCCATGATTCTGTGATAGCAACAACATCAACCCTGACCCTTTGTAACAGTGCAACAAGATCATCCACCTTATTTCCTTATACCCCGTGCATTGAGATATAAGACTTTGAGTACTGAATTTGCCATCCTTTTTGATTCTGCATCCCTAATGCACTGGTAGTCTGCTGTCTGCAAATTTTTCTTAACATCCAGCTGCCCGTCTGACCGCATGCAATTTTTGCTTTTTTACCATCTGTCCAATCCTGAGTCCCTTCACTCTGGTTCCCATCAGAAAATATTTATTCAATACTACAATAAAAATTAATCACTCAGAAAACTGTTCTTCAAGCAGAACAAGTCTCAAGTCAAGTCACTTTTATTGTCATTTCGACCATAACTACTGGTACAGTACACAGTAAAAACGAGACAGTGTTTTTCAGGACCATGGTGCTACATGAAACAGTACACAAACTACACTGAACTACGGAAAAACAACACAGAAATAAAACTAAACTAGACTACAGTCTTACCCAGCACTGCAGAAAGTGCACAAAGCAGTGCGGGCATTGCAATAAATAATAAACAAGACAATAGGCACAGTAGAATCATACTGTGAATAGCCTCCAGAGGCATATTAAACTGTTATGCATATAAAGGCTATTCTAAAGTGCAAGCAGATAATTAATTGTTAAACTGTAATGAACTGGACAGTTAAACAGCCAGATCGAACATATATTTTCAGTCAGTGTCGTGGGGTTTTAGAAATCTAACTGAAATGATCACCAAATCTGAAACCATCTCAGTGAATCTGTAACTCAATGAGTACATGATGTCCTGTAACTCAGGGCTACAGACCAAAGTGGGATTAGTGTAAAGCCTCCTTCTAGACAGAATGGCGTCAATCTGTGCTGCAACTGTCAATGATGGTGTCGATTTACTCTGCTCACATGGTCCATCTGTAAAACAGAATTCAGGATCGACAAAAATGTCAAAAGTAGCAAACTTCATTTATGTAGCATCTTGAACACATCCTAATGTATTTCACAAGAGACATCAGCTCAGCTGGTGGAGGTGAAGAAGCTGTTCCTGAAGCATTGAGTGTGCAATTTTTGGCTCCTATACTTTCTGAATGGCAGCAATGAGAAATGGGCATGTTGATTACAGTAATAGGCAGATGCAACAGGAGCGTTGCCATGCAGGTCTGACAAAGAGCCTGAAAAAGCAACAAGCTTTTTGATGGGAGTCTTTGTTAGTGTACTGCACAGATGTAACAGGAGTGGTAAAGATTTTCGATGAGAAACCCGGTCTCTGTAAAAAAGTGGTACAAACTAGACAAGCAGTCATCGTCAGAGTGGCTTGAGGCAGAGTAGTAAGGCTTTGGCTCAACAAGGGTTCTGTGAGAACAGGCAGAGCCAATGTCCAAGATTTTTGCTCCCAGTATGGATGAGAATGGGGGCTGTAGGAAGGTTGAGACCTAACTGTAGCACCGTATTTCAGGGAGACATTCAAGCAGGGGAGAGAAGATAAATGTACTGATAATTAGGGGTAGTATAGTCAGGGGAATAGATAAAGCTCTCTTTCATGAGGATAGAGCATCCCAAAAGTTGTGTTGCCTGCCTGGTGCCTGGGTTTGGGACATCTTATCTCATCTGCAGAGGAATATTCAGTGGGAGTTTACCACTCCTATATAACAATATAACAATTACAGCACGGAAACAGGCCATCTTGGCCCTTCTAGTCTGTGCCGAATGCTTACTCTCACCTAATCCCACTGACCTGCACTCAGCCCATAACCCTCCATTCCTTTCCTATCCATATACCTATCCAATTTTGCTTTAAATGACAATACCAAACCTGCCTCTACCACTTCTACTGGAAGCTCATTCCACATAGCTACCACTCTCTGAGTAAAGAAATTCCCCTTCATGTTACCCTTAAGCTTTTGCCCCCTAAGTCTCAACTCGTCCTCTTGTTTGAATCTCCCCTACTCTCAATGGAAAAAGCCTATCCACGTCAACTATGTCTACCCCCTCATAATTTAAAATACCTCTATCAAGTCCCCCCCTCAACCTTCTATGCACCAAAGAATAAGGACCTAACTTGTTCAATCTTTCCCTGTAACTTAGGTGCTGAAACTCAGGTGACATTCTAGTAAATCTTCTCTGTACTCTCTCTATTTTGTTGACATCTTTCCTATAATTTGGTGACCAGAACTGTACACAATACTCCAAAGTCAGCCTTACCAATGCCTTGTACAATTTTAACATTACATCCCAACTCCTATACTCAATGCTCTGATTTATAAAGGCCAACATACCAAAAGCTTCCTTCACCACCCTATCCGCATGAGATTCCACCTTCAGGGAACTATACACCATTATTCGTAGATCACTCTGCTCTACTGCATTCCTCAATGCCCTACCATTTACCATGTATGTCCTATTTGGATTATTCCTACCAAAATGTAGCACCTCACACTTATCAGCATTAAACTCCTTCTGCCATTGTTCAGCCCACTCTTCTAACTGGTCTAAATCTCTCTGCAAATTTTGAAAACCTACTTCATTATCCACAAAGCCACCTAACTTAGTATCATCTGCATACTTACTAATCCAATTTAGTGAGAATGAGCAGTACACCAATCCTCTAGCACCATCCCCGTTTCTAATGACATTTGAAATATTTCTGTCAGAGCCCCTGCTATTTCTTCACTAACCTCCCTCAAGGTCCTAGGGAATATCCTTTCAGGATCTGGAGATTTATCCACTCTTATATTCCTTAAAAGCACCAGTACTGCCTCCTCTTTAATCATCATAGTTTCCATAACTTCCCTACTTGTTTCCCTTACCTTACTCAATTCAATATCCTTCTCCTTAGTGAATACCGAAGAAAAGAAATTGTTCAAAATCTCCCCCATCTCTTTCGGGTCCACTCATAGCTGTCCACTCTGATTCTCTAAGGGACCAATTTTATTCCTCACTATCCTTTTGCTATTAATATAACTGTAGAAACCCTTTGGATTTATTTTCACCTTACTTGCCAATGCAACCTTGTATCTTCTTTTAGCTTTTCTAATTTCTTTCTTAATATTCTTCTTACATTCTTTATATTCCTTGAGCACCTCATTTACTCCATGCTGCCTATATTTATTGTAGATATCTCTCTTTTTCCTAACCAAGTTTCCAATATCCCTTGAAAACCATGGCTCGCTCAAACTTTTAACCTTTCCTTCCAACCTAACAGGAAGATAAGGATTCCTCACCCTCAAAATTTCATCTTTAAATGACCTCCACTTCTCTATTACATCCTTCCCATAAAGCAAATTGTCCCAATCCACTCTTCTAAATCCTTTTGCATCTCATCAAAGTTAGCCTTTCTCCAATCAAAAATCTCAACCCTGGGTCCAGTCCTATCCTTCTCCATAATTATATTGAAACTAATGGCATTGTGATCACTGGACCCGAAGTGCTCCCCAACACATACCTCCATCACCTGACCTATTTCATTCCCTAGCAGAAGATCCAACACTGCCCCTTCTCTAGTTGGTACCTCTATGTATTGCTGCAAAAAACTATCCTGCACATATTTTACAAACTCCAAACCATCCATCCATTTTACAGTATGGGCTTCCCAGTCTATGTGTGGAAAATTAAAATCACCCACAATCACAACCCTGTGCTTACTACAAATATCTGCTATCTCTTTGCAAATTTGCTCCTCCAATTCTCTCTCCCCATTAGGTGGTCTATAGTACACCCCTATAAGTATTACTACACCTTTCCCATTCCTCAATTCCACCCAAACAGTCTCCCTAGATGAGCCCTCTAATCTATCCTGCCAGCGCACCGCTGTAATATTTTCTCTGACATGCAATGCAACACCTCCTCCTCTTGTCCCTCCGATTCTATCAAACCTGAAGCAACAAAATCCAGGAATATTTAGATGCCAATCACACCCCTCCTGCAACCATGTTTCACTAGTAGCTACAAGATAATATTTCCATGTATCAATCCATGCTCTAAGCTCATCCACCTTTCTTACAATGCTCCTAGCATTAAAATAAATGCATTTAAGAAATTCTCCACCTCTTCCTCTCTGTTTATCTCTAACAGTACAAAGAACTTTACTGTCTTCTTTTTCTTCCTTCTCCCATACATCTGTTTCTACATTCTGGTTCCCCTCCCCCCTCATATCTACAAAAGTAGTTTAAATCCACTGGAGCCTCTCCAGCAAACCTACCTGCAAGAATATTTGTCCCTCTCCAGTTCAGATGTAAACCGTCCCACTGGAATAGGTCACATCTTCCCTGGAAAACTGCCGAATTATCTGTAAATCTGAAGCCCTCCCTCCTGCATCATGTCTTCAGCCACGTGTTGATCTGCACTATCTTAATATTTCTAAACCCGCCTGCACGTGGCACTGGAAGCAATCCTGAGGTTGCTATCCTGGAGGTGCTGTCCTTTAACTTGACACCTAGCTCCCTAAACTCACCTTTCAGGACCTTCTGACTCTTCCTACCCACATCATTGGTCCCTACGTGGACCACAACATCCGGCTGCTCACCCTCCCTCTTGAGAATACTGAGAACTCGATTTGAGATATCGCGGACCCTGGCACCAGGGAGGCAACATACCATCCGGGATTCTCGATCTCTTCCACAGAACATCCTATCTGTCCCCCTAACTATTAAATCCCCTATCACTACTGCTCTCCTCTTTTCCCCCTTCCCTTCTGAGCTGAGGGTCCAGTCTTGGTGCCAGAGATGCAACCACTGTAGCTTGTCCCTGGTAGGCCATCCCCATCAACAGTATCCAAAACGGTATACTGATTGTTGATGGGAACGACCACAGGGGTGCTCTGCTCTTCCTGTCTATTCCCCTTCCCTCTCCTGACAGTCACCCAACTACCTGTCTCCTGACTCCTAGGGGTGACTATCTCCCTGAAACTCCTGTTTATTTCTGCCTCTGCATCCCGAATGATCCGAAGTTCATCCAGGTCCAACTCCAGTTCCCTAACTCAGTTTGTCAGGAGCTGCAGCTGGAAGCACCTTTTGCAGGTGTAGTCATCAGGGACAACTGTGCTCACCCTGACTTCCCACATACTGCAAATGGAGCACTCAACTGCCCTAACTGCTGCCTTCATTACCTACTCCTAAGCTAATTAGATTAATTAAAGGAGCTTACCAGGCCTTACCTCACCTGGAGTGAAGCTCGTACTCAGCCTCTGCTCGCTATTTAAATTCTCCCGCTGCCTCACGCGCTTGCGCAGTTGTGCCCCGTTCAAACCTCACCGATTGTTGCATTCTGTAGCAACACTCCTGTTGCATCTGTGCAGTACACTAATCAAAGACTCCCATCGAAAAGCTTGTTGCTTTTTCAAGCTCTTTGTCAGACCTGCATGGGAATGCTCCTGGTGCATCTGCCTATTACTGTAATCAACATGCCCATTTCTCATTGCTGCCATTAAGAAAGTATAGGAGCCAAAAATTGTACTCTCAATGCTTCAGGAACAGCTTCTTCACCTTCAGATTTATGAACAGACAATGAAACCATGAAGACTACCTTACTGATTTTTCCTTGTTTTGCACTACTTATTTAATTTCATTGTTTATATTTTTATAACATTCTTTGGATAATAATAGATTTTAGTTATAATTTTATAGATTTATAGACCAATAGAGTGCAAAGACCTTCTGCTGCAAAACAAAAAGTTTCATGCTATACGCCAGTGATTTTAAACCTGATACTGATTCTGGTTCATTCTGTTATCTTCATGGATACAAGGAATTTCATTGCACCCTGGTGTGAATGACAATAAACTAATCTGACCTGACATGAGCTGAGCTGATGTCACTTGTCAAGTACGTTAGGATGTGTTCAAGATGCTATATAAATGAAGTTTGCTGCTTTTGACATTTTTGTCGATACTGAATTCTGTTTTACAAACGGGCCATGTGAGCAGAGTAAATCGACACCATCATTGACATTTACAGCACAGATTGACGCCGTTCTGTCTATTGTGATACAGAAGGAGGCTTTACACAAATCCCACTTTGGTCTGTAGCCCTGAGTTACAGGACATCATGTACTTATTGAGTTACAGATTCACTGAGATGGTTTCAGATTTTGGGATCATTTCAGGTAGATTTCCAAAACCCCACGACACTGACTGAAAATATATATTGGATCTGGCTGTTTAATTGTCCAGTTCTTTACAGTTTAACAATTAGTTAACTGCTTGCACTTTGGAGTAGCCTTTATATGCATAACAGTTTAATATGCCTCTGGAGGCTATTCACAGTGTGATTGTGAAAGATTTGCTCTGCTTGAAGTGAAGAACAGTTTTCTCAGTGATTAATTTTTACTGTACTATGGAATAAGTATTTTCAGATTAGATTATTATTATCAATAGATTTAAATGGATTTTTTTTCTTATCTCTGGCTATAAATGAAGCTGTTTTATGCTTGGTGTCATCTTTAGTTTCTCTGTCCTTCAAGGGTTGTTTGTTTCAACTACCCCTTTTTTCCATAAAACCACCAGATATAGGGGCAGATATCTGATATATATAGCATTTGGCCCATCGAGTCTGCCCTGCCATTTCATCACGTCTGATCTATTTTTCCTCTCAGCCCCGAACTCCTGCCTTCCTCCCCACTTCCCTCATCCCCTTATCACTTAGTGCCCTGTCCAATCAAGAATCCATTAATCTCTGCCTTAAATATACATCCAAACTTGGCCTGCACAGCTGCTTGTGGCAACAAATTCTACCGATTCAACACTCTCTGGCTGAAGAAATTCCTCTCCAGCTGAAGAAATTCCTCTCCATCTCCGTTCTAAAAGGATGCCCTTCTGTTCTGATGCTGTGTCCTCTGGTCTTAGAGTCTCACATTAGAGGAAACTTTGTCTCCCCATCTACTCCAGCAAGACCTTTCGCCATTCAACAGTGACATCTCATTCTTCTGAATTCCAGTGAATACTGACCCAGAGCCATCAGTCTTCATATAACAAGCAGTTCAATTCTGTAATCTTTTTCATGAAACTCCCTTGAACCCCCTCCAGTTTCAGCACATATTTACTCAGATAAGTGGCACAAAACCACTCGCATACTCCAAGAGAGTGCTTTATAAAGTCTCAACATTACATCCTTGCTTTTATATTCTAGTCTTCAGGTGCCCGTCAGGACTGTATTCTAAGCCCCCTCCTTTACTTTCTGTATATCCATGACTGTGTCATCACCCAGCTCTTCTCCAGCTCTGTATCCCTTTTCCAATCAACTTTCCAGCTCTTAGCTTCATCACTCCCCCTCCTGTCTTCTATCATTTTGGATCTCTCCTTCCCCACCCCCCCCCCACTTTCAAATCTCTTTCATTTAGTCCTGACGTGGGGTGTCGGCCGGAAATGTCGACTGAACTTCTTCCTATAGATGCTGCCTGGCCTGCTGCGTCCACCAGCATTTTGAGTATGCTGCAGTTGTTAGCGATTTCATTAAAACTGGTGTGGATGAGTGTGTGCCCGGCAGAATGTGTTACTGTACATTCCCAAACCAAAAGCTATGGATGAACCAGGAGGAACATCATCTGCTGAAGGCTAGATCTGTTGCATTTAAGTCTGGTGACCCTGGCCTGTACCAGAAAACCAGGTATGATTTGCAGAGAGCTATTTCAAGGGCAAAGAGACAACTTCAAATGAGGTTGGAGGCGTTGTCGAATGTACGACAACTGGCTGTTGCACTGAACGAGACAAACCCATTTGCAGGACACAGGCACGCAGATATAGTTAGGATGCAGACGTGAACAGCAAACAGGCGGGAGAGCAGGAAGGCAGGAGACAGGCAGAATTTATCTTGACACGGAGCGTAGGAAGTGAAACGGCAGACAAAACTCTTCTCAGCATGGAGAGATGGAGTTTTTCAGGCAACCCTCGGAGCTGAAATAAAACTTTAGAAGACTTATCTTATGCAGAGAAGCTGGGTTTCACAGGTAAACCTCAGAACTGGAGTAAAACTTAGAAAACTCATCTTGACACGAAAAGACTGAGTTTCACAGGTAATTCTCGGTACTAGATCAAAACTTAGAACACACACTCCTAAGCGGCCGGGAATCGGTAATTACCACACAGGCAAAACTGACGAACTGGCAACTAGTGGTTGTAATGCCGGGGTTCGTATGCTGCAGGTCTTGCTGGAAACCAGGTGTGTCGTCATCAAATAGAATTAGGAGCAAATGGGAAATTAATCATCGGAACCATGGCACAATCAAAGGAAATTAGGAGAAAATAGGGAATTAACGATCGGGACCGTGACTGAACCCCCCCTCCCCCCCAACAGGAGCCTCCAGGTGAACCACCAGGCTTGTCCAGATTGTCTTGATGGAAATTATGGATGAGGGAAGGGTCCAGGATGAAAGAGTGGGAATCCAGGAGCATTCCTCCAGGCCGTATCCCTCCCACTCGACCAGGTACTGGAGGCCTCTGCCTCGGCGGTGCACATCCAGTATTCACCAGATGGTGTACTCTGGGTAGTTGTCAATGATCCGGGCGGGTGGAGGGAGTTCAGCGGGAGGGCACAAAGGGCTGACAGACACTGGTTTCAATTAGGAGACGTGGAACGTGGGACGAATGTGCATGGATCCGGTCAGTTTGAGTCTGACCACCGAGGGGTTGATGATACTCTCAATCTCAAATGGTCCCACGTAGCGAGGGGTGAGTTACTTGGGTTCATTCTTAAGAGGGATGTCTTTTGACAAGAGCCAAACCTTCTGCCCAGGCCGATAATTGGGTACAGATGTTTGATGGCGATCGGCAATCCTCCGGTTGCAGTCAGCTGAGCGGAGCAGGGCTGCGCATGCATCCTTCCAGGTTTTGCGACACTGGCGGAGATGGGCCAGAACTGAAGGCACAGCAACGTCATCTTCACGTGCAGGAAAGAGAGGAGATTGGTAACTGAGGGAGCATTCTGAGGGAGATATTTTGGTGGCTGTGCTGACCAGGGTGTTGTGGGCATACTCGACCCAAACAAGATGGCTGCTCCAGGATGACGGATTGTTGGCAGTTATGCAGTGCAGTGCTGCTTCCAAATCCTGGTTTGTTCGTTCCCTTTGACCATTAGTGTGCAGATGGAAGCCGGAAGACAGGTTTACTGAGGCTGCAAGGGGCTGACAAAAAGACCTCCAGACCTGAGAGATGAACTGGAGGGCCCTGGTCGGAAAAAATGTCAGAGGGAATTCCATGGATGCAGAAGACTTGATGAACAAAGAGGTCGGCTCTCTAACGTGCCGCAGGGAGTTTAGGAAGGGCTACAAACTGCACGGCTTTGGAGAAGTGGTCCACCACAGAGAGTACGGCAGTGTTTCCATGTGAAGGGGGTAGTCCAGTAATGAAATCCAGCACAATGTGAGACCAAGGGCAGCTAGGGACAGGCAGGGGACGAAGTAACCCAGCAGGTGGTTGATCAGAAACTTTTCTGAGGGCACATACAGAACAGGCAGAGATGAAGGAACAGGTGTCAGTGTCCATGGAGTGCAACCAGAAATGTCTCTTCTAGAAGGGACAGAGTTCGATCGATTCCGGGATGGCAGGCAAAACGAGAATTTTGCCCCCACTGGAGAACCTGAGACTGAACAGAGTCAGGCACGAAGAGGCGACTGGGGGGGGGCATCCATTGCCTGAGTCAGGTTGAGTCTGTTGGGCTTCTTTGACTATGGACTCGATCTCCCAGGTGAGGGAAGCCACCACACAGGATGGTGGAAGGATGTTCTTGAGGTTGGGAAGGCCCTCCTCGGAGACATATTGACGAGAGAGAGCATCGGGCTTCCTGTTCTTGGACCCCGGACGATAGGTGGCTGTGAATCTGAAATGGCCAAAAAATAATGCCCAATGGGCTTGGCAGGAATTCAGATGTTTGGCGGTTTGGATTGTATGCGAGGTTCTTGTGGTCTGTCCAGACAACGAATGGATGTTCAGCTCCCTCCAGACAGTGCCTCCACTGCTCCAAAGCGAGTTTGAGGGCTAGTAACTCCTGGTTCCCTACGTCGTACGTAGTTCCATTCGGCGGGGGATAGATGGCAAGAAAAGAAAGCGCAGGGATGGATCTTTTGGTCTGGGCCAGAGTGTTGGGAGAGGACCACTCCCACCCCAGAGTTGGAAGCATTGACTTTCACAATGAATTGGCGGGAGGGGTCAGGTTGGACCAGGATGGGAGCAGAGGTGAAACACCTCTTCAGCTCTGAGAAGGCTGAGTCCACTTCGGGGGTCCAGTGAAAAGGAGAGGTGAGTCGAGTAAGGGGCGTTGCCTCCCAGCTGTAATCCCCCATGAAGTGATGATAGAAGTCTGCGAACACCAGAAATTGCTGGAGCTGCTTGAGTGTTGTGGGTTTTGGCCACTCCACCACGGCCTGGATCTTTTCGGGATCCGCCCTCACTTGCCCGATCTCGACGATGTGCCCCAAGAAACTGACGGAAGGGACATGAAACTCACACTTCTCAGCCTTCACGAATAGTTTGTTCTCCCAAAGCCTCTGCAGCACCTGATGGACATGGTGGGTGTGTTCCTGAAGACTGCGGGAGAAGATTAAGATGTCATCCAAATAAACAAAAGCAAAACAATTACTAATGTCCCTAAGGACATCGTTTACCAAGGCTTGGAAGATGGCAGGGGCATTGGTGAGACCAAAGTGACCAAGAGGGGTGTTGAAAGCTGTTTCCCACTCATCTCCCTCCCTTATCCTGACCTGGTGGTAGGCACTTCATAGGTCCAACTGAGAGGAAATGGTGGCTCCGTGAAGGGGCTCGAAAGCAGAGTTGATAAGGGGCAGTGGATTCTTATTCTTTATGGTGATGCCATTCAGGCCACGGTAGTCAATGCAGGGGCTCAGTGAGCCATCTTTCTTCCCCACAAAGAAGAAACCTACGCCTACAGGGGAAGATGAGGGTCGGATAATGCCAGCCGCCAGAGAGTCATTTAGGTAAGCCTCCACTGCGTCCCTTTCTGGCCGGGACAGGGTATACAGCTGACTGGTGGGTAGAGGGGCTCCAGGGAGAAGGTCAATTGCGCAATCGCAAGGGCGGTGTGGAGGCAGAGAAAGAGCCCGTTGTTTACTAAACACTTCACCCAGATTGTGATATTCTGCTGAAACCTTGGATAAGTTGGGGTTTTCAGCAGCAGACAAGGTCGTGGGGAATTCTACTGGGGAAAGGGCCGATTGTAGACAGGTGGAGTGACAGAACGAACTCCAGCTGACCATCTTCCCGGTGGACCAGTCAATGTGGGGGTTATGGCGGGTTAACCAGGGTTATCCAAGACCAATAGGAGCTTGAGAGGAAATTAAATTGAATCATACCTGTTCCCGATGATTCCTGGAAAGAAAGAGAGACTGGGTGGTGTGCAGTGTGTGACTTGGGCCAGTAGTCTACCATACAGTGCCCAGGCTTCCAGAGGGGTACTCACTGGTTCACAAGGAATTCCAGCCAGA
Organism: Hemitrygon akajei; assembly: GCF_048418815.1. NCBI lineage: Eukaryota > Metazoa > Chordata > Chondrichthyes > Myliobatiformes > Dasyatidae > Hemitrygon > Hemitrygon akajei. The sequence goes on from NC_133130.1 coordinate 8,851,871, forward strand.
GAAGCTATGTTTTCATCCAAACGTTTCTCCCAGCGCTGGAGTCGACGAGTGCCGACAGAGGCAGGGACTGGTGATTGTAATGTAAAGTAGTTTGCAGCTACATCCGGGTTCGGGGAAGGGAAGGGTATGTTGTCTGGCTCACCAGGGTCCCCCTCTCTACTGGTGAGCTTTCCCTTTTTGGCCGAAGGGGACAGGTAGCACGGAAGCGGCCAGCCCGGCTGTAGTATAGACACTCACCCGCTCTCAATCTCCGGAGTCGTTCTGTGGGGGAAAGGCGGTTCCAGGTTCCATCCCAGCTGCTTGGGTTCCTCTCCCGGAGCGGTGGAAACGGCCGAGCTGGGAGCTACTCTAGGGGCAGGAGGAGGAGAGAGCTTTGTTCTGGTGGGAAGCAGTAATGTGTGCCGTGGGGTGGCCACAGGTGGCGGATGACCCATTCTTTCTCTATGGCGTTCTCGGAGACGATTGTCCAACGGGGTGACAAGGGAGATAAAGGAATCCAGGCTATCGGTGTCATCTCTGGCCATCAACTCATCTTTCGCCATGTTGCTGAGACCATTCCAAAAAACCACCTGGAGTGACTCATCGTCCCACCCCGTGTTGACCATTAACGTCCGGAACTCCACGGAATATTCTACAACACTGCGCGAGCCCTGGTGGAGAATGAGTAGATACTTGGCAGCGTCTTTACCATGGACAGGGTGGTCAAAGATCTTCCTCATTTCCGTGATAAAGGTGGCAAAAGAAGAGCCAGTATCCGGTTGATTATCCCAAACAGCTGTGGCAAACGCTAAGGCACTTCCTCGCAACAACCGCATGATGTAAGCAATCTTTGACTTATCCGTGGAGTATGTGGACGACTGCTGTTTGAAACACCAAGGAGCCCTGAAGGAAGGCCCGGCACTTCCCCAAATCCCCAGCGTAGTGTTCTGGTTCAGGTATGTGAGGTTTTATGGGCAGGGGGGTTGCTGACACGTAGGGGGTTGCCACTACAGGCTGTCTGGGCTGGTTAGACAGGGCTCCAGGAGTGGATGGAATAAAATGAATGGATACACAGTCCACCTGGTTACCGATCTTTGTTACGTTAGCAGACAGGGAACAAAGGTCTCCATGGACACCCGGAGGAGGTGGTCGTGCAGACCCAGTAGGGAACACTGACTGGCAATGGCTTGTTGCAGCATATTCGTTTTTGCTGTGTCCATGATGGCCAGATTGTTCTGTTGCACTGAACGAGGCGAGCCCAAGTGCAGGACACAGGCACGGAGATATAGTTAGGATGCAGACGTGAACGGTAAACAGGCAGGAGAGCAGGAAGGCAGGAGACAGGGAGAATTTATCTTGACACGTGTGTAGAAAGGGAAACGGCAGACAAAACTCTTCTCAGCATGGAGAGACGGAGTTACTTAGGCAACCCTAGGTGCTGAAGTAAAACTTTAGAAAACATATCTTGATGCGGTGAGGCTGGGTTTCACAGGTAAACCTTGGAACTGGAGTAAAACTTGGAGAACTGATCTTGACACGAAAAGACTGAGTTTCACAGGTAATTCTTGCTACCGGAGCAAAACTTAGAACACACAGTCCTAAGCAGTCGGGAAACATTAATTACCACACAGGCAAAACCAACGATCTGGCAACTAGTGGTTGTAATGCCAGAGTTCTTATGCTGCCAGTCCTGATGGAAACCAGGTGTGCTGTCATCAAAGAGAATTAGGAGCAAATGGGAAATTAATATAGAAAACCTAGAGCACAATACAGTCCCTTCAGCCCACATGTCCCTACCCTAGAAATTACCAGGCTTACCTATAGCCGTCTAGTTTTTCTAATCTCCATGTACCTATCCAAGAGCCTCTTAAAAGATCCTATCATATCTGCCTCCACCACCTTTGCCAGCAGCCCATTCTATGCACTTACAACTCTCTGAGTAAAAAACTTACCACTGAAATCTCCTCTGTACCTACTCCCCAGCACCTTAAACCCGTGTCCACTTGATTCCATTTCAGCCCTGGGAAAAAGCCTTTGAATATCCACATGATCAATGCCTCTCAACACCTTATACACCTCTATCAGGTCACCTTCATCCTCCACTCCAAGGAGAAAAGGCCGAGTTCACACAACATATTCTTATAAGGCATACTCCCCAATCCAGGCAACATCTTTGTAAATCTCATCGGCACCCTTTCTATGGCTTCCACATCCTTCCTGTAGTGTGACGACCAAAACAATACAGTACTCCAAGTGGGGTCTGACCAGGGTCCTATATATCTACAACATTACCTCTCAGTTCCTAAATTCATATCCACGATTGATGAAGGCCAATGCACCATACGCCTTCTTAACCACTGAGACAACCTGCGCAGCTGCTTTGAGCAGCCTATGGACTCAGACACCAAGTTCCCTCTGATCCTCCACACTGCCAAGAGTCTTACCATTATTACTATATTCTGCCATCATATTTGACCTACCAAAATGAAGCACTTCACAGTTATCTGGGTTGAACTCCATCTGCCACTTCTCAGCCCAGTTTTGCATTCTATCAATGTCCCGCGGTAACCTCTGACAGCCCTCCACACCATCCACAACACCTCCAACCTTAGTGTCATCAGCAAGTTTACTAACCGACCCCTCCACCTCATCATCCAGGTAATTTATAGAAATCACAAAGAGTAATGGTCCCAGAACAGATCCCTGAGGCACTCCCGTGGTGACTGACTTTCATGTAGAATATGACCAGTCTACAACCACTCTTTGCCTTCTGTGGGCAAGCCAGTTCTCCATCCACAGAGCAATGTCCCCTTGGATCCCAAGCCTACTTACTTTCTCAATAAGCCTTGCATGGAGTACCTTAACTAATGTCTTGCTGAAATCCATATACACTACATCTACTGCTCTTCCTTCATTAGTATGTTTAGTTACATCCTCAAAAAATTCAATCAGGCTCATAGGGCACGACCTGCCCTTGACAAAGTCGTGCTGCCTCTTCCTAATCATATTATACCTCTCCAAATGTTCATAAATCCTGCCTCTCAGGATCTTCTCCATCAACTTACCAACCACTGAGGTAAGACTCGCTGGTCTATAATTTCCTGGTCTATCTCTACTAATATATATGGTGGAGGAGCAGGTAGTGTTGGGGAAACAGGTGGAATGCAGAAGGACTTAGCCAGATTAGGAGAATGGTCAAGAAAGTAGCAATGGAAATACAATGTTGGAAAATGCATGGTCATACACTTTGATAGTAGAAATAAATGTGCAGACTATTTTCTAAAAGGGGAGAATATCCAGGAATCTGAGCTGCAGGAAGCCCTTGTTCTGAACACCCTGAAGTTTAACTTGCAGATTGAGTTGGAGGTAAGGAAGGCAAATGCCATGTTAGCATTCATTTCAAGCGCTCTAGAATACAAGAGCAAGGGAGTGATGCTGAGGCTTTATCAGGCATTGGTGAGGCCTCACCTTGAGTATTGTGAACAGTTTCGGGCCCCTCATCTTAGGAAAGATGTGCTGGCATTGGAGAGGGTCCAGAGGAGATTGACAAGGATGATTCCAGGAATGAAAGGGTTATCATACCAGGAATCTTTGATAACTCTGTGTCTGCACTCGCTGGAATTCAGAAGGATGAGGGCAGGGTCTTGTTGAAACCTTTCAACATCTGAAAGAGTTGAAAGACAGAGTAGATGTGGAAAGGATGTTTCCCATGGTGGGTAGAGTCTAGGATAAGAGGGCATAGCCTCAGGACAGAGGGGCGCTCTTTCTAAACAGAGATGCCGAGAAATTTCTTTAGCAATAGGGTTGAGGAAGAGATAGAAAAAAAAAATTAGCCATGATTAAATGGCAGAGCAGACTCAATGGGCCAGAAGGCCTAATTCTCCTCCTACGTCTGATAGTCTTATAGTCTAAATAACACCAGACTAGACATGAGCAGGCATCATCCCTGATGAACATGCTACTGTTTTGAAGCCCGAGAATATTTTATCATTTGATACAAAATACTTGTTAATTTCATTGTTCCCCATTACTACATCTCCAGCATTATTTTCTAGCAGTCCAATATCTTCTCTCACTGCTTTTTCACACTTTGTATCTGAAGCAACCTTTGGAATCCTCTTTAACATTATTGACTAGCTTACTTTTGTATTACATGTTTACCTTCTTAATGAAGTTTTTGGATTCCCTTTGAATGCTGTGTAGCCTATATCAGTCATATGGGAGGCACAGTGGAAACTTCCTAATCCTCTAACTTCCCACTAACTTTTGCTCTATTATATGCACTCTCTTTGGCTTTGACTTCTTTTGTGAGCCCCTGTTATTTCATTTTCCCTTTAAAATACTTCTTCCTCTATAGGATGTATGTGTATATCCTGTGCCTTAGAAATTGCTTCCATTCCAAAGAGAAATTGCAGCCATTGCTGCTCTGCCGTTATCCCAGACAGTGTTCTTTTCCAATCAATTCTGTAATTCCCTAGCTCCACTGTACTACTGATACATGGGACATTAGTTTCTCTTCTCAAATTTCAATGTGAATTTGATCTAATTATGATGACTTACCCATTGTAATCTGTAGCCCATATCCTTACGACTGCTTCAAAGGTTTCAAAGGTATATTTAATATCAGAGAAATGTATACAATATACATCATGAAGTACTGTTTCCTTACAACCATGAAAGCAGAGGAGTGCCCACAAAGCATGGATGACAGTTAAACATTAGAACCCCAAAGTCCCCACAGCTCCCCTCCCTCCTGCACGTAATTGGCAGCAAGCCCCTCCCCCACTGGCAAAAAAAGCATCAGCACCCACCACCGATCACTCAAGCATGAGCAAAACAACAGCAAAGGCACAGACTTGCAGTACTCCAAAGACTACTTGTTCACCCGCTATTCAACATACCCCATTCCATGTCACATGTAGCACCTGTCTCAGTTGTGCATCATGTTCTTCCTTGGTGGAGCCCCCAGCCAAAGATGTCATTCGTTTATATGAAGGATATTCACGGGAAGTTATGGACCTGCGGTCTAAATTTGTTCCAACCATGAAGATAGCATATGAAAAGGGATTATTCCCATCACTTCAATATCTAGCCCGATTAAAATTATTTCCCAATGATTTGACTCCACGTGTTTTTCTGGACTCAAAGAGGCACTGGACTATGTTAACTCTATTTTGGTTGTAGCCGAGGTTTGAATTGTTCAAGGTCTGCAGAATAATTGTTATTTCGGAAAGAAGGTAAGCTTTGAAGATTTCTGATTTGCTTAAGATATCCTTTGATCAATCGACCATTCAAAGAAGATGTAAACTTTTTGATGTGAATGATGAATGGCTTTTCCGAAATCTGTTTGGTCTACTGAGTGAATTAACACATCGGACAGGTTGTTCGATTATTTGTTTTTATTCTCCTTTTTTCATTAATTAAGTGAGAGTTTTCATAGTTCATAATGACTTTTTCTTATATATATATAGTCGGGAGTGCTTAGTAGATAGCTTTTTTTCTAAAAACAGGCGTGTAAATTAAATGGAAAATGGTGCTGATTTTTCTTCATTAGAGATTACATAGGCATTTTTCTCTTTGTGTAATTTTATTGTTTTGGCATTTTTGGAGATTGTTTCTGCATTCTCCAGCTGGTTTTTAAGGATTAAGTATAAACACTTATTTTCTCTGAACTTTTATGCCGGATATGGGGAACCGGATGTTGTAGAGAAATACTGCACAGTACAGGCCCTTTGGCCCATGATGTTCTGCTCTCCTCTGAATCTGCTCCATGATCAATCTAATGCTTCCGTCCTGCAGAGAATTCCATTCATCTTTCATTATGAGCCTATCTAGGAGTCTCTCAAATGTCCTTACTGTGTCTGCCTCTATGGCTACCTATGGCAGATCTTTCCATGCACCCACTGGTCTATGACTAAAAAATAACATCTCTGAGATCCCTATACTTTCCTCTAAGCACCATAATATTGTGCCCCCTCGTATTAGCCATTTCTGCTGCAAATCCATTCCATGTTTTAATGATTACTCAGCCTCACCAGTGTCCATTGTTCCAGAACAATAATACTCTGTAAAGCAATGGAAGACATCAAAGTAAATTGATATTTAAATTGCATATATATTAGTTAGAAGCAAGGCATCTAAGTTGGCAGAAGAACCAGTTAACATGACTTGATAGGGTGGTGTGTTGTTTTGTAGTGTCTGGCTTTTTATATTTAGCAAAACATTTTTTCTCCTCTGCAGGGTTTTTCTATTTTAAGGCCGTATGTATTTTTTTTTGTAACTGGGGGGAGGAATTAAGGAAAGCTTTTAAAATCACTATTATAAAATGGGCAGCTTGCAAATTCTCTCTCTTTTTTACTCTATGTGGACGCATTTTGGCTTTTTTTTTGCCGAATTTTGGGCTTTTCTGGGTGGTGGGAGGATTGGGGTTAGTTTTGAGTTATAGGATTAACTGTAGGAATAATTTTAGTTATCTCTTTTGTAATTTTTTCCCATTACGGTGTTCCAGAACATGACAAAAATAGACAAAAACAGACAAACATGCTCTAGTTCTTTCATATCATGTGCCTTTAAGCTTAGCTTTTGAATTGAATGATGTTTTTATTGCAAATTTGCCTTGGCGTTTTCCAGAAAATTTATTACGAAGCTCGGACTTTGTCAAGTTTATTGAGACTCAGATAAAAGATTATTTTCTTTTTAATAATATGGGAGATGTGTCGAAATTGATTGTATGAGATACACTTAAGCATATTTGTGCGGTCAGATAATTTCCTATTTAGCTAAGCTTAAGAAACAGACAAAAATAGAGTTAGATAAGATTTCCAAACAAATTAAAGACTTGGATAATATTTATGCAATCTTTCCTAACATTGATTTATTCAAACAAAGAGTTGAACTCGAGTCACAACATAAATTATTATTAACTTATCCTATTGAAAGAAATTTGGTTAAATTGAATAGTCTATTTTATGTGTTTGCAGATAACAATAATAAGCTATTAGAATCTCAATTAAAAGCAGTTAGAGCTAAAAGACAAATTTTAAAAATTCGTAAGGGAGATGGTAGTTTAGTAAGTAATTATGAAGATAATAAAATTTTTCAAGATTTTTATATTGAACTTTATGAATCTCAGTTTCCAGTTGATTCTTCTAAAATGAATGCCTTTATACAAAAGATTGATTTTCCTTGAATCTCTGTTGAAGATCAACAAATTCTTGATGCTCCTATTACTGAAAATAAAATTCAGAAAGCTATTTTTTCAATGCAATCTGGTAAAGCTCCTGGACTGGATGGTTATTCTGTAGGATTTTATAAAAAATTTGAAAAACTGCTTTCTTCATATATGTTGGAAATGCTTAAAGATATGCTTAAAGCTCTTATAGATAGCGGGGTCAAGGGATATGGGGAGAGGGCAGGAATGGGGTACTGATTGTGTATGATCAGCCATGATCACAGTGAATGGCGGTGCTGGCAAGAAGGGCTGAATGGCCTACTCCTGCACCTACTGTCTATTAAAGATTCTTTTTTGATAGGAGAGTTACCTCCCATATTTTATGAAGCTTCTATTTATTTAATTCTTTAAAAAAATAGCAACCCTACTGATTGTGCTTCAGATAGATCTATTTCACTATTAAATAGGGATGCTAAATTTTTTTCAAAAGCAATGGCTAATCAGCTGGAGAGTATTCTAGCTAAAATTATCTTTCAAGACCAGGCAGATCTTGTAAAGGGCTGTTATTCCTTCTCTAATGTTTGGAGACTGTTGTGTTATATTTTCATCCTTTTCTAAGTCTCCTCAATGTGTCGTCTCTCTCGATGCTGAAAAGGCATTTGACAGAGTTGAATGGAAACACTTATTTAATGTTTTAGAGAAATTTGGCTTTGGTATTAATTTTAATAAGTGGATCAGAATGATACATAAAAGCCTGATTGCTACTGTTATTACTAATAATTGCAGATCTCCTTTTCTTTGGCTTTCGCAGAGTACGAGACAAGGATGTCCATTAAGTCCTTTGTTATTTAATTTGGTGCTGGAACCCTTGGCTATTGCACTTTGTGAAGCTAAAGATATTCATGGAATTCTCATAAATGGGATTGTTCATAAGTTCGCCCTTTATGCTGACGATCTCTTAGTTTATATTTCGAATCCTGAGGAATCCATTCCTAGTTTATTGAAAATATTAAACGATTTTGGAAACGATTTGATACACCAAATCTCCTCAGACTCCCAATGAAATATAGTCACTGTCTTACCTTCTTTATACCTGCATCAATATGTTGGGTCCAGGTTAGGTCCTCAGAGATATTGACACCCAGAAACATGAAGTTGATCTCTCTCTCCTCTTCAGATCCCTCTTTGGTGTGTGTTTTCTCATCCTACCCTTTCTGAAGCCTACACTCAGTTTTTTGGTCTTACTGACATTGGGTGCAAGGTTGTTGCTATGACACCACTCCAGAGGGCATACAAGCTCCAGCTTGTACGCCCTCTTGTCACCATCTGAGATTCTGCCTACAATGGTGATATCATCAGCAAAATTATGGATGGCATTTGAGCTCTGTTTAGCTGCACATTCATGGGTGTAAAGAAAATAGAGCAGTGGGCAAAGCACACATCGCTGATCGCAGGGGAAAGGACAAGGTGAACTCGAAGCAGTTCAGAATGGTTCCCTATCCAAAAGCAAAGGGAGCACGAGCATGACACACATTTTCTGGCTCAAATGGTCTACCCTCAAGAGTGGTGACTGGCAAAGGATGATCTAACTTGGAAATTGAGACTCAACTTTGTCAGACCACACCCAGATCTAAAAAATTACCGGTGGAACTGCTGTTTAAAAAATACCTGAAGGGCCGGTTCCTTGTGGTCCTGGCCAATAAAGAGAGCAAATATACCCCAGATGTCATAGAACTAGGAGGTAACTTTGTAGCTGTCTCTCACCAGAGACAGCTACAAAGGACTAAGAGGTAACTTTTGAACAGACAAAGTTTGCCCTCTAGCAGATGGCCCTTGGATTTTCCTGACCTACAAAAAAGTCAAAAGTGTCCAGCATCTCTGCCATAAAGTCCCAGTCCTTCCCCGTCTCCCTCCTGCACTCCCCCTCCCCCTCCCTCTCTCTCTCCATCCCTCACTCACATACCCTCTCTCTCTCACCTCTCTCCAGGGGTCACTTGTTTGCAATGGACATTTGCAATGAGGTACTTGGATGAGTAGAAAATGTGGGTGAAGATCAGAGTTAGAAGTGGTCATATCTGGGGAATTTACCGCAACACTCTCGCTGGTGTTCTGACATCCAATTATCAAGTCGGATAGCTAAGTTAATTAGTCCATCCAGATCCCGAACAGCTTCATGCTCCGCCAGTTCACCCTTGAGCTTTTAGAACATAGAGCACAACGAGGTGATGAGAAGGTTTATGAGCACTTGGAAAAACATAGTCTGACTTTGGGATAGTCAGCATGGCTTTGTGAGGGGCAGCTCATGTCTCATGAGCCTGAATGAATTCTCTGAGGATGTGACAAAGCACATTGATGAAGGTAGAGCTGTGGCTGTGGTGGACTGTATAAGGCTTCTAGTACAGCGTTTGATAAGGTTCCCTTAGTAGGGTCAATAAGAAAGCTGGGAGGCACGAGATCTATGGGATCTTGGCAACGCAGATGAAAAGAAGGCAGAGGGTTCAAAAGTTCAAAGTGCATCCATTGTCCAAGTTTCTATACCATATTCAACCTTAAGATTCATTTTCATTTTTGCAGGTCCACAGGAAAACAAAGAAATACAATAATATCCACAAAGAACGGAACAAAGACTGACTGACGTCCAGTGTGCAAAACGGCGCCGTAACCGCCTTCACTCACCTCAGTGATGGACTGCGGTCTCACTTTCGGGTTCCCTGTAGTTCATGTTCTATGTATTATTTGTTCATTATTTTATTATTGACATGATCTGTCTGCTTTTACACACTGGACTTTCATGAATTCTATGCATTGTGATGCTCTGGGGGAGGGAGCGTGGTCAACAGCCCGCCCTGTATTTCTAATGACCAGCATTGTTTATTGTTTTGTGTTAAAATGTGGTCGAGGGATTACAGTGGGAAGTTCATTCATTTGTAACATTTTAAGTTCAATTAAACAGTTATTGGCTTGTGTATTTGTGGGTCACCCTAACTGTAATTGTAAGACCATAAGACGTCGGAGCTGAATTAGGCCATTCAATCCATCGAGTCTACTCTGCCATTCCATCATGGTTGATCCTGAGTGCCACTCAACCCCATAAATCTTCCTTCTCGCCATAACATTTGATGCCCTGACCAATTAGAAAATAATCAATTTTCACTTTAAATGTACCACTGGCCTTGGCCTCCACTGCAGCCTGTGGCAGAACATTCCACAGATTCACTACTCTCTGGCTAAAAAAAAATCCTCCCTGCTTCTGTTCTGAACAGTTGCCTCTCAATTTTGAGACTGTGCCGTCTACTTCTGGACACCCCCACCTAGGAAACATCCTCTCCACATTAACTTTATCTAGTTCTTTCAAGATTCAGCAGGTTTCAATCTGATAACCCCGCATTTCTTCTAAATTCCAGTGAGTACAGGCCCAAAGCTGCCAACTGCTCCTCCTATGTTAACCCCTTCATTCCCAGAATCATCCTTGTGCACCTCCACTGGATTCTCTCCAATGACAACACATCTGTTCTGAGATATGAGCCCCAAAACAGTTGACAATACTCCAAGTGCAGCCTGACTAGTGTCTTATAAAGTCTCAGCACTATCTCCTTGCTTTTATATTCTATTCCCCTCGAAATAAATGCCAACATTGCATTTGCCTTCTTTACCACAGCACAACCTTTGAATTAACCTTCTGGTCGTCTTGAATGAGGACTCCTAAGTCCCTTTGCACATCTGATGTTTGAATTTTCTCCCCATTTAGATAATAGTCCACACTATTGTTCCTTTTACCAAAATGTATTACCATACATTTCCCAATATCGTATTCCATCTGCCACTTTTTGGCTCATTTTTTTGAATTGTCAATGTCCAGCTGCACCACTAGTTACTGAATAAGGTCCCCTTTTATTCCCATGCACTGCCTCCTGCCTGTCAGCATTTCCTCTATCCCCGCAGTATCTGTCCTGTGGTGCCATGGGATTTTATCTTGTTATGCAGCCTCGTGTGGGACCTTATCAGATACCTTCTGAAAATGCAAGGAAATGACATGTGACCAGGGTGTGTGATGGTTCCCTCCCTGGTCTATGAGATGGAGCTGCTCTATCTCTGGGTCATGGTGCCCGGTCTGTTTTAATGTTTATCACAATAAAACTGTTGTTGAGTTTGATGAGTTTCCTTGTCTGTCGATATGGACCAAATGCTTGCCACTGTATTTGTTTTCCTGTGGGGGCCTACAAGAAAATGATTATCAAGGTTGTGTATGATTTACTTACTTTGTTAAGAAATTGTACTTCGAACTTTGAACTTTGAAGCCAGTCCAGGATCCCGATGGTTTAAAGCCGGACCCAGCGCGTTCTCTCACCTGTCTCCTGTCGTCTACTCCAAGGTGCGGCATCTGTATTCATGAGAGCGAAGGTTGCTGAATTGCTAGTTTGTTTAGACCGTTCAAAAGTATGTTTCTCAAAGGGAAAGTACAGGCTGTGATTTGTAGTGATGGTAGTTCACAAGGAGATTATCTAGTAGAATATCTGATAGTATTGTGAGCTGCCGCAGTTTGGTGCTATACACCACCACACAGTACTGGACTGACTTCACAGCCTGTGGACTTGCTTTCGAGGTCCCATCAGTTCATGTTCTCACTGTGAATTGTGAGCACTTTTCTGAGCTGCCATACATTGGCGATATGAATCGCAACGCCAACTTGCATATATTTTTGTGGTGTTCGCCTGGAGGTCGGTGACCGGTCGTTTTCCACAGGGATCTGTTCTGAGATTCCTGCTCTTTCTGATATTTATAAATGATGGGGCTGAAGAAGTGGCAAACTGTGTTAAAACATTTACAGATGACATGAAGATTGGTGTGTTGTGGATAGAGTAGATGTTTGGCATAAGTTACAACAGGACTTTGATAGGTTGCAGAGCTGGGCTGAACAGTGGCAGATGGAGTTCAACCCAGAAAAATAGGAAGTGTTTGACTTTGGATGGTGAAGGGTTAACGGCCGGATTTTTGGGAGGTTGGATGAACAGAGGGATCTTGTTGTCCACGTCTATAAATTTGCTGCCTGAATCAAAAGAGTTGTTAAGGAAGCATATGGTGTGTTGGCCAGTAGCTTGAGTTCAAGAAACTCAAGGTGGTGTTGCAGCTCTATAAAACCCTGGTGAGGTCACACTTGGGGTATTGTGTTCAGCTTTAGTCGTCTCATTGTAGGAAGGATTTGGAAGCTTTAGAGGGTGTGCAGAGGAGATTTACATGGGTGCTGCCTGGATTACAGAGCATGTCTTATGAGGATAGGCTAATCAAGTTGAGATTTTTCTCTCTGGAGTGAAGGAGGGTGAGAGGTGTCTTGAGAGGAGTGTACAAGATGATAAACAGTATAGATGGGGTGAATAACCAGAGCCATTTTTCCAGGGCAGAAATCACTTAACCAAGAAGGCATGATTTTAATGTGATTCACAGAAAGCATAGGGGAGGGGTATCGGAGGTTTTTTTTACACAAAGAGTGGTGGGTGTGTGGAATGTGTCACCAAGGGTGGTAGTAGGGGCAGTTACAATCGGGTGATCTAAGAGACCCTGCGATGGGCAGCAGGATGATAGAAAATTACCGGGTGATGTTGGAGGGCAGGGTTAGATTGATCTTGGAGTAGGTTAAAATGTTGTTACCACAGGTGGGCTGTAATATTCTCTGTTACTCACTCTCTGTCAGTGAGAGGGGTTTCTGAGGGAGCTGGATTAACATTCATTGTGATATGGCACTGGAAGTGGGGTTCACTGAGGGAGCTGGATTAACATCAGTGGGGATACAGTAAGCGACACAGGGTGCTAGTTAGCAGGAGTCACTAACAGATAGTGTGAGGGAGCTCAGTTAATGTCAATCAGTGACACAGTACACTGGGGCAGAGAAGTTACTGATGGACGTTGTGAGGGTGCTGGATTATCATCAATCAGAATACCATCAGAGACACAGAGTGCTGGAAGAGAGGGGTCACTGAAGGATGGTGTAAGGGTGCTGGTTTAATGTCAGTGGGAATGCAGTCTGTGTCACAGGGCACTGGAATGGAGGGGTTAATGATGAATGCTTTCTTTTTTAACCTCGTAGACACTGCTGATCCTGTCTTCTGCTTATGATGTGGCTGTCGATATGGAGAGGTCTCTTGCTTGTTCTGATTACTCTGTGGGCTGTGTCCGGTGATATACTGAATTGCATAATGGATAAAAATTGCTATGATCTGTCCGTATTTGAGGAGATGATGGTAAGTTGCAGTGAAGCCAAAGCCTCTGTTGTCCACGATTGCAGACAAAGAACACGGTGTGCCCCTGGTCCCAGACATTGACTCTTTATTCCCTCCCATAGATGTTGCCTGACTGACTGAGTTCCTGCAGACCCTCGCCGTCCCCAGGTCATTTCTCCTCTCCTGAACTTTACATTTCCAATTGTCTTCATTTTAGTGCACCCCTCACCTGTGGATCTTCCCCCTTTCTTCACTTTCCTCCATGGTCCACTCTCCTCTCATATCAGATGTCTTCTTCAGCCTTCACCTTTCCCACTTATCACCTCCCAGCTTCCCACTTCACCCACCCTCCCCATCACCCCATCAGCCTCTGGCTTATTCTCCTACTTAGTTTGATTTCTTCCCTGTTCCTTTCACGTCCCCATGAAGTGTCACAGCCTGAAACATCGACTGATTATTCATTCCCATAGATGCTGCCTAGCTGCTGTGATGCTCCATCATTTTGTGAGTTTTGCTCGCGATCCCAGCATCTCAGAATCTCTTGTGTTGTTGGTATTTACTCTCAGGATTACCCTCATTGAACTGGACACTCAATACAAAGGTTAGGACATAATTTTACAGATGTACAGGACATTGTTAAGACCAGACCTGTGTGTTGGAAGCTTGGGATTTAGCTAGGGTGTGTGCAGAAGAAACCATGTTGCCTTGAGCAAAGGTGTCTGAGGGATAACCTTATAAAGGTTTATAATGTTACCAAAGGCATAGGAAGTCCATAAGATAGAGGAGCAGGATTAGGCCATTCAGCCCATCAAGCCTGCTCTGCCATTCCATCATGTCTGATTTATTGTTGCTCTCAACTTCATTTCCCCTCCTTCTCCCTTTGGTGTCCTGACTAATCAAGAAACTATCAGCCTCCACTTCCAATACCATGACTTTGCCTCCATAGCTGCCTGATGGAACAATTTCCACAGATTCAGTACCCTCCAGCGAAAGAGATTCTCACTGATCTCTGTTCTGAAAAGATGTCCTTGTATTCTGAGACTGTGCCCTCTGGACCTGGACTCTGCCAATATTAGAAACTTTCTCTTCACATCCACTCTATCTAGGCTGTTCAATATTTGAAAGGTTTCAAAGAGACAACCCCCCTCCTGCCCCTCATTCTTCTGAAATCCAGCAAGCTTAGATTCACATGCTGTCAAACACTCCTCACTTAGTAACCACTTTATTCCCAAAATCATTCTCGTCAATCTCCTCTGGACCCAGTCAGTCTTTTTCCCAGGATGGGGAAGGTATGAGTCTATAACTTGAGGACATAGGTTGAAGATGGGAAGGATAGGATTTTAAAGAGGACATTGGAGGCAAGGGTTTTTTTCCCTCATAGGTCGTGTTGGAAAACTGTAGGTTTAAGGAACATGTGGACAGGTATCTGGACGAGAATGGTTTAGTAGAATATTCAGTCAAACACACTGACATTTGTACAGGTACATGGCAGGAATGGTTTAGTGGGACATTATATCAAACAATGATAATTGGACAGGTACACAAACAGGAACGGTTTGGTAAGATATTAGGTCAAATACAAGGACATTTGGACAGGTACATGAACAGGAATGGTTTAGACAATATGACATTGAGACATAGGAATTGAATTAGGCCATTTGACCCATCGAGTCTGCTCCACCATTCAATCATGGCTGATCCGTTTCTTTATCGCTCCTCAACCCTATTCCCCAGCCTTCTCTCTGTAACCGTTGATTCCATGGCTTCATGGATTGAAAGAACCAATCAATCTCAACCTTAAATACACCCAACAACCTGGCCTCCACAGCTGCCTGTGGTAGCAGATTCCACAAATTTACCACCCTCTGACAAAAGAAATTGCTCCCTATCTCTATTTTAAATGATGCCCCTCCATTCTGAGTCCGTGCGTTCTTGTGCTGGACTCTCATCATGGGAAATATCCTTTCCATATCTACTCTGGTTTTGGCCTTTCAACATTTGAAAGGTTTCAATGAGATCCTGCCCTCATCCTTCTGAATTCCAGCGAATGCAGACCCAGAGTCATCAAACATTACTCAAATGATAACCCTTTCATTCCCGGAATCATCCTTGTGATACTCCTCTGAATCCGATCCAATGTCAGCACAACTTTTCTTAGTTGAGGAACCCAAAACTGTTCACAATACTCAAGGTGAGGCCTCACAAATGCCTTATTGGACTTATAGACACAGCAACATATCCCTGTTCTTGTATTCTACACCTCTTGAAATGAATACTAACATTGCATTTGCCTTCCTTGCCACCAACTCGACCTGCAAGTTAACCTTCATGTTGCTCTGTACAAGGACTCCCAAGACTCTTTGCGTCTCAGATGTTTGGATTTTCTCCCCGTTTAGAAAATTGTCTGCACATTTATTTCTACTACCAAAGTCCATGACCATGCATTTTCCAACATTATATTTTGGTGGCCACTTTCTTGCCCATTCTCCAAAGCTTTTTCTTTCCACCTTGATATTGTTCACTGGGTTGCTTTCATATTTCAGCTTGTCCCTTCTAATGAGTCTCTTAGTTGCTTTCTGTATGTTTTTAAAAGCTTCCAAATCCTCTGTCTTCCCACTAATTTTTGGTTTATGGTATGCCTTCTTTTTCAGTTCTACATTAGGTTTAATGCCCCTTGTCAGACACGGTTGTACTATTTTGTCATTAGAGTATTTATTTGTCTTTGGAATACATCTATCCTACACCTTCCTTATTTTCCCCAGAAACTCAGGCCATTGCTGCTCTGCTGACATCCCTGCCAGCAGCTCCTTCCAATTTATTTTGGCCAAGTCCTCTCTCATACCACTGTAATTTCCTTTACTCCACTGAAATACTGCTACATCAGACTTTAATTTCTCCCTATCAAATTTCAAGTTGAACTCAATCATATTGTGATCTCTACCTCCCTAATTGCTTCCATTTCATTACATAACATGCAATGCAGTATGCTCAATGACAAACCATCTTAAAAAGCCACCTCGGGGGATTCAACAAACTCACTCTCTTGAGATACATTGCCATTCTGATTTTCCCAATTGACCAGCATGTTAAAATGTTCCATGACTCTCTTAACATTTCAGTGGTTTAGCTAGATATTAGGTCAAGCACAAAGACATTTGGACAGATATATTGGCAGGAATCACTGAGTACAATATTAGATCAAACAGAAGGATCGTTTGACAGGTATATGGCAGGAATGAATTATTGGGATATTTGGTCAAACACAAAGACATTTGGACAAATATATTGGCAGGAATCATTGAGTACAATATTACATCAAACAGAAGGATAGTTGAAACAGGAACAGTTTAGACCTCATGACCACAAATAAAGGAGCAGAAATAGTCCATTTGGCTCATTGAGTCTGCTCCACCAATTTCATCATGGCTGAACCAATTTTCCTCAAAGCCCCATCTCCAGCCTTCTCTCTGTATCCATTCATGCCCTGTCCATTCAAGAATCTATCAACCTCTGCTTTAAATATATATAAAGACTTGGTCTCCACAGCTGCCTATGGCAAAGAATTCCACATATTAACCACTCTCTGGCTAAAGAGGTTCTTCCTCACCTCTGCTCCAGCACCATGCCTCTCTAATCTGAGGCTGTGTACTCTGGTCTTAGGCTCTCCCGCCAAAGGAAGCATCCTCTCTACAGCCACAATATCAAGGCCATTCATCATTCAATAGATTTCAATGAGATCACCGTTCATTCTTCTGAATTGTAGTGAATACATGCCTAAAGCCATCAAACCTCTTCATATGACAAGCCATTCAAACCTGGAATCACTTTCACAAACTTCCTCTGAACCCTCTCCAGTCTCAGCATATTCTTTCTGAGATAAGGGGTGCAAAACTGCCCACAATACTCCAAGTGAGGCTTTCTAAAATCTCAACATTACATCCTTGCTTTTATATTCTAGTGCTCTTGAAATGAATGCTAACATTGCAGAGACAGAGAAGCAGTTTCAGTGACAGGTTACTATCGATGCAATGCTCCTCAGACAGGATGAAGAGGTCAATACTCCCCAATGCCATTAGGCTTTACAATTCTACCGCCAGGACTTAAGAACTTTTTAAAAGCTATTATTAATGCTTTTTGAGACGGTGATTTAGATGCATATCATATTTTTTTTTACTGAGTTAAGTATTGTATGTAATTAGTTTTGCTACAACAAGTGTATGGGACATTGGAAAAAAAAGTTGAATTTCCCCATGGGGATGAATAAAGTATCTATCTATCTATCTATCATTTTCCTTCCTCACCACAAACTCAACCTGCAAATTGACCTTTGGGGGATCCCTGCACATTGATTTTCAAGTCCCCTTGCACCTCAGTTTTTTCTTTTTCTCTCCATTTAGAAAACAGTCAGCCCTTTTATTAGCAAACACGAGGAAATCTGCAGATGCTGGAAATTCAAGCAACACACACAAAATGCTGGTGGAACACAGCAGGCCAGGCAGCATCTATAGAGAGAAGCACTGTTGATGTTTCGGGCCGACACCCTTGGTCAGAACCCTTCCATTACTTCGACCAAAGTGCAAGCCCGAACACTTCCCGACATTGTATTCCATCTGCCATTTCTCTGCCCATTCTCCAAATCTGTTGCAGTCCCCTTATTCCCAAAATGCTTGTGGAATGCAGCAGGCCAGGCAGCATCTATAGGAAGAAGTACAGTCAACGTTTAGGGCCAAAACCCTTCGTCAGGACTAACTGAAAGAAAAGATAGTAAGAGATTTTAAAGTGGGATGGGACGGGGAAGATCTGAAACGATAGGAGAAGACAAGAGGGGGAGGGGTGAAGCTAAGAACTGGAAAGTTGATTGACAAAAGGGATACACAGCTGGCGAAGGGAAAGGATTATGGGATGGGAGGTCTAGGGAGAAAGAAAGGGGAGTAGAGCACCAAAGGGAGATGGAGAGCAGGCAAGGAGTGATTGTGAGAGGGACAGAGAGAGAAAATGAAAAAAGGGGGAGGGATGGGAAATAAATAAATAAACAAATAGATAAATAAGGGATGCGGTATGAAGGGGAGGGGGGTATTAACGGAAGTTAGAAAAATCAATGTTCTTGCCATCAGCTTGGAGGCTACCTAGACAGAATATAAGGTGTTGTTCCTCCAGCCCGAGTGTGGCTTCATCTTGACAGTACAGGAGGCCCTGGATAGACATATCAGAATGGGAATGGGACATGGAATTAAAGTGTGTGGCCACTGGGAGATCCTACTTTCTCTGGCGGACAGAGTGTAAGCATTCAGCATAACGGTCTCCCAGTCTGCGTCGGGTCACCTCATCTGGAGGTGACACTTCACCTGTGAGTCAGCTGGTGTGATATACTGCGTCCGGTGCTCCCAGTGCGGTCTTTTATTAGCCCCACCAGCCCCATTCTTCTGCCTGCTCTACATAACCCTGACTAATCCAGAAGCTTTCAAGTTCCACTTTACATATACCCAATGACCTGGACTCTATAGCTACTATGGCAATGAATTCACCACCTTCTGTCTAAAGAAATTCCTCCTCATCTCTGTTCTAAGAGACATCCTCTCCAAGTCCACTCTGTCTAAGCCCGTCTAGCACCATAGCATGCCCACAACAAATTAACCCTAATCCGTGCATTTTCGGAATGTGGGAGGAAACCGGAACACCCACACGGCCACGGGCAGAATGTTGAAGCTCCTTCCCGGCGGAGTTGGGAATTGAAGCGTAATTGGTGATCGCCATCATGTAAAGCGCTGTACTACTGTACTGCCCACTTTAACCAGTTTCAGATGCAGGGACATAGATTCTGCCTGGCCTGCTGAGTTTCTCCACAGATTTTTTTGTGCTACTGACACATCCAAGCAACTAGTCTCAGCCCGAAACGTTGACTGTACTTCTTCCTATAGATGCTGCCTGGCCTGCTGCGTTCCACCAGCATTTTGTGTGTGTTGCTTGAATTTCCAGCATCTGCAGATTTCCTCATGTTTGCTCCCTTTAGTCCAACTCTTTGCCTGCTGCCAATCAGCCACTGCTATATCCATGCAAGAATCTTCCCTGTAATATAATAGGCTCGTAACTTGAAAATCAGCCTCATATTTGTCACCTGGTCAAATGCCTTCTGAAAATCCGAGGACACATCATCAACCAGTTCTCCTTTGTCTTGTTTGTTCTTCAAAGAATTCCACCAAATTTGTCAGGCAATGTTTTTCCCTAGAGGAAACCATGTCGACAATGGCCTAATTTATCATGTGCCTCCAAGTATGCTGAGAACACATTCTTAATAATTGACTCCATCATCTTCGCAACCACTGAGATCAGACTAACTGCCCTATAGTTATCTTTCTTCTGCCTCTACCATTTTGAAGAATGGTGTAACAATTTGGAATTTTCTAATCTTCCAGAACCATCCCAGAAACTAGCGATTGGTGAAAGATCATTACACATGCCTCCATGATCTCTTCCACCAACTCTTTCAGAACCTTAGGTTGTACACCTTCTCGTCCAGGTGACTTATCCATCTTCAGACATAGAAACATAGAAAGCCTACAGCCCACAAAGGAGTGCCAAACTTCTTTTTACTATAGAAATTATCTACGGTTACCCAGAGCCCTCTATTTTTCTAAGCTCCATGTACCAATCCAGGAGTCTCTTGCTGACAGCCTATTCAATGCACACACCACCCTCTGCATAAAAAAACTTACCCCTGACATCTCCTCTGTACCTACCTACAAGCACCTTAAAGCTATTCCCTCTCATTCTAGCCATTTCAGCTCGTTGAGAAAGACTCTGACTTTCCACGTGATCAATGCCTCTCGTCATCACCACTGTCAGGTCACCTCTCATCCTCCGCTGCACAAGGAGAAAAGGCCGAGTTCACTCAACCTATTCTCATAAAGCATGCTTCCCAATCCAGGCAACATACTTGTAAATCTCCTCAGCACCCTTTCTATGGTTTCCACATCCTTCCTGTAGTGAGGCGACCAGAATTGAGCACAGTACTCCAAGTGGAGACTGACCAGGGTCCTATATAGCTATGACATTACCTCTCGGCTCTTAAACTCAATCGCATGTTTGATGAAGACCAATGCACTGTATGCCTTCTTAACCACAAAACTCCATAGCAGTTTTGAGTGTCCTATGGACTCAGACCACAAGATCCCTCTGATCCTCCACACTGCCAAGAGTCTTAACAGTAACGCTATATTCTGCCATCATCTTTGACCTACCAAAATGAACCACCTCACACATCTGGGTTGAACTCCATCTGCCACTTCTCAGCCCAGTTTTGCATCATATCAATGTCCCGCTGTAACCTCTGACAGCCCTCCGCACAATCGATGAGACCCCCAACCTTTGTGTCATCAGCAAACTTTCTAACCCATCCCTCCACTTCCTCATCCCGGTCATTTGTTAAAATCACAAAGAGTAGGGGTCCCAGAACAGATCTCTGAGGCACACCACTGGTCACAGACCTCCATGCAGAATATGACCTGTCTGCATCCAATCTTCGGCTGCTGTGGGCAAGCCAGTTCTGTATCCACAAAGCAATGTCCTCTTGGATCCCATGCCTCCTTACATTCTCAATAAGCCTTGCATGGGGTACCTTATCAAATGCCTTGCTGAAATCTATATACACTACCTTTACTGCTCTACCCTCATCAATGTGTTTAGTCACATCCTCAAAAATTTCAGTGAGGTTCATAAGGCACAACTTGCCTTTGAAAAAGCCATGCTGACAATTCCTAATCATATTATGCCTCTCCAAATTTTCATAAATCCTGCCTCTCAGGATCTTCTCCATCAACTTACCAATCACTGAAGTAAGACTCACTGATCTATAATTTCCAGGGCTCTCCCTACTCTATTTCTTAAATAAGGGAACAACATCCGCAATCCTCCAATCCTCTGGAAATTCTCCCATTCCCATTGATGATGCAAAGATCATCAACAAAGTTTCAGCAATCTTCTCCCTCATCTCCCACAGTAGCCTGGGGTACATCTCATCCTGTCCCAGTGACTTGTCCAACTTGATGCTTTCCAAAACCTCCAGCACATCCTTTTTCTTAATATCTATAATCTCAAGCTTTTCAGTCCACTGTAAATCATCCCTACAATCACCAAGTTCCTTTTCCGTAGTGAATACTGAAGCGAAGTATTCATTAAGTACCTCTGCTGTCTCCTCTGGTTCCATACACACTTTTCCACTGTCACACTTGATTGATCCTATTCTCTCATGTCTTTTCCTCTTGCTATTCACATACTTGTAGAATGCCTTGAGGTTTTCCTTAATCCTGTCCGCCAAGGCCTTCTCATGACTGCTTCTGGATCTCCTAATTTCATTCTTAATCTCCTTCTTGCTAGCCTTATAATCTTCAAAATCTCTATCATATCCTAGTTTTTGAACCTTTCATAAGCTTTTCTTTTCTTATTGACTAGATTTACAATAGCCCTTGTACACCACGGTTCCTGTCCTCTACCATCCTGTCTCTTTGGAATGTAGCTATGTAGAACTCCATGCAAATGTCCCCTGAACGTTTGCAACATTTCTGCCGTATATTTCCCTGAGAACATCTGTTTCCAATTTATAACCATGTAACAATCACAGCACGGAAACAGGCCATTCCGGCCCTCCTAGTCCGTGCCGAACTCTTAATCTCACCTAGTCCCACCTACCCGCACTCAGCCCATAACCCTCCACTCCTTTCCTGTCCATATACCTATCCAATTTTACCTTAAATGACACAACTGAACTGGCCTCTACTACTTCTACAGGAAGCTCATTCCACACAGCTATCACTCTCTGAGTAAAGAAATACCCCCTCGTGTTTCCCTTAAACTTTTGCCCCCTAACTCTCAAATCATGTCCTCTCGTTTGAATCTCCCCTACTCTCAATGGAAACAGCCTATTCACGTCAACTCTATCTATCCCTCTCAACATTTTAAATACCTCGATCAAATCCCCCC
The DNA here is from genome assembly GCF_048418815.1 of Hemitrygon akajei. Classification (NCBI taxonomy): domain Eukaryota; kingdom Metazoa; phylum Chordata; class Chondrichthyes; order Myliobatiformes; family Dasyatidae; genus Hemitrygon; species Hemitrygon akajei. The sequence goes on from NC_133130.1 coordinate 8,874,212, forward strand.
TCAACCTTCTACGCTCCAATGAATAGAGACCTAACTTGTTCAACCTTTCTCTGTAACTTAAGTGCTGAATCCCAGGTAACATCCTAGTAAATCGTCTCTGCACTCTCTCTAATTTATTGATATCTTTCCTATAATTCGGTGACCAGAACTGTACAAAATATTCCAAATTTGGCCTTACCAATGCCTTGTACAATTTTAACATTACGTCCCAACTTCTGTACTCAATGCTCTGATTTATAAAGGCCAGCGTCCCAAAAGCCTTCTTCACCACCCTATCTACATGAGACTCCACCTTCAGGGAACTATGCACTGTTATTCCTAGATCTCTCTGTTCCACTGCATTCCTCAATGCCCTACCATTTACCCTGTATGTTCTATTTGGATTATGCCTGCCAAAATGTAGAACCTCACACTTCTCAGCATTAAACTCCATCTGCCAACGTTCAGCCCATTCTTCTAACCGGCATAAATCTCCCTGGAAGCTTTGAAAACCCACCTCATTATCCACAACACCTCCTACCTTAGTATCATCAGCATACTTACTAATCCAATTTACCACCCCATCATCCAGATCATTTATGTATATAACAAACAACATTGGGCCCAAAACAGATCCCTGAGGCACCCCGCTAGTCACCGGCCTCCATCCCGATAAACAATTATCCACCACTACTCTCTGGCATCTCCCATCTAGCCACTGTTGAATCCATTTTATTACTCCAGCATTAATACCTAACGACTGAACCTTCTTAACTAACCTTCCATGTGGAACTTTGTCAAAGGCCTTGCTGAAGTCCATATAGACTACATCCACTGCCTTACCCTCGTCAACATTCCTCGTAACTACTTCAAAAAATTCAATACGGTTTGTCAAACATGACCTTCCACGCACAAATCCATGCTGGCTACTCCTAATCAGATCCTGTCTATCCAGATAATTATAAATAGTATCTCTAAGAATACTTTCCATTAATTTACTCACCACTGATGTCAAACTGACAGGTCTATAATTGCCAGGCTTACTTCTAGAACCGTTTTAAACAATGGAACCACATGAGCAATACGCCAATCTTCCGGCACAATCCCCATTTCTAATGACATCTGAAAGATCTCCGTCAGAGCTCCTGCTATCTCTACACAAACTTCCCTCAAGGTCCTGGGGAATATCCGGTCAGGACCCGGAGATTCATCCACTTTTAAATTTCTTAAAAGTGCCAGTACTTCCACCTCTTTAATTGTCATAGGTTCCATAACTTCCTTACTTGTTTCCCACACCTTACACCATTCAATATCCTTCTCCTTAGTGAATACCGAAGAGAAGAAATCGTTCAAAATCTCTCCCATCTCCCTCAGCTCCACACATAGCTGACCACCCTGATTCTCTAAGGGACCAATTTTATCCCTCACTATCCTCTTGCTTTTAATATAACTGTAGAAGCCTTTCGGATTTACTTCCACCTTATTTGCCAAACCAAACTCGTAACTTCTTTTAGCTTTTCTAATCTCTTTCTTAAGTTTCCTTTTACATTCTTTACATTCCTCGAGCAATTCCTTTACTCCATGCTGCCTATATCTATTGTAGACATCCCTCTTTTTTCGAACCAAGTTTCTAATATCCCTTGAAAACCATGGCGCTTTCAAACCTTTAACCTTTCCTTTCAACCGAACAGGAACATAAAGATTCTGTACCCTCATAATTTCACCCTTAAATGACCTCCATTTCTCTATTACATCCTTCCCATAAAACAACTTGATCCAATCCACTCTCTCTAAATTCCTGCGCATCTCCTCAAAGTTAGCCTTTCTCCAATCAAAAATCTCAACTCTAGGTCCAGTCCTGTCCTTCTCCATAATTATATTGAAGCTAATGCTATTGTGATCACTGGACCCGAAGTGCTCCCCAACACATACATCTGTCAGCTGACCTATCGCATTCCCTAACAGGAGATCCAACACTGCCCCATCTCTAGTCGGTACTTCTATGTATTGTTGCAAAAAGCTATCCTGCACACATTTCACAAACTCTAAACCATCCAGCCCTTTTACAGAATGAGCTTGCCAATCTATGTGTGGAAAATTAAAATCTCCCACAATCACCACCTTGTGTTTACTACAAATATCTGCTATCTCCTTACACATTTGCTCTTCCAACTCACGCTCCCCATTAGGTGGCCTATAATACACTCCTATCAGTGTTACTACACCTTTCCCATTCCTCAATTCCACCCAAATAGTCTCCCTAGAGGAGCTCTATAATCTATCCTTCCAAAGCACCGCCATAAGATTTTCTCGGACAAGCAATGCAACACCTCCTCCTCTGGCCCCTCCTACTCTATCACACCTGAAGCAACTAAATCCAGGAATATTTAGTTGCCAATCACACCCTTCCTGCAACCATGTTTCACTAATAGCTACAACATCATAATTCCAGGTATCAATCCACACTTTAAGCTCATCCACCTTTCTTACAATGCTCCTAGCATTAAAATAGATACATTTAAGATACTCTCCACCTCCTCCTCTCTTTTCATCCCTAGCAATGCATTCAAATTTATTATCCTTTTCTTTCTTCTCCCCTACAACTTCGGGCTGAGCGCATCCCTTCTCCATCACCTGCCTTTCCTCCCTCACACACTGTCTACTTACTTGCTCTACTGGTGAACTAACCTCCTCTCCCATAGTTTCCACAAATTGATTTCCGTCCCCCCATCTTACTAGTTTAAAGTCTGCCCTGTAGCCCTAGCAAACCTCCCCGCTAGGATATTGGTGCCCCCAGGATTCAAGTGTAACCCGTCCTTCTTGAACGCCTGCCCCAGAAGAGGTCCCAATGATCCAGAAACTTGAATCCCTGCCCCCTACTCCAATCCCTCAACCACACATTCATCCTCCACCTAATTCCATTCCTACTCTCACTGTCGCGTGGCACAGGCAGTAATCCCGAGATTACTACCTTTGCGGTCCTTCTTCTTAACTGCTTTCCTAACTCCCTATACTCTCATTTCAGGACGTCTTCCCCTTATGTTCCAAGTTCCTGCCTGGTAGCCTCATATTTCCCCTTACTCCACTTAAACTCTCTCCTAACTTGTCTGGTCCTACCCCTCTCCAATGCTATAGTAAAGGAGATAGAATGTGATCACTATCTCTAAAATGTTCTCCCACTGAGAGATCTGACACCTGACCAGATTCATTTCCCAATACCAAATCAAGTACAGCCTCTCCTCTTGTAGGCTTATCTACATATTGTGTCAAGAAACCTTCCTGAACATACCTACCAAACTCCACGCCATCTAAGCACCTTGCTCTGGGGAGATGCCAATCAATATCTGGGAAATTAAAATCTCCCATCATACCAACCCTGTTATTACACCTTTCCAGAATCTGTCTCCCTATCTGCTCCTCGATGTCCCTGTTACTATTGGGTGGTCTATGAAAAACACCCAGTAGATTTATTGAGTCTTCCTGTTCCCAATCTCCACCCACAGAGACTCAGTAGACAACCCCTCAATGACATATCTTTTGTGTAGCCATGACACTATCTCGGATCAACAGTGCCATGCCCCCACCTCTTTTGCCTCCCTCCCTATCCTTTCTGAAACATATAAAGCCTAGCACTTGAAGTAGCCATTCCTGCCCCTGCACCATCCAAGTCTCTGTAATGGCCACAACATCATAGCTCCAGTTACTAATCCATGCTCTAAGCTCATCCGCTTTGTTCATAATACTCCTTGCAGTGAAATAGACACATCTCAAACCATCGGACTAAATACGTCCCTTCTCCATCACCTGCCTATCTTCCCTCTTGCACTTTCTACAAGTTTTCTCTATTTGTGAGCCAACCACCTCTTCCTGCATTTCTTCTATTCGGTTCCCACCCCCCAGCAATTCCAGTTTAAACCCTCCCCAACAGCCTTTGCAAACTTCTCCATCACAATATTGGTCCCCCGGGATTCAAGTACAACCCGTCCTTTTTGTACAGGTCATGCCTGCCCCAAAAGAGGTCCCAATGATTCAGAAATCTCAATCCCTGCCCCCTGCTCCAATCCCTCAGCCATGCATTTATCCTCCACCTTATTCTACTCCTATACTCACTGTCATGTGGCACAGGCAGTAATCCTGAGATTACTACCTTTGTGGTCCTGCTTCTCAACTTTATTCCTAACTCCCTGTGGTCTGTTTTCAGGATCTCCTCCCTTTTCCTACCTATGTCATTGGTACCAATATATACCACAACCACTGTCTGTTCTCCTTCCCACTGCAGGATATCGTAGACGCAATCTGAAATATACCGGATCCTGGCACCTGGGAGGCAAACTACCATCCTAGTTTCTTTCTTGTTTCCACAGAATCTTCTGTCTGACTCCCTAACTATAGAGTCCCCTATCACTGCTGCCATCCTCTTCCTTTCCCTACCCTTCTGAGTCACAGGGCCAAACTCTGTGCCAGACGCGTGGCCAATGTTGCTTCCCCCAGGTAGGCCATCCCCCCCCACCCACCAACAGTACTCAAACAGAATTAATTATTGTTCAGGCTGGACAGCCACAGGGTTACTCTCAAGTATCTGAGTCTTGCCCTTCCCTTCCCTGACTGTTACCCACTTATCTGTCTCCCGAAGCCTTGGTGTGACTACTTGCTATACTATCCATCTATCAGTTCCTTTCAGTTTCCCAAGAACCTTCTCTATAGTTATAGTTATAGTAACTTCACACATTCCATGCCCCCAATATCTGGAATTTCTACCATACTGTTAGTGTCTTACACCGTGAAGACTGATGCAAAATATTTATTCAGTTCGTCCTCTATTACATTGTTCCCCATTACTACCTCTCCAGCATTGTTTTCCAGTGGTCCAAAATCCACTCTCATCTCTCTTTCACACTTTATGTGTAAGAATATTGATACTAGTTCCAACACTCTGACATTTGATGGGAACCGTTTAGCGAGGTATTAGGTCAAACAGAAGGACATTTGGACAGCTACATGGATGGGAACTGTTTACACCATAAGACCATGAGATATAGGAGCAGAAGCTGGCCATTCTGCCCATTGAGGCCTCTCTGCCATTCAATCGGGCTGATCTAATTCTTCCAGTCATCCCCACTCCCCACACCCCATACCTTTTGATGCCCTGGCTAATCAAGAACCTCTCTATCTCTGCCTTAAATATATCCAATGACCTGGCCTCCACAGCCGCTCGTGGCAACAAATTCTACAGATTTACCACCTTCTGAATGAAGTAACTTCTCCGCATCTCAGTTCTAAAAGGACGTCTTTCAATCTTGAGGTCATGCTCTCTTGTCCTGGAGTCACCTACCATGTGAAATAACTGCTTTATCTAATCTGTTCAGGCCTTTGAATGTTCAGAATTTTCCATTAGATCCCCCCTCATTCTCCTGAACTCCAGGAAATACAGCTCAAAAGCTGCCAGATGTTCCTCATACGGGAACCCTTTCATTACTAGAATCATTCCCGTGAATCTTCTCTGAACCCTCTCCAATGTCATTATATGCTTTCTAAAATAAGGAGCCCAAAACTGCACACAATACTCCAAGTGTGGTCTCACAAGTGCCTTATAGAGCCTCAACATCACGTCCGTGCTCTTATGTTCTATACCTCTAGAAATGAATGTCAATATTGCATTTGCCTTCTTCACAACTGACTCAACCTGGAGGTTAACATTTCAGGTATTTTACACAAGGACTCCCAAGTCCCTTTACATCTCTGCATTTTGAATGCTCCACCCATCTATATAATAGTCTGCCTGTATATTTCTTCCACCAAAGTGCATGACTATATGCTTTCCAACATTGTATTTCAACATTAGTTTAGTGAGATATTAGGTCAAACACAAGGACATTTGGACAGGCACATGGACAGGAATGGTTTTAGTGAGATATTACATCAAACACAAGGACATTTGGACAGGAAGGGTTTAATGAGATATTAGTTCAAATACAAGGACATTTGGACAGGTACACGGACAGGAACAGTTCCATAAAATATTACAAGATTAGAAGGAACTTGTTTTGCCAGAGAGTGGTGAATCTGTGGAATTCATTGTCACGGGCAGCTGAGGAAGCAAAGTTGTTGTATGTATTTGAGGTGGAAGTTGATAAGTTCTTCATTAGTCAGGGTGTGAAAGTTTATTGGGGAGAAGACTGCTATGTAAAAGAAAAAAAGAGTCTACGCAGTGAACCTTGCAAGGATTCCATTTGTTAAGGTTACCTCTTTTTCCGCAAAGCCCAAGAGCATCATCCCAATTCAAGGCACAATAGTAGCATAGTCGTTAGCATGACGTTATTTCATTTTGGGGTGTTCTGGAGCTTGGAGTTCAATTACTGTACCATTCCATAAGGAGTTTGTAGGTTCTTCCAATGACAGTTATGATTTCCTCCAGGTGCTCTGGTTTCGTCACACATTCCAAAGATGTACTGGTTAGAATGTTAGTTGATTATTATAAATTGTACTATTATTCAGCTAGGGTTAAATAGATGGGAAACGGATTGCTGTGTTTCATGAGCTGAAAGGGCCTATGAGAGGAAGTAGGAATTCAGGGAGCCGAGTCTCTGTACATCTTCCCCCTGAAATGCTGGGTTCTCTCAAGGTCCTCTTATTTCCTCCCACAGTCCAAAGACGTAGTGGTAGGTTAGTTGGTCAGTGTAATAGTTGTACCGTCAGTAGGATAGGGTTAAATTGGGATTGTTGCGGTTTCTGGGTGGTGTGGTCAAATGGCCAGAAGGACCATTCTGTGTTGTTTCTCTAAATAAATAAAAAAACACACTCTCAACAGTTTAGGAACAGCTTCTTCATCTCCGCCATCAGATTTCTGAATGGTCCAAGATCCCGTGAACACTACCTCACTAAATGGCTCTTCTTGACATTATTGATTTATTTTGTATCTATTATTGTAACTTAGTCTATTTTTATGTGTATTGCATGGTATGGTTGCAGCAAATCAACAAATGTCAGTGATCATCAGCCTGATCCTCACCCACTTGTCCTGACCTATTTCCGAGGAGAAGGTCAAACTTACCTTCTGTCCAGTAAAAGGCCACGATATATTGGCCGAGGAAACATTGTTGAACAAAGTCTACCCAAACTAAGTCTTGAGCACTATGGCAATCCCAGACTCGGTTAGGAAAGTTAAAAGCTCCACCATCAAAAGCCAATACTTCTTGCAATCTCCCTGCTCTAATTTCTGTTGGTCATTGGGGCTTGCAGTACAGCCCCAAAAAGGTGATAAGCAGAGAGCTAAAGAACACTACGGCACGGAAACAGACCATTCAGCCCATCTAGTCCATTCCAAAACCATTTGCCTACTTGCACTGGGACCATAGCCCTCCATACCCCTTCCATCCATGTACCTAACCAAACTTTGCAAATGGTTGACATTGAGCTTGCATGCATCACTTGTGCTGGTAGCTTCTTTCCACACTCTTACAACCTTCTGAGCAAAGAAATTTCACCTCATATGCTTCTTAAATGTCTCACCTTTTCAAGCTTAACCCATGACCTCTGGTTGAAGCACCACCCAACCTCAGTACAAAAAGCCTACTTGTATATACACAATCTATAACACTCATAGTGTAGCAAACTCCTATCAAATCTCCTTTAAATCTTCTACATCCTGAAGAATGCTGTCCTAACCCATTTAATCTATCTCAGGTCCACCAGGCGCGACAACATCCTTGTAAATTTACTCTGTACTCTTTCAACCTTGCTTACATCTTTCCTGTAGTCACGTAGGTAACCAAAATTGCTTACAATGCTCCAGGTTAGGAGTTCATTATACAAGATTATACGAGTTGAACATAACATTCCATTTCCTGTACTCGGTACATTGAGTTATGAAGGCCAATGTGCCAAAAGCTTTCTTTCCGACCCTATCTACCTCTGACACTATTTTCAATGAAATATGTACCTCTATTCCCACTTCTACCACATTCCACAGTACGCTTTTCTTCTCTGTATAAGACCTTCCCTGGTTGTTCCTACTGAACTGCAACACCTTGCACTTGTTTGCATTAAATTCCACCTGACATTTTCAGCCCATTTTTCCAGCTGATCCAGATCCCTCTGCAAGCGTTGATAGAATTAACTCACTGTCCACTGCACCCCATTCTTTACTTCATCCATAAACGCGCTTATCCAGTTGACCACATTATCATCCAGATCATCAATATAGATGACAGACAACATTTGACCCAGCACCAATCCCTGCGGCACACCATGAGCCACTGTCCTCCATTCAGAGAGGCAACCATCTGCTACCAGTCTCTGGCTTCTCCCACAAAACCAATGTCTATTCCAATTTACTACCTCATGCTGAATGCCGAGTCACTGAAGCTTTTTGACCAAACTCATATCCGGGACCTTTGCAAATGTCTTGCTGAAGTGGATGCAGTCAACACCCAGTGCCTCATCACACTGCGTAATGATCTGATCTAGATGAACAGTTTGCAAGAGAAGATTTTCACTGTATCTACGTATATGTGTCAACCAATTCCGATACACCTCTCACTTAAACTGTGCCCTCACTGCATCATAACAGGTTCCTCTTGTCCATACCAAACACCCCATACAACCATATCCAGAACTTCATTTTATATCACTCCCACCTTCGTCACAAGCACACTTTCAGTACCTCCCTCCACCCCACTCCCTACTTTCTGCAGGGATTGCTCTCTAGATGACTCCTTTGTCCAATATCAAGTTTTCTTCCTAAAAGTTTGCTGGAAATGCAATGGGCACTACAGTGTTGAAAGTGATCTTTGTTTTCATTTGTCTGCAGGTATGTATCGATGGCTGCAAAGCAGCTAACCCCAATTAAAAAAGGCAATATAAGATGGAACATTTCCGCCAGGGAAAACCACATGGAAAACGGAAGCAGAAGAAAAAAACGGGGGAGGGAGGATCCGTGAACAATGTAATTGACAAAGACGATTAATATGAAAACTATTTTCGGCAAGATGTTCAAACAGACCAGGCATTGGAAGCGCAGTGGGCAGGGATATAACCTTGACAAGGCACCCAGTTCCTGGAAAGCATAGAGACCAGCCTCCTTGATCGGAACTTAATTATCAAGGATAGCCAGGAAGTCAACCCTTAGCACCAGTGATGGAGCTGAGTGAAAAAGCTAGCTGGGTGTAAAAGATAGTACCTGCCATCAATGTATTAATTGAGCAATTGGTAAACTGAAAAATAAAGTTATTCTTTGCAAAAGAACACAGTCTTAGCAGTGTCTGCTTACCTCTGTTAGTTCATGACCTTGGTGTGAAACATGACAGCACAAGTAGTGCAGACCACTTGGCCCCTCCAATCCTACCCCCATTCACCAGGCCCATGAATGATCTGTACCATAAGATCACAAGACTATAAGACATTGAAGCAGAAGAAGGCCATTTGGCCCATCAGGTCTGTTCCACCAGTCCATCCTGGTGACTTATTATCCCTCTCAGCTCCATTGTCTTGGCTTCTCCCTGTATCCTTTGACGTCCTGATTGATCATGGATCTATAAAGCTCTGCTTTAAATATACCCACCCCAGTAACCTGACCTCCGCAGCTGTCTGTGGCAATGAATTCCACAGATTCATCACCCTCTGGTGTAATAATTTCCTTACGTCCCCTCAGCCAGGTCTCAACTCCCCTTCTGCGCCAGTGGCCATTTTCCTCTCCTGCAAAATTCAATCACTGAACAACCTATCGCCCAACCTACAGCTGGTACTCAGCGAGAATGATTACTTTCAGGGTATCTCCTATCTTTTCCCATTGTGAAATATGCTCACCGATCTGTATCCAGTGTAGTCACCGATCCATAGAACAGGGTCGACCCATGACGTGCTGATTTAAACCAGACACCTCACTAATCAAATCCCTTCTGGCTGCACAATCGCCCTCTCCCACCCCCGCCGCCCCCCCCCCCCAATCTCTGCACACCTGTATGACTTCTCTAAGATTCTGTTAAACACCACTATTGTTAATGGGCAAGTCTCTCTCTTATTTCCCACCTCCCTCCATTTAATATCTCCTATCACATTTCATCTCGTTCAGCTCTTTGCCTCTTCCACCTATCACCTCCCAGATTTTCACATCATTCTCTTTCTCCCCTACCCCCACCTGCCAGCTCCTTTTCTCCCCTCTTCCCATACCCTTTTGTTCCGGCTTCTGTCCTCTTCTTTTCCAGTCCTGATGAAGAGTCTCAGTTTGAAACACCGACCGTTCACTTCCATGCCTAGATGCTGCTTCCCTGCTGAGTTCCTCCAGCATCATGTGTGTGGCTTGAAAGTTCTGCAGAACCTTGTCAGTCTCTGCATAACTCACTGACCTATGAACTCAGTGCCCTGACTAAGATGATAAGGGGCATTGAACATGTGGATAGTCAGAGGCTTTTTCCCAGGGCTGAAATGGTTGCCACAAGAGGACACAGGTTTAAGGTGCTGGGGAGTAGGTACAGAGGAGTTGTCGGGTAAGTTTTCCACTCAGAGAGTGGTGAGTGCGTGGAATGGGCTGCCAGTAACAGTGGTGGAGGCGGATATGATAAGGTCTTTTAAGAGACTTTTGGATAGGTATATGGAGCTCAGAAAAATAGAGGGCTATTGGTAAGCCCTGTAATTTCTAAAGTAGGGACATGTTCTGCACAACTTTGTGGGCGAAAGGGCCTGTATTGTGCTGTAGGTTTTCTATGTTTCTAATAAATACAAGCATGCTTTACCCTTCCTAGCCACCCTAGCAACCTGTGTAAGGAGCGATGGATTGGAACTGTCAGAACCCTCTGTATGGCAACACTGTTAATGGTTCTGGCAGTAACTGTTCACTCTCCCTTTTACATTTTGTCTCAAGAAGTGCCACACCTCACACTTCAATCCATAGTCATACAGACAGAAATGGCCCTTCAACCCAACTGTTCCAGATTTTTTTTTTTGCTTTCCTCCCTTCTTAAAGAATGGAGTGACGTTTGCTATCTTCCAGTCCTCTGGGACCATGCCAGAATCAAGTGATTCTTGAAGGATCATGACCAATGTATCCGTTATCTCTTCAGCAACCTCTCTCAGGACTCTGGGATGTTGTCCATCTAGCCCAGGTAACTTGTCCACCTTAAGACTTTTGAGTTTGCCTCGCACTTTTTCCTTCGTAATAGCAATGGCACTCACTCCTGCTTCCTGACACTCACAGACCTCCAGCACACTGCTAGTGTCTTCCACAGTGAAGTAAAGTAAAAAGTACTCATTAAGTTCATCTGCCACTTCTATGTTTCTGATTACTACCTCACCAGCATCATTTTCCTGTGGTTCAATATCAACTCTCACCTTCCTTTTACTCTTTATATAACTGAAAAAAAAATCTTTTGGTATCCTTCTTTATATTATTGGCTAGTAGGCCCTTACATTTCATCTTTTCCCATCTTATAGCTTTTTAGTTGCCTTTTGTTGGATTTAACTTCCCACTCACTTTTGCTACCTTATATGCCCTTCCCTTGACTTTTCGTAGTCCTTAACTTCATCAGCCATGGTTGACTACCTTAGCCATTTGAGAATTTTTTCCTCTGTGGGACTTATCTATCCTGTGCCTCGTGGACAATTCCCAAAATTTTCAGCCATCACTGCTTTGCCATCGTACACATCAGTATCCTCCTCCAATGCACCTGGGCAAGCTCCTCTCTCTCTCATGCCTCTGTAATTCCCTTTGTTCCATTGTGATACTGATACATGTGACTTATGCTTCTCCCTCTCAAACTGCAGGATGAATTCAATTGTATTATGATCACTGCCTCATAAGGGTTCTTTTATGTTAAACTCCCCAATAAGATCTGGGTTATTACACAACACCATAACGAAGATACCCTTTCCCTGAGTAGACTCATGAACAAGCTGCTTTAAAAAGGCACTCAACATATTCTCCCTCTTGCGATTTGACACCAACCTGATTTTCCCAATCCCCTTGCATATTGAATCCCCCCATTACAATTATGTTGTTACCCTTATTACATGCCTTTTCCAGCTCCCTTTGCAAGCTCAACCCCACATTTTGGTTACTATTGGGAGGCCTGTATATGATCTCCATAATTTTTTTTACCATTGCAATTTCTTAACTCTGCCCACAAAGATTCAACATTCTCTGACTGTATGTCACCTCTTTTTAAAGATGTAATTTTGTCTCTTGCCAACAGAGCCACACTACGGCATGCGTGTTCCTGCCTGTCCTTTTGATACAAAGTATATCCTTTGATGCTAAGCTCCCAACTATGGTCTTCTTTCAGCCATGACTTAGTGATACCCATAGTGTCATACTGACCAATCCCTAATTGCACCACGAGTTTGTCCACCTTATTTCGATTACTATGCATATTTAAATACAGCACCTTCAGTCCTGCATTCTTTGCCCTTTTGAATTTTGCCTCTGTGGTACAATTTAACTCTTTGTTCTGTTTGCACTTGTACCCAATCATTGGCTTGTCCTTCCTTACGTTCATGTTACACGCATCATCTACTTGTAAACCTGTTGGCTCATCCTCAGCTCCATCATCCTGGTTCCCATCACCCTGCCATATTATATTAAACCATATTTTATTAACGTGCTGTTGCGTGGCCAAGTGGTTAAACCATTGGTCTAGTGATCTGAAGGTCGCTAGTTCGAGCCTCAGCTGAGGCAGCGTGTTGTGTCCTTGATCAAGGCACTGAACCACACATTGCTCTGCAACGACACCAGTGCCAGGCTATATCAGCCCTTGCCCTTCCCTTGGACAACATCGTTGGCGTGGAGAGGGGAGACTTGCAGTATGGGCAACTGCTGGTCTTCCATACAACCTTGCCCAGGCCTTAGTCAACATCTAAATCGATGGACAGCCGAAGAAGATATTAAACCATTCCCAACGGCGCTAGTAAAATTTACAGCTTTACTATCCTACCTACCTATAATACCACTTTCAAGGAATTATAGATGTATCTGCATTCCCAGATCACCCTGTTCTACCACACTCGTCAGTACGCTACCGCTCACCGTGCAAGTCCTACCTGGTTTGTCAATGAATTTAAATTTGAATGAATTTGAGAGTGGCTCAGTGGCTCAGTCCTCTGTCAATGGTTCTCTGTTTTCCAGTGGTCCAATATCCACTCTCATCTCTCTTTCACACTTTATGTGTAAGAATATTGATACTAGTTCCAACACTCTGACATTTGATGGGAACCATTTAGCGAGGTATTAGGTCAAACAGAAGGACATTTGGACAGCTACACGGATGGGAACTGTCTACACCATAAGAGCATGAGATATAGGAGCAGAAGCTGGCCATTCTGCCCATTGAGGCCTCTCTGCCATTCAATCGGGCTGATCTAATTCTTCCAGTCATCCCCACTCCCCACACCCCATACCTTTTGATGCCCTGGCTAATCAAGAACCTCTCTATCTCTGCCTTAAATATATCCAATGACCTGGCCTCCACAGCCGCTCGTGGCAACAAATTCTACAGATTTACCACCTTCTGAATGAAGTAACTTCTCCGCATCTCAGTTCTAAAAGGACGTCTTTCAATCTTGAGGTCATGCTCTCTTGTCCTGGAGTCACCTACCATGTGAAATAACTGCTTTATCTAATCCTTTCAGGCCTTTGAATGTTCAGAATTTTCCATTAGATCCCCCCTCATTCTCCTGAACTCCAGGAAATACAGCTCAAAAGCTGCCAGATGTTCCTCATACGGGAACCCTTTCATTACTAGAATCATTCCCGTGAATCTTCTCTGAACCCTCTCCAATGTCATTATATGCTTTCTAAAATAAGGAGCCCAAAACTGCACACAATACTCCAAGTGTGGTCTCACAAGTGCCTTATAGAGCCTCAACATCACGTCCGTGCTCTTATGTTCTATACCTCTAGAAATGAATGTCAATATTGCATTTGCCTTCTTCACAACTGACTCAACCTGGAGGTTAACATTTCAGGTATTTTACACAAGGACTCCCAAGTCCCTTTACATCTCTGCATTTTGAATGCTCCACCCATCTATATAATAGTCTGCCTGTATATTTCTTCCACCAAAGTGCATGACTATATGCTTTCCAACATTGTATTTCAACATTAGTTTAGTGAGATATTAGGTCAAACACAAGGACATTTGGACAGGCACATGGACAGGAATGGTTTTAGTGAGATATTACATCAAACACAAGGACATTTGGACAGGTACACGGACAGGAACAGTTCCATACAATATTACAAGATTAGAAGGAACTTGTTTTGCCAGAGAGTGGTGAATCTGTGGAATTCATTGTCACGGGCAGCTGAGGAAGCAAAGTTGTTGTATGTATTTGAGGTGGAAGTTGATAAGTTCTTCATTAGTCAGGGTGTGAAAGTTTATTGGGGAGAAGACTGCTATGTAAAAGAAAAAAAGAGTCCACGCAGTGAACCTTGCAAGGATTCCATTTGTTAAGGTTACCTCTTTTTCTGCAAAGCCCAAGAGCATCATCCCAATTCAAGGCACAATAGTAGCATAGACGTTAGCATGACGTTATTTCATTTTGGGGAGTTCTGGAGCTCGGAGTTCAATTACTGTACCATTCCATAAGGAGTTTGTAGGTTCTTCCAATGACAGTTATGATTTCCTCCAGGTGCTCTGGTTTCGTCACACATTCCAAAGATGTACTGGTTAGAATGTTAGTTGATTATTATAAATTGTACTATTATTCAGCTAGGGTTAAATAGATGGGAAACGGATTGCTGTGTTTCATGAGCTGAAAGGGCCTATGAGAGGAAGTAGGAATGCAGGGAGCCGAGTCTCTGTACATCTTCCCCCTGAAATGCTGGGTTCTCTCAAGGTCCTCTTATTTCCTCCCACAGTCCAAAGACGTAGTGGTAGGTTAGTTGGTCAGTGTAATAGTTGTACCGTCAGTAGGATAGGGTTAAATTGGGATTGTTGCGGTTTCTGGGTGGTGTGGTCAAATGGCCAGAAGGACCATTCTGTGTTGTTTCTCTAAATAAATAAAAAACACACACTCTCAACAGTTTAGGAACAGCTTCTTCATCTCCGCCATCAGATTTCTGAATGGTCCAAGATCCCGTGAACACTACCTCACTAAATGGCTCTTCTTGACATTATTGATTTATTTTGTATCTATTATTGTAACTTAGTCTATTTTTATGTGTATTGCATGGTATGGTTGCAGCAAATCAACAAATGTCAGTGATCATCAGCCTAATCCTCACCCACTTGTCCTGACCTATTTCCGAGGAGAATGTCAAACTTACCTTCTGTCCAGTAAAGGGCCACGATATATTGGCCGAGGAAACATTGTTGAACAAAGTCTACCCAAACTAAGTCTTGAGCACTATGGCAATCCCAGACTCGGTTAGGAAAGTTAAAAGCTCCACCATCACAAGCCAATACTTCTTGCAATCTCCCTGCTCTAATTTCTGTTGGTCATTGGGGCTTGCAGTACAGCCCCAAAAAGGTGATAAGCAGAGAGCTAAAGAACACTACAGCATGCAAACAGACCATTCAGCCCATCTAGTCCATTCCAAAACCATTTGCCTACTTGCACTGGGACTATAGCCCTCCATACCCCTTCCATCCATGTACCTAACCAAACTTTGCAAATGGTTGACATTGAGCTTGCATGCATCACTTGTGCTGGTAGCTTCTTTCCACACTCTTACAACCCTCTGAGCAAAGAAATTTCACCTCATATGCTTCTTAAATGTCTCACCTTTTCAAGCTTAACCCATGACCTCTGGTTGAAGCACCACCCAACCTCAGTACAAAAAGCCTACTTGTATATACACAATCTATAACACTCATAGTGTAGCAAACTCCTATCAAATCTCCTTTAAATCTTCTACATCCTGAAGAATGCTGTCCTAACCCATTTAATCTATCTCAGGTCCACCAGGCGCGACAACATCCTTGTAAATTTACTCTGTACTCTTTCAACCTTGCTTACATCTTTCCTGTATGCACGTAGGTAACCAAAATTGCTTACAATGCTCCAGATTAGGAGTTCATTATACAAGATTATACGAGTTGAACATAACATTCCATTTCCTGTACTCGGTACATTGAGTTATGAAGGCCAATGTGCCAAAAGCTTTCTTTCCGACCCTATCTACCTCTGACACTATTTTCAATGAAATATGTACCTCTATTCCCACTTCTACCACACTCCACAGTACGCTTCTCTTCTCTGTATAAGACCTTCCCTGGTTGGTCCTACTGAACTGCAACACCTTGCACTTGTTTGCATTAAATTCCACCTGACATTTTCAGCCCATTTTTCCAGCTGATCCAGATCCCTCTGCAAGCGTTGATATACTTAACTCACTGTCCACTGCACCCCAATCTTTACTTCATCCAGTTGATAAACGCGCTTATCCAGTTGACCACATTATCATCCAGATCATCAATATAAATGACAGACAACATTTGACCCAGCACCAATCCCTGCGGCACACCATGAGCCACTGTCCTCCATTCAGAGAGGCAACCATCTGCTACCAGTCTCTGGCTTCTCCCACAAAACCAATGTCTAATCCAATTTACTACCTCATGCTGAATGCCGAGTCACTGAAGCTTTTTGAACAAACTCATATCCGGGACCTTTGCAAATGTCTTGCTGAAGTGGATGCAGTCAACACCCAGTGCCTCATCACACTGCGTAATGATCTGATCTAGATGAACAGTTTGCAAGAGAAGCTTTTCACTGTATCTACGTATATGTGTCAACCAATTCCACTACACCTCTCACTTAAACTGTGCCCTCACTGCATCATAACAGGTTCCTCTTGTCCATACCAAACACCCCATACAACCATATCCAGAACTTCATTCTTTGTCATTTCCACCATCATCACAAGCACACTTTTAGTTCCTCCCTCCACCCCACTCCTTACTTTCTGCTGGGATTGCTCTCCAGATGTCTCCCTTGTCCATTATCAAGTTTTCTTCCTAAAGTTTGCTGGGAATGCCATACAGTGTTGAAAGTGATCTTTGTTTTCATTTGTCCGCAAGCATGTGTTGATGGCTGCAGAGCGGCCAACCCCAATGAGAAAAGGCAATATGAGATGGAATATTTCCGCTGAGGAAGACCACTAGAAGAAGAGAAGAAAAAAAAGAAGAAAAAAAGGGGAAGAGAGGAACTGAGAACGAAATAATTGACTATGACGATTAATATGAAAACAATTTTCGGCAAGATTTTCAAATGGACCAAGTATTGGGCAGGGATATAACCTTGACAAGGGGACCAAGCTCTTTGAAAGCATAGAGACCAACCTCCTTGATCGGAACTTAATCATCAAGAGGTAGCCAGGAAGTCAACCCTTAGCACCAGTGATGGAGCTGAGTGAAAAAGCTAGCTGGGTGTAAAAGATAGGACCTGCCATCAATGTATTAATTGAGCAATTGGTAAACTGAAAAATAAAGTTTTTCTTTGCAAAAGATCACAGTCTTAGCAGTGTCTGCTTACCTCTGTTAGTTCATGACCTTGGTGTGAAACATGACAGCACAAGTAGTGCAGACCATTTGGCCCCTCCAATCCTACCCCCATTCACCAGGCCCATGAATGATCTGTACCATAAGCTTTAAATGTACCCACCCCAGTAACTTGACCTCCGCAGCTGTCTGTGGCAATGAATTCCACAGATTCACCACCCTCTGGTGCAAGAATTTCCTTACGTCCCCTCAGCCAGGTCTCAATTCCCCTTCTGCGCCAGTGGCCATTTTCCTCTCCTGCAAAATTCAATCACTGAACAACCTATCGCCCAACCCACAGCTGGTACTCAGCGAGAATGATTACTTTCAGGGTATCTCCTATCTTTTCCCATTGTGAAATATGCTCACCAATCTGTATCCAGTGTAGTCACCGATCCATAGAACAGGGTCGACCCATGACGTGCTGATTTAAACCAGACACCTCACTAATCAAATCCCTTCTGGCTGCACAATAGCCCTCTCCCACCCCCCCCCCCCCCGCCAACCTCTGCACACCTGTATGACTTCTCTAAGATTCTGTTAAACACCACTATTGTTAATGGGCAAGTCTCTCTCTTATTTCCCACCTCCCTCCATTTAATATCTCCTATCACATTTCATCTCGTTCAGCTCTTTGCCTCTTCCACCTATCACCTCCCAGATTTTCACATCATTCTCTTTCTCCCCTACCCCCACCAGCCAGCTCCTTTTCTCCCCTCTTCCCATACCCTTTTGTTCCGGCGTCTGTCCTCTTCTTTTCCAGTCCTGATGAAGAGTCTCAGTTTGAAACACCGACCGTTCACTTCCATGCCTAGATGCTGCTTCCCTGCTGAGTTCCTCCAGCATCATGTGTGTGGCTTGAAAGTTCTGCAGAACCTTGTCAGTCTCTGCATAACTCACTGACCTATGAACTCAGTGCCCTGACTAAGATGTTAAGAGGCATTGATCATGTGGATAGTCAGAGGCTTTTTCCCAGGGCTGAAATGGTTGCCACAAGAGGACACAGGTTTAAGGTGCAGGGGAGTAGGTACAGAGAAGATGTCAGGGGTAAGTTTTTCACTCAGAGAGTGGTGAGTGCGTGGAATGGGCTGCCAGCAATGGTGGTGGAGGCAGATATGATAGGGTCTTTTAAGAGGCTTTTAGAAAGGTACTTGGTGCTTAGTAAAATGGCTATAGGAAAGCCTACTAATTTCTAAGGTAGGGACATGTTCGGCATAACTTTGTGGGCCAAAGGGCCTTTATCGTGCTGTAGGTTTTCTATGTTCTTATGAAATAAGTAGTGCAAAAATAGAAAGAAAAAAGCAGTAAGGTAGTGTTCAGTGGTTCAATGTCCATTCAGAAATTGGATGGCAGAGGGGAAGAAGCTGTTTCTGAATCGTTGAGTGTGCCAGCACCGGCAGTCACACACATCATCATGCACTCAGTACTAACCTCCCGAAGCTGCAGGTCCTTCTGTAGAATAACACTCCTAACCACTGGCTTTCCCTCAATGCAGCACATACTCAACACCACCCACTCACCATCAACCTCTCCCTCAGCACTGACCCACCACCCACATTCCAGCACCTCCCCCACATCCCCACATGTTCACCACATTCTGAGTGAGCAGATTTCCCATCTCAGTCTCAGCCTGAGATGTGACCCCTTGTTCTTGCACTTGCAGCTCAAGTTAACATCCTCTGGCCAGATTAGGTACACTCTTCCTCATCCTTCTAAATGCCAAGAGAATACAGGCGTGGGTGACTTACATCCTGGGAAGTAAGCAAGTGACTGCTGAACAAGGACAGTCAGTTCCCCTGCCACACCACCTGTGGCTTAACTTCATAAGGAGCTCGGGGAAATTTACCATGTCACCAGACTCTCGCAAATTTCTGAGAATGTACCACGAAGAGCATTCTAACTGGTTGCATCACCGACTGGTATGGAGGGGCCAATGCACAGGATTGCTTTAAGTCGAAAACAGTTGTAGACTCAGTCTATCTGCACTACTTATTTTGTAACTCATAGTAATTTTATGTCTTTGCACTGCACTAATGACACAGAAGGTTAGAGAGCTATGGGTAACCGTAGGTAATTTCTTAAGTACATGTTTGACACAGCATTGTGGGCCGAAGGGCCTGTATTATGCTGTCGATTTTCTATGCTTAACAGGAAGGAGTCAATAACCCGACTGGGTGTTTTTTATAGACCACCAAATAGAAACAGAGACATCGAGGAACAGAAAAAGAGAAACAGATTCTGGAAAGGTGTAATAATAACAGAACTGTTGTTGTGGGAGATTTTAATGCATAAATATGACCTTCATGGAAGAGTCATCAGAAGAAAACCCTTCCTGCGTCCTCACCAGAAAATTCAGGGTTAGAAGTAAGCAAAGAACATCTAAACAAGCCTGATGCATTGTGGAAACAAGTCCTGTGGACTGATGAAGTTAAAACAGAACTTTTTGGCCGCAATGAGCTGTGTTCTCCTCTGGTCCATGTGCCTCGCCCAGCCCAGGAGTACTTTGCCCAGCCCGGTGCTGGGGTTCCCTCATCCGGTGCTGGGGTTCCCTTGTCCCATCCAGGAGTCTCTCATCCTGTCCTGTGCCTCTCCTCGTCCTGTAGCCATGTCTTGTCCTCGCTGGGTTATGGAGTCCGAGCCCGAGTCAAGTCCCAGGTTCTGGGTCCTTGTCCAGTCTCTGGCTTGGAGTCCAAGTCCAGGCTCCTAGTTCCCAGTTCCGTGTCCTGGTTCCGCTAGCCTTGTCAAGTCCAAGCCCAGGGCTGGAATCTTTGTCTCGTCCAGAACCTGTGTCGTGTCCAGCGTCCTTTCTTCCCCAATTTCCTTGCTTCCTTCTCACATCTAGTCCTGTTCCTGGTAGTTCAGTGTCTGTGTCGTGCATTTGGGTCCACTCCCAACGCCCCTCCGTATGACAGAACAGTCCAACCAGACTTGGACCCAGCGACACAGACACTGTCGTTTAACACTCGCTATCCTCTCTCCTGTTGAATGATCCCCAATCACCTGTGTCACCCATAGTCTTGGGAAGCATTTTGGGTTGCCAGGAGGCTCCCATAGAGTGGGGATACTGTCATGGTCCGGCTCATGAACTCCGCATTCTGGTTCACGGTCCGGTCCGTGTTCCTTAATCCCGGTTTTCCGGCTTTCCCCAGTTTCTGTTGAGGCAGCTGATTCTTGTTTGGACTGGCTTCATAAATAGCATCAGGATTCAGCCTCTGGCTGCAGGATTGTTCCTGTCCTAACTCCCTGTCTGTATCCCTTCCCTTCATCTTCCTCCTGGAGCTTTGCCTCGCCTCACCTTGCTTTCCCTTGCCTGGAGCCTTGCCTCGCCTCGCCTGTGTTTGGAGCCTCACCCTGTTTGGAACTGTCTGTCTGTGTCCATGCCTTCGCTAGGTAGATCCAGCCATTTTGCCTCTACCCAGTGCTATCGTGTTTGCTGTTGTGTGCTGGGGCAGCAGGCTGAGGGTAGCAGACACCAACAGAATCAACAAACTCATTTGTAAGGCCAGTGATGTTGTGGGGGTGGAAATGGACTCTCTGACGGTGGTGTCTGAAAAGAGGATGCTGTCCAAGTTGCATGCCATCTTGGACAATAACTCCCATCCACTCCATAATGTATTGGTTAGGCACAGGAGTACATTCGGCCAGAGACTCATTCCACCGAGATGTAACACTGAGCATCATAGGAAGTCATTCCTACCTGTGGCCATCAAACTTCACAACTCTTCCCTTGGAGTGTCAGACACCCTGAGCCAATAGGCTGTTGCTGGACTTATTTCCACTTGTCACAATTAACTTAATATTATTTAATTATTTATGGTTTTATATTGCTATATTTCTTCACTATTCTTGGTTGGTGTGGCTGTAAAGAAACCCAATTTCCTGAGGGATCAATAAAGTATGTCTATCTGTCTGTCTGTCTGTCTGTCCATGTGCCTCGCCCAGCCCAGGAGTAGATGTGAGAAGGCTTAATAGAGATGGTGATAGCCCCCTGACTAACCAAACTTAAGAAATTTCATTTGGGTAGATGCTGCACTATATGTCCCGTTACAAATCAGTACCCTGAAATAACAAACGGTACACAACATATGATTAACAAAATGCTGGTGGAACACAGCAGGCCAGGCGGCATCTATAGGGAGAAGCACTGTCGACGTTTCGGGCCGAGACCCTTCATCAGGACTAACCGAAAGGAAAGATAGTAAGAGATTTGAAAGTAGTGGGGGGAGGGGGAAATGCAAAATGATAGGATTTCATCATTTCAGAAACTGTCTGTGCACACAAAGTTGGAGCTCACGCAGTTCAACGGTTCTTCTTCTACCAGCGATCTCCCCTGAGCATCGCCAACCTTCGGACTCCTGCTCCGAGTCCACCCTGTCCGGCGGCCTACCAAATTTCTCCATTAGTGTCATCTCTCTTCATCTCTCTCCTCTCTCTCCCTGTGGCAGAAACCCATGAAATCAACTGCTTCCAGAATCACAAGACACAGCCACATTTCTCCCATTGGATAGCCACTGAATTCCAAAGTCCCGTTATCTCTACTAATAACACAGACGTTGCTGCTACAGAGAAACCATGACCTTAACAGTGGAACATTACATAGAAGGCCATAGTAGTGAAACCTTACAGCATGTTACAGTCAGATCTATCAGTATTACAGTGGAGTAAAGGGGATTACAAAGGCATCTGAGAGGATTTGTTTAAAGTTGAGTAGAAGGTGCAGGAAAGATACATTCCAAAGATGAAAATGGGAGGACAAGACAACCATAGCTGACAAGGGAATCACAATGACAGCATAAAAGCAAAAGAGATTGGCACATATCGAAGAAGAATTGACCATTCTCAGAACTCGCAACCAATCTTCGTTAACAAAAGTTCTCTCTCCCAACCTTGTTTAATCTTTAGTGAGAAGTTATCTTCTTGTAGTAAAAGTAAATTATAAATTATACCAATAGAACCTCTTACTAAAGGATTCATATTCAAAATAGTATCCAACTGATCAGATTCTTGCATATATGGAAACTTAGAGAAGTATTTTTGTAAAAAAATTTCTAACCTGAAAATATTGCAAATAGTGTGTATGAGAGAGAGAATATTTGCTAATTAACTCTTCAAAAGTCATCAATCGACCATTACAAAATAAATCTGCAAAAAAGATCCCCTTATTTCTCTATAGTAGAAAAATAGGATCAGTTTTTGAAGGTTTAAATACAAAAATCGATATAGAGAGCTAGACAATTTAAATTGTTTAAAAATTTTTAAAAATTGTGAAACTGAAACCAAATCCATAAGGACTGTTTAATAACAGGGTAGAGAATTAAATTTGGAATTTTAGAGAGTTGTAAAGGTAATGGAGCTTCTAATAATGAGGTTAAATGAAATTGTTTAATAGCTTTTAATTCCAAATCAATCCAAGCTGGTTTTTTGGCTCTTGTTGAGCCAATATAGCCAAAAACATAATTGTCAAATATTAACAGCCCAATAATACAATCTTAAATTAGGAAGTGCAAGTCCACCATCTTTTTTAGAGTTTTGTAAATGATACTTATTAATTCCTGGTCTTTTATTGTTCCGAATAAAGGACAAAATAATAGTCAATTTGATCAAACATTTTTTTTGTTAAAAATATAGGTATATTTTGAAAAATATATAGAAATCTAGGTAAAATCATCATTTTCATGGCATGGATACTACCAATTAAAGAAAGTGTAAGTGAGTTCCATCTAGAAAATAATTGTTTCATAAAGGCCATTAAAGGAACTACATTAGCCTTATAAAGATCTTTATATTTTTTAGTAATTATAATACCTAAATATTCAAAAGAATTAACAATTATAAATGGAATATCGTTATATATGAAACAGGAGCATTTATTGGAAACAATTCACTTTTATTTAAGTTAAGTTTATATCCTGAAAATTTTCCAAAATCATTTAGTATTTCCAGAAGATTAGGAATAGATTCTTCAGGGTTTGAAATATAAAACCAAAGATCATCTGCATAAAGGGTGTTACGTACCCGTGGGTATTTTGTACTTGTCACGTGACAGTGGTGTTGAAGCTATACTGGACTTAAGGTAGTGGTCTTGTGATGGTGGAGTGACGTCATTTTCCTGCCAGTAGAGGTCATGTGATAGGTATTTTTACAGGGTATAAAAGGAGGACCCCTCCCTGTGAGGAGGAGCAGTTCGTGGCTGGATTTGCCATTTTGATTCCATGCCACTGCGTGGTCCAATATTATGACGCAGTTTGGTTGTACAATGGAGTTTTATTTAATGCCTACAGTTGAAAAGGTCATTGCCGGCAGTTTCTTTATAATATGGCCAGTTAAAAATCAGTGGAGAGTGAAGATCGGAGTTTGGCAGCTAAAAGATCGAGGGAAGTCGATTTCGACGGTGAAACCGGTTCGACCTTGTTTGATCCTCATTCGGAAGGAATTCGTTGGCTGTCCCTATGTTAATCCCTGCAAAATGTAGCAGAAAGGGTTTGGGTACAGTTCTGTCAAGGAAAGGTCAGTGCCTTTAAGCCGTTTCATTTTCATCTTCATAAAGTCTCCGGGGAAAAGTATAGTTCAATTGGGAACCACAACAACACGACGTGAAAGAGAATTTAAATCATCTAAGAAGTCTCTCCTTTAATGGACTGTAAGCATTTTGAACTTTTGCAGTACTACTTTGAAGAACTGTTTTCGCAACATCGCTTTAAGAACTGTTTTCGCTTTATTCCTTTAAGAACTGTTTAAGCTGCTGCACAGCAGCTGATTTCCGGTTACAATAGTTGTTTGTTTACTTTTGGGGGTTTGTTTTTCAGTGTTTAATAAACGTTTTGTTTGTTATAAAAACACCTGCTTCACTTATATATTTATTGTTGCTGAATCCGTAACAAGGGAAATCTGATATATAGTCCCATTTATAGAGATACCATGAATATTTTTAGCTTCATGAAGTGTTCTGGCCAAAGGCTCCAGTACAAGATTAAATAATAAAGGGCTTGATGGACATCGCTGTCTAGTACCTGGTGAAAGTGAAAAATAAGAGTACCTAAGATTATTCATAATAGCAGTAGCAGTAGGATTCTTATAGATCATTTGAATCCATCTGTTAAAATTATTACCAAAACCAATCTTTTTGAATACCTTTAACAGATATGTCCACTCTATCAAAAGCCTTTTCTGCGTCGAGAAATAACACATTGGGTTTTCTTAGATAGTGAAGAATATAGAAAGTTCATCAGTCTCCAAACATTGGAGAAAGAATTACGGCCTTTAATAAAGCCTGTTTGATGCATAGAAATAATTGTAGTTAAAAAGTAATTCCAAAACTGTTAGCCGTAATCTTAGAAAGAATTGTGCATCCACATTTAGTAATGAAATAGATCTATATGATGAACATCCAGTAGGATCTTTCTCTTTCTGAAGGATTAAGGAAACAGAAGCTTCATAAAAAGAAGAAGGTAAATTACCCTTCTCAAAAGATTCATGAAATATTTCCAAAAGATAAGAAGAAAGTAATTTTTCAAAATTTTTGTAAAAGCCTACTGAATAGCCATCAAGTCCAGGAGCATTACCTGATTGCATTGACAACATAGCTTTCTGAATTTCATGCTCAATAATTGAAGCATCAAGCATCTGTTGATATTCAGCAGTAATTTGGGGAAATTTAATCTTATGTAAAAAACATTTAATACAAAAAATCTACGAAACTGGAACCAAATTTTTAAAGTATGTTTAACAAAAGTGTTCAGAGCTTGTCTACCTATTCTGGAGAGCAAAAACAGAAGGGGAGCTCCTAATAAAGAAGCTAACAAAAACCCCATTACTGAATTTTCCTTCAACTGTAACCATGAAGGGCAAATTTGATCATCTATATCATAAATCCAAAAAGTAATATAACAAATATTAATTGCCCAATAATAAAGTCTAAAGTTTGGTAAGACCAGTCCTCCATCTTTTTTTAGTTTTTGCAATAAAAGTTAATTCACTCTAGAGCTCTTATTATTCCAAACATAAGACAAAATCAGAGAATCTATTTTATCAAAAAATGTTTCTTTTTTAAACCATCAACTTTGGATAAGGATTTTTTAACATGGAAAACTAAGGAAATAAAAACCTTTTTAGATTTGTTTTTACAGGACTGTTTAATGTCCTTTTTGCAGTTAATGGATAAATATGACATCTCTAATACACATTTTTTCAGATCATTACAGGTTAGGAATTTTTTACGCGATTTTTTACCGAATTACCCCTTGGCCTGCTCTTTAAATTTGGCTTATGCTATTTTTCAGCTTAAGCCTTTTCAAAAACGATTAATAGCTATCATTTATAAACAGTTAATGAATGCTCGCATGATGCCTGATGATAGGGTTCAACGCATCTGGGAAATAGAACTACAACATTCACTTTCAGATAATCAATGGAGTAAAATTTATTACCTAGTCAATAATTCATCTATCTGTGCACGCCATACCTTAACTTAGATTAAGATAGTACACAGGGCCTATATGTCCCAAGATAAATTGGTGCATAGTTTTCCTAATATAAGCCCTATTTGTGACAGATGTAACACAGAAGTGACTACTCTAACTCATATGTTTCGGTCATGTGTAAGCTTAAATAATTTTTGGAGGGATGTGTTTGGAATATGATCTAAAGCTTTAGATATGGATGTTCAACCCAATTCACTTACAGCAATTTTTGGAATTATTCCAGAGGAAGCAAGCAAAATGTCTGCTTCCACTCAACATGTGATAGGCCTTTTCAATTTTACTGGCTAGGAGAGCTATCTTGCTATACTGGAAAGACTCTAACCCACCTACTGTTTATTATTGGCCATCCTCCATTATCTCATGTCTAAGCTTGTAGAAAAGTCGAAGCCGGACATTTGATACATCTTTTAATTTTGAACAAGTCTGGCGAACCTTTATTCAATATTTTCACATGATTTAAATTATTTTTTATTTATTTATTTTTCCTTATTCTCTTTAGGGAAAATCCTTCTGTGTGAAGGTTCGGAGATGACTGGAAGGATGCTTTACTTTTCTCTTTCTCTTTTTTCTAATTTTATCCTCAAATGGACTGCCCAATCTTTCTTTTCCTTTTCTTTTGTTTTAGTTTAGTTAGTGGTGTCTTTTTCCCCCATTATCAAATAAAATTTCCAATTTTTTTTATGAGTGTTATGAGGAGTTGCAGTTTTTTGACTATATTGTATATATAACAGCGTACCATTTTACCTATCTGATTTTGACAATATATACTTTCTGTTTCTTTATTGCTGTTTATATGTCTTTTGTATTATCTGTTTGCTAAACTTCTCTTCTGATTTGTATATTTTTTATTGGAAAATCAATAAAAAGATTGAAATGAAAAAATCATTCATTTTAGAGGAATCTGCAGGAAATTGAGATTTACAAAAATCAGAATAAAAATCCTGAAAAAATATTATTAATGTCTTCATGTTTACTTACTGAATCCCCATTATCTTTACAAATCTTTAAAATTTGTCTTTTAGCCCTAGCTGCCCTTAACTGGGAAGCTAAGAGCTTATTATTTTTATCCCCAAAAATATAAAACTGACTTTTCAAGTTAAGCAAATATCCTTCAATAGGATAAGTTAATAATAAATTACGTTGTGATTGTAATTCCACTCTTTTAAACAAATCAATATTTGGAAAGGTTGCATTGATGTTATCTAAATCTTTAATTTTTTTAGAAATGTTATCTAATTCCATTCTTGTCTGTTTCTTCAGTTTAGCTATATATGAAATCATCTGAGCATGTAAATAAGCTTTTAATGTATCCCAAATCACTAACTTTGAAATGTTTCCTGTATTATTAAGGAGATAAAACTCCGTTACCTGAGTTTCAATAAACTCAACAAATTCTGAACTTTGTAACCGATGTTCTGGGAAGCACCAAAGTGGTCTTGTAGAAGCATCATCTTTCAGTTCAAATACTAGGTTTAAAGGAGCATGATCAGAGATAACAATTGCATCATTTTCATATTTCTGAACATTAAATAGAAGTCGAGGGTCACTGTCCCCTAGATGCTCACCCTCTGAGAGATCTGTGACCTGACCTGGTTTGTTACCTAATACTAGTTCTAGTACCCTAGTTGACCTGTCAACATACTGTGACAGGAATCCATCCTGGACACACTTAAACTCTGCCCCATCTAAACCACTGAAACTAATCAGGTACCAATCAGTATTAGGGAAGTTAAAGTCACCCATGATAACAACCATGATAGCACCGTTCCAAAATCTGCCTCCAGATCTGCTCCTCAGTATCTCTGCTACTACCAGGGGGCCTATAGAATACTCCCAATAGAGTACCTTCTCTGTTCCTGTTCCTGACTTCCACCCATACTGACTCAAAAGGGGATCCTGCTACATTACCCACCCTTTCTGTTGCTGTAATAGTATCCCTGATCAGTAATGCCACCCCTCCTCCCCTCCCCCCATCTCTTTTAAGCACTGAAATCCAGGAATATTGAGAATCCATTCCTGCCCTGCTGCTAGCCAAGTCTCTGTAATGACCATTACATCATAATTCCATGTATGTATCCAAGATCTCAGTTCATCACCTTTGTTACTGATGCTTCTTGGATTGAAGTAATGCAATTTAACCCTTCTACCTTACTCCCTTTACACCCTTTATTCTGCTGCTCTTTCCTCATTATGTTAGATCTGGCTTTACTCCATGCACTATACTTTCAGTTCTCACATGACCTTTATCCTCCTCCAGCTCACTATCTGCTCTAACACTCTGGTTCCCCTCCCCCTGCAAATCTAGTTGAAACCCCCGGAGCATCACTAGCAAACCTTCCTGCAAGGATATTAGTGCCCCTCCAGTTCAGGTGCAACCCGTCCCTTCGGAATAGGTCCCACCTTCCCTGGAACAAGGCCCAATTTTCCAGAAATGTGAAGCCCTCCCTCCTGCACCCTTAGCCATGTATTTAGCTGCATTATCTTACTATTTCTAGCCTCAGTAGCATGTGTCACGGGTAGCAATCCTGAGATTGCAACCTTGGAGGTCCTGTCCTTCAACTTTGCACCTAACTCCCCTTGTAGGACCTCCTCCTTCTTCCTATCCATGTCATTGGTCCCTACATGGACCACGACATCTGGCTGTTCACCCTCCTTCCTGAGAATACTGAGAATTCGATCTGAGATATCATGGACCCTGGCACCAGGGAGGCAACAGACCATCTGGGATTCTCAATCTCTCCCACAGAACCTCTTATCTGTCCCCCTAACTATTGAATCTTCTATTACTATTGCTCTCCTCTTTTCCCTCCTTGCCTTCTGAGCTGAGGGTCCAGTCTTGGTGCCAGAGACGTGACCACTGCAACTTTCCCCTGGTAGGTCATCCCACCAATGGTATCCAAAATAGTAATCTTATTATTGAAGGGAATGGTCATAGGGGTGCTCTGCTCTTCCTGTCTATTCCCCTTCCCTCTCCTGACAATCACCCAGCTACATATCTCCTGACTTTTGGGGGTGACTATCTCCCTGAAACTCCTGTCTATTTCTATTTCTGCCTCATGAATGATCCAAAATTCATCCAGCTCCGGCTCGAGTTCCCTAACTTAGTTTGTCAGGAGCTGCACCTTTTACAGGTATAGTCATCAGGGACAATTGTACTCGCCCTGACTTCCCACATACTGCAAACAGAGCACCCAACTGCCCTAACTGCTGCCCCCATTACCTACTTCTAAGTTAATTAGATTAATTAAAGGAGCTTACCTGACCTTTTGAGGATATTTAAGGAGTAAAAGTGAGGATATCGGACTGCTAGAAAATAATAGTGCAGAGGAAGTAATGAGGGACAAAGAAATGGCAGATAAACTTATTAAGTATTTTGTGTCAGTCTTCACTGTGGAAGACACTGCCATGATGCCAGAAATGTGAGTGTCAAGGGGAAGAAGCAAGTGTCACTGCTATTAGGAGAAGATGCTTGGGAAGCTGAAAAGCCTGAAGGTTGACAAGTCACATGGCCAGATGGATACACCCCAGGCTTCTGAAAGAAGTAGCTGAAGAGATTGTGACAATATTAGTAAAGATCTTTCAAGAATCTCTAGATTCTGGAATGGTTGCTGAGGATTGGAAAATTGCAGATGCCACTCCACTCTTTCAAAAGGGAGGGAGGAGGATGAAAGAAAAAAAAACAAACTCAGTTCACCTCACTTGGGTGGTTGGAAAGGTGCTGGAATCTATTACTAAGGACGAGGTTTATAATCCTTAATTGTGAACCTCATCCTGAATAATTGGCACTGGATAAAATACAGAAATGTGAGCATGGATTTCTAGAGAAATCATTCCTGATAAATCTGTGGAAATCTTTGAGGAAATAGCATTCAAGATGAACAAAAGGGTATCGACTGATGTCATGCACTTGATTTTTCAGAAGTCCTGTGACAAGGTGCCACACATGAAGCTGCTGAACAAGTTAAGACCCCAGGATATTACAGGAAAGATTCCAGCATGGATAAAGCATTGGCTGTTGGCAGGAGGCAGAGAGTTGGAATAAAGGGAGTCTTTACTGGATAGCTGCTGGTGACTAGTGGTGTTCCACAGAGGACTGTGTTGGGACTGATTCGTTTCACATTATATGTCAATGAATTGAATGATGAAATTGATGGCTTTGTGGCTAAATTTGCTGGTGATACAAAGATACATGGAGGCAGGTAGTGTTGAAAAAGCCAGGTGTCTGTAGAAGGACTTAGATAACTGGGGAATTGGGGAAAGAAGTGGCAGGTGGAATACATTTTTCAGGAAATGTCTGGTTATGCACTTTAGCAGAAGGAATAAAGACATGGACTATTTTGTAAATGAGGAGAAAATTCAAAATCAGAGTTGTAGAGGGACTTGGGAACCCTCGTTCAGGATTCCCCAAAGTTTAATTTGCAGATTGAGTTGGTAAAGATGGCAAGTGTAATGTTAGAATTCATTTTGAGAGACTGGAATACAAAAGCAAGGATATAATGCTGAGGCTTAAAAAGCACTTGGAATATTGCGAGTGCTTTTGAAAACCCTGTCTGAGAAAGGATGTGCTGGCATAGGAATACGTCCAGAGGAGGTTCGCGAGAATGATCCAGGAAATGAAAGGGTTAACATATGAGAAGCATTTGATGGTTCTGGGGGCCTTTATTCACTGGAGCTTAGAAGTATGAGGTGGGATGATATTGAAACCTATAGACTATTGGAACGTCCAGCTTGAGAGGATGTTTCCTATAGTGTGGAAGTCCAGGACCAGAGGCCACATCCTCAGACTGGAGGGCCATCCTTTTTGAATAGGAAGGAGGAATTTCTTTAGCCAGAGGGTAGTGGATCAATGGAATTCATTGCCATAGGCAGCTGTGGAGGCCAAGTTATTGGGTATATTTAACGTGGAGGTTGATAGGTTCTTGATCAGTCGGTACGAAAGGCTATGGGGAGAAGGCAGGAGAATGAGATTGATCAGGATAATAAATCAGTCATGATGGAACAGTACAGCAAACTTGATGGGCTGAATGTCGTAGTTCTATTCCATGGTCTTATGATCTTATGAGAATATGAAACCATTTCTCAGACAGTTGTAAGGATGGGATGAAGCCAGCACAACATTAAGAATTTTAAATCATTTGGGGGTGGAGGCCAATGTCGGTCAAAGAGGACAGGGGTGAACTTGATTGGATTTAAGCTCCTACGTGGTCTGCTGCAATGAGTTCCCTGGGCCTATGTGGAGCCCCAGAGAGTGTTGGGCTCACAGGTTCTTAAAGCTCCAGCGTGGTCTCCACATCCACTCTGTAGAGGTTTATCGCCATTTGAAAAGTTTCAAGGAGGTCAACTATCACTCTTCTAAATTCTGGTGAGTCGAACTCCAGAGGCATTAAACGCTCCTCATATGACAAGCTGTTCAATCCTGGAATAATTTTTGTGAACCTCGTTTGAACCCTCTACAGTGTCAGCACATCCTTTCTAAGATAAGGGGGCTCAGAACTGCTCACAGTATTCCAAGTGAAGCCTCACCACTGTTTTATAAAGCCCGAAATCAATGTTAACATTGCATTTGCCTTACTCACCACCAACACAACCTGCAAATTAACCTTTAGTTAATCCTGCACAAAGACTCCAAAGTCCCTTTGCACCTCTGATTTTTGAATTTAACTCTTTTTGGAAAATAGTCCGTGCTTTTATTTCTTCTACCAAAATGAATGATCATACATTTCCTGACACAGTGTTCCATCTGCCACTTCATTGCGCATTCTCCTAATCTGTCTAAGTCCTTCTACAGCTTCTCGACTTTCTCTCTACTTCCTTTCACTTTCACTCTGTGTTCACAATGGCATATTGAGTCAGGCTTTCATATTTATTTATTTATGCCCCTTGTCAATTTATATGCTTCTAATTGAGTCGTTTCCTTTGCCTCTGATGCTCTAACGAAAACAATACAAATTTGTCCAATATTCTTTTGGCTAACACTCTCTAATCCAGGTAATATCCTGGTGAATCTCTTCTGCAGGTTCTCAACGTGTCTGCAGG
Organism: Hemitrygon akajei; assembly: GCF_048418815.1. NCBI lineage: Eukaryota > Metazoa > Chordata > Chondrichthyes > Myliobatiformes > Dasyatidae > Hemitrygon > Hemitrygon akajei. The sequence goes on from NC_133130.1 coordinate 8,906,178, forward strand.
GTGTGGAGACCCTTACCCTACATTCTGCCCATCAGAATCCCTATGTCGATATAAAGTGTCTGCAGGGAGTGGTGATCCTTACCCTAAATTCTGTCCCATAAGAATCTGTACGTTGGTATAAAATGTCTGCAGGGACTGGAGACCTTTACCCTACATTCTCTTCCATCACAATCCGTATGTCAGTATAAAGTATCTGCAGGGAGTGAAGATCCTTACCCTACATTCTGTCCCATCAGAATCCGTATGTCGGGTATAAAGGGTTTACAGGGAGTGAAGATCCTTACCCTACATTCTGTCCCATCAGAATCCCTATGTCGGGTATAAAGGGTTTACAGGGAGTGGTGATCCTTACCCTACATTCTGTCCCATCAGAATCCGTATGTCGGGTATAAAGGGTTTACAGGGAGTGAAGATCCTTACCCTACATTCTGTCCCATCAGAATCCGTATGTCGGGTATAAAGGGTTTACAGGGAGTGGAGATCCTTACCCTACATTCTGTCCCATCAGAATCCGTATGTCGGGTATAAAGGGTTTACAGGGAGTGAAGATCCTTACCCTACATTCTGTCCCATCAGAATCCGTATGTCGGGTATAAAGGGTTTACAGGGAGTGGAGATCCTTACCCTACATTCTGTCCCATCAGAATCCGTATGTCGGGTATAAAGGGTTTACAGGGAGTGAAGATCCTTACCCTACATTCTGTCCCATCAGAATCCGTATGTCGGGTATAAAGGGTTTACAGGGAGTGGAGATCCTTACCCTACATTCTGTCCCATCAGAATCCGTATGTCGGGTATAAAGGGTTTACAGGGAGTGGAGATCCTTACCCTACATTCTGTCCCATCAGAATCCGTATGTTGGGTATAAAGGGTTTACAGGGAGTGGAGATCCTTACCCTACATTCTGTCCCATCAGAATCCGTATGTCGGGTATAAAGGGTTTACAGGGAGTGAAGATCCTTACCCTACATTCTGTCCCATCAGAATCCGTATGTCGGGTATAAAGGGTTTACAGGGAGTGAAGATCCTTACCCTACATTCTGTCCCATCAGAATCCGTATGTCGGGTATAAAGGGTTTACAGGGAGTGGAGATCCTTACCCTACATTCTGTCCCATCAGAATCCGTATGTCGGGTATAAAGGGTTTACAGGGAGTGGAGATCCTTACCCTACATTCTGTCCCATCAGAATCCGTATGTCGGGTATAAAGGGTTTACAGGGAGTGGAGATCCTTACCCTACATTCTGTCCCATCAGAATCCGTATGTCGGGTATAAAGGGTTTACAGGGAGTGAAGATCCTTACCCTACATTCTGTCCCATCAGAATCCGTATGTCGGGTATAAAGGGTTTACATGGAGTGGAGATCCTTACCCTACATTCTGTCCCATCAGAATCCGTATGTCGGGTATAAAGGGTTTACAGGGAGTGAAGATCCTTACCCTACATTCTGTCCCATCAGAATCCGTATGTCGGGTATAAAGGGTTTACAGGGAGTGAAGATCCTTACCCTACATTCTGTCCCATCAGAATCCGTATGTCGGGTATAAAGGGTTTACAGGGAGTGGAGATCCTTACCCTACATTCTGTCCCATCAGAATCCGTATGTCGGGTATAAAGGGTTTACAGGGAGTGGAGATCCTTACCCTACATTCTGTCCCATCAGAATCCGTATGTCGGGTATAAAGGGTTTACAGGGAGTGGAGATCCTTACCCTACATTCTGTCCCATCAGAATCCGTATGTCGGGTATAAAGGGTTTACAGGGAGTGAAGATCCTTACCCTACATTCTGTCCCATCAGAATCCGTATGTCGGGTATAAAGGGTTTACAGGGAGTGAAGATCCTTACCCTACATTCTGTCCCATCAGAATCCGTATGTCGGGTATAAAGGGTTTACAGGGAGTGGAGATCCTTACCCTACATTCTGTCCCATCAGAATCCGTATGTCGGGTATAAAGGGTTTACAGGGAGTGATAAGGAAGACCGTCAATGATGAACTGCAAGCCAATATCTGGGAACCACAGCACATGGATAAGATCGTCACTTCACTGCTCTTCAATCTACAACAGGTGGAGGGAACCGACAGGTAAGCCATTCTCTTCCTCTATCTCAGCCGCACATGAGCAGGAAGCCATAGAAGCAGAATAAAGCTCTTTGGCTCATCGAGTCTGCTCCACCAATGTGGTCACCTTACCACTCCGAACTGATCACCATTCTCTATCTCCAGATCTCTGTCATCTACCACCAAAATAGAAACTCCTTGTTGATTAAATTCACTTTAACTTTACAAACCTCAAAGCTTCAGTCTAATCACTCATCCAGTTTTCCAGACAGACTCATTCAGAAGTCTGAGATGCAAAGGGACTCGTGCAGAATTCACTGAAGGTTAATTTGAAGGTTGAGTTCATGGTAGGAAAGGTAAATACATTGTCAGCATTCATTTTGCAAGGATTAGAATATAAAAGGGTCGGATAACAAGGCTTTGGTAAGGCACTGATGAAACCTCATTTCCGGGAGCTGCTGGGTAGAGCTGCCTACGGTAACATCAAGAATGCTATCAAGCCATCAAGATCTAGGAATAACAGTGCATAGTTCCCTGAAGGTGGAGTCTCATGTAGATAGGATGGTGAAGAAGGCTTTTGGAACGCTGGCCTTTATAAATCAGAGCATTGAGTACAGAAGTTGGGATGTAATGTTAAAATTGTACAAGGCATTGGTAAGGCCAAATTTGGAATATTGTGTACAGTTCTGGTCACCGAATTATAGGAAAGATATCAATAAATTAGAGAGAGTGCAGAGACGATTTACTAGGATGTTACCTGGGTTTCAGCACTTAAGTTACAGAGAAAGGTTGAACAAGTTAGGTCTCTATTCATTGGAGTGTAGAAGGTTGAGGGGGGATTTGATCGAGGTATTTAAAATGTTGAGAGGGATAGATAGAGTTGACGTGAATAGGTTGTTTCCATTGAGAGTAGGGGAGATTCAAAGGAGAGGACGTGCTTTGAGAGATAGGGGGCAAAAGTTTAAGGGAAACACCAGGGGGTATTTCTTTACTCAGAGAGTGATAGCTGTGTGGAATGAGCTTCTTGTAGAAGTAGTAGAGGCCAGTTCAGTTGTGTCATTTAAGGTAAAATTGGATAGGTATATGGACAGGAAAGGAGTGGAGGGTTATGGGCTGAGTGCGGGTAGGAGGGACTAGGTGAGATTAAGAGTTCGGCACGGACTAGGAAGGCTGGAATGACCTGTTTCCGTGCTGTGATTGTTATATGGTTATATGGTTAAGCCTGTTTTAATGTATGCGTTCATCAGGCCAGGCAAATCGTTCCTCAGAGAACCGCATTACCATAAATACCTCCTGTACCCCCTCCTTGTTGGGAGCAGTGAGAAGAGGGCATGATCCTAATTTCATGAACGATGCTGCTTATTTGAGACATTTCTATTTGAAGGGGTCCTGGATGTAGATGGGGGTGGTGGCTTATACCCATGATGATGCTGGCTGAATGATGAGTATCCTTTCAGAAAATGGCCAGTTCCTCCGTCTCAGATATTCTAGAATACAAGAGCAGGGATATGATCCTCCAGAAGGCATAATGACAAACTGCTCTTAAAAGCCATCTCGTAGGCACTTAACAAACTCACTCTCTTGAGATCCATTACCAACCTGATTTTCCCAGTCGACCTTCATGTTGAACTCTCCCATGACTATCATATCATTGCCCTTTTGAGGTGCCTTTTCTATTTTCCATTGTGATTCACGTCCCAGCTACTGTTAGGAGGACAGTATATAACTGCCATTAGGTGCATTTTAACCTTGCGGTTTCTTTTCTCAACTCTCAAGATTTCAACATCTTTCAATTCTATGTCACATCTTTCTACTGATTTGATGCCATTCCTTACCAGTGGAGCCACGCCATCCGCTCTGCCTACCTTCCTATCCCTCTGATATAACATGTAACCTTGAACTCTCAGGTCCAACTACAATCACCCTTCAGCCATGATTCTGTGATAGCAACAACATCAACCCTGACCCTTTGTAACAGTGCAACAAGATCATCCACCTTATTTCCTTATACCCCGTGCATTGAGATATAAGACTTTGAGTACGGAATTTGCCATCCTTTTTGATTCTGCATCCCTAATGCACTGGTAGTCTGCTGTCTGCAAATTTCTCTTAACATCCAGCTGCCCGTACTGACAGTCTGACCGCATGCAATTTTTGCTTTTTTACCATCTGTCCAATCCTGAGTCCCTTCACTCTGGTTCCCACCAGAAAATACTTATTCAATACTACAGTAAAAATTAATCACTCAGAAAACTGTTCTTCAAGCAGAACAAGTCTCAAGTCAAGTCACTTTTATTGTCATTTCAACCATAACTACTGGTACAGTACACAGTAAAAACGAGACAGTGTTTTTCAGGACCATGGTGCTACATGAAACAGTACAAAAACTACACTGAACTATGGAAAAACAACACAGAAATAAAACTAAACTAGACTACAGACTTACCCAGCACTGCAGAAAGTGCACAAAGCAGTGCGGGCATTGCAATAAATAATAAACAAGACAATAGGCACAGTAGAATCATACTGTGAATAGCCTCCAGAGGCATATTAAACTGTTATGCATATAAAGGCTACTCTAAAGTGCAAGCAGATAATTAATTGTTAAACTGTAATGAACTGGACAGTTAAACAGCCAGATCGAACATATATTTTCAGTCAGTGTCGTGGGGTTTTAGAAATCTAACTGAAATGATCACCAAATCTGAAAACATCTCAGTGAATCTGTAACTCAATGAGTACATGATGTCCTGTAACTCAGGGCTACAGACCAAAGTGGGATTAGTGTAAAGCCTCCTTCTAGACAGAATGGCGTCAATCTGTGCTGCAACTGTCAATGATGGTGTCGATTTACTCTGCTCACATGGTCCATCTGTATAACAGAATTCAGGATTGACAAAAATGTCAAAAGCAGCAAACTTCATTTATGTAGCATCTTGAACACATCCTAATGTATTTCACAAGAGACATCAGCTCAGCTGGTGGAGGTGAAGAAGCTGTTCTTGAAGCATTGAGTGTGCAATTTTTGGCTCCTATACTTTCTGAATGGCAGCAATGAGAAATGGGCATGTTGATTACAGTAATAGGCAGATGCAACAGGAGCGTTCCCATGCAGGTCTGACAAAGAGCCTGAAAAAGCAACAAGCTTTTTGATGGGAGTCTTTGTTAGTGTACTGCACAGATGTAACAGGAGTGGTAAAGATTTTCGATGAGAAACCCGGTCTCTGTAGAAAAGTGGTACAAACTAGACAAGCAGTCATCGTCAGAGTGGCTTGAGGCAGAGTAGTAAGGCTTTGGCTCAACAAGGGTTCTGTGAGAACAGGCAGAGCCAATGTCCAAGATTTTTGCTCCCAGTATGGATGAGAATGGGGGCTGTAGGAAGGTTGAGCACCTAACTGTAGCACCGTATTTCAGGGAGACATTCAAGCAGGGGAGAGAAGATAAATGTACTGATAATTATAATAACCATATAACAATCACAGCACGGAAACAGGCCATTCCGGCCCTCCTAGTCCGTGCCGAACTCTTAATCTCACCTAGTCCCACCTACCCGCACTCAGCCCATAACCCTCCACTCCTTTCCTTTCCATATACTTATCCAATTTTACCTTAAATGACACAACTGAACTGGCCTCTACTACTTCTACAGGAAGCTCATTCCACACAGCCATCACTCTCTGAGTAAAGAAATACCCCCTCGTGTTTCCCTTAAACTTTTGCCCCTTAACTCTCAAATCATGTCCTCTCGTTTGAATCTCCCCTACTCTCAATGGAAACAGCCTATTCACGTCAACTCTATCTATCCCTCTCAACATTTTAAATACCTCGATCAAATCCCCCCTCAACCTTCTACGCTCCAATGAATAGAGACCTAACTTGTTCAACCTTTCTCTGTAACTTAAGTGCTGAAACCCAGGTAACATCCTAGTAAATCGTCTCTGCACTCTCTCTAATTTATTGATATCTTTCCTATAATTCGGTGACCAGAACTGTACACAATATTCCAAATTTGGCCTTACCAATGCCTTGTACAATTTTAACATTACATCCCAACTTCTGTACTCAATGCTCTGATTTATAAAGGCCAGCGTTCCAAAAGCCTTCTTCACCACCCTATCTACATGAGACTCCACCTTCAGGGAACCATGCACTGTTATTCCTAGATCTCTCTGTTCCACTGCATTCCTCAATGCCCTACCATTTACCCTGTATGTTCTATTTGGATTATTCCTGCCAAAATGTAGAACCTCACACTTCTCAGCATTAAACTCCATCTGCCAACGTTCAGCCCATTCTTCTAACCGGCATAAATCTCCCTGCAAGCTTTGAAAACCCACCTCATTATCCACAACACCTCCTACCTTAGTATCATCAGCATACTTACTAATCCAATTTACCACCCCATCATCCAGATCATTTATGTATATTACAAACAACATTGGGCCCAAAACAGATCCCTGAGGCACCCCGCTAGTCACCGGCCTCCATCCCGATAAACAATTATCCACCACTACTCTCTGGCATCTCCCATCTAGCCACTGTTGAATCCATTTTATTACTCCAGCATTAATACCTAACGACTGAACCTTCTTAACTAACCTTCCATGTGGAACTTTGTCAAAGGCCTTGCTGAAGTCCATATAGACTACATCCACTGCCTTACCCTCGTCAACATTCCTCGTAACTACTTCAAAAAATTCAATAAGGTTTGTCAAACATGACCTTCCACGCACAAATCCATGCTGGCTACTCCTAATCAGATCCTGTCTATCCAGATAATTATAAATACTATCTCTAAGAATACTTTCCATTAATTTACCCACCACTGATGTCAAACTGACAGGTCTATAATTGCCAGGCTTACTTCTAGAACCCTTTTTAAACAATGGAACCACATGAGCAATACGCCAATCCTCCGGCACAATCCCTGTTTCTAATGACATCTGAAAGATCTCCGTCAGAGCTCCTGCTATCTCTACACAAACTTCCCTCAAGGTCCTGGGGAATATCCGGTCAGGACCCGGAGATTTATCCACTTTTAAATTTCTTAAAAGCGCCAGTACTTCCACCTCTTTAATTGTCATAGTTTCCATAACTTCCTTACTTGTTTCCCACACCTTACACCATTCAATATCCTTCTCCTTAGTGAATACCGAAGAGAAGAAATCGTTCAAAATCTCTCCCATCTCCCTCGGCTCCACACATAGCTGACCACCCTGATTCTCTAAGGGACCAATTTTATCCCTCACTATCCTCTTGCTTTTAATATAACTGTAGAAGCCTTTCGGATTTACTTCCACCTTATTTGCCAAACCAAACTCGTAACTTCTTTTAGCTTTTCTAATCTCTTTCTTAAGTTTCCTTTTACATTCTTTATATTCCTCGAGCAATTCCTTTACTCCATGCTGCCTATATCTATTGTAGACATCCCTCTTTTTTCGAACCAAGTTTCTAATATCCCTTGAAAACCATGGCGCTTTCAAACCTTTAACCTTTCCTTTCAACCGAACAGGAACATAAAGATTCTGTACCCTCATAATTTCACCCTTAAATGACCTCCATTTCTCTATTACATCCTTCCCATAAAACAACTTGACCCATTCCACTCTCTCTAAATCCCTGCGCATCTCCTCAAAGTTAGCCTTTCTCCAATCAAAAATCTCAACTCTAGGTCCAGTCCTGTCCTTCTCCATAATTATATTGAAGCTAATGCTATTGTGATCACTGGACCCGAAGTGCTCCCCAACACATACATCTGACAGCTGACCTATCGCATTCCCTAACAGGAGATCCAACACTGCCCCATCTCTAGTCGGTACTTCTATGTATTGTTGCAAAAAGCTATCCTGCACACATTTCACAAACTCTAAACCATCCAGCCCTTTTACAGAATGAGCTTCCCAATCTATGTGTGGAAAATTAAAATCTCCCACAATCACCACCTTGTGTTTACTACAAATATCTGCTATCTCCTTACACATTTGCTCTTCCAACTCACGCTCCCCATTAGGTGGCCTATAATACACTCCTATCAGTGTTACTACACCTTTCCCATTCCTCAATTCCACCCAAATAGCCTCCCTAGAGGAGCTCTGTAATCTTTCCTTCCAAAGCACCGCCATAAGATTTTCTCGGACAAGCAATGCAACACCTCCTCCTCTGGCCCCTCCTACTCTATCACACCTGAAGCAACTAAATCCAGGAATATTTAGTTGCCAATCACACCCTTCCTGCAACCATGTTTCACTAATAGCTACAACATCATAATTCCAGGTATCAATCCACACTTTAAGCTCATCCACCTTTCTTACAATGCTCCTAGCATTAAAATAGATACATTTAAGATACTCTCCACCTCCTCCTCTCTTTTCATCCCTAGCAATGCATTCAAATTTATTATCCTTTTCTTTCTTCTCCCCTACAACTTTGGGCTGAGCGCATCCCTCCTCCATCACCTGCCTGTCCTCCCTCACACACGGTCTACTTACTTGCTCTACTGGTGAACTAACCTCCTCTCCCATAGTTTCCTCAAATTGATTTCCGCCCCCCCATCTTACTAGTTTAAAGTCTGCCCCGTAGCCCTAGCAAACCTCCCCGCTAGGATATTGGTCCCCCCAGGATTCAAGTGTAACCCGTCCTTCTTGAACAGGTCACGCCTGCCCCAGAAGAGGTCCCAATGATCCAGAAACTTGAATCCCTGCCCCCTGCTCCAATCCCTCAACCACGCATTCATCCTCCACCTAATTCCATTCCTACTCTCACTGTCGCGTGGCACAGGCAGTAATCCCGAGATTACTACCTTTGCGGTCCTTCTTCTTAACTGCCTTCCTAACTCCCTATACTCTCGTTTCAGGACCTCTTCCCCTTTCCTACCTATGTCATTGGTACCTACATGTACCATGACCTCTGGCTCCTCACCCTCCCACTTCAGGATATCTTGGACGCGATCAGAAACGTCCCGGACCCTGGCACCAGGGAGGCAAACTACCATCCGGGACTCCCGATCACCTCCACAGAACCGCCTGTCTGAACCCCTGACTATCGAGTCCCCTATTACTATGGTCCTCTTTCTTCTATCCCTACCCTTCTGAGCTACAGGGCCGTCCTCTGTGCCGGAGGCCCGGCCACTGTCACTTCCTCCAGGTAGGCTGTCCCCCCCAACAGTACTCAAACATGAGTACTTATTGTCAAGGGGTACAGCCACTGGGGCACTCTCTAGTACCTGCCCCTTCCCCTTCCTGACCGTGACCCACCTATCTGCCTCCCGTGGCCCCGGAGTGACCACCTGCCTGTAACTCCTCTCTATCACCTCCTCACTCTCCCTGACCAGGCGAAGGTCATCGAGCTGCAGCTCCAGTTCCCTCATTCGGTCCCTCAGGAGCTGCAGTTCGGCGCACCTGGCGCAGATGTGGACGTCCGGGAGGCTCGGAGACTCCAGAATCTCCCACATCCGACACCGAGAACAACAAGCTGCCCTCACACTCATACTTCCCGAATAACTGAAAATAACAAGAACTAAAAGATAAGCCTACTGTGCCCTCTTCCGCCTAAGCCCTCTGAGCCCAAGCCCTACACTCTGCTCCCGACTCACTCCGCTGCCCGCAAACGAAGCTGCCCGCTGCTTAAGGCTGCGTTCTTTTTATATCTTCCCTCCTTCCCAGGCCTCCTTCACGCGCCTGCGCAGTCCCGCCTCTCAGAACTCCGATCTGAGAAGCAATTTGAAAATGGCCGCCGCCGCACTTCTTCTCAAAGCCTCGCTGTCCTCTTCCAAAAGAGAACTGCCTTAGGGGTAGTATAGTCAGGGGAATAGATAAAGCTCTCTTTCATGAGGATAGAGCATCCCAAAAGTTGTGTTGCCTGCCTGGTGCCTGGGTTTGGGACATCTTATCTCATCTGCAGAGGAATATTCAGTGGGAGTTTACCACTCCTATATAACAATATAACAATTACAGCACGGAAACAGGCCATCTTGGCCCTTCTAGTCTGTGCCGAATGCTTACTCTCACCTAATCCCACTGACCTGCACTCAGCCCATAACCCTCCATTCCTTTCCTATCCATATACCTATCCAATTTTGCTTTAAATGACAATACCAAACCTGCCTCTACCACTTCTACTGGAAGCTCATTCCACATAGCTACCACTCTCTGAGTAAAGAAATTCCCCCTCATGTTACCCTTAAGCTTTTGCCCCCTAAGTCTCAACTCGTCCTCTTGTTTGAATCTCCCCTACTCTCAATGGAAAAAGCCTATCCACGTCAACTCTGTCTACCCCCTCATAATTTTAAATACCTCTATCAAGTCCCCCCCTCAACCTTCTATGCACCAAAGAATAAGGACCTAACTTGTTCAATCTTTCCCTGTAACTTAGGTGCTGAAACTCAGGTGACATTCTAGTAAATCTTCTCTGTACTCTCTCTATTTTGTTGACATCTTTCCTATAATTTGGTGACCAGAACTGTACACAATACTCCAAAGTCAGCCTTACCAATGCCTTGTACAATTTTAACATTACATCCCAACTCCTATACTCAATGCTCTGATTTATAAAGGCCAACATACCAAAAGCTTCCTTCACCACCCTATCCACATGAGATTCCACCTTCAGGGAACTATACACCATTATTCGTAGATCACTCTGCTCTACTGCATTCCTCAATGCCCTACCATTTACCATGTATGTCCTATTTGGATTATTCCTACCAAAATGTAGCACCTCACACTTATCAGCATTAAACTCCTTCTGCCATTGCTCAGCCCACACTTCTAACTGGTCTAAATCTCTCTGCAAATTTTGAAAACCTACTTCATTATCCACAAAGCCACCTAACTTAGTATCATCTGCATACTTACTAATCCAATTTAGTGAGAATGAGCAGTACACCAATCCTCCAGCACCATCCCCGTTTCTAATGACATTTGAAATATTTCTGTCAGAGCCCCTGCTATTTCTACACTAACCTCCCTCAAGGTCCTAGGGAATATCCTTTCAGGATCTGGAGATTTATCCACTCTTATATTCCTTAAAAGCGCCAGTACTGCCTCCTCTTTAATCATCATAGTTTCCATAACTTCCCTACTTGTTTCTCTTACCTTACTCAATTCAATATCCTTCTCCTTAGTGAATACCGAAGAAAAGAAATTGTTCAAAATCTCCCCCATCTCTTTCGGGTCCACTCATAGCTGTCCACTCTGAATCTCTAAGGGACCAATTTTATTCCTCACTATCCTTTTGCTATTAATATAACTGTAGAAACCCTTTGGATTTATTTTCACCTTACTTGCCAATGCAACCTTGTATCTTCTTTTAGCTTTTCTAATTTCTTTCTTAATATTCTTCTTACATTCTTTATATTCCTTGAGCAACTCATTTACTCCATGCTGCCTATATTTATTGTAGATATCTCTCTTTTTCCTAACCAAGTTTCCAATATCCCTTGAAAACCATGGCTCGCTCAAACTTTTAACCTTTCCTTCCAACCTAACAGGAAGATAAGGATTCCGCACCCTCAAAATTTCATCTTTAAATGACCTCCACTTCTCTATTACATCCTTCCCATAAAGCAAATTGTCCCAATCCACTCTTCTAAATCCTTTTGCATCTCATCAAAGTTAGCCTTTCTCCAATCAAAAATCTCAACCCTGGGTCCAGTCCTATCCTTCTCCATAATTATATTGAAACTAATGGCATTGTGATCACTGGACCCGAAGTGCTCCCCAACACATACCTCCATCACCTGACCTATTTCATTCCCTAGCAGAAGATCCAACACTGCCCCTTCTCTCGTTGGTTCCTCTATGTATTGCTGCAAAAAACTATCCTGCACATATTTTACAAACTCCAAACCATCCATCCATTTTACAGTATGGGCTTCCCAGTCTATGTGTGGAAAATTAAAATCACCCACAATCACAACCCTGTGCTTACTACAAATATCTGCTATCTCTTTGCAAATTTGCTCCTCCAATTCTCTCTCCCCATTAGGTGGTCTATAGTACACCCCTATAAGTATTACTACACCTTTCCCATTCCTCAATTCCACCCAAACAGTCTCCCTAGATGAGCCCTCTAATCTATCCTGCCAGCGCACCGCTGTAATATTTTCTCTGACATGCAATGCAACACCTCCTCCTCTTGTCCCTCCGATTCTATCAAACCTGAAGCAACAAAATCCAGGAATATTTAGATGCCAATCACACCCCTCCTGCAACCATGTTTCACTAATAGCTACAAGATAATATTTCCATGTATCAATCCATGCTCTAAGCTCATCCACCTTTCTTACAATGCTCCTAGCGTTAAAATAAATGCATTTAAGAAATTCTCCACCTCTTCCTCTCTGTTTATCTCTAACAGTACAAAGAACTTTACTGTCTTCTTTTTCTTCCTTCTCCCATACATCTGTTTCTACATTCTGGTTCCCCTCCCCCCTCATATCTACAAAAGTAGTTTAAATCCACTGGAGCCTCTCCAGCAAACCTACCTGCAAGAATATTTGTCCCTCTCCAGTTCAGATGTAAACCGTCCCGCTGGAATAGGTCACATCTTCCCTGGAAAACTGCCGAATTATCTGTAAATCTGAAGCCCTCCCTCCTGCATCATGTCTTCAGCCACGTGTTGATCTGCACTATCTTAATATTTCTAAACCCGCCTGCACGTGGCACTGGAAGCAATCCTGAGGATGCTAACCTGGAGGTGCTGTCCTTTAACTTGACACCTAGCTCCCTAAACTCACCTTTCAGGACCTTCTGACTCTTCCTACCCACATCATTGGTCCCTACGTGGACCACGACATCCGGCTGCTCACCCTCCCTCTTGAGAATACTGAGAACTCGATTTGAGATATCGCGGACCCTGGCACCAGGGAGGCAACATACCATCCGGGATTCTCGATCTCTTCCACAGAACATCCTATCTGTCCCCCTAACTATTAAATCCCCTATCACTACTGCTCTCCTCTTTTCCCCCTTCCCTTCTGAGCTGAGGGTCCAGTCTTGGTGCCAGAGATGCAACCACTGCAGCTTGTCCCTGGTAGGCCATCCCCATCAACAGTATCCAAAACGGTATACTGATTGTTGATGGGAACGACCACAGGGGTGCTCTGCTCTTCCTGTCTATTCCCCTTCCCTCTCCTGACAGTCATCCAACTACCTGACTCCTAGGGGTGACTATCTCCCTGAAACTCCTGTTTATTTCTGCCTCTGCATCCCGAATGATCCGAAGTTCATCCAGGTCCAACTCCAGTTCCCTAACTCAGTTTGTCAGGAGCTGCAGCTGGAAGCACCTTTTGCAGGTGTAGTCATCAGTGACAACTGTGCTCACCCTGACTTCCCACATACTGCAAATGGAGCACTCAACTGCCCTAACTGCTGCCTCCATTACCTACTCCTAAGCTAATTAGATTAATTAAAGGAGCTTACCAGGCCTTACCTCACCTGGAGTGAAGCTCGTTCTCAGCCTCTGCTCGCTACTTAAATTCTCCCGCTGCCTCACGCGCTTGCGCAGTTGTGCCCCGTTCAAACCTCACCGATTGTTGCGATTGTTGCATTCTGTTGCAACACTCCTGTTGCATCTGTGCAGTACACTAATCAAAGACTCCCATCGAAAAGCTTGTTGCTTTATCAAGCTCTTTCTGTCAGACCTGCATGGGAATGCTCCTGGTGCATCTGCCTATTACTGTAATCAACATGCCCATTTCTCATTGCTGCCATTAAGAAAGTATAGGAGCCAAAAATTGTACTCTCAATGCTTCAGGAACAGCTTCTTCACCTTCAGATTTATGAACAGACAATGAAACCATGAAGACTACCTTACTGATTTTTCCTTGTTTTGCACTACTTATTTAATTTCATTTTTTATATTTTTATAACATTCTTTGGATAATAATAGATTTTAGTTATAATTTTATAGATTTATAGACCAATAGAGTGCAAAGACCTTCTGCTGCAAAACAAAAAGTTTCATGCTATACGCCAGTGATTTTAAACCTGATACTGATTCTGGTTCATTCTGTTATCTTCATGGATACAAGGAATTTCATTGCACCCTGGTGTGAATGACAATAAACTAATCTGACCTGACATGAGCTGAGTTGATGTCACTTGTCAAGTACGTTAGGATGTGTTCAAGATGCTATATAAATGAAGTTTGCTGCTTTTGACATTTTTGTCGATACTGAATTCTGTTTTACAAACGGGCCATGTGAGCAGAGTAAATCGACACCATCATTGACATTTACAGCACAGATTGACGCCGTTCTGTCTATTGTGATACAGAAGGAGGCTTTACACAAATCCCACTTTGGTCTATAGCCCTGAGTTACAGGACATCATGTACTTATTGAGTTACAGATTCACTGAGACGGTTTCAGATTCTGGGATCATTTCAGGTAGATTTCCAAAACCCCACGACACTGACTGAAAATATATATTGGATCTGGCTGTTTAACTGTCCAGTTCTTTACAGTTTAACAATTAGTTAACTGCTTGCACTTTAGAGTAGCCTTTATATGCATAACAGTTTAATATGCCTCTGGAGGCTATTCACAGTGTGATTGTGAAAGATTTGCTCTGCTTGAAGTGAAGAACAGTTTTCTCAGTGATTAATTTTTACTGTACTATGGAATAAGTATTTTCAGATTGGATTATTATTATCAATAGATTTAAATGGATTTTTTTTCTTATCTCTGGCTATAAATGAAGCTGTTTTATGCTTGGTGTCATCTTTAGTTTCTCTGTCCTTCAAGGGTTGTTTGTTTCAACTACCCCTTTTTTCCATAAAACCACCAGATATAGGGGCAGATATCTGATATATATAGCATTTGGCCCATCGAGTCTGCCCTGCCATTTCATCATGTCTGATCTATTTTTCCTCTCAGCCCCGAACTCCTGCCTTCCTCCCCACTTCCCTCATCCCCTTATCACTTAGTGCCCTGTCCAATCAAGAATCCATTAATCTCTGCCTTAAATATACATCCAAACTTGGCCTGCACAGCTGCTTGTGGCAACAAATTCTACCGATTCAACACTCTCTGGCTGAAGAAATTCCTCTCCATCTCCGTTCTAAAAGGATGCCCTTCTGTTCTGATGCTGTGTCCTCTGGTCTTAGAGTCTCACATTAGAGGAAACTTTGTCTCCCCATCTACTCCAGCAAGACCTTTCGCCATTCAACAGTCACATCTTATTCTTCTGAATTCCAGTGAATACTGACCCAGAGCCATCAGTCTTCATATAACAAGCAGTTCAATTCTGTAATCTTTTTCATGAAACTCCCTTGAACCCCCTCCAGTTTCAGCACATATTTACTCAGATAAGTGGCACAAAACCACTCGCATACTCCAAGAGAGTGCTTTATAAAGTCTCAACATTACATCCTTGCTTTTATATTCTAGTCTTCAGGTGCCCGTCAGGACTGTATTCTAAGCCCCCTCCTTTACTTTCTGTATATCCATGACTGTGTCATCACCCAGCTCTTCTCCAGCTCTGTATCCCTTTTCCAATCAACTTTCCAGCTCTTAGCTTCATCACTCCCCCTCCTGTCTTCTATCATTTTGGATCTCTCCTTCCCCACCCCACCCCCCCCCACTTTCAAATCTCTTTCATTTAGTCCTGACGTGGGGTGTCGGCCGGAAATGTCGACTGAACTTCTTCCTATAGATGCTGCCTGGCCTGCTGCGTCCACCAGCATTTTGAGTATGCTGCAGTTGTTAGCGATTTCATTAAAACTGGTGTGGATGAGTGTGTGCCCGGCAGAATGTGTTACTGTACATTCCCAAACCAAAAGCTATGGATGAACCAGGAGGAACATCATCTGCTGAAGGCTAGATCTGGTGCATTTAAGTCTGGTGACCCTGGCCTGTACCAGAAAACCAGGTATGATTTGCAGAGAGCTATTTCAAGGGCAAAGAGACAACTTCAAATGAGGTTGGAGGCGTTGTCGAATGTACGACAACTGGCTGTTGCACTGAACGAGACAAACCCATTTGCAGGACACAGGCACGGAGATATAGTTAGGATGCAGACGTGAACAGCAAACAGGCGGGAGAGCAGGAAGGCAGGAGACAGGCAGAATTTATCTTGACACAGAGCGTAGGAAGTGAAACGGCAGACAAAACTCTTCTCAGCATGGAGAGATGGAGTTTTTCAGGCAACCCTCGGAGCTGAAATAAAACTTTAGAAGACTTATCTTATGCAGAGAAGCTGGGTTTCACAGGTAAACCTCAGAACTGGAGTAAAACTTAGAAAACTCATCTTGACACGAAAAGACTGAGTTTCACAGGTAATTCTCGATACTAGATCAAAACTTAGAACACACACTCCTAAGCGGCTGGGAATCGGTAATTACCACACAGGCAAAACTGACGAACTGGCAACTAGTGGTTGTAATGCCGGGGTTCGTATGCTGCAGGTCTTGCTGGAAACCAGGTGTGTCGTCATCAAATAGAATTAGGAGCAAATGGGAAATTAATCATCGGAACCATGGCACAATCAAAGGAAATTAGGAGAAAATAGGGAATTAACGATCGGGACCGTGACTGAACCCCCCCTCCCCCCCCCAACAGGAGCCTCCAGGTGAACCACCAGGCTTGTCCAGATTTCTTGATGGAAATTATGGATGAGGGAAGGGTCCAGGATGAAAGAGTGGGAATCCTGGAGCATTCCTCCAGGCCGTATCCCTCCCACTCGACCAGGTACTGGAGGCCTCTGCCTCGGCGGTGCACATCCAGTGTTCACCAGATGGTGTACTCTGGGTAGTTGTCAATGATCCGGGCGGGTGGAGGGAGTTCAGCGGGAGGGCACAAAGGTCTGACAGACACTGGTTTCAATTGGGAGACGTGGAACGTGGGACGAATGTGCATGGATCCGGTCAGTTTGAGTCTGACCACCGAGGGGTTGATGATACTCTCAATCTCAAATTGTCCCACGTAGCGAGGGGTGAGTTTCTTGGGTTCATTCTTAAGGGGGATGTCTTTTGACAAGAGCCAAACCTTCTGCCCAGGCCGATAATTGGGTACAGATGTTTGATGGCGATCGGCAATCCTCCGGTTGCAGTCAGCTGAGCGGAGCAGGGCTGCGCATGCATCCTTCCAGGTTTTGCAACACTGGCGGAGATGGGCCAGAACTGAAGGCACAGCAACGTCATCTTCATGTGTATGAAAGAGAGGGGATTGGTAACTGAGGGAGCATTCTGAGGGAGATATTCTGGTGGCTGTGCTGACCAGGGTGTTGTGGGCATACTCAACCCAAACAAGATGGCTGCTCCAGGATGACGGATTGTTGGCAGTTATGCAGTGCAGTGCTGCTTCCAAATCCTGGTTTGTTCGTTCCCTTTGACCGTTATTGTGCTGATGGAAGCCAGAAGACAGGTTTACTGAGGCTGCAAGGGGCTGACAAAAAGACCTCCAGACCTGAGAGATGAACTGGAGGGCCCTGGTCGGAAAAAATGTCAGAGGGAATTCCATGGATGCAGAAGACTTGATGAACAAAGAGGTCGGCTGTCTCACGGGCCGCAGGGAGTTTAGGAAGGGCTACAAACTGCACGGCTTTGGAGAAGCGGTCCACCACACTGAGTACGGCAGTGTTTCCATGTGAAGGGGGTAGTCCAGTAATGAAATCCAGCGCAATGTGAGACCAAGGGCAGCTAGGGACAGGTAGGGGACGAAGCAACCCAGCAGGTGGTTGATCAGAAACTTTTCTGAGGGCACATACAGAACAGGCAGAGATGAAGGAACAGGTGTCAGTGTCCATGGAGTGCAACCAGAAATGTCTCTTCTAGAAGGGACAGAGTTCGATCGATTCCGGGATGGCAGGCGAAACGAGAATTATGCCCCCACTGGAGAACCTGAGACTGAACAGAGTCAGGCACGAAGAGGCGACTGGGGGTGGGGGGGGGGGTGGCATCCATTGCCTGAGTCAGGTTGAGTCTGTTGGGCTTCTTTGACTATGGACTCGATCTCCCAGGTGAGGGAAGCCACCACACAGGATGGTGGAAGGATGTTCTTGAGGTTGGGAAGGCCCTCCTCGGAGACATATTGACGAGAGAGAGCATCGGGCTTCCTGTTCTTGGACCCCGGACGATAGGTGGCTGTGAATCTGAAATGGCC
This sequence comes from Hemitrygon akajei, assembly GCF_048418815.1. Classification (NCBI taxonomy): domain Eukaryota; kingdom Metazoa; phylum Chordata; class Chondrichthyes; order Myliobatiformes; family Dasyatidae; genus Hemitrygon; species Hemitrygon akajei. The sequence continues at coordinate 8,924,342 of NC_133130.1, forward strand.
AAAAAATAATGCCCAATGGGCTTGGCAGGAATTCAGATGTTTGGCGGTTTGGATTGTATGCGAGGTTCTTGTGGTCTGTCCAGACAACGAATGGATGTTCAGCTCCCTCCAGACAGTGCCTCCACTTCTCCAAAGCGAGTTTGAGGGCTAGTAACTCCTGGTTCCCTAGGTGGTACGTAGTTCCATTCAGCGGGGGATAGATGGCAAGAAAAGAAAGCGCAGGGATGGAGCTTTTGGTCTGGGCCGGAGTGTTGGGAGAGGACCACTCCCACCCCAGAGTTGGAAGCGTTGACTTTCACAATGAATTGGCGGGAGGGGTCAGGTTGGACCAGGATGGGAGCAGAGGTGAAACACCTCTTCAGCTCCGAGAACGCTGAGTCCACTTCGGGGGTCCAGTGAAAAGGAGAGGTGAGTCGAGTAAGGGGCGTTGCCTCCCAGCTGTAATCCCCCATGAAGTGATGATAGAAGTCTGCGAACACCAGAAATTGCTGGAGCTGCTTGAGTGTTGTGGGTTTTGGCCACTCCACCACGGCCTGGATCTTTTCGGGATCCGCCCTCACTTGCCCGATCTCGACGATGTGCCCCAAGAAACTGACGGAAGGGACATGAAACTCACACTTCTCAGCCTTCACGAATAGTTTGTTCTCCCAAAGCCTCTGCAGCACCTGATGGACATGGTGGGTGTGTTCCTGAAGACTGCGGGAGAAGATTAAGATGTCATCCAAATAAACAAAAGCAAAACAATTACTAATGTCCCTAAGGACATCGTTTACCAAGGCTTGGAAGATGGCAGGGGCATTGGTGAGACCAAAGGGACCAAGAGGGGTGTTGAAAGCTGTTTCCCACTCGTCTCCCTCCCTTATCCTGACCAGGTGGTAGGCACTTCATAGGTCCAACTGAGAGGAAATGGTGGCTCCGTGAAGGGGCTGGAAAGCAGAGTTGATAAGGGGCAGTGGATTCTTATTCTTTATGGTGATGCCATTCAGGCCACGGTAGTCAATGCAGGGGCTCAGTGAGCCATCTTTCTTCCCCACAAAGAAGAAACCTGCACCTACAGGGGAAGATGAGGGTCGGATAATGCCAGCCGCCAGAGAGTCATTTAGGTAAGCCTCCACTGCGTCCCTTTCTGGCCGGGACAGGGTATACAGCTGACTGGTGGGTAGAGGGGCTCCAGGGAGAAGGTCAATTGCGCAATCGCAAGGGCGGTGTGGAGGCAGAGAAAGAGCCCGTTGTTTGCTAAACACTTCACCCAGATTGTGATATTCTGCTGAAACCTTGGATAAGTCAGGGGTTTAAGCAGCAGACAAGGTCGTGGTGAATTCTACTGGGGAAAGGGCCGATTGTAGACAGGTGGAGTGACAGAACGAACTCCAGCTGACCATCTTCCCGGTGGACCAGTCAATGTGGGGGTTATGGTGGTTTAACCAGGGTTAACCAAGACCAATAGGAGCTTGAGAGGAAATTAAATTGAATCATACCTGTTCCCCATGATTCCTGGAAAGAAAGAGAGACTGGGTGGTGTACAGTGTGTGACTTGGGCCAGTAGTCTACCATACAGTGCCCAGGCTTCCAGAGGGGTACTCACTGGTTCACAAGGAATTCCAGCCAAAGAAGCTATGTTTTCATCCAAACATTTCTCCCAGACGAGTGCCGACAGAGGCAGGGACTGGTGATTGTAATGTAAAGTAGTTTGCAGCTACATCCGGGTTCGGGGAAGGGAAGGGTATGTTGTCTGGCTCACCAGGGTCCCCCTCTCTACTGGTGAGCTTTCCCTTTTTGGCCGAAGGGGACAGGTAGCACGGAAGCGGCCAGCCCGGCTGTAGTATAGACACTCACCCGCTCTCAATCTCCAGAGTTGTTCTGTGGGGGAAAGGCGGTTCCAGGTTCCATCCCAGCTGCTTGGGTTCCTCTCCCGGAGCGGTGGAAACGGCCGAGCTGAGAGCTACTCTAGGGGCAGGAGGAGGAGAGAGCTTTGTTCTGGTGGGAAGCAGTAATGTGTGCCGTGGGGTGGCCACAGGTGGCGGATGACCCATCCTTTCTCTATGGCGTTCTCGGAGACGATTGTCCAACGTGGTGACAAGGGAGATAAAGGAATCCAGGCTATCGGTGTCATCTCTGGCCGCCAACTCATCTTTCGCCATGTTGCTGAGACCATTCCAAAAAACCACCTGGAGTGACTCATCGTCCCACCCCGTGTTGACCATTAACGTCCGGAACTCCACGGAATATTCTACAACACTGCGCGAGCCCTGGTGGAGAATGAGTAGATACTTGGCAGCGTCTTTACCATGGACAGGGTGGTTAAAGATCTGCCTCATTTCCGTGATAAAGGTGGCAAAAGAAGAGCCAGTATCCGGTTGATTATCCCAAACAGCTGTGGCAAACGCTAAGGCACTTCCTCGCAACAACCGCATGATGTAAGCAATCTTTGACTTATCCGTGGAGTATGTGGACGACTGCTGTTTGAAACACCAAGGAGCCCTGAAGGAAGGCCCGGCACTTCCCCAAATCCCCAGCGTAGTGTTCTGGTTCAGGTACGTCAGGTACTGCTGCCTCTTCCTAATCATATTATATCTCTCCAAATGTTCATAAATCCTGCCTCTCAGGATCTTCTCCATTAACTTACCAACCACTGAGGTAAGACTCACTGGTCTATAATTTCCTGGTCTATCTCTACTAATATATATGGTGGAGGAGCAGGTAGTGTTGGGGAAACAGGTGGAATGCAGAAGGACTTAGCCAGATTAGGAGAATGGGCAAGAAAGTAGCAATGGAAATACAATGTTGGAAAATGCATGGTCATACACTTTGATAGTAGAAATAAATGTGCAGACTATTTTCTAAAAGGGGAGAAAATCCAGGAATCTGAGCTGCAGGAAGCCCTTGTTCCGAACACCCTGAAGTTTAACTTGCAGATTGAGTTGGAGGTAAGGAAGGCAAATGCCATGTTAGCATTCATTTCAAGCGCTCTAGAATACAAGAGCAAGGGAGTGATGCTGAGGCTTTATAAGGCACTGGTCAGGCCTCACCTTGAGTATTGTGAACAGTTTTGGGCCCCTCATCTTAGGAAAGATGTGCTGGCATTGGAGAGGGTCCAGAGGAGATTCACAAGGATGATTCCAGGAATGAAAGGGTTATCATACCAGGAATGTTTGATAACTCTGGGTCTGCACTCGCTGGAATTCAGAAGGATGAGGGCAGGGTCTTGTTGAAACCTTTCAACATCTGAAAGAGTTGAAAGACAGAGTAGATGTGGAAAGGATGTTTCCCATGGTGGGTAGAGTCTAGGATAAGAGGGCATAGCCTCAGGACAGAGGGGCGCTCTTTCTAAACAGAGATGCCGAGAAATTTCTTTAGCAATAGGGTTGAGGAAGAGATAGAAAAAAAAAAATTAGCCATGATTAAATGGCAGAGCAGACTCAATGGGCCAGAAGGCCTAATTCTCCTCCTATGTCTGATAGTCTTATAGTCTAAATAACACCAGACTAGACATGAGCAGGCATCATCCCTGATGAACATGCTACTGTTTTGAAGCCCAAGAATATTTTATCATTTGATACAAAATACTTTTTAATTTCATTGCTCCCCATTACTACATCTCCAGCATTATTTTCTAGCACTCCAATATCTTCACTCACTGCTTTTTCACACTTTGTATCTGAAGCAACCTTTGGAATCCTCTTTAACATTATTGACTAGCTTACTTTTGTATTACATGTTTACCTTCTTAATGAAGTTTTTGGATTCCCTTTGAATGCGGTGTAGCCTATATCAGTCAGATGGGAGGCACAGTGGAAACTTCCTAATCCTCTAACTTCCCACTAACCTTTGCTCTATTATATGCACTCTCTTTGGCTTTGACTTCTTTTGTGAGCCCCTGTTATTTCATTTTCCCTTTAAAATACTTCTTCCTCTATAGGATGTATGTGTATATCCTGTGCCTTAGAAATTGCTTCCATTCCAAAGAGAAATTGCAGCCATTGCTGCTCTGCCGTTATCCCAGACAGTGTTCTTTTCCAATCAATTCTGTAATTCCCTAGCTCCACTGTACTACTGATACATGGGACATTAGTTTCTCTTCTCAAATTTCAATGTGAATTTGATCTAATTATGATGACTTACCCATTGTAATCTGTAGCCCATATCCTTACGACTGCTTCAAAGGTTTCAAAGGTATATTTAATATCAGAGAAATGTATACAATATACATCATGAAGTACTGTTTCCTTACAACCATGAAAGCAGAGGAGTGCCCACAAAGCATGGATGACAGTTAAACATTAGAACCCCAAAGTCCCCACAGCTCCCCTCCCTCCTGCACGTAATTGGCAGCAAGCCCCTCCCCCACTGGCAAAAAAAGCATCAGCACCCACCACCGATCACTCAAGCATGAGCAAAACAACAGCAAAGGCACAGACTTGCAGTACTCCAAAGACTACTTGTTCACCCGCTATTCAACATACCCCATTCCATGTCACATGTAGCACCTGTCTCAGTTGTGCATCATGTTCTTCCTTGGTGGAGCCCCCAGCCAAAGATGTCATTCGTTTATATGAAGGATATTCACGGGAAGTTATGGACCTGCGGTCTAAATTTGTTCCAACCATGAAGATAGCATATGAAAAGGGATTATTCCCATCACTTCAATATCTAGCCCGATTAAAATTATTTTCCAATGATTTGACTCCACGTGTTTTTCTGGACTCAAAGAGGCACTGGACTATGTTAACTCTATTTTGGTTGTAGCCGAGGTTTGAATTGTTCAAGGTCTGCAGAATAATTGTTATTTCGGAAAGAAGGTAAGTTTTGAAGATTTCTGATTTGCTTAAGATATCCTTTGATCAATCGACCATTCAAAGAAGATGTAAACTTTTTGATGTGAATGATGAATGGCTTTTCCGAAATCTGTTTGGTCTACTGAGTGAATTAACACATCAGACAGGTTGTTCGATTATTTGTTTTTATTCTCCTTTTTTCATTAATTAAGTGAGAGTTTTCATAGTTCATAACGACTTTTTCTTATATATATATATAGAGTCGGGAGTGCTTAGTAGATAGCTTTTTTTCTAAAAACAGGCGTGTAAATTAAATGGAAAATGGTGCTGATTTTTCTTCATTAGAGATTACATAGGCATTTTTTTCTTTGTGTAATTTTATTGTTTTGGCATTTTTGAAGATTGTTTCTGCATTCTCCAGCTGGTTTTTAAGGATTAAGTATAAACACTTATTTTCTCTGAACTTTTATGCCGGATATGGGGAAGCGGATGTTGTAGAGAAATACTGCACAGTACAGGCCCTTTGGCCCATGATGTTCTGCTCTCCTCTCAATCTGCTCCATGATCAATCTAATGCTTCCGTCCTGCAGAGAATTCCATTCATCTTTCATTATGAGCCTATCTAGGAGTCTCTCAAATGTCCTTACTGTGTCTGCCTCTATGGCTACCTATGGCAGATCTTTCCATGCACCCACTGGTCTATGACTAAAAGATAACATCTCTGAGATCCCTATACTTTCCCCTAAGCACCATAATATTGTGCCCCCTCGTATTAGCCATTTCTGCTGCAAATCCATTCCATGTTTTAATGATTACTCAGCCTCACCAGTGTCCATTGTTCCAGAACAATAATACTCTGTAAAGCAATGGAAGACATCAAAGTAAATTGATACTTAAATTGCATATATATTAGTTAGAAGCAAGGCATCTAAGTTGGCAGAAGAACCAGTTAACATGACTTGATAGGGTGGTGTGTTGTTTTGTAGTGTCTGGCTTTTTATATTTAGCAAAACATTTTTTCTCCTCTGCAGGGTTTTTCTATTTTAAGGCCGTATGGATTTTTTTTTGTAACTGGGGGGAGGAATTAAGGAAAGCTTTTAAAATCTCTATTATAAAATGGGCAGCTTGCAAATTCTCTCTCTTTTTTACTCTATGTGGACGCATTTTGGATTTTTTTTTGCCGAATTTTGGGCTTTTCTGGGTGGTGGGAGGATTGGGGTTAGTTTTGAGTTATAGGATTAACTGTAGGAATAATTTTAGTTATCTCTTTTGTAATTTTTTCCCATTACGGTGTTCCAGAGCATGACAAAAATAGACAAAAACAGACAAACATGCTCTAGTTCTTTCAGATCATGTGCCTTTAAGATTAGCTTTTGAATTGAATGATGTTTTTATTGCAAATTTGCCTTGGCGTTTTCCAGAAAATTTATTACAAAGTTCGGACTTTGTCAAGTTTATTGAGACTCAGATAAAAGATTATTTTCTTTTTAATAATATGGGAGATGTGTCAAAATTGATTGTATGAGATACACTTAAGCATATTTGTGTGGTCAGATAACTTCCTATTTAGCTAAGCTTAAGAAACAGACAAAAATAGAGTTAGATAAGATTTCCAAACAAATTAAAGACTTGGATAATATTTATGCAATCTTTCCAAACATGATTTATTCAAACAAAGAGTTGAACTCGAGTCACAACATAAATTATTATTAACTTATCCTATTGAAAGAAATTTGGTTAAATTGTATAGTCTATTTTATGTGTTTGCAGATAACAATAATAAGCTATTAGAATATCAATTAAAAGCAGTTAGAGCTAAAAGACAAATTTTAAAAATTCGTAAGGGAGATGGTAGTTTAGCAAGTAATTATGAAGATAATAAAATTTTTCAAGATTTTTATATTGAACTTTATGAATCTCAGTTTCCAGTTGATTCTTCTAAAATGAATGCCTTTTTACAAAAGATTGATTTTCCTTGAATCTCTGTTGAAGATCAACAAATTCTTGATGCTCCTATTACTGAAAATAAAATTCAGAAAGCTATTTTTTCAATGCAATCTGGTAAAGCTCCTGGACTGGATGGTTATTCTGTAGGATTTTATAAAAAATTTGAAAAACTGCTTTCTTCATATATGTTGGAAATGCTTAAAGATATGCTTAAAGCTCTTATAGATAGCGGGGTCAAGGGATATGGGGAGAGGGCAGGAATGGGGTACTGTTTGTGTATGATCAGCCATGATCACAGTGAATGGCGGTGCTGGCAAGAAGGGCTGAATGGCCTACTCCTGCACCTACTGTCTATTAAAGATTCTTTTTTGATAGGAGAGTTACCTCCCATATTTTATGAAGCTTCTATTTATTTAATTCTTTAAAAAAATAGCAACCCTACTGATTGTGCTTCAGATAGATCTATTTCACTATTAAATAGGGATGCTAAATTTTTTTCAAAAGCAATGGCTAATCAGCTGGAGAATATTCTAGCTAAAATTATCTTTCAAGACCAGGCAGATCTTGTAAAGGGCTGTTATTCCTTCTCTAATGTTTGGAGACTGTTGTGTTATATTTTCATCCTTTTCTAAGTCTCCTCAATGTGTCGTCTCTCTCGATGCTGAAAAGGCATTTGACAGAGTTGAATGGAAACACTTATTTAATGTTTTAGAGAAATTTGGCTTTGGTATTAATTTTAATAAGTGGATCAGAATGATACATAAAAGCCCGATTGCTACTGTTATTACTAATAATTGCAGATCTCCTTTTCTTTGGCTTTCGCAGAGTACGAGACAAGGATTCCATTAAGTCCTTTGTTATTTAATTTGGTGCTGGAACCCTTGGCTATTGCACTTTGTGAAGCTAAAGATATTCATGGAATTCTCATAAATGGGATTGTTCATAAGTTCGCCCTTTATGCTGACGATCTCTTAGTTTATATTTCGAATCCTGAGGAATCCATTCCTAGTTTATTGAAAATATTAAACGATTTTGGAAACGATTTGATACACCAAATCTCCTCAGACTCCCAATGAAATATAGTCACTGTCTTACCTTCTTTATACCTGCATCAATATGTTGGGTCCAGGTTAGGTCCTCAGAGATATTGACACCCAGAAACATGAAGTTGATCTCTCTCTCCTCTTCAGATCCCTCTTTGGTGTGTGTTTTCTCATCCTACCCTTTCTGAAGCCTACACTCAGTTTTTTGGTCTTACTGACATTGGGTGCAAGGTTGTTGCTATGACACCACTCCAGAGGGCATACAAGCTCCAGCTTGTACGCCCTCTTGTCACCATCTGAGATTCTGCCTACAATGGTGATATCATCAGCAAAATTATGGATGGCATTTGAGCTCTGTCTAGCTGCACATTCATGGGTGTAGAGAAAGTAGAGCAGTGGGCAAAGCACACATCGCTGATCGCAGGGGAAAGGACAAGGTGAACTCGAAGCAGTTCAGAATGGTTCCCTATCCAAAAGCAAAGGGAGCACGAGCATGACACACATTTTCTGGCTCAAATGGTCTACCCTCAAGAGTGGTGACTGGCAAAGGATGATCTAACTTGGAAATTGAGACTCACCTTTGTCAGACCACACCCAGATCTAAAAAATTACCGGTGGAACTGCTGTCTAAAAAATACCTGAAGGGCCGGTTCCTTGTGGTCCTGGCCAATAAAGAGAGCAAATATACCCCAGATGTCATAGAACTAGGAGGTAACTTTGTAGCTGTCTCTCACCAGAGACAGCTACAAAGGACTAAGAGGTAACTTTTGAACAGACAAAGTTTGCCCTCTAGCAGATGGCCCTTGGATTTTCCTGACTTCTACAAAAAAGTCAAAAGTGTCCAGCATCTCTGCCATAAAGTCCCAGTCCTTCCCCGTCTCCCTCCTGCACTCCCCCTCCCCCTCCCTCTCTCTCTCCATCCCTCACTCACATACCCTCTCTCTCTCACCTCTCTCCAGGGGTCACTTGTTTGCAATGGACATTTGCAATGAGGTACTTGGATGAGTAGAAAATGTGGGTGAAGATCAGAGTTAGAAGTGGTCATATCTGGGGAATTTACCGCAACACTCTCGCTGGTGTTCTGACATCCAATTATCAAGTCGGATAGCTAAGTTAATTAGTCCATCCAGATCCCGAACAGCTTCATGCTCCGCCAGTTCACCCTTGAGCTTTTAGAACATAGAGCACAACGAGGTGATGAGAAGGTTTATGAGCACTTGGAAAAACATAGTCTGACTTTGGGATAGTCAGCATGGCTTTGTGAGGGGCAGCTCATGTCTCATGAGCCTGAATGAATTCTCTGAGGATGTGACAAAGCACATTGATGAAGGTAGAGCTGTGGCTGTGGTGGACTGTATAAGGCTTCTAGTACAGCGTTTGATAAGGTTCCCTTAGTAGGGTCAATAAGAAAGCTGGGAGGCACGAGATCTATGGGATCTTGGCAACGCAGATGAAAAGAAGGCAGAGGGTTCAAAAGTTCAAAGTGCATCCATTGTCCAAGTTTCTATACCATATACAACCTTAAGATTCATTTTCATTTTTGCAGGTCCACAGGAAAACAAAGAAATACAATAATATCCACAAAGAACGGAACAAAGACTGACTGACGTCCAGTGTGCAAAACGGCGCCGTAACCGCCTTCACTCACCTCAGTGATGGACTGCGGTCTCACTTTCGGGTTCCCTGTAGTTCATGTTCTATGTATTATTTGTTCATTATTTTATTATTGACATGATCTGTCTGCTTTTACACACTGGACTTTCATGAATTCTATGCATTGTGATGCTCTGGGGGAGGGAGCGTGGTCAACAGCCCGCCCTGTATTTCTAATGACCAGCATTGTTTATTGTTTTGTGTTAAAATGTGGTCGAGGGATTACAGTGGGAAGTTCATTCATTTGTAACATTTTAAGTTCAATTAAACAGTTATTGGCTTGTGTATTTGTGGGTCACCCTAACTGTAATTGTAAGACCATAAGACGTCGGAGCTGAATTAGGCCATTCAATCCATCGAGTCTACTCTGCCATTCCATCATGGTTGATCCTGAGTGCCGCTCAACCCCATAAATCTTCCTTCTCGCGATAACTTTTGATGCCCTGACCAATTAGAAAATAATCAATTTTCACTTTAAATGTACCACTGGCCTTGGCCTCCACTGCAGCCTGTGGCAGAACATTCCACAGATTCACTACTCTCTGGCTAAAAAAAAATCCTCCCTGCTTCTGTTCTGAACAGTTGCCTCTCAATTTTGAGACTGTGCCGTCTACTTCTGGACACCCCCACCTAGGAAACATCCTCTCCACATTAACTTTATCTAGTTCTTTCAAGATTCAGCAGGTTTCAATCTGATAACCCCGCATTTCTTCTAAATTCCAGTGAGTACAGGCCCAAAGCTGCCAACTGCTCCTCCTATGTTAACCCCTTCATTCCCAGAATCATCCTTGTGCACCTCCACTGGATTCTCTCCAATGACAACACATCTGTTCTGAGATATGAGCCCCAAAACAGTTGACAATACTCCAAGTGCAGCCTGACTAGTGTCTTATAAAGTCTCAGCACTATCTCCTTGCTTTTATATTATATTCCCCTCGAAATAAATGCCAACATTGCATTTGCCTTCTTTACCACAGCACAACCTTTGAATTAACCTTCTGGTCGTCTTGAATGAGGACTCCTAAGTCCCTTTGCACATCTGATGTTTGAATTTTCTCCCCATTTAGATAATAGTCCACACTATTGTTCCTTTTACCAAAATGTATTACCATACATTTCCCAATATCGTATTCCATCTGCCACTTTTTGGCTCATTTTTTTGAATTGTCAATGTCCAGCTGCACCACTAGTTACTGAATAAGGCCCCCTTTTATTCCCATGCACTGCCTCCTGCCTGTCAGCATTTCCTCTATCCCCGCAGTATCTGTCCTGTGGTGCCACGGGATTTTATCTTGTTATGCAGCCTCGTGTGGCACCTTATCAGATACCTTCTGAAAATGCAAGGAAATGACATGTGACCAGGGTGTGTGATGGTTCCCTCCGTGGTCTATGAGATGGAGCTGCTCTATCTCTGGGTCATGGTGCCCGGTCTGTTTTAATGTTTATCACAATAAAACTGTTGTTGAGTTTGATGAGTTTCCTTGTCTGTCGATATGGACCAAATGCTTGCCACTGTATTTGTTTTCCTGTGGGGGCCTACAAGAAAATGATTATCAAGGTTGTGTATGATTTACTTACTTTGTTAATAAATTGTAGTTCGAACTTTGAACTTTGAAGCCAGTCCAGGATCCCGATGGTTTAAAGCCGGACCCAGCACGTTCTCTCACCTGTCTCCTGTCGTCTACTCCAAGGTGCGGTATCTGTATTCATGAGAGCGAAGGTTGCTGAATTGCTAGTTTGTTTAGACCGTTCAAAAGTATGTTTCTCAAAGGGAAAGTACAGGCAGTGATTTGTAGTGATGGTAGTTCACAAGGAGATTATCTAGTAGAATATCTGATAGTATTGTGAGCTGCTTCAGTTTGGTGCTATACAGCACCACACAGTACTGGACTGACTTCACAGCCTGTGGACTTGCTTTCGAGGTCCCATCAGTTCATGTTCTCACTGTGAATTGTGAGCACTTTTCTGAGCTGCCATACATTGGCGATATGAATCGCAACGCCAACTTGCATATATTTTTGTGGTGTTCGCCTGGAGGTCGGTGACCGGTCGTTTTCCACAGGGATCTGTTCTGAGATTCCTGCTCTTTCTGATATTTATAAATGATGGGGCTGAAGAAGTGGCAAACTGTGTTAAAACATTTACAGATGATATGAATTTTGGTGTGTTGTGGATAGAGTAGATGTTTGGCATAAGTTACAACAGGACTTTGATAGGTTGCAGAGCTGGGCTGAACAGTGGCAGATGGAGTTCAACCCAGAAAAATAGGAAGTGTTTGACTTTGGATGGTGGAGGGTTAACGGCCGGATTTTTGGGAGGTTGGATGAACAGAGGGATCTTGTTGTCCACGTCTATAAATTTGCTGCCTGAATCAAAAGAGTTGTTAAGGAAGCATATGGTGTGTTGGCCAGTAGCTTGAGTTCAAGAAACTCAAGGTGGTGTTGCAGCTCTATAAAACCCTGGTGAGGTCACACTTGGGGTATTGTGTTCAGCTTTAGTCGTCTCATTGTAGGAAGGATTTGGAAGCTTTAGAGGGTGTGCAGAGGAGATTTACAAGGGTGCTGCCTGGATTACAGAGCATGTCTTATGAGGATAGGCTAATCAAGTTGAGATTTTTCTCTCTGGAGTGAAGGAGGGTGAGAGGTGACTTGAGAGGAGTGTACAAGATGATAAACAGTATAGATGGGGTGAATAACCAGAGCCATTTTTCCAGGGCAGAAATCACTTAACCAAGAAGGCATGATTTTAATGTGATTCACAGAAAGCATAGGGGAGGGGTATCGGAGGTTTTTTTTACACAAAGAGTGGTGGGTGTGTGGAATGTGTCACCAAGGGTGGTAGTAGGGGCAGTTACAATCGGGTGATCTAAGAGACCCTGCGATGGGCAGCAGGATGATAGAAAATTACCGGGTGATGTTGGAGGGCAGGGTTAGATTGATCTTGGAGTAGGTTAAAATGTTGTTACCACAGGTGGGCTGTAATATTCTCTGTTACTCACTCTCTGTCAGTGAGAGAGGTCTCTGAGGGAGCTGGATTAACATTCATTGTGATATGGCACTGGAAGTGGGGTTCACTGAGGGAGCTGGATTAACATCAGTGGGGATACAGTAAGTGACACAGGGTGCTAGTTAGCAGGAGTCACTGACAGATAGTGTGAGGGAGCTCAGTTAATGTCAATCAGTGACACAGTACACTGGGGCAGAGAAGTTACTGATGGACATTGTGAGGGTGCTGGATTATCATCAATCGGAATACCATCAGAGACACAGAGTGCTGGAAGAGAGGAGTCACTGAAGGATGGTGTAAGGGTGCTGGTTTAATGTCAGTGGGAATACAGTGTGTGTCACAGGGCACTGGAACGGAGGGGTTAATGACGAATGCTTTATTTTTTAACCTCGTAGACACTGCTGATCCTGTCTTCTGCTTATGATGTGGCTGTCGATATGGAGAGTTCTCTTGCCTGTTCTGTTTACTCTGTGGGCTGTGTCTGGTGATTTGCTGAATTGCGTAATGGAAAAAAAATGCACCGATCTGTCCGTATTTGAGGAGATGATGGTAAGTTGCAGTGAAGCCAAAGCCTCTGTTGGCCACGATTGCAGACAAAGAACACGGTGTGCCCCTGGTCCCAGACATTGACTCTTTATTCCCTCCCATAGATGTTGCCTGACTGACTGAGTTCCTGCATACCCTCGCCTCCCCAAGTCTTTTCTTCTCTCCTGAACTTTACATTTCCAATTGTCTTCATTTTAGTGCACCCCTCACCTGTGGATCTTCCCCCTTTCTTCACTTTCCTCCATGGTCCACTCTCCTCTCATATCAGATGTCTTCTTCAGCCTTCACCTTTCCCACTTATCACCTCCCAGCTTCCCACTTCACCCACCCTCCCCATCACCCCATCAGCCTCTGGCTTATTCTCCTACTTAGTTTGATTTCTTCCCTGTTCCTTTCACGTCCCCATGAAGTGTCACAGCCTGAAACATCGACTGATTATTCATTCCCATAGATGCTGCCTAGCTGCTGTGATGCTCCATCATTTTGTGAGTTTTGCTCGCGATCCCAGCATCTCAGAATCTCTTGTGTTGTTGGTATTTACTCTCAGGATTACCCTCATTGAACTGGACACTCAATACAAAGGTTGGGACATAATTTTACAGATGTACAGGACATTGGTAAGACCAGACCTGTGTGTTGGAAGCTTGGGATTTAGCTAGGGTGTGTGCAGAAGAAACCATGTTGCCTTGAGCAAAGGTGGCTGAGGGATAACCTTATAGAGGTTTATAATGTTACCAAAGGCATAGGAAGTCCATAAGATAGAGGAGCAGGATTAGGCCATTCAGCCCATCAAGCCTGCTCTGCCATTCCATCATGTCTGATTTATTGTTGCTCTCAACTTCATTTTCCCTCCTTCTCCCTTTGGTGTCCTGACTAATCAAGAAACTATCAGCCTCCACTTCCAATACCATGACTTTGCCTCCATAGCTGCCTGATGGAACAATTTCCACAGATTCAGTACCCTCCAGCGAAAGAGATTCTCACTGATCTCTGTTCTGAAAAGATGTCCTTGTATTCTGAGACTGTGCCCTCTGGACCTGGACTCTGCCAATATTAGAAACTTTCTCTTCACATCCACTCTATCTAGGCTGTTCAATATTTGAAAGGTTTCAAAGAGACAACCCCCCTCCTGCCCCTCATTCTTCTGAAATCCAGCAAGCCTAGATTCACATGCTATCAAACACTCCTCACATTGTAACCACTTTATTGCCAAAATCATTCTCGTCAATCTCCTCTGGACCCAGTCAGTTTTTTCCCAGGATGGGGAAGGTATGAGTCTATAACTTGAGGACATAGGTTGAAGATGGGAAGGATAGGATTTTAAAGAGGACATTGGAGGCAAGGGTTTTTTTCCCTCATAGGTCGTGTTGGAAAACTGTAGGTTTAAGGAACATGTGGACAGGTATCTGGACGAGAATGGTTTAGTAGAATATTCAGTCAAACACACTGACATTTGTACAGGTACATGGCAGGAATGGTTTAGTGGGACATTATATCAAACAATGATAATTGGACAGGTACACAAACAGGAACGGTTTGGTAAGATATTAGGTCAAATACAAGGACATTTGGACAGGTACATGAACAGGAATGGTTTAGACAATATGACATTGAGACATAGGAATTGAATTAGGCCATTTGACCCATCGAGTCTGCTCCACCATTCAATCATGGCTGATCCGTTTCTTTATCGCTCCTCAACCCTATTCCCCAGCCTTCTCTCTGTAACCGTTGATTCCATGGCTTCATGGATTGAAAGAACCAATCAATCTCAACCTTAAATACACCCAACAACCTGGCCTCCACAGCTGCCTGTGGTAGCAGATTCCACAAATTTACCACCCTCTGACTAAAGAAATTGCTCCCTATCTCTATTTTAAATGACACCCCTCTATTCTGAGTCTGTGCGTTCTTGTGTTGGACTCTCTCATCATGGGAAATATCCTTTCCATATCTACTCTGGTTTTGGCCTTTCAACATTTGAAAGGTTTCAATGAGATCCTGCCCTCATCCTTCTGAATTCCAGCGAGTGCAGACCCAAAGTCATCAAACATTCCTCATATGATAACCCTTTCATTCCCGCAATCATCCTTGTGATCCTCCTCTGAATCCGATCCAATGTCAGCACAACTTTTCTTAGTTGAGGAACCCAAAACTGTTCACAATACTCAAGGTGAGGCCTCACAAATGCCTTATTGGACTTATAGACACAGCAACATATCCCTGTTCTTGTATTCTACACCTCTTGAAATGAATACTAACATTGCATTTGCCTTCCTTGCCACCAACTCAACCTGCAAGTTAACCTTCATGTTGCTCTGTACAAGGACTCCCAAGACTCTTTGCGTCTCAGATGTTTGGATTTTCTCCCCGTTTAGAAAATAGTCTGCACATTTATTTCTACTACCAAAGTCCATGACCATGCATTTTCCAACATTATATTTTGGTGGCCACTTTCTTGCCCATTCTCCAAAGCTTTTTCTTTCCACCTTGATATTGTTCACTGGCTTGCTTTCATATTTCAGCTTGTCCCTTCTAATGAGTCTCTTAGTTGCTTTCTGTATGTTTTTAAAAGCTTCCAAATCCTCTGTCTTCCC
Organism: Hemitrygon akajei; assembly: GCF_048418815.1. Lineage (NCBI taxonomy): Eukaryota > Metazoa > Chordata > Chondrichthyes > Myliobatiformes > Dasyatidae > Hemitrygon > Hemitrygon akajei. Next base: position 8,939,909 of record NC_133130.1, read on the forward strand.
ACTAATTTTTGGTTTATGGTATGCCTTCTTTTTCAGTTCTACATTAGGTTTAATGCCCCTTGTCAGACACGGTTGTACTATTTTGTCATTAGAGTATTTATTTGTCTTTGGAATACATCTATCCTACACCTTCCTTATTTTCCCCAGAAACTCAGGCCATTGCTGCTCTGCTGACATCCCTGCCAGCAGCTCCTTCCAATTTATTTTGGCCAAGTCCTCTCTCATACCACTGTAATTTCCTTTACTCCACTGAAATACTGCTACATCAGACTTTAATTTCTCCCTATCAAATTTCAAGTTGAACTCAATCATATTGTGATCTCTACCTCCCTAATTGCTTCCATTTCATTACATAACATGCAATGCAGTATGCTCAATGACAAACCACCTTAAAAAGCCACCTCGGGGGATTCAACAAACTCACTCTCTTGAGATACATTGCCATTCTGATTTTCCCAATTGACCAGCATGTTAAAATGTTCCATGACTCTCTTAACATTTCAGTGGTTTAGCTAGATATTAGGTCAAGCACAAAGACATTTGGACAGATATATTGGCAGGAATCACTGAGTACAATATTAGATCAAACAGAAGGATCGTTTGACAGGTATATGGCAGGAATGAATTATTGGGATATTTGGTCAAACACAAAGACATTTGGACAAATATATTGGCAGGAATCATTGAGTACAATATTAGATCAAACAGAAGGATAGTTGAAACAGGAACAGTTTAGACCTCATGACCACAAATAAAGGAGCAGAAATAGGCCATTTGGCTCATTGAGTCTGCTCCACCAATTTCATCATGGCTGAACCAATTTTCCTCAAAGCACCATCTCCAGCCTTCTCTCCGTATCCATTCATGCCCTGTCCAGTCAAGAATCTATCAACCTCTGCTTTAAATATATATAAAGACTTGGTCTCCACAGCTGCCTATGGCAAAGAATTCCACATATTAACCACTCTCTGGCTAAAGAGGTTCTTCCTCACCTCTGCTCCAGCACCATGCCTCTCTAATCTGAGGCTGTGTACTCTGGTCTTAGGCTCTCCCGCCAAAGGAAGCATCCTCTCTACAGCCACAATATCAAGGCCATTCATCATTCAATAGATTTCAATGAGATCACCGCTCATTCTTCTGAATTGTAGTGAATACATGCCCAAAGCCATCAGACCTCTTCATATGACAAGCCATTCAAACCTGGAATCACTTTCACAAACTTCCTCTGAACCCTCGCCAGTCTCAGCATATTCTTTCTGAGATAAGGGGTGCAAAACTGCCCACAATACTCCAAGTGAGGCTTTCTAAAATCTCAACATTACATCCTTGCTTTTATATTCTAGTGCTCTTGAAATGAATGCTAACATTGCATTTTCCTTCCTCACCACAAACTCAACCTGCAAATTGACCTTTGGGGGATCCCTGCACATTGATTTTCAAGTCCCCTTGCACCTCCGTTTTTTCATTTCCTCTCCATTTAGAAAACAGTCAGCCCTTTTATTAGCAAACACGAGGAAATCTGCAGATGCTGGAAATTCAAGCAACACATACAAAATGCTGGTGGAACACAGCAGGCCAGGCAGCATCTATAGAGAGAAGCAATGTCGACGTTTCGGGCCGACACCCTCGGTCAGAACCCTTCCATTACTTCGACCAAAGTGCAAGCCCGAACACTTCCCAACATTGTATTCCATCTGCCATTTCTCTGCCCATTCTCCAAATCTGTTGCAGTCCCCTTATTCCCAAAATGCTTGTGGAATGCAACAGGCCAGGCAGCATCTATAGGAAGAAGTACAGTCGACGTTTAGGGCCAAAACCCTTCGTCAGGACTAACTGAAAGAAAAGATAGTAAGAGATTTGAAAGTGGGATGGGACGGGGAAGATCTGAAATGATAGAAGACCAGAGGGGGAGGGGTGAAGCTAAGAACTGGAAAGTTGATTGACAAAAGGGATACACAGCTGGTGAAGGGAAAGGATTATGGGATGGGAGGTGTAGGGAGAAAGAAAGGGGAGGAGAGCACCAAAGGGAGATGGAGAGCAGGCAAGGTGTGATTGTGAGAGGGACAGAGAGAGAAAATGAAAAAAGGGGGAGGGATGGGAAATAAATAAATAAATAAACAGATAGATAGATAGATAGATAGATAAATAAGGGATGCGGTATGAAGGGGAGGAGGGATTAACGGAAGTTAGAAAAATCAATGTTCTTGCCATCAGCTTGGAGGCTACCTAGACAGAATATAAGGTGTTGTTCCTCCAGCCCGAGTGTGGCTTCATCTTGACAGTACAGGAGGCCATGGATAGACATATCAGAATGGGAATGGGACATGGAATTAAAGTGTGTGGCCACTGGGAGATCCTACTTTCTCTGGCGGACAGAGTGTAGGCGTTCAGCATAACGGTCTCCCAGTCTGCGTCGGGTCACCTCACCTGGAGGTGACACTTCACCTGTGAGTCAGCTGGTGTGATATACTGCGTCCGGTGCTCCCAGTGCGGCCTTTTATTAGCCCCACCAGCCCCATTCTTCTGCCTGCTCTACATAACCCTGACTAATCCAGAAGCTTTCAAGTTCCACTTTACATATACCCAATGACCTGGACTCCATAGCTACTATGGCAATGAATTCACCACCTTCTGTCTAAAGAAATTCCTCCTCATCTCTGTTCTAAGAGACATCCACTCCAAGTCCACTCTGTCTAAGCCCGTCTAGCCCACAACAAATTAACCCTAATCCGTGCATTTTCGGAATGTGGGAGGAAACCGGAACACCCACACGGCCACGGGCAGAATGTTGAAGCTCCTTCCTGGCGGAGTTGGGAATTGAAGCGTAATTGGTGATCGCCATCATGTAAAGCGCTGTACTACTGTACTGCCCACTTTAACCGGTTTCAGATGCAGGGACATAGATTCTGCCTGGCCTGCTGAGTTTCTCCACAGATTTTTTTGTGCTACTGACACATCCAAGCAACTGGTCTCAGCCCGAAACATCGACTGTACTTCTTCCTATAGATGCTGCCTGGCCTGCTGCGTTCCACCAGCATTTTGTGTGTGTTGCTTGAATTTCCAGCATCTGCAGATTTCCTCATGTTTGCTCCCTTTAGTCCCACTCTTTGCCTGCTGCCAATCAGCCACTGCTGTATCCATGCAAGAATCTTCCCTGTAATATAATAGGCTCGTAACTTGAAAATCAGCCTCATATTTGTCACCTGGTCAAATGCCTTCTGAAAATCCGAGGACACATCATCAACCAGTTCTCCTTTGTCTTGTTTGTTCTTCAAAGAATTCCACCAAATTTGTCAGGCAATGTTTTTCCCTAGAGGAAACCATGTCGACAATGGCCTAATTTATCATGTGCCTCCAAGTATGCTGAGAACACATCCTTAATAATTGACTCCATCATCTTCGCAACCACTGAGATCAGACTAACTGGCCTATAGTTATCTTTCTTCTGCCTCTACCATTTTGAAGAATGGTGTAACAATTTGGAATTTTCCAATCTTCCAGAACCATCCCAGAAACTAGCGATTGTTGAAAGATCATTACACATGCCTCCATGATCTCTTCCACCAACTCTTTCAGAACCTTAGGTTGTACACCTTCTCGTCCAGGTGACTTATCCATCTTCAGACATAGAAACATAGAAAGCCTACAGCCCACAAAGGCATGCCAAACGTCTTTTTACTATAGAAATTATCTACGGTTACCCAGAGCCCTCTATTTTTCTAAGCTCCATGTACCAATCCAGGAGTCTCTTGCTGACAGCCTATTCAATGCACACACCACCCTCTGCATAAAAAAAGTTACCCCTGACATCTCCTCTGTACCTACCTACAAGCACCTTAAAGCTGTTCCCTCTCATTCTAGCCATTTCAGCCCGTTGAGAAAGACTCTGACTTTCCACATGATCAATGCCTCTCGTCATCACCACTGTCAGGTCACCTCTCATCCTCCGCCGCACAAGGAAAAAAGGCCGAGTTCACTCAACCTATTCTCATAAAGCATGCTTCCCAATCCAGGCAACATACTTGTAAATCTCCTCAGCACCCTTTCTATGGTTTCCACATCCTTCCTGTAGTGAGGCGACCAGAATTGAGCACAGTACTCCAAGTGGAGACTGACCAGGGTCCTATATAGCTATGACATTACCTCTCGGCTCTTAAACTCAATCGCATGTTTGATGAAGGCCAATGCACTGTATGCCTTCTTAACCACAAAACTCCATAGCAGTTTTGAGTGTCCTATGGACTCAGACCACAAGATCCCTCTGATCCTCCACACTGCCAAGTGTCTTACCATTAACGCTATATTCTGCCATCATCTTTGACCTACCAAAATGAACCACCTCACACATCTGGGTTGAACTCCATCTGCCACTTCTCAGCCCAGTTTTGCATCATATCAATGTCCCGCTGTAACCTCTGACAGCCCTCCGCACAATCGATGAGACCTCCAACCTTTGTGTCATCAGCAAACTTTCTAACCCATCCCTCCACTTCCTCATCCCGGTCATTTGTTAAAATCACAAAGAGTAGGGGTCCCAGAACAGATCTCTGAGGCACACCACTGGTCACAGACCTCCATGCAGAATATGACCTGTCTGCATCCAATCTTCGGCTGCTGTGGGCAAGCCAGTTCTGTATCCACAAAGCAATGTCCTCTTGGATCCCATGCCTCCTTACTTTCTCAATAAGCCTTGCATGGGGTACCTTATCAAATGCCTTGCTGAAATCTATATACACTACCTTTACTGCTCTACCCTCATCAATGTGTTTAGTCACATCCTCAAACATTTCAGTGAGGTTCATAAGGCACAACTTGCCTTTGAAAAAGCCATGCTGACAATTCCTAATCATATTATGCCTCTCCAAATTTTCATAAATCCTGCCTCTCAGGATCTTCTCCATCAACTTACCAATCACTGAAGTAAGACTCACTGATCTATAATTTCCAGGGCTCTCCCTACTCTATTTCTTAAATAAGGGAACAACATCTGCAACCCTCCAATCCTCTGGAAATTCTCCCATTCCCATTGATGATGCAAAGATCATCAACAGAGGTTCAGCAATCTTCTCCCTCATCTCCCACAGTAGCCTGGGGTACATCTCATCCTGTCCCAGTGACTTGTCCAACTTGATGCTTTCCAAAACCTCCAGCACATCCTTTTTCTTAATATCTATAATCTCAAGCTTTTCAGTCCACTGTAAATCATCCCTACAATCACCAAGTTCCTTTTCCGTAGTGAATACTGAAGCGAAGTATTCATTAAGTACCTCTGCTGTCTCCTCTGGTTCCATACACACTTTTCCACTGTCACACTTGATTGGTCCTATTCTCTCATGTCTTTTCCTCTTGCTATTCACATACTTGTAGAATGCCTTGAAGTTTTCCTTAATCCTGTCCGCCAAGGCCTTCTCATGACTGCTTCTGGATCTCCTAATTTCATTCTTAATCTCCTTCTTGCTAGCCTTATAATCTTCAAAATCTCTATCATAACCTAGTTTTTGTACCTTTCATAAGCTTTTCTTTTCTTATTGACTAGATTTACAATAGCCCTTGTACACCACGGTTCCATACCGTCCTGTCTCTTTGAAATGTAGCTATGTAGAACTCCATGCAAATGTCCCCTGAACGTTTGCAACATTTCTGCCGTATATTTCCCTGACAACATCTGTTTCCAATTTATGTTCCAAGTTCCTGCCTGGTAGCCTCATATTTCCCCTTACTCCACTTAAACTCTCTCCTAACTTGTCTGGTCCTACCCCTCTCCAATGCTATAGTAAAGGAGATAGAATGTGATCACTATCTCTAAAATGTTCTCCCACTGAGAGATCTGACACCTGACCAGATTCATTTCCCAATACCAAATCAAGTACAGCCTCTCCTCTTGTAGGCTTATCTACATATTGTGTCAAGAAACCTTCCTGAACATACCTACCAAACTCCACGCCATCTAAGCACCTTGCTCTGGGGAGATGCCAATCAATATCTGGGAAATTAAAATCTCCCATCATACCAACCCTGTTATTACACCTTTCCAGAATCTGTCTCCCTATCTGCTCCTCGATGTCCCTGTTACTATTGGGTGGTCTATGAAAAACACCCAGTAGAGTTATTGGCTATTCCTGTTCCCAATCTCCCACAGACAACCCCTCAATGACATATCTTTTGTGTAGCCATGACACTATCTCGGATCAACAGTGCCATGCCCCCACCTCTTTTGCCTCCCTCCCTATCCTTTCTGAAACATATAAAGCCTAGCACTTGAAGTAGCCATTCCTGCCCCTGCACCATCCAAGTCTCTGTAATGGCCACAACATCATAGCTCCAGTTACTAATCCATGCTCTAAGCTCATCCGCTTTGTTCATAATACTCCTTGCAGTGAAATAGACACATCTCAAACCATCGGACTGAATACGTCCCTTCTCCATCACCTGCCTATCTTCCCTCTTGCACTTTCTACAAGTTTTCTCTATTTGTGAGCCAACCGCCTCTTCCTGCATTTCTTCTATTCAGTTCCCACCTCCCAGCAATTCCAGTTTAAACCCTCCCCAACAGCCTTTGCAAACTTCTCCATCACAATATTGGTCCCCCGGGATTCAAGTACAACCCGTCCTTTTTGTACAGGTCACGCCTGCCCCAAAAGAGGTCCCAATGATTCAGAAATCTGAATCTCTGCCCCCTGCTCCAATCCCTCAGCCATGCATTTATCCTCCACCTTATTCTACTCCTATACTCACTGTCATGTGGCACAGGCAGTAATCCTGAGATTACTACCTTTGTGGTCCTGCTTCTCAACTTTATTCCTAACTCCCTGTGGTCTGTTTTCAGGATCTCCTCCCTTTTCCTACCTATGTCATTGGTACCAATATATACCACAACCACTGTCTGTTCTCCTTCCCACTGCAGGATATCGTAGACGCAATCTGAAATATACCGGATCCTGGCACCTTGGAGGCAAACTACCATCCTAGTTTCTTTCTTGTTTCCACAGAATCGTCTGTCTGACTCCCTAACTATAGAGTCCCCTATCACTGCTGCCATCCTCTTCCTTTCCCTACCCTTCTGAGTCACAGGGCCAAACTCTGTGCCAGACGTGTGGCCAATGTTGCTTCCCCCAGGTAGGCCACCCCCCCCCCACCCACCAACAGTACTCAAACAGAATTAATTATTGTTCAGGCTGGACAGCCACAGGGTTACTCTCAAGTATCTGAGTCTTGCCCTTCCCTCCCCTGACTGTTATCCACTTATCTGTCTCCCGAAGCCTTGGTGTGACTACTTGCTATACTATCCATCTATCAGTTCCTTTCAGTTTCCCAAGAACCTTCTCTATAGTTATAGTTATAGTAACTTCACACATTCCATGCCCCCAATATCTGGAATTTCTACCATACTGTTAGTGTCTTACACCGTGAAGACTGATGCAAAATATTTATTCAGTTCGTCCTCTATTACATTGTTCCCCATTACTACCTCTCCAGCATTGTTTTCCAGTGGTCCAATATCCACTCTCATCTCTCTTTCACACTTTATGTGTAAGAATATTGATACTAGTTCCAACACTCTGACATTTGATGGGAACCGTTTAGCGAGGTATTAGGTCAAACAGAAGGACATTTGGACAGCTACACGGATGGGAACTGTTTACACCATAAGACCATGAGATATAGGAGCAGAAGCTGGCCATTCTGCCCATTGAGGCCTCTCTGCCATTCAATCGGGCTGATCTAATTCTTCCAGTCATCCCCACTCCCCACACCCCATACCTTTTGATGCCCTGGCTAATCAAGAACCTCTCTATCTCTGCCTTAAATATATCCAATGACCTGGCCTCCACAGCCGCTCATGGCAACAAATTCTACAGATTTACCACCTTCTGAATGAAGTAACTTCTCCGCATCTCAGTTCTAAAAGGACGTCTTTCAATCTTGAGGTCATGCTCTCTTGTCCTGGAGTCACCTACCATGTGAAATAACTGCTTTATCTAATCCTTTCAGGCCTTTGAATGTTCAGAATTTTCCATTAGATCCCCCCTCATTCTCCTGAACTCCAGGAAATACAGCTCAAAAGCTGCCAGATGTTCCTCATACGGGAACCCTTTCATTACTAGAATCATTCCCGTGAATCTTCTCTGAACCCTCTCCAATGTCATTATATGCTTTCTAAAATAAGGAGCCCAAAACTGCACACAATACTCCAAGTGTGGTCTCACAAGTGCCTTATAGAGCCTCAACATCACGTCCGTGCTCTTATGTTCTATACCTCTAGAAATGAATGTCAATATTGCATTTGCCTTCTTCACAACTGACTCAACCTGGAGGTTAACATTTCAGGTATTTTACACAAGGACTCCCAAGTCCCTTTACATCTCTGCATTTTGAATGCTCCACCCATCTATATAATAGTCTGCCTGTATATTTCTTCCACCAAAGTGCATGACTATATGCTTTCCAACATTGTATTTCAACATTAGTTTAGTGAGATATTAGGTCAAACACAAGGACATTTGGACAGGCACATGGACAGGAATGGTTTTAGTGAGATATTACATCAAACACAAGGACATTTGGACAGGAAGGGTTTAATGAGATATTAGTTCAAATACAAGGACATTTGGACAGGTACACGGACAGGAACAGTTCCATACAATATTACAAGATTAGAAGGAACTTGTTTTGCCAGAGAGTGGTGAATCTGTGGAATTCATTGTCACGGGCAGCTGAGGAAGCAAAGTTGTTGTATGTATTTGAGGTGGAAGTTGATAAGTTCTTCATTAGTCAGGGTGTGAAAGTTTATTGGGGAGAAGACTGCTATGTAAAAGAAAAAAAGAGTCTACGCAGTGAACCTTGCAAGGATTCCATTTGTTAAGGTTACCTCTTTTTCCGCAAAGCCCAAGAGCATCATCCCAATTCAAGGCACAATAGTAGCATAGTCGTTAGCATGACGTTATTTCATTTTGGGGTGTTCTGGAGCTCGGAGTTCAATTACTGTACCATTCCATAAGGAGTTTGTAGGTTCTTCCAATGACAGTTATGATTTCCTCCAGGTGCTCTGGTTTCGTCACACATTCCAAAGATGTACTGGTTAGAATGTTAGTTGATTATTATAAATTGTACTATTATTCAGCTAGGGTTAAATAGATGGGAAACGGATTGCTGTGTTTCATGAGCTGAAAGGGCCTATGAGAGGAAGTAGGAATTCAGGGAGCCGAGTCTCTGTACATCTTCCCCCTGAAATGCTGGGTTCTCTCAAGGTCCTCTTATTTCCTCCCACAGTCCAAAGACGTAGTGGTAGGTTAGTTGGTCAGTGTAATAGTTGTACCGTCAGTAGGATAGGGTTAAATTGGGATTGTTGCGGTTTCTGGGTGGTGTGGTCAAATGGCCAGAAGGACCATTCTGTGTTGTTTCTCTAAATAAATAAAAAAACACACTCTCAACAGTTTAGGAACAGCTTCTCTCATCTCCGCCATCAGATTTCTGAATGGTCCAAGATCCCGTGAACACTACCTCACTAAATGGCTCTTCTTGACATTATTGATTTATTTTGTATCTATTATTGTAACTTAGTCTATTTTTATGTGTATTGCATGGTATGGTTGCAGCAAAACAACAAATGTCAGTGATCATCAGCCTGATCCTCACCCACTTGTCCTGACCTATTTCCGAGGAGAAGGTCAAACTTACCTTCTGTCCAGTAAAAGGCCACGATATATTGGCCGAGGAAACATTGTTGAACAAAGTCTACCCAAACTAAGTCTTGAGCACTATGGCAATCCCAGACTCGGATAGGAAAGTTAAAAGCTCCACCATCACAAGCCAATACTTCTTGCAATCTCCCTTCTCTAATTTCTGTTGGTCATTGGGGCTTGCAGTACAGCCCCAAAAAGGTGATAAGCAGAGAGCTAAAGAACACTACGGCACGGAAACAGACCATTCAGCCCATCTAGTCCATTCCAAAACCATTTGCCTACTTGCACTGGGACCATAGCCCTCCATACCCCTTCCATCCATGTACCTAACCAAACTTTGCAAATGGTTGACATTGAGCTTGCATGCATCACTTGTGCTGGTAGCTTCTTTCCACACTCTTACAACCCTCTGAGCAAAGAAATTTCACCTCATATGCTTCTTAAATGTCTCACCTTTTCAAGCTTAACCCATGACCTCTGGTTGAAGCACCACCCAACCTCAGTACAAAAAGCCTACTTGTATATACACAATCTATAACACTCATAGTGTAGCAAACTCCTATCAAATCTCCTTTAAATCTTCTACATCCTGAAGAATGCTGTCCTAACCCATTTAATCTATCTCAGGTCCACCAGGCGCGACAACATCCTTGTAAATTTACTCTGTACTCTTTCAACCTTGCTTACATCTTTCCTGTAGGCACGTAGGTAACCAAAATTGCTTACAATGCTCCAGATTAGGAGTTCATTATACAAGATTATACGAGTTGAACATAACATTCCATTTCCTGTACTCGGTACATTGAGTTATGAAGGCCAATGTGCCAAAAGCTTTCTTTCCGACCCTATCTACCTCTGACACTATTTTCAATGAAATATGTACCTCTATTCCCACTTCTACCACACTCCACAGTACGCTTCTCTTCTCTGTATAAGACCTTCCCTGGTTGGTCCTACTGAACTGCAACACCTTGCACTTGTTTGCATTAAATTCCACCTGACATTTTCAGCCCATTTTTCCAGCTGATCCAGATCCCTCTGCAAGCGTTGATAGAATTAACTCACTGTCCACTGCACCCCAATCTTTACTTCATAAACGCGCTGATCCAGTTGACCACATTATCATCCAGATCATCAATATAGATGACAGACAACATTTGACCCAGCACCAATCCCTGCGGCACACCATGAGCCACTGTCCTCCATTCAGAGAGGCAACCATCTGCTACCAGTCTCTGGCTTCTCCCACAAAACCAAAGTCTAATCCAATTTACTACCTCATGCTGAATGCCGAGTCACTGAAGCTTTTTGACCAAACTCATATCCGGGACCTTCGCAAATGTCTTGCTGAAGTGGATGCAGTCAACACCCAGTGCCTCATCACACTGCGTAATGATCTGATCTAGATGAACAGTTTGCAAGAGAAGCTTTTCACTGTATCTACATATATGTGTCAACCAATTCCGATACACCTCTCACTTAAACTGTGCCCTCACTGCATCATAACAGGTTCCTCTTGTCCATACCAAACACCCCATACAACCATATCCAGAACTTCATTTTATATCACTCCCACCATCGTCACAAGCACACTTTCAGTACCTCCCTCCACCCCACTCCCTACTTTCTGCAGGGATTGCTCTCTAGATGACTCCTTTGTCCAATATCAAGTTTTCTTCCTAAAAGTTTGCTGGAAATGCAATGGGCACTACAGTGTTGAAAGTGATCTTTGTTTTCATTTGTCTGCAGGTATGTATCGATGGCTGCAAAGCAGCTAACCCCAATTAAAAAAGGCAATATAAGATGGAACATTTCCGCCAGGGAAAACCACATGGAAAACGGAAGCAGAAGAAAAAAACGGGGGAGGGAGGATTCGTGAACAATGTAATTGACAAAGACGATTAATATGAAAACTATTTTCGGCAAGATGTTCAAACAGACCAGGCATTGGAAGCGCAGTGGGCAGGGATATAACCTTAACAAGGCACCCAGTTCCTGGAAAGCATAGAGACCAGCCTCCTTGATCGGAACTTAATTATCAAGGATAGCCAGGAAGTCAACCCTTAGCACCAGTGATGGAGCTGAGTGAAAAAGCTAGCTGGGTGTAAAAGATAGGATCTGCCATCAATGTATTAATTGAGCAATTGGTAAACTGAAAAATAAAGTTATTCTTTGCAAAAGAACACAGTCTTAGCAGTGTCTGCTTACCTCTGTTAGTTCATGACCTTGGTGTGAAACATGACAGCACAAGTAGTGCAGACCACTTGGCCCCTCCAATCCTACCCCCATTCACCAGGCCCATGAATGATCTGTACCATAAGATCACAAGACTATAAGACATTGAAGCAGAAGAAGGCCATTTGGCCCATCAGGTCTGTTCCACCAGTCCATCCTGGTGACTTATTATCCCTCTCAGCTCCATTGTCTTGGCTTCTCCCTGTATCCTTTGACGTCCTGATTGATCATGGATCTATAAAGCTCTGCTTTAAATATACCCACCCCAGTAACCTGACCTCCGCAGCTGTCTGTGGCAATGAATTCCACAGATTCATCACCCTCTGGTGTAATAATTTCCTTACGTCCCCTCAGCCAGGTCTCAACTCCCCTTCTGCGCCAGTGGCCATTTTCCTCTCCTGCAAAATTCAATCACTGAACAACCTATCGCCCAACCTACAGCTGGTACTCAGCGAGAATGATTACTTTCAGGGTATCTCCTATCTTTTCCCATTGTGAAATATGCTCACCAATCTGTATCCAGTGTAGTCACCGATCCATAGAACAGGGTCGACCCATGACGTGCTGATTTAAACCAGACACCTCACTAATCAAATCCCTTCTGGCTGCACAATAGCCCTCTCCCACCCCCGCCCCCCCCCCCCCCCAATCTCTGCACACCTGTATGACTTCTCTAAGATTCTGTTAAACACCACTATTGTTAATGGGCAAGTCTCTCTCTTATTTCCCACCTCCCTCCATTTAATATCTCCTATCACATTTCATCTCGTTCAGCTCTTTGCCTCTTCCACCTATCACCTCCCAGATTTTCACATCATTCTCTTTCTCCCCTACCCCCACCTGCCAGCTCCTTTTCTCCCCTCTTCCCATACCCTTTTGTTCCGGCTTCTGTCCTCTTCTTTTCCAGTCCTGATGAAGAGTCTCAGTTTGAAACACCGACCGTTCACTTCCATGCCTAGATGCTGCTTCCCTGCTGAGTTCCTCCAGCATCATGTGTGTGGCTTGAAAGTTCTGCAGAACCTTGTCAGTCTCTGCATAACTCACTGACCTATGAACTCAGTGCCCTGACTAAGATGATAAGGGGCATTGAACATGTGGATAGTCAGAGGCTTTTTCCCAGGGCTGAAATGGTTGCCACAAGAGGACACAGGTTTAAGGTGCTGGGGAGTAGGTACAGAGGAGTTGTCAGGGGTAAGTTTTCCACTCAGAGAGTGGTGAGTGCGTGGAATGGGCTGCCAGTAACAGTGGTGGAGGCGGATATGATAAGGTCTTTTAAGAGACTTTTGGATAGGTATATGGAGCTCAGAAAAATAGAGGGCTATTGGTAAGCCCTGTAATTTCTAAAGTAGGGACATGTTCTGCACAACTTTGTGGGCGAAAGGGCCTGTATTGTGCTGTAGGTTTTCTATGTTTCTAATAAATACAAGCATGCTTTACCCTTCCTAGCCACCCTAGCAACCTGTGTAAGGAGCGATTGGTTTGAACTGTCAGAACCCTCTGTATGGCAACACTGTTAATGGTTCTGGCAGTAACTGTTCACTCTCCCTTTTACATTTTGTCTCAAGAAGTGCCACACCTCACACTTCAATCCATAGTCATACAGACAGAAATGGCCCTTCAACCCAACTGTTCCAGATTTTTTTTTTTTGCTTTCCTCCCTTCTTAAAGAATGGAGTGACGTTTGCTATCTTCCAGTCCTCTGGGACCATGCCAGAATCAAGTGATTCTTGAAGGATCATGACCAATGTATCCGTTATCTCTTCAGCAACCTCTCTCAGGACTCTGGGATGTTGTCCATCTAGCCCAGGTAACTTGTCCACCTTAAGACTTTTGAGTTTGCCTCGCACTTTTTCCTTTGTAATAGCAATGGCACTCACTCCTGCTTCCTGACACTCACAGACCTCCAGCACACTGCTAGTGTCTTCCACAGTGAAGTAAAGTAAAAAGTACTCATTAAGTTCATCTGCCACTTCTATGTTTCTGATTACTACCTCACCAGCATCATTTTCCTGTGGTTCAATATCAACTCTCACCTTCCTTTTACTCTTTATATAACTGAAAAAAAAATCTTTTGGTATTCTTCTTTATATTATTGGCTAGTAGGCCCTTACATTTCATCTTTTCCCATCTTATAGCTTTTTAGTTGCCTTTTGTTGGATTTAACTTCCCACTCACTTTTGCTACCTTATATGCCCTTCCCTTGACTTTTCGTAGTCCTTAACTTCATCAGCCATGGTTGACTACCTTAGCCATTTGAGAATTTTTTCCTCTGTGGGACTTATCTATCCTGTGCCTCGTGGACAATTCCCAAAATTTTCAGCCATCACTGCTTTGCCATCGTACACATCAGTATCCTCCTCCAATGCACCTGGGCAAGCTCCTCTCTCTCTCATGCCTCTGTAATTCCCTTTGTTCCATTGTGATACTGATACATGTGACTTATGCTTCTCCCTCTCAAACTGCAGGATGAATTCAATTGTATTATGATCACTGCCTCATAAGGGTTCTTTTATGTTAAACTCCCCAATAAGATCTGGGTTATTACACAACACCATAACGAAGATACCCTTTCCCTGAGTAGACTCATGAACAAGCTGCTTTAAAAAGCCATCTCATAGGCACTCAACATATTCTCCCTCTTGCGATTTGACACCAACCTGATTTTCCCAATCCCCTTGCATATTGAATCCCCCCATTACAATTATGTTGTTACCCTTATTACATGCCTTTTCCAGCTCCCTTTGCAAGCTCAACCCCACATTTTGGTTACTATTGGGAGGCCTGTATATGATCTCCATAATTTTTTTTACCATTGCAATTTCTTAACTCTGCCCACAAAGATTCAACATTCTCTGACTGTATGTCACCTCTTTTTAAAGATGTAATTTTGTCTCTTGCCAACAGAGCCACACTACGGCATGCGTGTTCCTGCCTGTCCTTTTGATACAAAGTATATCCTTTGATGCTAAGCTCCCAACTATGGTCTTCTTTCAGCCATGACTTAGTGATACCCATAGTGTCATACTGACCAATCCCTAATTGCACCACGAGTTTGTCCACCTTATTTCGATTACTATGCATATTTAAATACAGCACCTTCAGTCCTGCATTCTTTGCCCTTTTGAATTTTGCCTCTGTGGTACAATTTAACTCTTTGTTCTGTTTGCACTTGTACCCAATCATTGGCTTGTCCTTCCTTACGTTCATGTTACACGCATCATCTACTTGTAAACCTGTTGGCTCATCCTCAGCTCCATCATCCTGGTTCCCATCACCCTGCCATATTATATTAAACCATATTTTATTAACGTGCTGTTGCGTGGCCAAGTGGTTAAACCATTGGTCTAGTGATCTGAAGGTCGCTAATTCGAGCCTCAGCTGAGGCAGCGTGTTGTGTCCTTGATCAAGGCACTGAACCACACATTGCTCTGCAACGACACCAGTGCCAGGCTATATCAGCCCTTGCCCTTCCCTTGGACAACATCGTTGGCGTGGAGAGGGGAGACTTGCAGTATGGGCAACTGCTGGTCTTCCATACAACCTTGCCCAGGCCTTAGTCAACATCTAAATCGATGGACAGCCGAAGAAGATATTAAACCATTCCCAACGGCGCTAGTAAAATTTACAGCTTTACTATCCTACCTACCTATAATACCACTTTCAAGGAATTATAGATGTATCTGCATTCCCAGATCACCCTGTTCTACCACACTCGTCAGTACGCTACCGCTCACCGTGCAAGTCCTACCTGGTTTGTCAATGAATTTAAATTTGAATGAATTTGAGAGTGGCTCAGTGGCTCAGTCCTCTGTCAATGGTTCTCTGTTTTCCAGTGGTCCAATATCCACTCTCATCTCTCTTTCACACTTTATGTGTAAGAATATTGATACTAGTTCCAACACTCTGACATTTGATGGGAACCGTTTAGCGAGGTATTAGGTCAAACAGAAGGACATTTGGACAGCTACACGGATGGGAACTGTTTACACCATAAGACCATGAGATATAGGAGCAGAAGCTGGCCATTCTGCCCATTGAGGCCTCTCTGCCATTCAATCGGGCTGATCTAATTCTTCCAGTCATCCCCACTCCCCACACCCCATACCTTTTGATGCCCTGGCTAATCAAGAACCTCTCTATCTCTGCCTTAAATATATCCAATGACCTGGCCTCCACAGCCGCTCATGGCAACAAATTCTACAGATTTACCACCTTCTGAATGAAGTAACTTCTCCGCATCTCAGTTCTAAAAGGACGTCTTTCAATCTTGAGGTCATGCTCTCTTGTCCTGGAGTCACCTACCATGTGAAATAACTGCTTTATCTAATCCTTTCAGGCCTTTGAATGTTCAGAATTTTCCATTAGATCCCCCCTCATTCTCCTGAACTCCAGGAAATACAGCTCAAAAGCTGCCAGATGTTCCTCATACGGGAACCCTTTCATTACTAGAATCATTCCCGTGAATCTTCTCTGAACCCTCTCCAATGTCATTATATGCTTTCTAAAATAAGGAGCCCAAAACTGCACACAATACTCCAAGTGTGGTCTCACAAGTGCCTTATAGAGCCTCAACATCACGTCCGTGCTCTTATGTTCTATACCTCTAGAAATGAATGTCAATATTGCATTTGCCTTCTTCACAACTGACTCAACCTGGAGGTTAACATTTCAGGTATTTTACACAAGGACTCCCAAGTCCCTTTACATCTCTGCATTTTGAATGCTCCACCCATCTATATAATAGTCTGCCTGTATATTTCTTCCACCAAAGTGCATGACTATATGCTTTCCAACATTGTATTTCAACATTAGTTTAGTGAGATATTAGGTCAAACACAAGGACATTTGGACAGGCACATGGACAGGAATGGTTTTAGTGAGATATTACATCAAACACAAGGACATTTGGACAGGAAGGGTTTAATGAGATATTAGTTCAAATACAAGGACATTTGGACAGGTACACGGACAGGAACAGTTCCATACAATATTACAAGATTAGAAGGAACTTGTTTTGCCAGAGAGTGGTGAATCTGTGGAATTCATTGTCACGGGCAGCTGAGGAAGCAAAGTTGTTGTATGTATTTGAGGTGGAAGTTGATAAGTTCTTCATTAGTCAGGGTGTGAAAGTTTATTGGGGAGAAGACTGCTATGTAAAAGAAAAAAAGAGTCTACGCAGTGAACCTTGCAAGGATTCCATTTGTTAAGGTTGCCTCTTTTTCCGCAAAGCCCAAGAGCATCATCCCAATTCAAGGCACAATAGTAGCATAGTCGTTAGCATGACGTTATTTCATTTTGGGGTGTTCTGGAGCTCGGAGTTCAATTACTGTACCATTCCATAAGGAGTTTGTAGGTTCTTCCAATGACAGTTATGATTTCCTCCAGGTGCTCTGGTTTCGTCACACATTCCAAAGATGTACTGGTTAGAATGTTAGTTGATTATTATAAATTGTACTATTATTCAGCTAGGGTTAAATAGATGGGAAACGGATTGCTGTGTTTCATGAGCTGAAAGGGCCTATGAGAGGAAGTAGGAATTCAGGGAGCCGAGTCTCTGTACATCTTCCCCCTGAAATGCTGGGTTCTCTCAAGGTCCTCTTATTTCCTCCCACAGTCCAAAGACGTAGTGGTAGGTTAGTTGGTCAGTGTAATAGTTGTACCGTCAGTAGGATAGGGTTAAATTGGGATTGTTGCGGTTTCTGGGTGGTGTGGTCAAATGGCCAGAAGGACCATTCTGTGTTGTTTCTCTAAATAAATAAAAAAACACACTCTCAACAGTTTAGGAACAGCTTCTCTCATCTCCGCCATCAGATTTCTGAATGGTCCAAGATCCCGTGAACACTACCTCACTAAATGGCTCTTCTTGACATTATTGATTTATTTTGTATCTATTATTGTAACTTAGTCTATTTTTATGTGTATTGCACGGTATGGTTGCAGCAAAACAACAAATGTCAGTGATCATCAGCCTGATCCTCACCCACTTGTCCTGACCTATTTCCGAGGAGAAGGTCAAACTTACCTTCTGTCCAGTAAAAGGCCACGATATATTGGCCGAGGAAACATTGTTGAACAAAGTCTACCCAAACTAAGTCTTGAGCACTATGGCAATCCCAGACTCGGATAGGAAAGTTAAAAGCTCCACCATCACAAGCCAATACTTCTTGCAATCTCCCTGCTCTAATTTCTGTTGGTCATTGGGGCTTGCAGTACAGCCCCAAAAAGGTGATAAGCAGAGAGCTAAAGAACACTACGGCACGGAAACAGACCATTCAGCCCATCTAGTCCATTCCAAAACCATTTGCCTACTTGCACTGGGACCATAGCCCTCCATACCCCTTCCATCCATGTACCTAACCAAACTTTGCAAATGGTTGACATTGAGCTTGCATGCATCACTTGTGCTGGTAGCTTCTTTCCACACTCTTACAACCCTCTGAGCAAAGAAATTTCACCTCATATGCTTCTTAAATGTCTCACCTTTTCAAGCTTAACCCATGACCTCTGGTTGAAGCACCACCCAACCTCAGTACAAAAAGCCTACTTGTATATACACAATCTATAACACTCATAGTGTAGCAAACTCCTATCAAATCTCCTTTAAATCTTCTACATCCTGAAGAATGCTGTCCTAACCCATTTAATCTATCTCAGGTCCACCAGGCGCGACAACATCCTTGTAAATTTACTCTGTACTCTTTCAACCTTGCTTACATCTTTCCTGTAGGCACGTAGGTAACCAAAATTGCTTACAATGCTCCAGATTAGGAGTTCATTATACAAGATTATACGAGTTGAACATAACATTCCATTTCCTGTACTCGGTACATTGAGTTATGAAGGCCAATGTGCCAAAAGCTTTCTTTCCGACCCTATCTACCTCTGACACTATTTTCAATGAAATATGTACCTCTATTCCCACTTCTACCACACTCCACAGTACGCTTCTCTTCTCTGTATAAGACCTTCCCTGGTTGGTCCTACTGAACTGCAACACCTTGCACTTGTTTGCATTAAATTCCACCTGACATTTTCAGCCCATTTTTCCAGCTGATCCAGATCCCTCTGCAAGCGTTGATAGAATTAACTCACTGTCCACTGCACCCCAATCTTTACTTCATCCATAAACGCGCTTATCCAGTTGACCACATTATCATCCAGATCATCAATATAGATGACAGACAACATTTGACCCAGCACCAATCCCTGCGCACACCATGAGCCACTGTCCTCCATTCAGAGAGGCAACCATCTGCTACCAGTCTCTGGCTTCTCCCACAAAACCAATGTCTAATCCAATTTACTACCTCATGCTGAATGCCGAGTCACTGAAGCTTTTTGACCAAACTCATATCCGGGACCTTCGCAAATGTCTTGCTGAAGTGGATGCAGTCAACACCCAGTGCCTCATCACACTGCGTAATGATCTGATCTAGATGAACAGTTTGCAAGAGAAGCTTTTCACTGTATCTACATATATGTGTCAACCAATTCCGATACACCTCTCACTTAAACTGTGCCCTCACTGCATCATAACAGGTTCCTCTTGTCCATACCAAACACCCCATACAACCATATCCAGAACTTCATTTTATATCACTCCCACCATCGTCACAAGCACACTTTCAGTACCTCCCTCCACCCCACTCCCTACTTTCTGCAGGGATTGCTCTCTAGATGACTCCTTTGTCCAATATCAAGTTTTCTTCCTAAAAGTTTGCTGGAAATGCAATGGGCACTACAGTGTTGAAAGTGATCTTTGTTTTCATTTGTCTGCAGGTATGTATCGATGGCTGCAAAGCAGCTAACCCCAATTAAAAAAGGCAATATAAGATGGAACATTTCCGCCAGGGAAAACCACATGGAAAACGGAAGCAGAAGAAAAAAACGGGGGAGGGAGGATTCGTGAACAATGTAATTGACAAAGACGATTAATATGAAAACTATTTTCGGCAAGATGTTCAAACAGACCAGGCATTGGAAGCGCAGTGGGCAGGGATATAACCTTAACAAGGCACCCAGTTCCTGGAAAGCATAGAGACCAGCCTCCTTGATCGGAACTTAATTATCAAGGATAGCCAGGAAGTCAACCCTTAGCACCAGTGATGGAGCTGAGTGAAAAAGCTAGCTGGGTGTAAAAGATAGGATCTGCCATCAATGTATTAATTGAGCAATTGGTAAACTGAAAAATAAAGTTATTCTTTGCAAAAGAACACAGTCTTAGCAGTGTCTGCTTACCTCTGTTAGTTCATGACCTTGGTGTGAAACATGACAGCACAAGTAGTGCAGACCACTTGGCCCCTCCAATCCTACCCCCATTCACCAGGCCCATGAATGATCTGTACCATAAGATCACAAGACTATAAGACATTGAAGCAGAAGAAGGCCATTTGGCCCATCAGGTCTGTTCCACCAGTCCATCCTGGTGACTTATTATCCCTCTCAGCTCCATTGTCTTGGCTTCTCCCTGTATCCTTTGACGTCCTGATTGATCATGGATCTATAAAGCTCTGCTTTAAATATACCCACCCCAGTAACCTGACCTCCGCAGCTGTCTGTGGCAATGAATTCCACAGATTCATCACCCTCTGGTGTAATAATTTCCTTACGTCCCCTCAGCCAGGTCTCAACTCCCCTTCTGCGCCAGTGGCCATTTTCCTCTCCTGCAAAATTCAATCACTGAACAACCTATCGCCCAACCTACAGCTGGTACTCAGCGAGAATGATTACTTTCAGGGTATCTCCTATCTTTTCCCATTGTGAAATATGCTCACCAATCTGTATCCAGTGTAGTCACCGATCCATAGAACAGGGTCGACCCATGACGTGCTGATTTAAACCAGACACCTCACTAATCAAATCCCTTCTGGCTGCACAATAGCCCTCTCCCACCCCCGCCCCCCCCCCCCCCCAATCTCTGCACACCTGTATGACTTCTCTAAGATTCTGTTAAACACCACTATTGTTAATGGGCAAGTCTCTCTCTTATTTCCCACCTCCCTCCATTTAATATCTCCTATCACATTTCATCTCGTTCAGCTCTTTGCCTCTTCCACCTATCACCTCCCAGATTTTCACATCATTCTCTTTCTCCCCTACCCCCACCTGCCAGCTCCTTTTCTCCCCTCTTCCCATACCCTTTTGTTCCGGCTTCTGTCCTCTTCTTTTCCAGTCCTGATGAAGAGTCTCAGTTTGAAACACCGACCGTTCACTTCCATGCCTAGATGCTGCTTCCCTGCTGAGTTCCTCCAGCATCATGTGTGTGGCTTGAAAGTTCTGCAGAACCTTGTCAGTCTCTGCATAACTCACTGACCTATGAACTCAGTGCCCTGACTAAGATGATAAGGGGCATTGAACATGTGGATAGTCAGAGGCTTTTTCCCAGGGCTGAAATGGTTGCCACAAGAGGACACAGGTTTAAGGTGCTGGGGAGTAGGTACAGAGGAGTTGTCAGGGGTAAGTTTTCCACTCAGAGAGTGGTGAGTGCGTGGAATGGGCTGCCAGTAACAGTGGTGGAGGCGGATATGATAAGGTCTTTTAAGAGACTTTTGGATAGGTATATGGAGCTCAGAAAAATAGAGGGCTATTGGTAAGCCCTGTAATTTCTAAAGTAGGGACATGTTCTGCACAACTTTGTGGGCGAAAGGGCCTGTATTGTGCTGTAGGTTTTCTATGTTTCTAATAAATACAAGCATGCTTTACCCTTCCTAGCCACCCTAGCAACCTGTGTAAGGAGCGATTGGTTTGAACTGTCAGAACCCTCTGTATGGCAACACTGTTAATGGTTCTGGCAGTAACTGTTCACTCTCCCTTTTACATTTTGTCTCAAGAAGTGCCACACCTCACACTTCAATCCATAGTCATACAGACAGAAATGGCCCTTCAACCCAACTGTTCCAGATTTTTTTTTTTTGCTTTCCTCCCTTCTTAAAGAATGGAGTGACGTTTGCTATCTTCCAGTCCTCTGGGACCATGCCAGAATCAAGTGATTCTTGAAGGATCATGACCAATGTATCCGTTATCTCTTCAGCAACCTCTCTCAGGACTCTGGGATGTTGTCCATCTAGCCCAGGTAACTTGTCCACCTTAAGACTTTTGAGTTTGCCTCGCACTTTTTCCTTTGTAATAGCAATGGCACTCACTCCTGCTTCCTGACACTCACAGACCTCCAGCACACTGCTAGTGTCTTCCACAGTGAAGTAAAGTAAAAAGTACTCATTAAGTTCATCTGCCACTTCTATGTTTCTGATTACTACCTCACCAGCATCATTTTCCTGTGGTTCAATATCAACTCTCACCTTCCTTTTACTCTTTATATAACTGAAAAAAAAATCTTTTGGTATTCTTCTTTATATTATTGGCTAGTAGGCCCTTACATTTCATCTTTTCCCATCTTATAGCTTTTTAGTTGCCTTTTGTTGGATTTAACTTCCCACTCACTTTTGCTACCTTATATGCCCTTCCCTTGACTTTTCGTAGTCCTTAACTTCATCAGCCATGGTTGACTACCTTAGCCATTTGAGAATTTTTTCCTCTGTGGGACTTATCTATCCTGTGCCTCGTGGACAATTCCCAAAATTTTCAGCCATCACTGCTTTGCCATCGTACACATCAGTATCCTCCTCCAATGCACCTGGGCAAGCTCCTCTCTCTCTCATGCCTCTGTAATTCCCTTTGTTCCATTGTGATACTGATACATGTGACTTATGCTTCTCCCTCTCAAACTGCAGGATGAATTCAATTGTATTATGATCACTGCCTCATAAGGGTTCTTTTATGTTAAACTCCCCAATAAGATCTGGGTTATTACACAACACCATAACGAAGATACCCTTTCCCTGAGTAGACTCATGAACAAGCTGCTTTAAAAAGCCATCTCATAGGCACTCAACATATTCTCCCTCTTGCGATTTGACACCAACCTGATTTTCCCAATCCCCTTGCATATTGAATCCCCCCATTACAATTATGTTGTTACCCTTATTACATGCCTTTTCCAGCTCCCTTTGCAAGCTCAACCCCACATTTTGGTTACTATTGGGAGGCCTGTATATGATCTCCATAATTTTTTTTACCATTGCAATTTCTTAACTCTGCCCACAAAGATTCAACATTCTCTGACTGTATGTCACCTCTTTTTAAAGATGTAATTTTGTCTCTTGCCAACAGAGCCACACTACGGCATGCGTGTTCCTGCCTGTCCTTTTGATACAAAGTATATCCTTTGATGCTAAGCTCCCAACTATGGTCTTCTTTCAGCCATGACTTAGTGATACCCATAGTGTCATACTGACCAATCCCTAATTGCACCACGAGTTTGTCCACCTTATTTCGATTACTATGCATATTTAAATACAGCACCTTCAGTCCTGCATTCTTTGCCCTTTTGAATTTTGCCTCTGTGGTACAATTTAACTCTTTGTTCTGTTTGCACTTGTACCCAATCATTGGCTTGTCCTTCCTTACGTTCATGTTACACGCATCATCTACTTGTAAACCTGTTGGCTCATCCTCAGCTCCATCATCCTGGTTCCCATCACCCTGCCATATTATATTAAACCATATTTTATTAACGTGCTGTTGCGTGGCCAAGTGGTTAAACCATTGGTCTAGTGATCTGAAGGTCGCTAATTCGAGCCTCAGCTGAGGCAGCGTGTTGTGTCCTTGATCAAGGCACTGAACCACACATTGCTCTGCAACGACACCAGTGCCAGGCTATATCAGCCCTTGCCCTTCCCTTGGACAACATCGTTGGCGTGGAGAGGGGAGACTTGCAGTATGGGCAACTGCTGGTCTTCCATACAACCTTGCCCAGGCCTTAGTCAACATCTAAATCGATGGACAGCCGAAGAAGATATTAAACCATTCCCAACGGCGCTAGTTAAATTTACAGCTTTACTATCCTACCTACCTATAATACCACTTTCAAGGAATTATAGATGTATCTGCATTCCCAGATCACCCTGTTCTACCACACTCGTCAGTACGCTACCGCTCACCGTGCAAGTCCTACCTGGTTTGTCAATGAATTTAAATTTGAATGAATTTGAGAGTGGCTCAGTGGCTCAGTCCTCTGTCAATGGTTCTCTGTTTTCCAGTGGTCCAATATCCACTCTCATCTCTCTTTCACACTTTATGTGTAAGAATATTGATACTAGTTCCAACACTCTGACATTTGATGGGAACCGTTTAGCGAGGTATTAGGTCAAACAGAAGGACATTTGGACAGCTACACGGATGGGAACTGTTTACACCATAAGACCATGAGATATAGGAGCAGAAGCTGGCCATTCTGCCCATTGAGGCCTCTCTGCCATTCAATCGGGCTGATCTAATTCTTCCAGTCATCCCCACTCCCCACACCCCATACCTTTTGATGCCCTGGCTAATCAAGAACCTCTCTATCTCTGCCTTAAATATATCCAATGACCTGGCCTCCACAGCCGCTCGTGGCAACAAATTCTACAGATTTACCACCTTCTGAATGAAGTAACTTCTCCGCATCTCAGTTCTAAAAGGACGTCTTTCAATCTTGAGGTCATGCTCTCTTGTCCTGGAGTCACCTACCATGTGAAATAACTGCTTTATCTAATCTGTTCAGGCCTTTGAATGTTCAGAATTTTCCATTAGATCCCCCCTCATTCTCCTGAACTCCAGGAAATACAGCTCAAAAGCTGCCAGATGTTCCTCATACGGGAACCCTTTCATTACTAGAATCATTCCCGTGAATCTTCTCTGAACCCTCTCCAATGTCATTATATGCTTTCTAAAATAAGGAGCCCAAAACTGCACACAATACTCCAAGTGTGGTCTCACAAGTGCCTTATAGAGCCTCAACATCACGTCCGTGCTCTTATGGTCTATACCTCTAGAAATGAATGTCAATATTGCATTTGCCTTCTTCACAACTGACTCAACCTGGAGGTTAACATTTCAGGTATTTTACACAAGGACTCCCAAGTCCCTTTACATCTCTGCATTTTGAATGCTCCACCCATCTATATAATAGTCTGCCTGTATATTTCTTCCACCAAAGTGCATGACTATATGCTTTCCAACATTGTATTTCAACATTAGTTTAGTGAGATATTAGGTCAAACACAAGGACATTTGGACAGGCACATGGACAGGAATGGTTTTAGTGAGATATTACATCAAACACAAGGACATTTGGACAGGTACACGGACAGGAACAGTTCCATACAATATTACAAGATTAGAAGGAACTTGTTTTGCCAGAGAGTGGTGAATCTGTGGAATTCATTGTCACGGGCAGCTGAGGAAGCAAAGTTGTTGTATGTATTTGAGGTGGAAGTTGATAAGTTCTTCATTAGTCAGGGTGTGAAAGTTTATTGGGGAGAAGACTGCTATGTAAAAGAAAAAAAGAGTCTACGCAGTGAACCTTGCAAGGATTCCATTTGTTAAGGTTACCTCTTTTTCCGCAAAGCCCAAGAGCATCATCCCAATTCAAGGCACAATAGTAGCATAGTCGTTAGCATGACGTTATTTCATTTTGGGGTGTTCTGGAGCTCGGAGTTCAATTACTGTACCATTCCATAAGGAGTTTGTAGGTTCTTCCAATGACAGTTATGATTTCCTCCAGGTGCTCTGGTTTCGTCACACATTCCAAAGATGTACTGGTTAGAATGTTAGTTGATTATTATAAATTGTACTATTATTCAGCTAGGGTTAAATAGATGGGAAACGGATTGCTGTGTTTCATGAGCTGAAAGGGCCTATGAGAGGAAGTAGGAATTCAGGGAGCCGAGTCTCTGTACATCTTCCCCCTGAAATGCTGGGTTCTCTCAAGGTCCTCTTATTTCCTCCCACAGTCCAAAGACGTAGTGGTAGGTTAGTTGGTCAGTGTAATAGTTGTACCGTCAGTAGGATAGGGTTAAATTGGGATTGTTGCGGTTTCTGGGTGGTGTGGTCAAATGGCCAGAAGGACCATTCTGTGTTGTTTCTCTAAATAAATAAAAAAACACACTCTCAACAGTTTAGGAACAGCTTCTTCATCTCCGCCATCAGATTTCTGAATGGTCCAAGATCCCGTGAACACTACCTCACTAAATGGCTCTTCTTGACATTATTGATTTATTTTGTATCTATTATTGTAACTTAGTCTATTTTTATGTGTATTGCATGGTATGGTTGCAGCAAAACAACAAATGTCAGTGATCATCAGCCTGATCCTCACCCACTTGTCCTGACCTATTTCCGAGGAGAAGGTCAAACTTACCTTCTGTCCAGTAAAAGGCCACGATATATTGGCCGAGGAAACATTGTTGAACAAAGTCTACCCAAACTAAGTCTTGAGCACTATGGCAATCCCAGACTCGGTTAGGAAAGTTAAAAGCTCCACCATCACAAGCCAATACTTCTTGCAATCTCCCTGCTCTAATTTCTGTTGGTCATTGGGGCTTGCAGTACAGCCCCAAAAAGGTGATAAGCAGAGAGCTAAAGAACACTACGGCACGGAAACAGACCATTCAGCCCATCTAGTCCATTCCAAAACCATTTGCCTACTTGCACTGGGACCATAGCCCTCCATACCCCTTCCATCCATGTACCTAACCAAACTTTGCAAATGGTTGACATTGAGCTTGCATGCATCACTTGTGCTGGTAGCTTCTTTCCACACTCTTACAACCCTCTGAGCAAAGAAATTTCACCTCATATGCTTCTTAAATGTCTCACCTTTTCAAGCTTAACCCATGACCTCTGGTTGAAGCACCACCCAACCTCAGTACAAAAAGCCTACTTGTATATACACAATCTATAACACTCATAGTGTAGCAAACTCCTATCAAATCTCCTTTAAATCTTCTACATCCTGAAGAATGCTGTCCTAACCCATTTAATCTTTCCTTATATCTCAGGTCCACCAGGCGCGACAACATCCTTGTAAATTTACTCTGTACTCTTTAAACCTTGCTTACATCTTTCCTGTAGGCACGTAGGTAACCAAAATTGCTTACAATGCTCCAGATTAGGAGTTCATTATACAAGATTATACGAGTTGAACATAACATTCCATTTCCTGTACTCGGTACATTGAGTTATGAAGGCCAATGTGCCAAAAGCTTTCTTTCCGACCCTATCTACCTCTGACACTATTTTCAATGAAATATGTACCTCTATTCCCACTTCTACCACACTCCACAGTACGCTTCTCTTCTCTGTATAAGACCTTCCCTGGTTGGTCCTACTGAACTGCAACACCTTGCACTTGTTTGCATTAAATTCCACCTGACATTTTCAGCCCATTTTTCCAGCTGATCCAGATCCCTCTGCAAGCGTTGATAGAATTAACTCACTGTCCACTGCACCCCAATCTTTACTTCATCCATAAACGCGCTTATCCAGTTGACCACATTATCATCCAGATCATCAATATAGATGACAGACAACATTTGACCCAGCACCAATCCCTGCGCACACCATGAGCCACTGTCCTCCATTCAGAGAGGCAACCATCTGCTACCAGTCTCTGGCTTCTCCCACAAAACCAATGTCTAATCCAATTTACTACCTCATGCTGAATGCCGAGTCACTGAAGCTTTTTGACCAAACTCATATCCGGGACCTTCGCAAATGTCTTGCTGAAGTGGATGCAGTCAACACCCAGTGCCTCATCACACTGCGTAATGATCTGATCTAGATGAACAGTTTGCAAGAGAAGCTTTTCACTGTATCTACGTATATGTGTCAACCAATTCCGATACACCTCTCACTTAAACTGTGCCCTCACTGCATCATAACAGGTTCCTCTTGTCCATACCAAACACCCCATACAACCATATCCAGAACTTCATTTTATATCACTCCCACCATCGTCACAAGCACACTTTCAGTACCTCCCTCCACCCCACTCCCTACTTTCTGCAGGGATTGCTCTCTAGATGACTCCTTTGTCCAATATCAAGTTTTCTTCCTAAAAGTTTGCTGGAAATGCAATGGGCACTACAGTGTTGAAAGTGATCTTTGTTTTCATTTGTCTGCAGGTATGTATCGATGGCTGCAAAGCAGCTAACCCCAATTAAAAAAGGCAATATAAGATGGAACATTTCCGCCAGGGAAAACCACATGGAAAACGGAAGCAGAAGAAAAAAACGGGGGAGGGAGGATTCGTGAACAATGTAATTGACAAAGACGATTAATATGAAAACTATTTTCGGCAAGATGTTCAAACAGACCAGGCATTGGAAGCGCAGTGGGCAGGGATATAACCTTGACAAGGCACCCAGTTCCTGGAAAGCATAGAGACCAGCCTCCTTGATCGGAACTTAATTATCAAGGATAGCCAGGAAGTCAACCCTTAGCACCAGTGATGGAGCTGAGTGAAAAAGCTAGCTGGGTGTAAAAGATAGGACCTGCCATCAATGTATTAATTGAGCAATTGGTAAACTGAAAAATAAAGTTATTCTTTGCAAAAGAACACAGTCTTAGCAGTGTCTGCTTACCTCTGTTAGTTCATGACCTTGGTGTGAAACATGACAGCACAAGTAGTGCAGATCACTTGGCCCCTCCAATCCTACCCCCATTCACCAGGCCCATGAATGATCTGTACCATAAGATCACAAGACTATAAGACATTGAAGCAGAAGAAGGCCATTTGGCCCATCAGGTCTGTTCCACCAGTCCATCCTGGTGACTTATTATCCCTCTCAGCTCCATTGTCTTGGCTTCTCCCTGTATCCTTTGACATCCTGATTGATCATGGATCTATAAAGCTCTGCTTTAAATATACCCACCCCAGTAACCTGACCTCCGCAGCTGTCTGTGGCAATGAATTCCACAGATTCATCACCCTCTGGTGTAATAATTTCCTTACGTCCCCTCAGCCAGGTCTCAACTCCCCTTCTACGCCAGTGGCCATTTTCCTCTCCTGCAAAATTCAATCACTGAACAACCTATCGCCCAACCTACAGCTGGTACTCAGCGAGAATGATTACTTTCAGGGTATCTCCTATCTTTTCCCATTGTGAAATATGCTCACCAATCTGTATCCAGTGTAGTCACCGATCCATAGAACAGGGTCGACCCATGACGTGCTGATTTAAACCAGACACCTCACTAATCAAATCCCTTCTGGCTGCACAATAGCCCTCTCCCACCCCGCCCCCCCCCCCCCCCAATCTCTGCACACCTGTATGACTTCTCTAAGATTCGGTTAAACACCACTATTGTTAATGGGCAAGTCTCTCTCTTATTTCCCACCTCCCTCCATTTAATATCTCCTATCACATTTCATCTCGTTCAGCTCTTTGCCTCTTCCACCTATCACCTCCCAGATTTTCACATCATTCTCTTTCTCCCCTACCCCCACCTGCCAGCTCCTTTTCTCCCCTCTTCCCATACCCTTTTGTTCCGGCTTCTGTCCTCTTCTTTTCCAGTCCTGATGAAGAGTCTCAGTTTGAAACACCGACCGTTCACTTCCATCCCTAGATGCTGCTTCCCTGCTGAGTTGCTCCAGCATCATGTGTGTGGCTTGAAAGTTCTGCAGAACCTTGTCAGTCTCTGCATAACTCACTGACCTATGAACTCAGTGCCCTGACTATGATGATAAGGGGCATTGAACATGTGGATAGTCAGAGGCTTTTTCCCAGGGCTGAAATGGTTGCCACAAGAGGACACAGGTTTAAGGTGCTGGGGAGTAGGTACAGAGGAGTTGTCAGGGGTAAGTTTTCCACTCAGAGAGTGGTGAGTGCGTGGAATGGGCTGCCAGTAACAGTGGTGGAGGCGGATATGATAAGGTCTTTTAAGAGACTTTTGGATAGGTATATGGAGCTCAGAAAAATAGAGGGCTATTGGTAAGCCCTGTAATTTCTAAAGTAGGGACATGTTCTGCACAACTTTGTGGGCGAAAGGGCCTGTATTGTGCTGTAGGTTTTCTATGTTTCTAATAAATACAAGCATGCTTTACCCTTCCTAGCCACCCTAGCAACCTGTGTAAGGAGCGATGGATTTGAACTGTCAGAACCCTCTGTATGGCAACACTGTTAATGGTTCTGGCAGTAACTGTTCACTCTCCCTTTTACATTTTGTCTCAAGAAGTGCCACACCTCACACTTCAATCCATAGTCATACAGACAGAAATGGCCCTTCAACCCAACTGTTCCAGATTTTTTTTTTTGCTTTCCTCCCTTCTTAAAGAATGGAGTGACGTTTGCTATCTTCCAGTCCTCTGGGACCATGCCAGAATCAAGTGATTCTTGAAGGATCATGACCAATGTATCCGTTATCTCTTCAGCAACCTCTCTCAGGACTCTGGGATGTTGTCCATCTAGCCCAGGTAACTTGTCCACCTTAAGACTTTTGAGTTTGCCTCGCACTTTTTCCTTCGTAATAGCAATGGCACTCACTCCTGCTTCCTGACACTCACAGACCTCCAGCACACTGCTAGTGTCTTCCACAGTGAAGTAAAGTAAAAAGTACTCATTAAGTTCATCTGCCACTTCTATGTTTCTGATTACTACCTCACCAGCATCATTTTCCTGTGGTTCAATATCAACTCTCACCTTCCTTTTACTCTTTATATAACTGAAAAAAAAATCTTTTGGTATTCTTCTTTATATTATTGGCTAGTAGGCCCTTACATTTCATCTTTTCCCATCTTATAGCTTTTTAGTTGCCTTTTGTTGGATTTAACTTCCCACTCACTTTTGCTACCTTATATGCCCTTCCCTTGACTTTTCGTAGTCCTTAACTTCATCAGCCATGGTTGACTACCTTAGCCATTTGAGAATTTTTTCCTCTGTGGGACTTATCTATCCTGTGCCTCGTGGACAATTCCCAAAATTTTCAGCCATCACTGCTTTGCCATCGTACACATCAGTATCCTCCTCCAATGCACCTGGGCAAGCTCCTCTCTCTCTCATGCCTCTGTAATTCCCTTTGTTCCATTGTGATACTGATACATGTGACTTATGCTTCTCCCTCTCAAACTGCAGGATGAATTCAATTGTATTATGATCACTGCCTCATAAGGGTTCTTTTATGTTAAACTCCCCAATAAGATCTGGGTTATTACACAACACCATAACGAAGATACCCTTTCCCTGAGTAGACTCATGAACAAGCTGCTTTAAAAAGCCATCTCATAGGCACTCAACATATTCTCCCTCTTGCGATTTGACACCAACCTGATTTTCCCAATCCCCTTGCATATTGAATCCCCCCATTACAATTATGTTGTTACCCTTATTACATGCCTTTTCCAGCTCCCTTTGCAAGCTCAACCCCACATTTTGGTTACTATTGGGAGGCCTGTATATGATCTCCATAATTTTTTTTACCATTGCAATTTCTTAACTCTGCCCACAAAGATTCAACATTCTCTGACTGTATGTCACCTCTTTTTAAAGATGTAATTTTTTCTCTTGCCAACAGAGCCACACTACGGCATGCGTGTTCCTGCCTGTCCTTTTGATACAAAGTATATCCTTTGATGCTAAGCTCCCAACTATGGTCTTCTTTCAGCCATGACTCAGTGATACCCATAGTGTCATACTGACCAATCCCTAATTGCACCACGAGTTTGTCCACCTTATTTCGATTACTATGCATATTTAAATACAGCACCTTCAGTCCTGCATTCTTTGCCCTTTTGAATTTTGCCTCTGTGGTACAATTTAACTCTTTGTTCTGTTTGCACTTGTACCCAATCATTGGCTTGTCCTTCCTTACGTTCATGTTACACGCATCATCTACTTGTAAACCTGTTGGCTCATCCTCAGCTCCATCATCCTGGTTCCCATCACCCTGCCATATTATATTAAACCATATTTTATTAACGTGCTGTTGCGTGGCCAAGTGGTTAAACCATTGGTCTAGTGATCTGAAGGTCGCTAGTTCGAGCCTCAGCTGAGGCAGCGTGTTGTGTCCTTGATCAAGGCACTGAACCACACATTGCTCTGCAACGACACCAGTGCCAGGCTATATCAGCCCTTGCCCTTCCCTTGGACAACATCGTTGGCGTGGAGAGGGGAGACTTGCAGTATGGGCAACTGCTGGTCTTCCATACAACCTTGCCCAGGCCTTAGTCAACATCTAAATTGATGGACAGCCGAAGAAGATATTAAACCATTCCCAACGGCGCTAGTAAAATTTACAGCTTTACTATCCTACCTACCTATAATACCACTTTCTAGGAATTATAGATGTATCTGCATTCCCAGATCACCCTGTTCTACCACACTCGTCAGTACGCTACCGCTCACCGTGCAAGTCCTACCTGGTTTGTCAATGAATTTAAATTTGAATGAATTTGAGAGTGGCTCAGTGGCTCAGTCCTCTGTCAATGGTTCTCTGTTTTCCAGTGGTCCAATATCCACTCTCATCTCTCTTTCACACTTTATGTGTAAGAATATTGATACTAGTTCCAACACTCTGACATTTGATGGGAACCATTTAGCGAGGTATTAGGTCAAACAGAAGGACATTTGGACAGCTACACGGATGGGAACTGTTTACACCATAAGACCATGAGATATAGGAGCAGAAGCTGGCCATTCTGCCCATTGAGGCCTCTCTGCCATTCAATCGGGCTGATCTAATTCTTCCTGTCATCCCCACTCCCCACACCCCATACCTTTTGATGCCCTGGCTAATCAAGAACCTCTCTATCTCTGCCTTAAATATATCCAATGACCTGGCCTCCACAGCCGCTCGTGGCAACAAATTCTACAGATTTACCACCTTCTGAATGAAGTAACTTCTCCGCATCTCAGTTCTAAAAGGACGTCTTTCAATCTTGAGGTCATGCTCTCTTGTCCTGGAGTCACCTACCATGTGAAATAACTGCTTTATCTAATCTGTTCAGGCCTTTGAATGTTCAGAATTTTCCATTAGATCCCCCCTCATTCTCCTGAACTCCAGGAAATACAGCTCAAAAGCTGCCAGATGTTCCTCATACGGGAACCCTTTCATTACTAGAATCATTCCCGTGAATCTTCTCTGAACCCTCTCCAATGTCATTATATGCTTTCTAAAATAAGGAGCCCAAAACTGCACACAATACTCCAAGTGTGGTCTCACAAGTGCCTTATAGAGCCTCAACATCACGTCCGTGCTCTTATGTTCTATACCTCTAGAAATGAATGTCAATATTGCATTTGCCTTCTTCAAAACTGACTCAACCTGGAGGTTAACATTTCAGGTATTTTACACAAGGACTCCCAAGTCCCTTTACATCTCTGCATTTTGAATGCTCCACCCATCTATATAATAGTCTGCCTGTATATTTCTTCCACCAAAGTGCATGACTATATGCTTTCCAACATTGTATTTCAACATTAGTTTAGTGAGATATTAGGTCAAACACAAGGACATTTGGACAGGCACATGGACAGGAATGGTTTTAGTGAGATATTACATCAAACACAAGGACATTTGGACAGGTACACGGACAGGAACAGTTCCATACAATATTACAAGATTAGAAGGAACTTGTTTTGCCAGAGAGTGGTGAATCTGTGGAATTCATTGTCACGGGCAGCTGAGGAAGCAAAGTTGTTGTATGTATTTGAGGTGGAAGTTGATAAGTTCTTCATTAGTCAGGGTGTGAAAGTTTATTGGGGAGAAGACTGCTATGTAAAAGAAAAAAAGAGTCCACGCAGTGAACCTTGCAAGGATTCCATTTGTTAAGGTTACCTCTTTTTCTGCAAAGCCCAAGAGCATCATCCCAATTCAAGGCACAATAGTAGCATAGTCGTTAGCATGACATTATTTCATTTTGGGGTGTTCTGGAGCTCGGAGTTCAATTACTGTACCATTCCATAAGGAGTTTGTAGGTTCTTCCAATGACAGTTATGATTTCCTCCAGGTGCTCTGGTTTCGTCACACATTCCAAAGATGTACTGGTTAGAATGTTAGTTGATTATTATAAATTGTACTATTATTCAGCTAGGGTTAAATAGATGGGAAACGGATTGCTGTGTTTCATGAGCTGAAAGGGCCTATGAGAGGAAGTAGGAATTCAGGGAGCCGAGTCTCTGTACATCTTCCCCCTGAAATGCTGGGTTCTCTCAAGGTCCTCTTATTTCCTCCCACAGTCCAAAGACGTAGTGGTAGGTTAGTTGGTCAGTGTAATAGTTGTACCGTCAGTAGGATAGGGTTAAATTGGGATTGTTGCGGTTTCTGGGTGGTGTGGTCAAATGGCCAGAAGGACCATTCTGTGTTGTTTCTCTAAATAAATAAAAAACACACACTCTCAACAGTTTAGGAACAGCTTCTTCATCTCCGCCATCAGATTTCTGAATGGTCCAAGATCCCGTGAACACTACCTCACTAAATGGCTCTTCTTGACATTATTGATTTATTTTGTATCTATTATTGTAACTTAGTCTATTTTTATGTGTATTGCATGGTATGGTTGCAGCAAATCAACAAATGTCAGTGATCATCAGCCTGATCCTCACCCACTTGTCCTGACCTATTTCCGAGGAGAAGGTCAAACTTACCTTCTGTCCAGTAAAAGGCCACGATATATTGGCCGAGGAAACATTGTTGAACAAAGTCTACCCAAACTAAGTCTTGAGCACTATGGCAATCCCAGACTCGGTTAGGAAAGTTAAAAGCTCCACCATCACAAGCCAATACTTCTTGCAATCTCCCTGCTCTAATTTCTGTTGGTCATTGGGGCTTGCAGTACAGCCCCAAAAAGGTGATAAGCAGAGAGCTAAAGAACACTACAGCATGGAAACAGACCATTCAGCCCATCTAGTCCATTCCAAAACCATTTGCCTACTTGCACTGGGACCATAGCCCTCCATACCCCTTCCATCCATGTACCTAACCAAACTTTGCAAATGGTTGACATTGAGCTTGCATGCATCACTTGTGCTGGTAGCTTCTTTCCACACTCTTACAACCCTCTGAGCAAAGAAATTTCACCTCATATGCTTCTTAAATGTCTCACCTTTTCAAGCTTAACCCATGACCTCTGGTTGAAGCACCACCCAACCTCAGTACAAAAAGCCTACTTGTATATACACAATCTATAACACTCATAGTGTAGCAAACTCCTATCAAATCTCCTTTAAATCTTCTACATCCTGAAGAATGCTGTCCTAACCCATTTAATCTATCTCAGGTCCACCAGGCGCGACAACATCCTTGTAAATTTACTCTGTACTCTTTCAACCTTGCTTACATCTTTCCTGTAGGCACGTAGGTAACCAAAATTGCTTACAATGCTCCAGATTAGGAGTTCATTATACAAGATTATACGAGTTGAACATAACATTCCATTTCCTGTACTCGGTACATTGAGTTATGAAGGCCAATGTGCCAAAAGCTTTCTTTCCGACCCTATCTACCTCTGACACTATTTTCAATGAAATATGTACCTCTATTCCCACTTCTACCACACTCCACAGTACGCTTCTCTTCTCTGTATAAGACCTTCCCTGGTTGGTCCTACTGAACTGCAACACCTTGCACTTGTTTGCATTAAATTCCACCTGACATTTTCAGCCCATTTTTCCAGCTGATCCAGATCCCTCTGCAAGCGTTGATAGAATTAACTCACTGTCCACTGCACCCCAATCTTTACTTCATAAACGCGCTGATCCAGTTGACCACATTATCATCCAGATCATCAATATAGATGACAGACAACATTTGACCCAGCACCAATCCCTGCGGCACACCACGAGCCACTGTCCTCCATTCAGAGAGGCAACCATCTGCTACCAGTCTCTGGCTTCTCCCACAAAACCAATGTCTAATCCAATTTACTAC
This sequence comes from Hemitrygon akajei, assembly GCF_048418815.1. Classification (NCBI taxonomy): domain Eukaryota; kingdom Metazoa; phylum Chordata; class Chondrichthyes; order Myliobatiformes; family Dasyatidae; genus Hemitrygon; species Hemitrygon akajei. Next base: position 8,975,572 of record NC_133130.1, read on the forward strand.
CTCATGCTGAATGCCGAGTCACTGAAGCTTTTTGACCAAACTCATATCCGGGACCTTCGCAAATGTCTTGCTGAAGTGGATGCAGTCAACACCCAGTGCCTCATCACACTGCGTAATGATCTGATCTAGATGAACAGTTTGCAAGAGAAGCTTTTCACTGTATCTACGTATATGTGTCAACCAATTCCACTACACCTCTCACTTAAACTGTGCCCTCACTGCATCATAACAGGTTCCTCTTGTCCATACCAAACACCCCATACAACCATATCCAGAACTTCATTCTTTGTCATTTCCACCATCATCACAAGCACACTTTTAGTTCCTCCCTCCACCCCACTCCTTACTTTCTGCTGGGATTGCTCTCCAGATGTCTCCCTTGTCCATTATCAAGTTTTCTTCCTAAAGTTTGCTGGGAATGCCATACAGTGTTGAAAGTGATCTTTGTTTTCATTTGTCCGCAGGCATGTGTTGATGGCTGCAGAGCGGCCAACCCCAATGAGAAAAGGCAATATGAGATGGAATATTTCCGCTGAGGAAGACCACTAGAAGAAGAGAAGAAAAAAAAGAAGAAAAAAAGGGGAAGAGAGGAACTGAGAACGAAATAATTGACTATGACGATTAATATGAAAACAATTTTCGGCAAGATTTTCAAATGGACCAAGCATTGGGCAGGGATATAACCTTGACAAGGGGACCAAGCTCTTTGAAAGTATAGAGACCAACCTCCTTGATCGGAACTTAATCATCAAGAGGTAGCCAGGAAGTCAACCCTTAGCACCAGTGATGGAGCTGAGTGAAAAAGCTAGCTGGGTGTAAAAGATAGGACCTGCCATCAATGTATTAATTGAGCAATTGGTAAACTGAAAAATAAAGTTTTTCTTTGCAAAAGATCACAGTCTTAGCAGTGTCTGCTTACCTCTGTTAGTTCATGACCTTGGTGTGAAACATGACAGCACAAGTAGTGCAGACCACTTGGCCCCTCCAATCCTACCCCCATTCACCAGGCCCATGAATGATCTGTACCATAAGCTTTAAATGTACCCACCCCAGTAACTTGACCTGGACAGCTGTCTGTGGCAATGAATTCCACAGATTCACCACCCTCTGGTGCAAGAATTTCCTTACGTCCCCTCAGCCAGGTCTCAATTCCCCTTCTGCGCCAGTGGCCATTTTCCTCTCCTGCAAAATTCAATCACTGAACAACCTATCGCCCAACCCACAGCTGGTACTCAGCGAGAATGATTACTTTCAGGGTATCTCCTATCTTTTCCCATTGTGAAATATGCTCACCAATCTGTATCCAGTGTAGTCACCGATCCATAGAACAGGGTCGACCCATGACGTGCTGATTTAAACCAGACACCTCACTAATCAAATCCCTTCTGGCTGCACAATAGCCCTCTCCCACCCCCCCCCCCCAATCTCTGCACACCTGTATGACTTCTCTAAGATTCTGTTAAACACCACTATTGTTAATGGGCAAGTCTCTCTCTTATTTCCCACCTCCCTCCATTTAATATCTCCTATCACATTTCATCTCGTTCAGCTCTTTGCCTCTTCCACCTATCACCTCCCAGATTTTCACATCATTCCCTTTCTCCCCTACCCCCACCAGCCAGCTCCTTTTCTCCCCTCTTCCCATACCCTTTTGTTCCGGCGTCTGTCCTCTTCTTTTCCAGTCCTGATGAAGAGTCTCAGTTTGAAACACCGACCGTTCACTTCCATGCCTAGATGCTGCTTCCCTGCTGAGTTCCTCCAGCATCATGTGTGTGGCTTGAAAGTTCTGCAGAACCTTGTCAGTCTCTGCATAACTCACTGACCTATGAACTCAGTGCCCTGACTAAGATGATAAGAGGCATTGATCATGTGGATAGTCAGAGGCTTTTTCCCAGGGCTGAAATGGTTGCCACAAGAGGACACAGGTTTAAGGTGCAGGGAGTAGGTACAGATAAGATGTCAGAGGTAAGTTTTTCACTCAGAGAGTGGTGAGTGCGTGGAATGGGCTGCCAGCAATGGTGGTGGAGGCAGATATGATAGGGTCTTTTAAGAGGCTTTTAGAAAGGTACTTGGTGCTTAGTAAAATGGCTATAGGAAAGCCTACTAATTTCTAAGGTAGGGACATGTTCTGCATAACTTTGTGGGCCAAAGGGCCTTTATCGTGCTGTAGGTTTTCTATGTTCTTATGAAATAAGTAGTGCAAAAATAGAAAGAAAAAAGCAGTAAGGTAGTGTTCAGTGGTTCAATGTCCATTCAGAAATTGGATGGCAGAGGGGAAGAAGCTGTTTCTGAATCGTTGAGTGTGCCAGCACCGGCAGTCACACACATCATCATGCACTCAGTACTAACCTCCCGAAGCTGCAGGTCCTTCTGTAGAATAACACTCCTAACCACTGGCTTTCCCTCAATGCAGCACATACTCAACACCACCCACTCACCATCAACCTCTCCCTCAGCACTGACCCACCACCCACATTCCAGCACCTCCCCCACATCCCCACATGTTCACCACATTCTGAGTGAGCAGATTTCCCATCTCAGTCTCAGCCTGAGATGTGACCCCTTGTTCTTGCACTTGCAGCTCAAGTTACCATCCTCTGGCCAGATTAGGTACACTCTTCCTCATCCTTCTAAATGCCAAGAGAATACAGGCGTGGGTGACTTACATCCTGGGAAGTAAGCAAGTGACTGCTGAACAAGGACAGTCAATTCCCCTGCCACACCACCTGTGGCTTAACTTCATAAGGAGCTCGGGGAAATTTACCATGTCACCAGACTCTCGCAAATTTCTGAGAATGTACCACGAAGAGCATTCTAACTGGTTGCATCACCGACTGGTATGGAGGGGCCAATGCACAGGATTGCTTTAAGTCGAAAACAGTTGTAGACTCAGTCTATCTGCACTACTTATTTTGTAACTCATAGTAATTTTATGTCTTTGCACTGCACTAATGACACAGAAGGTTAGAGAGCTATGGGTAACCGTAGGTAATTTCTTAAGTACATGTTTGACACAGCATTGTGGGCCGAAGGGCCTGTATTATGCTGTAGATTTTCTATGCTTAACAGGAAGGAGTCAATAACCCGACTGGGTGTTTTTTATAGACCACCAAATAGAAACAGAGACATCGAGGAACAGAAAAAGAGAAACAGATTCTGGAAAGGTGTAATAATAACAGAACTGTTGTTGTGGGAGATTTTAATGCATAAATATGACCTTCATGGAAGAGTCATCAGAAGAAAACCCTTCCTGCGTCCTCACCAGAAAATTCAGGGTTAGAAGTAAGCAAAGAACATCTAAACAAGCCTGATGCATTTTGGAAACAAGTCCTGTGGACTGATGAAGTTAAAACAGAACTTTTTGGCCGCAATGAGCTGTGTTCTCCTCTGGTCCATGTGCCTCGCCCAGCCCAGGAGTACTTTGCCCAGCCCGGTGCTGGGGTTCCCTCATCCGGTGCTGGGGTTCCCTTGTCCCATCCAGGAGTCTCTCATCCTGTCCTGTGCCTCTCCTCGTCCTGTAGCCATGTCTTGTCCTCGCTGGGTTGTGGAGTCCGAGCCCGTGTCAAGTCCCAGGTTCTGGGTCCTTGTCCAGTCTCTGGCTTGGAGTCCAAGTCCAGGCTCCTAGTTCCCAGTTCCGTGTCCTGGTTCCGCTAGCCTTGTCAAGTCCAAGCCCAGGGCTGGAATCCTTGTCTCGTCCAGAACCTGTGTCGTGTCCAGCGTCCTTTCTTCCCCAATTTCCTTGCTTCCTTCTCACATCTAGTCCTGTTCCTGGTAGTTCAGTGTCTGTGTCGTGCATTTGGGTCCACTCCCAACGCCCCTCCATATGACAGAACAGTCCAACCAGACTTGGACCCAGCGACACAGACACTGTCGTTTAACACTCGCTATCCTCTCTCCTGTTGAATGACCCCCAATCACCTGTGTCACCCATAGTCTTGGGAAGCATTTTGGGTTGCCAGGAGGCTCCCATAGAGTGGGGATACTGTCATGGTCCGGCTCATGAACTCCGCATTCTGGTTCACGGTCCGGTCCGTGTTCCTTAATCCCGGTTTTCCGGCTTTCCCCAGTTTCTGTTGAGGCAGGCAGCTGATTCTTGTTTGGACTGGATTCATAAATAGCATCAGGATTCAGCCTTTGGCTGCAGGATTGTTCCTGTCCTAACTCCCTGTCTGTATCCCTTCCCTTCATCTTCCTCCTGGAGCTTTGCCTCGCCTCACCTTGCTTTCCCTTGCCTGGAGCCTTGCCTCGCCTCGCCTGTGTTTGGAGCCTCGCCCTGTTTGGAACTGTCTGTCTGTGTCCATGCCTTCGCTAGGTAGATCCAGCCATTTTGCCTCTACCCAGTGCTATCGTGTTTGCTGTTGTGTGCTGGGGCAGCAGGCTGAGGGTAGCAGACACCAACAGAATCAACAAACTCATTTGTAAGGCCAGTGATGTTGTGGGGGTGGAAATGGACTCTCTGACGGTGGTGTCTGAAAAGAGGATGCTGTCCAAGTTGCATGCCATCTTGGACAATAACTCCCATCCACTCCATAATGTATTGGTTAGGCACAGGAGTACATTCGGCCAGAGACTCATTCCACCGAGATGTAACACTGAGCATCATAGGAAGTCATTCCTACCTGTGGCCATCAAACTTCACAACTCTTCCCTTGGAGTGTCAGACACCCTGAGCCAATAGGCTGTTGCTGGACTTATTTCCACTTGTCACAATTAACTTAATATTATTTAATTATTTATGGTTTTATATTGCTATATTTTTTCACTATTCTTGGTTGGTGTGGCTGTAAAGAAACCCAATTTCCTGAGGGATCAATAAAGTATGTCTATCTGTCTGTCTGTCTGTCCATGTGCCTCGCCCAGCCCAGGAGTAGATGTGAGAAGGCTTAATAGAGATGGTGATAGCCCCCTGACTAACCAAACTTAAGAAATTTCATTTGGGTAGATGCTGCACTATATCTCCCGTTACAAATCAGTACCCTGAAATAACAAACGGTACACAACATATGATTAACAAAATGCTGGTGGAACACAGCAGGCCAGGCGGCATCTATAGGGAGAAGCACTGTCGACGTTTCGGGCCGAGACCCTTCATCAGGACTAACCGAAAGGAAAGATAGTAAGAGATTTGAAAGTAGTGGGGGGAGGGGGAAATGCAAAATGATAGGATTTCATCATTTCAGAAACTGTCTGTGCACACAAAGTTGGAGCTCACGCAGTTCAACGGTTCTTCTTCTACCAGCGATCTCCCCTGAGCATCGCCAACCTTCGGACTCCTGCTCCGAGTCCACCCTGTCCGGCGGCCTACCAAATTTCTCCATTAGTGTCTTCTCTCTTCATCTCTCTCCTCTCTCTCCCTGTGGCAAAAACCCATGAAATCAACTGCTTCCAGAATCACAAGACACAGCCACATTTCTCCCATTGGATAGCCACTGAATTCCAAAGTCCCGTTATCTCTACTAATAACACAGACGTTGCTGCTACAGAGAAACCATGACCTTAACAGTGGAACATTACATAGAAGGCCATAGTAGTGAAACCTTACAGCATGTTACAGTCAGATCTATCAGTATTACAGTGGAGTAAAGGGGATTACAGAGGCATCTGAGAGGATTTGTTTAAAGTTGAGTAGAAGGTGCAGGAAAGATACATTCCAAAGATGAAAATGGGAGGACAAGACAACCATAGCTGACAAGGGAATCACAATGACAGCATAAAAGCAAAAGAGATTGGCACATATCGAAGAAGAATTGACCATTCTCAGAACTCGCAACCAATCTTCGTTAACAAAAGTTCTCTCTCCCAACCTTGTTTAATCTTTAGTGAGAAGTTATCTTCTTGTAGTAAAAGTAAATTATAAATTATACCAATAGAACCTCTTACTAAAGGATTCATATTCAAAATAGTATCCAACTGATCAGATTCTTGCATATATGGAAACTTAGATAAGTATTTTTGTAAAAAAATTTCTAACCTGAAAATATTGCAAATAGTGTGTATGAGAGAGAGAATATTTGCTAATTAACTCTTCAAAAGTCATCAATCGACCATTACAAAATAAATCTGCAAAAAAGATCCCCTTATTTCTCTATAGTAGAAAAATAGGATCAGTTTTTGAAGGTTTAAATACAAAAATCGATATAGAGAGCTAGACAATTTAAATTGTTTAAAATTTTTTAAAAATTGTGAAACTGAAACCAAATCCATAAGGACTGTTTAATAACAGGGCAGAGAATTAAATTTGGAATTTTAGAGAGTTGTAAAGGTAATGGAGCTTCTAATAATGAGGTTAAATGAAATTGTTTAATAGCTTTTAATTCCAAATCAATCCAAGCTGGTTTTTGGCTCTTGTTGAGCCAATATAGCCAAACACATAATTGTCGAATATTAACAGCCCAATAATACAATCTTAAATTAGGAAGTGCACGTCCACCATCTTTTTTAGATTTTTGTAAATGATACTTATTAATTCCTGGTCTTTTTCTGTTCTGAATAAAGGACAAAATAATAGTCAATTTGATCAAACATTTTTTTTGTTAAAAATATAGGTATATTTTGAAAAATATATAAAAATCTAGGTAAAATCATCATTTTCATGGCATGGATACTACCAATTAAAGAAAGTGTAAGTGAGTTCCATCTAGAAAATAATTGTTTCATAAAGGCCATTAAAGGAACTACATTAGCCTTATAAAGATCTTTATATTTTTTAGTAATTATAATACCTAAATATTCAAAAGAATTAACAATTATAAATGGAATATCGTTATATATGAAACAGGAGCATTTATTGGAAACAATTCACTTTTATTTAAGTTAAGTTTATATCCTGAAAATTTTCCAAAATCATTTAGTATTTCCAGAAGATTAGGAATAGATTCTTCAGGGTTTGAAATATAAAACAAAAGATCATCTGCATAAAGGGTGTTACGTACCCGTGGGTATTTTGTACTTGTCACGTGACAGTGGTGTTGAAGCTATACTGGACTTAAGGTAGTGGTCTTGTGATGGTGGAGTGATGTCATTTTCCTGCCAGTAGAGGTCATGTGATAGGTATTTTTACAGGGTATAAAAGGAGGACCCCTCCCTGTGAGGAGGAGCAGTTCGTGGCTGGATTTTCCATTTTGATTCCATGCCACTGCGTGGTCCAATATTATGACGCAGTTTGGTTGTACAATGGAGTTTTATTTAATGCCTACAGTTGAAAAGGTCATTGCCGGCAGTTTCTTTATAATACGGCCAGTTAAAAATCAGTGGAGAGTGAAGATCGGAGTTTGGCAGCTAAAAGATCGAGGGAAGTCGATTTCGACGGTGAAACCGGTTCGACCTTGTTTGATCCTCATTCGGAAGGAATTCGTTGGCTGTCCCTATGTTAATCCCTGCAAAATGTAGCAGAAAGGGTTTGGGTACAGTTCTATCAAGGAAAGGTCAGTGCCTTTAAGCCGTTTCATTTTCATCTTCATAAAGTCTCCGGGGAAAAGTATAGTTCAATTGGGAACCACAACAACACGACGTGAAAGAGAATTTAAATCATCTAAGAAGTCTCTCCTTTAATGGACTGTAAGCATTTTGAACTTTTGCAGTACTACTTTGAAGAACTGTTTTCGCAACATCGCTTTAAGAACTGTTTTCGCTTTATTCCTTTAAGAACTGTTTAAGCTGCTGCACAGCAGCTGATTTCCGGTTACAATAGTTGTTTGTTTACTTTTGGGGGTTTGTTTTTCAGTGTTTAATAAACGTTTTGTTTGTTATAAAAACACCTGCTTCACTTATATATTTATTGTTGCTGAATCCGTAACAAGGGAAATCTGATATATAGTCCCATTTATAGAGATACCATGAATATTTTTAGCTTCATGAAGTGTTCTGGCCAAAGGCTCCAGTACAAGATTAAATAATAAAGGGCTTGATGGACATCGCTGTCTAGTACCTGGTGAAAGTGAAAAATAAGAGTACCTAAGATTATTCATAATAGCAGTAGCAGTAGGATTCTTATAGAGCATTTGAATCCATCTGTTAAAATTATTACCAAAACCAATCTTTTTGAATACCTTTAACAGATATGTCCACTCTATCAAAAGCCTTTTCTGCGTCGAGAAATAACACATTGGGTTTTCTTAGATAGTGAAGAATATAGAAAGTTCATCAGTCTCCAAACATTGGAGAAAGAGTTACGGCCTTTAATAAAGCCTGTTTGATGCATAGAAATAATTTTAGTTAAAAAGTAATTCCAAAACTGTTAGCCGTAATCTTAGAAAGAATTGTGCATCCACATTTAGTAATGAAATAGATCTATATGATGAACATCCAGTAGGATCTTTCTCTTTCTGAAGGATTAAGGAAACAGAAGCTTCATAAAAAGAAGAAGGTAAATTACCCTTCTCAAAAGATTCATGAAATATTTCCAAAAGATAAGAAGAAAGTAATTTTTCAAAATTTTTGTAAAAGCCTACTGAATAGCCATCAAGTCCAGGAGCATTACCTGATTGCATTGACAACATAGCTTTCTGAATTTCATGCTCAATAATTGAAGCATCAAGCATCTGTTGATATTCAGCAGTAATTTGGGGAAATTTAATCTTATGTAAAAAACATTTAATACAAAAAATCTACGAAACTGGAACCAAATTTTTAAAGTATGTTTAACAAAAGTGTTCAGAGCTTGTCTACCTATTCTGGAGAGCAAAAACGGAAGGGGAGCTCCTAATAAAGAAGCTAACAAAAACCCCATTACTGAATTTTCCTTCAACTGTAACCATGAAGGGCAAATTTGATCATCTATATCATAAATCCAAAAAGTAATATAACAAATATTAATTGCCCAATAATAAAGTCTAAAGTTTGGTAAGACCAGTCCTCCATCTTTTTTTAGTTTTTGCAATAAAAGTTAATTCACTCTAGAGCTCTTATTATTCCAAACATAAGACAAAATCAGAGAATCTATTTTATCAAAAAATGTTTCTTTTTTAAACCATCAACTTTGGATAAGGATTTTTTAACATGGAAAACTAAGGAAATAAAAACCTTTTTAGATTTGTTTTTACAGGACTGTTTAATGTCCTTTTTGCAGTTAATGGATAAATATGACATCTCTAATACACATTTTTTCAGATCATTACAGGTTAGGAATTTTTTACACGATTTTTTACCGAATTACCCCTTGGCCTGCTCTTTAAATTTGGCTTATGCTATTTTTCAGCTTAAGCCTTTTCAAAAACGATTAATAGCTATCATTTATAAACAGTTAATGAATGCTCGCATGATGCCTGATGATAGGGTTCAACGCATCTGGGAAATAGAACTACAACATTCACTTTCAGATAATCAATGGAGTAAAATTTATTACCTAGTCAATAATTCATCTATCTGTGCACGCCATACCTTAACTTAGATTAAGATAGTACACAGGGCCTATATGTCCCAAGATAAATTGGTGCATAGTTTTCCAAATATAAGCCCTATTTGTGACAGATGTAACACAGAAGTGACTACTCTAACTCATATGTTTCGGTCATGTGTAAGCTTAAATAATTTTTGGAGGGATGTGTTTGGAATATGATCTAAAGCTTTAGATATGGATGTTCAACCCAATTCACTTACAGCAATTTTTGGAATTATTCCAGAGGAAGCAAGCAAAGTGTCTGCTTCCACTCAACATGTGATAGGCCTTTTCAATTTTACTGGCTAGGAGAGATATCTTGCTATACTGGAAAGACTCTAACCCACCTACTGTTTATTATTGGCCATCCTCCATTATCTCATGTCTAAGCTTGTAGAAAAGTCGAAGCCGGACATTTGATACATCTTTTAATTTTGAACAAGTCTGGCGAACCTTTATTCAATATTTTCACATGATTTAAATTATTTTTTATTTATTTATTTTTCCTTATTCTCTTTAGGGAAAATCCTTCTGTGTGAAGGTTCGGAGATGACTGGAAGGATGCTTTACTTTTCTCTTTCTCTTTTTTCTAATTTTATCCTCAAATGGACTGCCCAATCTTTCTTTTCCTTTTCTTTTGTTTTAGTTTAGTTAGTGGTGTTTTTTTCCCCCATTATCAAATAAAATTTCCAATTTTTTTTATGAGTGTTATGAGGAGTTGCAGTTTTTTGACTATATTGTATATATAACAGCGTACCATTTTACCTATCTGATTTTGACAATATATACTTTCTGTTTCTTTATTGCTGTTTATATGTCTTTTGTATTATCTGTTTGCTAAACTTCTCTTCTGATTTGTATATTTTTTATTGGAAAATCAATAAAAAGATTGAAATGAAAAAATCATTCATTTTAGAGGAATCTGCAGGAAATTGAGATTTACAAAAATCAGAATAAAAATCCTGAAAAAATATTATTAATGTCTTCATGTTTCCTTACTGAATCCCCATTATCTTTACAAATCTTTAAAATTTGTCTTTTAGCCCTAGCTGCCCTTAACTGGGAAGCTAAGAGCTTATTATTTTTATCCCCAAAAATATAAAACTGACTTTTCAAGTTAAGCAAATATCCTTCAATAGGATAAGTTAATAATAAATTACGTTGTGATTGTAATTCCACTCTTTTAAACAAATCAATATTTGGAAAGGTTGCATTGATGTTATCTAAATCTTTAATTTTTTTAGAAATTTTATCTAATTCCATTCTTGTCTGTTTCTTCAGTTTAGCTATATATGAAATCATCTGAGCATGTAAATAAGCTTTTAATGTATCCCAAATCACTAACTTTGAAATGTTTCCTGTATTATTAAGGAGATAAAACTCCGTTACCTGAGTTTCAATAAACTCAACAAATTCTGAACTTTGTAACCGATGTTCTGGGAAGCACCAAAGTGGTCTTGTAGAAGCATCATCTTTCAGTTCAAATACTAGATTTAAAGGAGCATGATCAGAGATAACAATTGCATCATTTTCATATTTCTGAACATTAAATAGAAGTCGAGGGTCACTGTCCCCTAGATGCTCACCCTCTGAGAGATCTGTGACCTGACCTGGTTTGTTACCTAATACTAGTTCTAGTACCCTAGTTGACCTGTCAACATACTGTGACAGGAATCCATCCTGGACACACTTAAACTCTGCCCCATCTAAACCACTGAAACTAATCAGGTACCAATCAGTATTAGGGAAGTTAAAGTCACCCATGATAACAACCATGATAGCACCGTTCCAAAATCTGCCTCCAGATCTGCTCCTCAGTATCTCTGCTACTACCAGGGGGCCTATAGAATACTCCCAATAGAGTACCTTCTCTGTTCCTGTTCCTGACTTCCACCCATACTGACTCAAAAGGGGATCCTGCTACATTACCCACCCTTTCTGTTGCTGTAATAGTATCCCTGATCAGTAATGCCACCCCTCCTCCCCTCCCCCCATCTCTTTTAAGCACTGAAATCCAGGAATATTGAGAATCCATTCCTGCCCTGCTGCCAGCCAAGTCTCTGTAATGACCATTACATCATAATTCCATGTATGTATCCAAGATCTCAGTTCATCACCTTTGTTACTGATGCTTCTTGGATTGAAGTAATGCACTTTAACCCTTCTACCTTACTCCCTTTACACCCTTTATTCTGCTGCTCTTTCCTCATTATGTTAGATCTGGCTTTACTCCATGCACTATACTTTCAGTTCTCACATGACCTTTATCTTCCTCCAGCTCACTATCTGCTCTAACACTCTGGTTCCCCTCCCCCTGCAAATCTAGTGGAAACCCCCGGAGCATCACTAGCAAACCTTCCTGCAAGGATATTAGTGCCCCTCCAGTTCAGGTGCAACCCGTCCCTTCGGAATAGGTCCCACCTTCCCTGGAACAAGGCCCAATTTTCCAGAAATGTGAAGCCCTCCCTCCTGCACCCTTAGCCATGTATTTAGCTGCATTATCTTACTATTTCTAGCCTCAGTAGCATGTGTCACCGGTAGCAATCCTGAGATTGCAACCTTGGAGGTCCTGTCCTTCAACTTTGCACCTAACTCCCCTTGTAGGACCTCCTCCTTCTTCCTATCCATGTCATTGGTCCCTACATGGACCACGACATCTGGCTGTTCACCCTCCTTCCTGAGAATACTGAGAATTCGATCTGAGATATCATGGACCCTGGCACCAGGGAGGCAACAGACCATCTGGGATTCTCAATCTCTCCCACAGAACCTCTTATCTGTCCCCCTAACTATTGAATCTTCTATTACTATTGCTCTCCTCTTTTCCCTCCTTGCCTTCTGAGCTGAGGGTCCAGTCTTGGTGCCAGAGACGTGACCACTGCAACTTTCCCCTGGTAGGTCATCCCACCAATGGTATCCAAAATAGTAATCTTATTATTGATGGGAATGGTCATAGGGGTTGGCTCTGCTCTTCCTATCTATTCCCCTTCCCTCTCCTGACAATCACCCAGCTACATATCTCCTGACTTTTGGGGGTGACTATCTCCCTGAAACTCCTGTCTATTTCTATTTCTGCCTCATGAATGATCCAAAATTCATCCAGCTCCGGCTCGAGTTCCCTAACTTAGTTTGTCAGGAGCTGCACCTTTTACAGGTATAGTCATCAGGGACAATTGTACTCGCCCTGACTTCCCACATACTGCAAACAGAGCACCCAACTGCCCTAACTGCTGCCCCCATTATCTACTTCTAAGTTAATTAGATTAATTAAAGGAGCTTACCTGACCTTTTGAGGATATTTAAGGAGTAAAAGTGAGGATATCGGACTGCTAGAAAATAATAGTGCAGAGGAAGTAATGAGGGACAAAGAAATGGCAGATAAACTTATTAAGTATTTTGTGTCAGTCTTCACTGTGGAAGACACTGCCATGATGCCAGAAATGTGAGTGTCAAGGGGAAGAAGCAAGTGTCACTGCTATTAGGAGAAGATGCTTGGGAAGCTGAAAAGCCTGAAGGTTGACAAGTCACATGGCCAGATGGATACACCCCAGGCTTCTGAAAGAAGTAGCTGAAGAGATTGTGACAATATTAGTAAAGATCTTTCAAGAATCTCTAGATTCTGGAATGGTTGCTGAGGATTGGGAAATTGCAGATGCCACTCCACTCTTTCAAAAGGGAGGGAGGAGGATGAAAGAAAAAAAAACAAACTCAGTTCACCTCACTTGGGTGGTTGGAAAGGTGCTGGAATCTATTACTAAGGACGAGGTTTATAATCCTTAATTGTGAACCTCATCCTGAATAATTGGCACTGGATAAAATAGAGAAATGTGAGCATGGATTTCTAGAGAAATCATTCCTGATAAATCTGTGGAATTCTTTGAGGAAATAGCATTCAAGATGAACAAAAGGGTATCGACTGATGTCATGCACTTGATTTTTCAGAAGTCCTGTGACAAGGTGCCACACATGAAGCTGCTGAACAAGTTAAGACCCCAGGATATTACAGGAAAGATTCCAGCATGGATAAAGCATTGGCTGTTGGCAGGAGGCAGAGAGTTGGAATAAAGGGAGTCTTTACTGGATAGCTGCTGGTGACTAGTGGTGTTCCACAGAGGACTGTGTTGGGACTGATTCGTTTCACATTATATGTCAATGAATTGAATGATGAAATTGATGGCTTTGTGGCTAAATTTGCTGGTGATACAAAGATACATGGAGGCAGGTAGTGTTGAAAAAGCCAGGTGTCTGTAGAAGGACTTAGATAACTGGAGAATTGGGGAAAGAAGTGGCAGGTGGAATACATTTTTCAGGAAATGTCTGGTTATGCACTTTAGCAGAAGGAATAAAGACATGGACTATTTTGTAAATGAGGAGAAAATTCAAAATCAGAGTTGTAGAGGGACTTGGGAACCCTCGTTCAGGATTCCCCAAAGTTTAATTTGCAGATTGAGTTGGTAAAGATGGCAAGTGTAATGTTAGAATTCATTTTGAGAGACTGGAATACAAAAGCAAGGATATAATGCTGAGGCTTAAAAAGCACTTGGAATATTGCGAGTGCTTTTGAAAACCCTGTCTGAGAAAGGATGTGCTGGCATAGGAATACGTCCAGAGGAGGTTCGCGAGAATGATCCAGGAAATGAAAGGGTTAACATATGAGAAGCATTTGATGGTTCTGGGGGCCTTTATTCACTGGAGCTTAGAAGTATGAGGTGGGATGATATTGAAACCTATAGACTATTGGAACGTCCAGCTTGAGAGGATGTTTCCTATAGTGTGGAAGTCCAGGACCAGAGGCCACATCCTCAGACTGGAGGGCCATCCTTTTTGAATAGGAAGGAGGAATTTCTTTAGCCAGAGGGTAGTGGATCAATGGAATTCATTGCCATAGGCAGCTGTGGAGGCCAAGTTATTGGGTATATTTAACGTGGAGGTTGATAGGTTCTTGATCAGTCGGTACGAAAGGCTATGGGGAGAAGGCAGGAGAATGAGATTGATCAGGATAATAAATCAGTCATGATGGAACAGTACAGCAAACTTGATGGGCTGAATGTCGTAGTTCTATTCCATGGTCTTATGATCTTATGAGAATATGAAACCATTTCTCAGACAGTTGTAAGGATGGGATGAAGCCAGCACAACATTAAGAATTTTAAATCATTTGGGGGTGGGAGCCAATGTCGGTCAAAGAGGACAGGGGTGAACTTGATTGGATTTAAGCTCCTACGTGGTCTGCTGCAATGAGTTCCCTGAGCCTATGTGGAGCCCCAGAGAGTGTTGGGCTCACAGGTTCTTAAAGCTCCAGCGTGGTCTCCACATCCACTCTGTAGAGGTTTATCGCCATTTGAAAAGTTTCAAGGAGGTCAACTATCACTCTTCTAAATTCTGGTGAGTCGAACTCCAGAGGCATTAAACGCTCCTCATATGACAAGCTGTTCAATCCTGGAATAATTTTTGTGAACCTCGTTTGAACCCTCTACAGTGTCGGCACATCCTTTCTAAGATAAGGGGCCTCAGAACTGCTCACAGTATTCCAAGTGAAGCCTCACCACTGTTTTATAAAGCCCGAAATCAATGTTAACATTGCATTTGCCTTACTCACCACCAACACAACCTGCAAATTAACCTTTAGTTAATCCTGCACAAAGACTCCAAAGTCCCTTTGCACCTCTGATTTTTGAATTTAACTCTTTTTGGAAAATAGTCCGTGCTTTTATTTCTTCTACCAAAATGAATGATCGTACATTTCCTGACACAGTGTTCCATCTGCCACTTCATTGCGCATTCTCCTAATCTGTCTAAGTCCTTCTACAGCTTCTCGACTTTCTCTCTACTTCCTTTCACTTTCACTCTGTGTTCACAATGGCATATTGAGTCAGGCTTTCATATTTATTTATTTATGCCCCTTGTCAATTTATATGCTTCTAATTGAGTCGTTTCCTTTGCCTCTGATGCTCTAACGAAAACAATACAAATTTGTCCAATATTCTTTTGGCTAGCACTCTCTAATCCAGGTAATATCCTGGTGAATCTCTTCTGCAGGTTCTCAACCTGTCTGCAGGGTGTGGAGACCCTTACCCTACATTCTGCCCATCAGAATCCCTATGTCGATATAAAGTGTCTGCAGGGAGTGGTGATCCTTACCCTAAATTCTGTCCCATAAGAATCTGTACGTTGGTATAAAATGTCTGCAGGGACTGGAGACCTTTACCCTACATTCTCTTCCATCACAATCCGTATGTCAGTATAAAGTATCTGCAGGGAGTGAAGATCCTTACCCTACATTCTGTCCCATCAGAATCCGTATGTCGGGTATAAAGGGTTTACAGGGAGTGAAGATCCTTACCCTACATTCTGTCCCATCAGAATCCGTATGTCGGGTATAAAGGGTTTACAGGGAGTGAAGATCCTTACCCTACATTCTGTCCCATCAGAATCCGTATGTCGGGTATAAAGGGTTTACAGGGAGTGGAGATCCTTACCCTACATTCTGTCCCATCAGAATCCGTATGTCGGGTATAAAGGGTTTACAGGGAGTGGAGATCCTTACCCTACATTCTGTCCCATCAGAATCCGTATGTCGGGTATAAAGGGTTTACAGGGAGTGGAGATCCTTACCCTACATTCTGTCCCATCAGAATCCGTATGTCGGGTATAAAGGGTTTACAGGGAGTGAAGATCCTTACCCTACATTCTGTCCCATCAGAATCCGTATGTCGGGTATAAAGGGTTTACAGGGAGTGAAGATCCTTACCCTACATTCTGTCCCATCAGAATCCGTATGTCGGGTATAAAGGGTTTACAGGGAGTGGAGATCCTTACCCTACATTCTGTCCCATCAGAATCCGTATGTCGGGTATAAAGGGTTTACAGGGAGTGGAGATCCTTACCCTACATTCTGTCCCATCAGAATCCGTATGTCGGGTATAAAGGGTTTACAGGGAGTGGAGATCCTTACCCTACATTCTGTCCCATCAGAATCCGTATGTCGGGTATAAAGGGTTTACAGGGAGTGGAGATCCTTACCCTACATTCTGTCCCATCAGAATCCGTATGTCGGGTATAAAGGGTTTACAGGGAGTGGAGATCCTTACCCTACATTCTGTCCCATCAGAATCCGTATGTCGGGTATAAAGGGTTTACAGGGAGTGGTGATCCTTACCCTACATTCTGTCCCATCAGAATCCGTATGTCGGGTATAAAGGGTTTACAGGGAGTGGAGATCCTTACCCTACATTCTGTCCCATCAGAATCCGTATGTCGGGTATAAAGGGTTTACAGGGAGTGGAGATCCTTACCCTACATTCTGTCCCATCAGAATCCGTATGTCGGGTATAAAGGGTTTACAGGGAGTGGAGATCCTTACCCTACATTCTGTCCCATCAGAATCCGTATGTCGGGTATAAAGGGTTTACAGGGAGTGAAGATCCTTACCCTACATTCTGTCCCATCAGAATCCGTATGTCGGGTATAAAGGGTTTACAGGGAGTGAAGATCCTTACCCTACATTCTGTCCCATCAGAATCCGTATGTCGGGTATAAAGGGTTTACAGGGAGTGGAGATCCTTACCCTACATTCTGTCCCATCAGAATCCGTATGTCGGGTATAAAGGGTTTACAGGGAGTGGAGATCCTTACCCTACATTCTGTCCCATCAGAATCCGTATGTCGGGTATAAAGGGTTTACAGGGAGTGGAGATCCTTACCCTACATTCTGTCCCATCAGAATCCGTATGTCGGGTATAAAGGGTTTACAGGGAGTGGAGATCCTTACCCTACATTCTGTCCCATCAGAATCCGTATGTCGGGTATAAAGGGTTTACAGGGAGTGGAGATCCTTACCCTACATTCTGTCCCATCAGAATCCGTATGTCGGGTATAAAGGGTTTACAGGGAGTGGTGATCCTTACCCTACATTCTGTCCCATCAGAATCCGTATGTCGGGTATAAAGGGTTTACAGGGAGTGGAGATCCTTACCCTACATTCTGTCCCATCAGAATCCGTATGTCGGGTATAAAGGGTTTACAGGGAGTGATAAGGAAGACCGTCAATGATGAACTGCAAGCCAATATCTGGGAACCACAGCACATGGATAAGATCGTCACTTCACTGCTCTTCAATCTACAACAGGTGGAGGAAACCGACAGGTAAGCCATTCTCTTCCTCTATCTCAGCCGCACATGAGCAGGAAGCCATAGAAGCAGAATAAAGCTCTTTGGCTCATCGAGTCTGCTCCACCAATGTGGTCACCTTACCACTCCGAACTGATCACCATTCTCTATCTCCAGATCTCTGTCATCTACCACCAAAATAGAAACTCCTTGTTGATTAAATTCACTTTAACTTTACAAACCTCAAAGCTTCAGTCTAATCACTCATCCAGTTTTCCAGACAGACTCATTCAGAAGTCTGAGATGCAAAGGGACTCGTGCAGAATTCACTGAAGGTTAATTTGAAGGTTGAGTTCATGGTAGGAAAGGTAAATACATTGTCAGCATTCATTTTGCAAGGATTAGAATATAAAAGGGTCGGATAACAAGGCTTTGGTAAGGCACTGATGAAACCTCATTTCCGGGAGCTGCTGGGTAGAGCTGCCTACGGTAACATCAAGAATGCTATCAAGCCATCAAGATCTAGGAATAACAGTGCATAGTTCCCTGAAGGTGGAGTCTCATGTAGATAGGATGGTGAAGAAGGCTTTTGGAACGCTGGCCTTTATAAATCAGAGCATTGAGTACAGAAGTTGGGATGTAATGTTAAAATTGTACAAGGCATTGGTAAGGCCAAATTTGGAATATTGTGTACAGTTCTGGTCACCGAATTATAGGAAAGATATCAATAAATTAGAGAGAGTGCAGAGACGATTTACTAGGATGTTACCTGGGTTTCAGCACTTAAGGTTGAACAAGTTAGGTCTCTATTCATTGGAGCGTAGAAGGTTGAGGGGGGATTTGATCGAGGTATTTAAAATGTTGAGAGGGATAGATAGAGTTGACGTGAATAGGTTGTTTCCATTGAGAGTAGGGGAGATTCAAAGGAGAGGACGTGCTTTGAGAGATAGGGGGCAAAAGTTTAAGGGAAACACGAGGGGGTATTTCTTTACTCAGAGAGTGATAGCTGTGTGGAATGAGCTTCTTGTAGAAGTAGTAGAGGCCAGTTCAGTTGTGTCATTTAAGGTAAAATTGGATAGGTATATGGACAGGAAAGGAGTGGAGGGTTATGGGCTGAGTGCGGGTAGGAGGGACTAGGTGAGATTAAGAGTTCGGCACGGACTAGGAAGGCTGGAATGGCCTGTTTCCGTGCTGTGATTGTTATATGGTTATATGGTTAAGCCTGTTTTAATGTATGTGTTCATCAGGCCAGGCAAATCATTCCTCAGAGAACCGCATTACCATAAATACCTCCTGTACCCCTTCCTTGTTGGGAGCAGTGAGAAGAGGGCATGATCCTAATTTCATGAACGATGCTGCTTATTTGAGACATTTCTATTTGAAGGGGTCCTGGATGTAGATGGGGGTGGTGGCTTATACCCATGATGGTGCTGGCTGAATAATGAGTATCCTTTCAGAAAATGGCCAGTTCCTCCGTCTCAGATATTCTAGAATACAAGAGCAGGGATATGATCCTCCAGAAGGCATAATGACAAACTGCTCTTAAAAGCCATCTCGTAGGCACTTAACAAACTCACTCTCTTGAGATCCATTACCAACCTGATTTTCCCAGTCGACCTTCATGTTGAACTCTCCCATGACTATCATATCATTGCCCTTTTGAGGTGCCTTTTCTATTTTCCATTGTGATTCACGTCCCAGCTACTGTTAGGAGGACAGTATATAACTGCCATTAGGTGCATTTTAACCTTGCGGTTTCTTTTCTCAACTCTCAAGATTTCAACATCTTTCAATTCTATGTCACATCTTTCTACTGATTTGGTGCCATTCCTTACCAGTGGAGCCACGCCATCCGCTCTGCCTACCTTCCTATCCCTCTGATATAACATGTAACCTTGAACTTTCAGGTCCAACTACAATCACCCTTCAGCCATGATTCTGTGATGGCAACAACATCAACCCTGACCCTTTGTAACAGTGCAACAAGATCATCCACCTTATTTCCTTATACCCCGTGCATTGAGATATAAGACTTTGAGTATGGAATTTGCCATCCTTTTTGATTCTGCATCCCTAATGCACTGGTAGTCTGCTGTCTGCAAATTTTTCTTAACATCCAGCTGCCCGTACTGACAGTCTGACCGCATGCAATTTTTGCTTTTTTACCATCTGTCCAATCCTGAGTCCCTTCACTCTGGTTCCCATCAGAAAATACTTATTCAATACTACAGTAAAAATTAATCACTCAGAAAACTGTTCTTCAAGCAGAACAAGTCTCAAGTCAAGTCACTTTTATTGTCATTTCGACCATAACTACTGGTACAGTACACAGTAAAAACGAGACAGTGTTTTTCAGGACCATGGTGCTACATGAAACAGTACAAGAACTACACTGAACTACGGAAAAACAACACAGAAATAAAACTGAACTAGACTACAGACTTACCCAGCACTGCAGAAAGTGCACAAAGCAGTGCGGGCATTGCAATAAATAATAAACAAGACAATAGGCACAGTAGAATCATACTTTGAATAGCCTCCAGAGGCATATTAAACTGTTATGCATATAAAGGCTACTCTAAAGTGCAAGCAGATAATTAATTGTTAAACTGTAATGAACTGGACAGTTAAACAGCCAGATCGAACATATATTTTCAGTCAGTGTCGTGGGCTTTTAGAAATCTAACTGAAATGATCACCAAATCTGAAACCATCTCAGTGAATCTGTAACTCAATGAGTACATGATGTCCTGTAACTCAGGGCTACAGACCAAAGTGGGATTAGTGTAAAGCCTCCTTCTAGACAGAATGGCGTCAATCTGTGCTGCAACTGTCAATGATGGTGTCGATTTACTCTGCTCACATGGTCCATCTGTAAAACAGAATTCAGGATTGACAAAAATGTCAAAAGCAGCAAACTTCATTTATGTAGCATCTTGAACACATCCTAATGTATTTCACAAGAGACATCAGCTCAGCTGGTGGAGGTGAAGAAGCTGTTCCTGAAGCATTGAGTGTGCAATTTTTGGCTCCTATACTTTCTGAATGGCAGCAATGAGAAATGGGCATGTTGATTACAGTAATAGGCAGATGCAACAGGAGCGTTCCCATGCAGGTCTGACAAAGAGCCTGAAAAAGCAACAAGCTTTTTGATGGGAGTCTTTGTTAGTGTACTGCACAGATGTAACAGGAGTGGTAAAGATTTTCGATGAGAAACCCGGTCTCTGTAAAAAAGTGGTACAAACTAGACAAGCAGTCATCGTCAGAGTGGCTTGAGGCAGAGTAGTAAGGCTTTGGCTCAACAAGGGTTCTGTGAGAACAGGCAGAGCCAATGTCCAAGATTTTTGCTCCCAGTATGGATGAGAATGGGGGCTGTAGGAAGGATGAGCACCTAACTGTAACACCGTATTTCAGGGAGACATTCAAGCAGGGGAGAGAAGATAAATGTACTGATAATTAGGGGTAGTATAGTCAGGGGAATAGATAAAGCTCTCTTTCATGAGGATAGAGCATCCCAAAAGTTGTGTTGCCTGCCTGGTGCCTGGGTTTGGGACATCTTATCTCATCTGCAGAGGAATATTCAGTGGGAGTTTACCACTCCTATATAACATCTTTACCACTCCTATATAACAATATAACAATTACAGCATGGAAACAGGCCATCTTGGCCCTTCTAGTCTGTGCCGAATGCTTACTCTCACCTAATCCCACTGACCTGCACTCAGCCCATAACCCTCCATTCCTTTCCTATCCATATACCTATCCAATTTTGCTTTAAATGACAATACCAAACCTGCCTCTACCACTTCTACTGGAAGCTCATTCCACATAGCTACCAATCTCTGAGTAAAGAAATTCCCCCTCATGTTACCCTTAAGCTTTTGCCCCCTAAGTCTCAACTCGTCCTCTTGTTTGAATCTCCCCTACTCTCAATGGAAAAAGCCTATCCACATCAACTCTGTCTACCCCCTCATAATTTTAAATACCTCTATCAAGTCCCCCCCTCAACCTTCTATGCACCAAAGAATAAAGACCTAACTTGTTCAATCTTTCCCTGTAACTTAGGTGCTGAAACTCAGGTGACATTCTAGTAAATCTTCTCTGTACTCTCTCTATTTTGTTGACATCTTTCCTATAATTTGGTGACCAGAACTGTACACAATACTCCAAAGTCAGCCTTACCAATGCCTTGTACAATTTTAACATTACATCCCAACTCCTATACTCAATGCTCTGATTTATAAAGGCCAACATACCAAAAGCTTCCTTCACCACCCTATCCACATGAGATTCCACCTTCAGGGAACTATACATCATTATTCGTAGATCACTCTGCTCTACTGCATTCCTCAATGCCCTACCATTTACCATGTATGTCCTATTTGGATTATTCCTACCAAAATGTAGCACCTCACACTTATCAGCATTAAACTCCTTCTGCCATTGCTCAGCCCACTCTTCTAACTGGTCTAAATCTCTCTGCAAATTTTGAAAACCTACTTCATTATCCACAAAGCCACCTAACTTAGTATCATCTGCATACTTACTAATCCAATTTAGTGAGAATGAGCAGTACACCAATCCTCCAGCACCATCCCCGTTTCTAATGACATTTGAAATATTTCTGTCAGAGCCCCTGCTAATTCTACACTAACCTCCCTCAAGGTCCTAGGGAATATCCTTTCAGGATCTGGAGATTTATCCACTCTTATATTCCTTAAAAGCGCCAGTACTGCCTCCTCTTTAATCATCATAGTTTCCATAACTTCCCTACTTGTTTCCCTTACCTTACTCAATTCAATATCCTTCTCCTTAGTGAATACTGAAGAAAAGAAATTGTTCAAAATCTCCCCCATCTCTTTCGGGTCCACTCATAGCTGTCCACTCTGATTCTCTAAGGGACCAATTTTATTCCTCACTATCCTTTTGCTATTAATATAACTGTAGAAACCCTTTGGATTTATTTTCACCTTACTTGCCAATGCAACCTTGTATCTTCTTTTAGCTTTTCTAATTTCTTTCTTAATATTCTTCTTACATTCTTTATATTCCTTGAGCACCTCATTTACTCCATGCTGCCTATATTTATTGTAGATATCTCTCTTTTTCCTAACCAAGTTTCCAATATCCCTTGAAAACCATGGCTCGCTCAAACTTTTAACCTTTCCTTCCAACCTAACAGGAAGATAAGGATTCCGCACCCTCAAAATTTCATCTTTAAATGACCTCCACTTCTCTATTACATCCTTCCCATAAAGCAAATTGTCCCAATCCACTCTTCTAAATCCTTTTGCATCTCATCAAAGTTAGCCTTTCTCCAATCAAAAATCTCAACCCTGGGTCCAGTCCTATCCTTCTCCATAATTATATTGAAACTAATGGCATTGTGATCACTGGACCCGAAGTGCTCCCCAACACATACCTCCATCACCTGACCTATTTCATTCCCTAGCAGAAGATCCAACACTGCCCCTTCTCTAGTTGGTTCCTCTATGTATTGCTGCAAAAAACTATCCTGCACATATTTTACAAACTCCAAACCATCCATCCCTTTTACAGAATGGGCTTCCCAGTCTATGTGTGGAAAATTAAAATCACCCACAATCACAACCCTGTGCTTACTACAAATATCTGCTATCTCTTTGCAAATTTGCTCCTCCAATTCTCTCTCCCCATTAGGTGGTCTATAGTACACCCCTATAAGTATTACTACACCTTTCCCATTCCTCAATTCCACCCAAACAGTCTCCCTAGATGAGCCCTCTAATCTATCCTGCCAGCGCACCGCTGTAATATTTTCTCTGACATGCAATGCAACACCTCCTCCTCTTGTCCCTCCGATTCTATCAAACCTGAGGCAACAAAATCCAGGAATATTTAGATGCCAATCACACCCCTCCTGCAACCATGTTTCACTAATAGCTACAAGATAATATTTCCATGTATCAATCCATGCTCTAAGCTCATCCACCTTTCTTACAATGCTCCTAGCGTTAAAATAAATGCATTTAAGAAATTCTCCACCTCTTCCTCTCTGTTTATCTCTAACAGTACAAAGAACTTTACTGTCTTCTTTTTCTTCCTTCTCCCATACATCTGTTTCTACATTCTGGTTCCCCTCCCCCCTCATATCTACAAAAGTAGTTTAAATCCACTGGAGCCTCTCCAGCAAACCTACCTGCAAGAATATTTGTCCCTCTCCAGTTCAGATGTAAACCGTCCCGCTGGAATAGGTCACATCTTCCCTGGAAAACTGCCGAATTATCTATAAATCTGAAGCCCTCCCTCCTGCATCATGTCTTCAGCCACGTGTTGATCTGCACTATCTTAATATTTCTAAACCCGCCTGCACGTGGCACTGGAAGCAATCCTGAGGTTGCTATCCTGGAGGTGCTGTCCTTTAACTTGACACCTAGCTCCCTAAACTCACCTTTCAGGACCTTCTGACTCTTCCTACCCACATCATTGGTCCCTACATGGACCACGACATCCGGCTGCTCACCCTCCCTCTTGAGAATACTGAGAACTCGATTTGAGATATCGCGGACCCTGGCACCAGGGAGGCAACATACCATCCGGGATTCTCGATCTCTTCCACAGAACATCCTATCTGTCCCCCTAACTATTAAATCCCCTATCACTACTGCTCTCCTCTTTTCCCTCTTCCCTTCTGAGCTGAGGGTCCAGTCTTGGTGCCAGAGATGCAACCACTGCAGCTTGTCCCTGGTAGGCCATCCCCATCAACAGTATCCAAAACGGTATACTGATTGTTGATGGGAACGACCACAGGGGTGCTCTGCTCTTCCTGTCTATTCCCCTTCCCTCTCCTGACAGTCACCCAACTACCTGTCTCCTGACTCCTAGGAGTGACTATCTCCCTGAAACTCCTGTTTATTTCTGCCTCTGCATCCCGAATGATCCGAAGTTCATCCAGGTCCAACTCCAGTTCCCTAACTCAGTTTGTCAGGAGCTGCAGCTGGAAGCACCTTTTGCAGGTGTAGTCATCAGGGACAACTGTGCTCACCCTGACTTCCCACATACTGCAAATGGAGCACTCAACTGCCCTAACTGCTGCCTTCATTACCTACTCCTAAGCTAATTAGATTAATTAAAGGAGCTTACCAGGCCTTACCTCACCTGGAGTGAAGCTCGTACTCAGCTCTGCTCGCTATTTAAATTCTCCCGCTGCCTCACGCGCTTGCGCAGTTGTGCCCCGTTCAAACCTCACCGATTGTTGCATTCTGTAGCAACACTCCTGTTGCATCTGTGCAGTACACTAATCAAAGACTCCCATCGAAAAGCTTGTTGCTTTTTCAAGCTCTTTGTCAGACCTGCATGGGAATGCTCCTGGTGCATCTGCCTATTACTGTAATCAACATGCCCATTTCTCATTGCTGCCATTAAGAAAGTATAGGAGCCAAAAATTGTACTCTCAATGCTTCAGGAACAGCTTCTTCACCTTCAGATTTATGAACAGACAATGAAACCATGAAGACTACCTTACTGATTTTTCCTTGTTTTGCACTACTTATTTAATTTCATTGTTTATATTTTTATAACATTCTTTGGATAATAATAGATTTTAGTTATAATTTTATAGATTTATAGACCAATAGAGTGCAAAGACCTTCTGCTGCAAAACAAAAATTTTCATGCTGTACGCCAGTGATTTTAAACCTGATACTGATTCTGGTTCATTCTGTTATCTTCATGGATACAAGGAATTTCATTGCACCCTGGTGTGAATGACAATAAACTAATCTGACCTGACATGAGCTGAGCTGATGTCACTTGTCAAGTACGTTAGGATGTGTTCAAGATGCTATATAAATGAAGTTTGCTGCTTTTGACATTTTTGTCGATACTGAATTCTGTTTTACAAACGGGCCATGTGAGCAGAGTAAATCGACACCATCATTGACATTTACAGCACAGATTGACGCCGTTCTGTCTATTGTGATACAGAAGGAGGCTTTACACAAATCCCACTTTGGTCTATAGCCCTGAGTTACAGGACATCATGTACTTATTGAGTTACAGATTCACTGAGACGGTTTCAGATTCTGGGATCATTTCAGGTAGATTTCCAAAACCCCACGACACTGACTGAAAATATATATTGGATCTGGCTGTTTAACTGTCCAGTTCTTTACAGTTTAACAATTAGTTAACTGCTTGCACTTTAGAGTAGCCTTTATATGCATAACAGTTTAATATGCCTCTGGAGGCTATTCACAGTATGATTGTGAAAGATTTGCTCTGCTTGAAGTGAAGAACAGTTTTCTCAGTGATTAATTTTTACTGTACTATGGAATAAGTATTTTCAGATTAGATTATTATTATCAATAGATTTAAATGGATTTTTTTTCTTATCTCTGGCTATAAATGAAGCTGTTTTATGCTTGGTGTCATCTTTAGTTTCTCTGTCCTTCAAGGGTTGTTTGTTTCAACTACCCTTTTTTTCCATAAAACCACCAGATATAGGGGCAGATATCTGATATATATAGCATTTGGCCCATCGAGTCTGCCCTGCCATTTCATCACGTCTGATCTATTTTTCCTCTCAGCCCCGAACTCCTGCCTTCCTCCCCACTTCCCTCATCCCCTTATCACTTAGTGCCCTGTCCAATCAAGAATCCATTAATCTCTGCCTTAAATATACATCCAAACTTGGCCTGCACAGCTGCTTGTGGCAACAAATTCTACCGATTCAACACTCTCTGGCTGAAGAAATTCCTCTCCATCTCCGTTCTAAAAGGATGCCCTTCTGTTCTGATGCTGTGTCCTCTGGTCTTAGAGTCTCACATTAGAGGAAACTTTGTCTCCCCATCTACTCCAGCAAGACCTTTCGCCATTCAACAGTCACATCTCATTCTTCTGAATTCCAGTGAATACTGACCCAGAGCCATCAGTCTTCATATAACAAGCAGTTCAATTCTGTAATCTTTTTCATGAAACTCCCTTGAACCCCCTCCAGTTTCAGCACATATTTACTCAGATAAGTGGCACAAAACCACTCGCATACTCCAAGAGAGTGCTTTATAAAGTCTCAACATTACATCCTTGCTTTTATATTCTAGTCTTCAGGTGCCCGTCAGGACTGTATTCTAAGCCCCCTCCTTTACTTTCTGTATATCCATGACTGTGTCATCACCCAGCTCTTCTCCAGCTCTGTATCCCTTTTCCAATCAACTTTCCAGCTCTTAGCTTCATCACTCCCCCTCCTGTCTTCTATCATTTTGGATCTCTCCTTCCCCACCCCCCCCCCCACTTTCAAATCTCTTTCATTTAGTCCTGACGTGGGGTGTCGGCCGGAAATGTCGACTGAACTTCTTCCTATAGATGCTGCCTGGCCTGCTGCGTCCACCAGCATTTTGAGTATGCTGCAGTTGTTAGCGATTTCATTAAAACTGGTGTGGATGAGTGTGTGCCCGGCAGAATGTGTTACTGTACATTCCCAAACCAAAAGCTATGGATGAACCAGGAGGAACATCATCTGCTGAAGGCTAGATCTGGTGCATTTAAGTCTGGTGACCCTGGCCTGTACCAGAAAACCAGGTATGATTTGCAGAGAGCTATTTCAAGGGCAAAGAGACAACTTCAAATGAGGTTGGAGGCGTTGTCGAATGTACGACAACTGGCTGTTGCACTGAACGAGACAAACCCATTTGCAGGACACAGGCACGGAGATATAGTTAGGATGCAGACGTGAACAGCAAACAGGCGGGAGAGCAGGAAGGCAGGAGACAGGCAGAATTTATCTTGACACAGAGCGTAGGAAGTGAAACGGCAGACAAAACTCTTCTCAGCATGGAGAGATGGAGTTTTTCAGGCAACCCTCGGAGCTGAAATAAAACTTTAGAAGACTTAACTTATGCAGAGAAGCTGGGTTTCACAGGTAAACCTCAGAACTGGAGTAAAACTTAGAAAACTCATCTTGACACGAAAAGACTGAGTTTCACAGGTAATTCTCGATACTAGATCAAAACTTAGAACACACACTCCTAAGCGGCCGGGAATCGGTAATTACCACACAGGCAAAACTGACGAACTGGCAACTAGTGGTTGTAATGCCGGGGTTCGTATGCTGCAGGTCTTGCTGGAAACCAGGTGTGTCGTCATCAAATAGAATTAGGAGCAAATGGGAAATTAATCATCGGAACCATGGCACAATCAAAGGAAATTAGGAGAAAATAGGGAATTAACGATCGGGACCGTGACTGAACCCCACCTCCCCCCCCCAACAGGAGCCTCCAGGTGAACCACCAGGCTTGTCCAGATTTCTTGATGGAAATTATTGGTGAGGGAAGGGTCCAGGATGAAAGAGTGGGAATCCAGGAGCATTCCTCCAGGCCGTATCCCTCCCACTCGACCAGGTACTGGAGGCCTCTGCCTCGGCGGTGCACATCCAGTATTCACCAGATGGTGTACTCTGGGTAGTTGTCAATGATCCGGGCGGGTGGAGGGAGTTCAGCGGGAGGGCACAAAGGGCTGACAGACACAGGTTTCAATTGGGAGACGTGGAACGTGGGACGAATGTGCATGGATCCGGTCAGTTTGAGTCTGACCACCGAGGGGTTGATGATACTCTCAATCTCAAATGGTCCCACGTAGCGAGGGGTGAGTTTCTTGGGTTCATTCTTAAGGGGGATGTCTTTTGACAAGAGCCAAACCTTCTGCCCAGGCCGATAATTGGGTACAGATGTTTGATGGCGATCGGCAATCCTCCGGTTGCAGTCAGCTGAGCGGAGCAGGGCTGCGCATGCATCCTTCCAGGTTTTGCGACACTGGCGGAGATGGGCCAGAACTGAAGGCACAGCAATGTCATCTTCACATGCAGGAAAGAGAGGGGATTGGTAACTGAGGGAGCATTCTGAGGGAGATATTTTGGTGGCTGTGCTGACCAGGGTGTTGTGGGCATACTCGACCCAAACAAGATGGCTGCTCCAGGATGACGGATTGTTGGCAGTTATGCAGTGCAGTGCTGCTTCCAAATCCTGGTTTGTTCGTTCCCTTTGACCGTTAGTTTGCAGATGGAAGCCGGAAGACAGGTTTACTGAGGCTGCAAGGGGCTGACAAAAAGACCTCCAGACCTGAGAGATGAACTGGAGGGCCCTGGTCGGAAAAAATGTCAGAGGGAATTCCATGGATGCAGAAGACTTGATGAACAAAGAGGTCGGCTGTCTCACGGGCCGCAGGGAGTTTAGGAAGGGCTACAAACTGCATGGCTTTGGAGAAGCGGTCCACCACACTGAGTACGGCAGTATTTCCATGTGAAGGGGGTAGTCCAGTAATGAAACCCAGCGCAATGTGAGACCAAGGGCAACTAGGGACAGGTAGGGGACGAAGCAACCCAGCAGGTGGTTGATCAGAAACTTTTCTGAGGGCACATACAGAACAGGCAGAGATGAAGGAACAGGTGTCAGTGTCCATGGAGTGCAACCAGAAATGTCTCTTCTAGAAGGGACAGAGTTCGATCGATTCCGGGATGGCAGGCGAAATGAGAATTATGCCCCCACTGGAGAACTTGAGACTGAACAGAGTCAAGCACAAAGAGGCAATTGGGGGGGCTATCCATTGGCTGAGTCAGGTTGAGTCTGTTGGGCTTCTTTGACTATGAACTCGATCTCCCAGGTGAGGGAAGCCACCACACAGGATGGTGGAAGGATGTTCTTGAGGTTGGGAGGGCCCTCCTCGGAGACATATTGACGAGAGAGAGCATCGGGCTTCCTGTTCTTGGACCCCGGACGATAGGTGGCTGTGAATCTGAAATGGCCAAAAAATA
Organism: Hemitrygon akajei; assembly: GCF_048418815.1. Classification (NCBI taxonomy): domain Eukaryota; kingdom Metazoa; phylum Chordata; class Chondrichthyes; order Myliobatiformes; family Dasyatidae; genus Hemitrygon; species Hemitrygon akajei. The sequence goes on from NC_133130.1 coordinate 9,004,842, forward strand.
ATGCCCAATGGGCTTGGCAGGAATTCAGATGTTTGGCGGTTTGGATTGTATGCGAGGTTCTTGTGGTCTGTCCAGACAACGAATGGATGTTCAGCTCCCTCTGCAGCACCTGATGGACATGGTGGGTGTGTTCCTGAAGACTGCGGGAGAAGATTAAGATGTCATCCAAATAAACAAAAGCAAAACAATTACTAATGTCCCTAAGGACATCATTTACCAAGGCTTGGAAGATGGCAGGGGCATTGGTGAGACCAAAGGGACCAAGAGGAGTGTTGAAAGCTGTTTCCCACTCGTCTCCCTCCCTTATCCTGACCAGGTGGTAGGCACTTCATAGGTCCAACTGAGAGGAAATGGTGGCTCCGTGAAGGGGCTGGAAAGCAGGGTTGATAAGGGGCAGTGGATTCTTATTCTTTATGGTGATGCCATTCAGGCCACGGTAGTCAATGCAGGGGCTCAGTGAGCCATCTTTCTTCCCCACAAAGAAGAAACCTGCGCCAACAGGGGAAGATGAGGGTCGGATAATGCCAGCCGCCAGAGAGTCATTTAGGTAAGCCTCCACTGCGTCCCTTTCTGGCCGGGACAGGGTATACAGCTGACTGGTGGGTAGAGGGGCTCCAGGGAGAAGGTCAATTGCGCAATCGCAAGGGCGGTGTGGAGGCAGGGAAAGATCCCATTGTTTGCTAAACATTTCACCCAGATTGTGATATTCTGCTGAAACCTTGGATAAGTCGGGGGTTTAGATAGATAGATAGATAGATAGATAGATAGATAGATAGATAGATACTTTATTCATCCCCATGGGGAAATTCAACTTTTTTCCAATGTCCCATACACTTGTTGTAGCAAAACTAATTACATACAATACTTAACTCAGTAAAAAAATATGATATGCATCTAAAACACCGTCTCAAAAAGCATTAATAGCTTTTAAAAAGTTCTTAAGTCCTGAAGGTAGAATTGTAAAGCCTAATGGCATTGGGGAGTATTGACCTCTTCATCCTGTCTGAGGAGCATTGCATCGATAGTAACCTGTCACTGAAACTGCTTCTCTGTCTCTGGATGGTGCTATGTAGAGGATAAGCAGCAGACAAGGTCGTGGGGAATTCTACTGGGGAAAGGGCCGATTGTAGACAGGTGGAGTGACAGAACGAACTCCAGCTGACCATCTTCCCGGTGGACCAGTCAATGTGGGGGTTATGGTGGTTTAACCAGGGTTAACCAAGACCAATAGGAGCTTGAGGAGAGGAAATTAAATTGAATCAAACCTGTTCCCGATGATTCCTGGAAAGAAAGAGAGACTGGGTGATGTGCAGTTTGTGACTTGGGCCAGTAGTCTACCATACAGTGCCCAGGCTTCCAGAGGGGTACTCACTGGTTCACAAGGAATTCCAGCCAGAGAAGCTATGTTTTCATCCAAACGTTTCTCCCAGCGCTGGACTCGACGAGTGCCGACAGAGGCAGGGACTGGTGATTGTAATGTAAAGTAGTTTGCAGCTACATCCGGGTTTGGGGAAGGGAAGGGTATGTTGTCTGGCTCACCAGGGTCCCCCTCTCTACTGGTGAGCTTTCCCTTTTTGGCCGAAGGGGACAGGTAGCACAGAAGCGGCCAGCCCGGCTGTAGTATAGACACTCACCCGCTCTCAATCTCCGGAGTCGTTCTGTGGGGGAAAGGCGGTTCCAGGTTCCATCCCAGCTGCTTGGGTTCCTCTCCCGGAGCAGTGGAAAGCAATCTTTGATTTATCCGTGGAGTATGTGGACGACTGCTGTTTGAAACACCAAGGAGCCCTGAAGGAAGGCCCGGCACTTCCCCAAATCCCCAGTGTAGTGTTCTGGTTCAGGTACGTGAGGTTTTATGGGCAGGGGGGTTGCCAGTACAGGCTGTCTGGGCTGGTTAGACAGGGCTCCAGGAGTGGATGGAATAAAGTGAATGGATACACAGTCCACCTGGTTACCGATCTTTGTTACGTCAGCAGACAGGGAACAAAGGTCTCCATGGACACCCGGAGGAGGTGGTCGTGCAGACCCAGTAGGGAACCCTGGCTGGCAATGGCTTGTTGCAGCATATTCGTTTTTGCTGTGTCCATGGTGGCCAGATTGTTCTGTTGCACTGAACGAGGCGAGCCCAAGTGCAGGACACAGGCACGGAGATATAGTTAGGATGCAGACATGAACGGTAAACAGGCAGGAGAGCAGGAAGGCAGGAGACAGGCAGAATTTATCTTGACACGTGTGTAGAAAGGGAAACGGCAGACAAAACTCTTCTCAGCACGGAGAGACGGAGTTACTTAGGCAACCCTAGGTGCTGAAGTAAAACTTTAGAAAACATATCTTGATGCGGTGAGGCTGGGTTTCACAGGTAAACCTTGGAACTGGAGTAAAACTTGGAGAACTGATCTTGACACGAAAAGACTGAGTTTCACAGGTAATTCTTGCTACCGGAGCAAAACTTAGAACACACAGTCCTAAGCAGTCGGGAAACATTATTTACCACACAGGCAAAACCAACGATCTGGCAACTAGTGGTTGTAATGCCAGAGTTCTTATGCTGCCAGTCCTGATGGAAACCAGGTGTGCTGTCATCAAAGAGAATTAGGAGCAAATGGGAAATTAATATAGAAAACCTAGAGCACAATACAGGCCCTTCAGCCCACATGTCCCTACCCTAGAAATTACCAGGCTTACCTATAGCCGTCTAGTTTTTCTAATCTCCATGTACCTATTCAAGAGCCTCTTAAAAGATCCTATCATATCTGCCTCCACCACCTTTGCCAGCAGCCCATTCTATGCACTCACAACTCTCTGAGTAAAAAACTTACCACTGAAATCTCCTCTGTACCTACTCCCCAGCACCTTAAACCTGTGTCCACTTGATTCCATTTCAGCCCTGGGAAAAGCCTTTGAATATCCACATGATCAGTGCCACTCAACACCTTATACACCTCTATCAGGTCACCTTCATCCTCCACTCCAAGGAGAAAAGGCCGAGTTCACACAACATATTCTTATAAGGCATACTCCCCAATCCAGGCAACATCCTTGTAAATCTCATCGGCACCCTTTCTATGGCTTCCACATCCTTCCTGTAGTGTGACGACCAAAACAATACAGTACTCCAAGTGGGGTCTGACCAGGGTCCTATATATCTGCAACATTACCTCTCAGTTCCTAAATTCATATCCACGATTGATGAAGGCCAATGCACCATACGCCTTCTTAACCACTGAGACAACCTGCGCAGCTGCTTTGAGCAGCCTATGGACTCAGACACCAAGATCCCTCTGATCCTCCACACTGCCAAGAGTCTTACCATTATTACTATATTCTGCCATCATATTTGACCTACCAAAATGAAGCACTTCACAGTTATCTGGGTTGAACTCCATCTGCCACTTCTCAGCCCAGTTTTGCATTCTATCAATGTCCCGCGGTAACCTCTGATAGCCCTCCACACCATCCACAACACCTCCAACCTTTGTGTCATCAGCAAGTTTACTAACCGACCCCTCCACCTCATCATCCAGGTAATTTATAGAAATCACAAAGAGTAATGGTCCCAGAACAGATCCCTGAGGCACTCCCGTGGTGACTGACTTTCATGTAGAATATGACCAGTCTACAACCACTCTTTGCCTTCTGTGGGCAAGCCAGTTCTCCATCCACAGAGCAATGTCCCCTTGGATCCCAAGCCTACTTACTTTCTCAATAAGCCTTGCATGGAGTACCTTAACTAATGTCTTGCTGAAATCCATATACACTACATCTACTGCTCTTCCTTCATTAGTATGTTTAGTTACATCCTCAAAAAATTCAATCAGGCTCGTAGGGCACAACCTGCCCTTGGCAAAGCCGTGCTGCCTCTTCCTAATCATATTATACCTCTCCAAATGTTCATAAATCCTGCCTCTCAGGATCTTCTCCATCAACTTACCAACCACTGAGGTAAGACTCGCTGGTCTATAATTTCCTGGTCTATCTCTACTAATAGATATGGTGGAGGAGCAGGTAGTGTTGGGGAAACAGGTGGAATGCAGAAGGACTTAGCCAGATTAGGAGAATGGTCAAGAAAGTAGCAATGGAAATACAATGTTGGAAAATGCATGGTCATACATTTTGATAGTAGAAATAAATGTGCAGAATATTTTCTAAAAGGGGAGAATATCCAGGAATCAGAGCTGCAGGAAGCCCTTGTTCTGAACACCCTGAAGTTTAACTTGCAGATTGAGTTGGAGGTAAGGAAGGCAAATGCCATGTTAGCATTCATTTCAAGCGCTCTAGAATACAAGAGCAAGGGAGTGATGCTGAGATTTATAAGGCATTGGTGAGGCCTCACCTTGAGTATTGTGAACAGTTTTGGGCCCCTCATCTTAGGAAAGATGTGCTGGCATTGGAGAGGGTCCAGAGGAGATTCACAAGGATGATTCCAGGAATGAAAGGGTTATCATACCAGGAATGTTTGATAACTCTGTGTCTGCACTCGCTGGAATTCAGAAGGATGAAGGCAGGGTCTTGTTGAAACCTTTCAACATCTGAAAGAGTTGAAAGACTGAGTAGATGTGGAAAGGATGTTTCCCATGGCGGGTAGAGTCTAGGATAAGAGGGCATAGCCTCAGGACAGAGGGGCGCTCTTTCTAAACAGAGATGCCGAGAAATTTCTTTAGCAATAGGGTTGAGGAAGAGATAGAAAAAAAAAATTAGCCATGATTAAATGGCAGAGCAGACTCAATGGGCCAGAAGGCCTAATTCTCCTCCTATGTCTGACGGTCTTACAGTCTAAATAACACCAGACTAGACATGAGCAGGCATCATCCCTGATGAACATGCTACTGTTTTGTAGCCCGAGAATATTTTATCATTTGATACAAAATTCTTGTTAATTTCATTGTTCCCCATTACTACATCTCCAGCATTATTTTCTAGCAGTCCAATATCTTCACTCACTGCTTTTTCACACTTTGTATCTGAAGCAACCTTTGGAATCCTCTTTAACATTATTGACTAGCTTACTTTTGTATTACATGTTTACCTTCTTAATGAAGTTTTTGGATTCCCTTTGAATGCGGTGTAGCCTATATCAGTCAGATGGGAGGCACAGTGGAAACTTCCTAATCCTCTAACTTCCCACTAACCTTTGCTCTATTATATGCACTCTCTTTGGCTTTGACTTCTTTTGTGAGCCCCTGTTATTTCATTTTCCCTTTAAAATACTTCTTCCTCTATAGGATGTATGTGTATATCCTGTGCCTTACAAATTGCTTCCATTCCAAAGAGAAATTGCAGCCATTGCTGCTCTGCTGTTATCCCAGACAGTGTTCTTTTCCAATCAATTCTGTAATTCCCTAGCTCCACTGTACTACTGATACATGGGACATTAGTTTCTCTTCTCAAATTTCAATGTAAATTTGATCTAATTATGATGACTTACCCATTGTAATCTGTAGCCCATATCCTTACGACTGCTTCAAAGGTTTCAAAGGTATATTTAATATCAGAGAAATGTATACAATATACATCATGAAGTACTGTTTCCTTTGCCACCATGAAAACAGAGGAGTGCCCACAAAGCATGGATGACAGTTAAACGTTAGAACCCCAAAGTCCCCACAGCTCCCCTTCCTCCTGCACGTAATTGGCAGCAAGCAACGATCCCCCCTCCCCCACAGACAAAAAAAGCATCAGCACCCACCACCGATCACTCAGGCATGAGCAAAACAACAGCAAAGGCACAGACTTGCAGTACTCCAAAGACTACTTGTTCACCCGTTATTCAACATACCCCATTCCATGTCACATGTAGCACCTGTCTCAGTTGTGCATCATGTTCTTACTTGGTGGAGCCTCCAGCCAAAGATGTCATTCGTTTATATGAAGGTTATTCACAGGAAGTTATGGATCTACGGTCTAAATTTGTTCCAACCATGAAGATAGCATATGAAAAGGGATTATTCCCATCACTTCAATATCTAGCCCGATTAAAATTATTTCCCAATTATTTGACTCCACGTGTTTTTCTGGACTCAAAGAGGCACTGGACTATGTTAACTCTATTTTGGTTGCAGCCGAGGTTTGAATTGTTGAAGGTCTGCAGAATAATTGTTATTTCGGAAAGAAGGTAAGTTTTGAAGATTTCTGATTTGCTTAAGATGTCCTTTGATCAATCGACCATTCAAAGAAGATGTAAACTTTTTGATGTGAATGATGAATGGCTTTTCCGAAATCTGTTTGCTCTACTGAGTGAATTAACACATCAGACAGGTTGTTCGATTATTTGTTTTTATTCTCCTATTTTCATTAATTGAGTGAGAGTTTTCATAGTTCATAATGACTTTTTCTTATATATATATATATACATATATATATATATATATATATATATATACATATATATATATATATATATATAGTCGGGAGTGCTTAGTAGATAGCTTTTTTTCTAAAAACAGGTGTGTAAATTAAATGGAAAATGGTGCTGATTTTTCTTCATTAGAGATTACATAGGCATTTTTCTCTTTGTGTAATTTTATTGTTTTGGCATTTTTGGAGATTGTTTCTGCATTCTCCAGCTGGTTTTTAAGGATTAAGTATAAACACTTATTTTCTCTGAACTTTTATGCCAGATATGGGGAAGTGGATGTTGTAGAGAAATACAGCACAGTACAGGCCCTTTGGCCCATGATGTTCTGCTCTCCTCTCAATCTGCTCCATGATCAATCTAATGCTTCCGTCCTGCAGAGAATTCCATTCATCTTTCATTATGAGCCTATCTAGGAGTCTCTCAAATGTCCTTACTGTGTCTGCCTCTATGGCTACCCATGGCAGATCTTTCCATGCACCCACTGGTCTATGACTAAAAAATAACATCTCTGAGATCCCTATACTTTCCTCTAAGCACCATAATATTGTGCCCCCTCGTATTGGCCATTTCTGCTGCAAATCCATTCCATGTTTTAATAATTACTCAGCCTCACCAGTGTCCATTGTTCCAGAACAGTAATACTCTGTAAAGCAATGGAAGACATCAAAGTAAATTGATACTTAAATTGCATATATATTAGTTAGAAGCAAGGCATCTAAGTTGGCAGAAGAACCAGTTAACATGACTTGATAGGGTGGTGTGTTGTTTTGTAGTGTCTGGCTTTTTATATTTAGCAAAACATTTTTTCTCCTCTGCAGGGTTTTTCTATTTTAAGGCCGTATGGATTTTTTTTGTAACTGGGGGGAGGAATTAAGGAAAGCTTTAAAAATCACTATTTTAAAATGGGCAGCTTGCAAATTCTCTCTCTTTTTTACTCTATGGGGACGCATTTTGGCTTTTTTTTGCCGAATTTTGGGCTTTTCTGGGTGGTGGGAGGATTGGGGTTAGTTTTGAGTTATAGGATTAACTGTAGGAATAATTTTAGTTTTCTCTTTTGTAATTTTTTCCCATTACGGTGTTCCGGAGCATGACAAAAATAGACAAGGGGAGCACGAGCATGATACACATTTTCTGGCTCAAATGTTCTACCCTCAAGAGTGGTGACTGGCAAAGGATGATCTAACTTGGAAATTGAGACTCACCTTTGTCAGACCACACCCAGATCTAAAAAATTACCGGTGGAACTGCAGTCTAAAAAATACCTGAAGGGCCGGTTCCTTGTGGTCCTGGCCAATAAAGAGAGCAAATATACCCCAGATGTCATAGAACTAGGAGGTAACTTTGTACCTGTCTCTCACCAGAGACAGCTACAAAGGACTAAGAGGTAACTTTTGAACAGACAAAGTTTGCCCTCTAGCAGATGGCCCTTGGATTTTCCTGACTTCTACAAAAAAGTCAAAAGTGTCCAGCGTCTCTGCCATAAAGTCCCAGTCCTTCCCCGTCTCCCTCCTGCACTCCCCCTCCCCCTCCCTCTCTCTCTCCGTCCCTCACTCACATACCCTCTCTCTCTCACCTCTCTCCAGGGGTCACTTGTTTGCAATGGACATTTGCAATGAGGTACTTGGATGAGTAGAAAATGTGGGTGAAGATCAGAGTTAGAAGTGGTCATATCTGGGGAATTTACCGCAACACTCTCGCTGGTGTTCTGACATCCAATTATCAAGTCGGATAGCTAAGTTAATTAGTCCATCCAGATCCCGAACAGCTTCATGCTCCGCCAGTTCACCCTTGAGCTTTTAGAACATAGAGCACAACGAGGTGATGAGAAGGTTTATGAGCACTTGGAAAAACATAGTCTGACTTTGGGATAGTCAGCATGGCTTTGTGAGGGGCAGCTCATGTCTCATGAGCCTGAATGAATTCTCTGAGGATGTGACAAAGCACATTGATGAAGGTAGAGCTGTGGCTGTGGTGGACTGTATAAGGCTTCTAGTACAGCGTTTGATAAGGTTCCCTTAGTAGGGTCAATAAGAAAGCTGGGAGGCACGAGATCTATGGGATCTTGGCAACGCAGATGAAAAGAAGGCAGAGGGTTCAAAAGTTCAAAGTGCATCCATTGTCCAAGTTTCTATACCATATTCAACCTTAAGATTCATTTTCATTTTTGCAGGTCCACAGGAAAACAAAGAAATACAATAATATCCACAAAGAACGGAACAAAGACTGACTGACGTCCATTGTGCAAAACGGCGCCATAACCGCCTTCACTCACCTCAGTGATGGACTGCGGTCTCACTTTCGGGTTCCCTGTAGTTCATGTTCTATGTATTATTTGTTCATTATTTTATTATTGACATGATCTGTCTGCTTTTACACACTGGACTTTCATGAATTCTATGCATTGTGATGCTCTGGGGGAGGGAGCGTGGTCAACAGCCCGCCCTGTACTTCTAATGACCAGCATTGTTTATTGTTTTGTTTTAAAATGTGGTCGAGGGATTACAGTGGGAAGTTCATGCATTTGTAACATTTTAAGTTCAATTAAACAGTTATTGGCTTGTGTATTTGTGGGTCACCCTAACTGTAATTGTAAGACCATAAGACGTCGGAGCTGAATTAGGCCATTCAATCCATCGAGTCTACTCTGCCATTCCATCATGGAAGTGATGTGCCACTCAACCCCATAAATCTTCCTTCTCGCCATAACATTTGATGCCCTGACCAATTAGAAAATAATCAATTTTCACTTTAAATGTACCACTGGCCTTGGCCTCCACTGCAGCCTGTGGCAGAACATTCCACAGATTCACTACTCTCTGGCTAAAGAAAAATCCTCCCTGCTTCTGTTCTGAACAGTTGCCTCTCAATTTTGAGACTGTGCCGTCTACTTCTGGACACCCCCACCTAGGAAACATCCTCTCCACATTAACTTTATCTAGTTCTTTCAAGATTCAGCAGGTTTCAATCTGATAACCCCGCATTTCTTCTAAATTCCAGTGAGTACAGGCCCAAAGCTGCCAACTGCTCCTCCTATGTTAACCCCTTCATTCCCAGAATCATCCTTGTGCACCTCCACTGGATTCTCTCCAATGACAACACATCTGTTCTGAGATATGAGCCCCAAAACAGTTGACAATACTCCAAGTGCAGCCTGACTAGTGTCTTATAAAGTCTCAGCACTATCTCCTTGCTTTTATATTCTATTCCCCTCGAAATAAATGCCAACATTGCATTTGCCTTCTTTACCACAGCACAACCTTTGAATTAACCTTCTGGTCGTCTTGAATGAGGACTCCTAAGTCCCTTTGCACATCTGATGTTTGAATTTTCTCCCCATTTAGATAATAGTCCACACTACTGTTCCTTTTACCAAAATGTATTACCATACATTTCCCAACATCGTATTCCATCTGCCACTTTTTTGCTCATTTTTTTGAATTGTCAATGTCCAGCTGCACCACTAGCTACTGAATAAGGCCCCCTTTTATTCCCATGCACTGCCTCCTGCCTGTCAGCATTTCCTCTATCCCCGCAGTATCTGTCCTGTGGTGCCATGGGATTTTATCTTGTTATGCAGCCTCGTGTGGCACCTTATCAGATACCTTCTGAAAATGCAAGGAAATGACATGTGACCAGGGTGTGTGATGGTTCCCTCCCTGGTCTATGAGATGGAGCTGCTCTATCTCTGGGTCATGGTGCCCGGTCTGTTTTAATGTTTATCACAATAAAACTGTTGTTGAGTTTGATGAGTTTCCTTGTCTGTCGATATGGACCAAATGCTTGCCACTGTATTTGTTTTCCTGTGGGGGCCTACAAGAAAATGATTATCAAGGTTGTGTATGATTTACTTACTTTGTTAAGAAATTGTACTTCGAACTTTGAACTTTGAAGCCAGTCCAGGATCCCGATGGTTTAAAGCCGGACCCAGCGCGTTCTCTCACCTGTCTCCTGTCGTCTAATCCAAGGTGCGGTATCTGTATTCCTGAGAGCGAAGGTTGCTGAATTGCTAGTTTGTTTAGACCGTTCAAAAGTATGTTTCTCAAAGGGAAAGTACAGGCTGTGATTTGTAGTGATGGTAGTTCACAAGGGGATTATCTAGTAGAATATCTGATAGTATTGTGAGCTGCCGCAGTTTGGTGCTATACACCACCACACAGTACTGGACTGACTTCACAGCCTGTGGACTTGCTTTCGAGGTCCCATCAGTTCATGTTCTCACTGTGAATTGTGAGCACTTTTCTGAGCTGCCATACATTGGCGATATGAATCGCAACGCCAACTTGCATATATTTTTGTGGTGTTCGCCTGGAGGTCGGTGACCGGTCGTGTTCCACAGGGATCTGTTCTGAGATTCCTGCTCTTTCTGATATTTATAAATGATGGGGCTGAAGAAGTGGCAAACTGTGTTAAAACATTTACAGATGACATGAAGATTGGTGTGTTGTGGATAGAGTAGATGTTTGGCATAAGTTACAACAGGACTTTGATAGGTTGCAGAGCTGGGCTGAACAGTGGCAGATGGAGTTCAACCCAGAAAAATAGGAAGTGTTTGACTTTGGATGGTGGAGGGTTAACGGCCGGATTTTTGGGAGGTTGGATGAACAGAGGGATCTTGTTGTCCACGTCTATAAATTTGCTACCTGAATCAAAAGAGTTGTTAAGGAAGCATATGGTGTGTTGGCCAGTAGCTTGAGTTCAAGAAACTCAAGGTGGTGTTGCAGCTCTATAAAACCCTGGTGAGGTCACACTTGGGGTATTGTGTTCAGCTTTAGTCGTCTCATTGTAGGAAGGATTTGGAAGCTTTAGAGGGTGTGCAGAGGAGATTTACAAGGGTGCTGCCTGGATTACAGAGCATGTCTTATGAGGATAGGCTAATCAAGTTGAGAGTTTTCTCTCTGGAGTGAAGGAGGGTGAGAGGTGACTTGAGAGGAGTGTACAAGATGATAAACAGTATAGATGGGGTGAATAACCAGAGCCATTTTTCCAGGGCAGAAATCACTTAACCAAGAAGGCATGATTTTAATGTGATTCACAGAAAGCATAGGGGAGGGGTATCGGAGGGTTTTTTTACACAAAGAGTGGTGGGTGTGTGGAATGTGTCACCAAGGGTGGTAGTAGGGGCAGTTACAATCGGGTGATCTAAGAGACCCTGCGATGGGCAGCAGGATGATAGAAAATTACTGGGTGATGTTGGAGGGCAGGGTTAGATTGATCTTGGAGTAGGTTAAAATGTTGTTACCACATGTGGGCTGTAATATTCTCTGTTACTCACTCTCTGTCAGTGAGAGGGGTCTCTGAGGGAGCTGGATTAACATTCATTGTGATATGGCACTGGAAGTGGGGTTCACTGAGGGAGCTGGATTAACATCAGTGGGGATACAGTAAGTGACACAGGGTGCTAGTTAGCAGGAGTCACTGACAGATAGTGTGAGGGAGCTCAGTTAATGTCAATCAGTGACACAGTACACTGGGGCAGAGAAGTTACTGATGGATGTTGTGAGGGTGCTGGATTATCATCAATCGGAATACCATCAGAGACACAGAGTGCTGGAAGAGAGGGGTCACTGAAGGATGGTGTAAGGGTACTGGTTTAATGTCAGTGGGAATATAGTCTGTGTCACAGGGCACTGGAATGGAGGGGTTAATGACGAATGCTTTCTTTTTTAACCTCGTAGACACTGCTGATCCTGTCTTCTGCTTATGATGTGGCTGTCGATATGGAGAGGTCTCTTGCTTGTTCTGTTTACTCTGTGGGCTGTGTCTGGTGATTTCCTGAATTGCGTAATAGAAAGAAAATGCTCCGATCTGAACGTATTTATGAAGATGAAGGTAAGTTGCAGTGAAGCCAAAGCCTCTGTTGGCCACGATTGCAGACAAAGAACACGGTGTGCCCCTGGTCCCAGACATTGACTCTTTATTCCCTCCCATAGATGTTGCCTGACTGACTGAGTTCCTGCAGACCCTCGCCTCCCCCAGGTCTTTTCTCCTCTCCTGAACTTTACATTTCCAATTGTCTTCATTTTAGTGCACCCCTCACCTGTGGATCTTCCCCCTTTCTTCACTTTCCTCCATGGTCCACTCTCCTCTCATATCAGATGTCTTCTTCAGCCTTCACCTTTCCCACTTATCACCTCCCAGCTTCCCACTTCACCCACCCTCCCCATCACCCCATCAGCCTCTGGCTTATTCTCCTACTTAGTTTGATTTCTTCCCTGTTCCTTTCACGTCCCCATGAAATGTCACAGCCTGAAACATCGACTGATTATTCATTCCCATAGATGCTGCCTAGCTGCTGTGATGCTCCATCATTTTGTGAGTTTTGCTCGCGATCCCAGCATCTCAGAATCTCTTGTGTTGTTGGTATTTACTCTCAGGATTACCCTCATTGAACTGGACACTCAATACAAAGGTTGGTACATAATTTTACAGATGTACAGGACATTGTTAAGACCAGACCTGTGTGTTGGAAGCTTGGGATTTAGCTAGGGTGTGTGCAGAAGAAACCATGTTGCCTTGAGCAAAGGTGGCTGAGGGATAACCTTATAGAGGTTTATAATGTTACCAAAGGCATAGGAAGTCCATAAGATAGAGGAGCAGGATTAGGCCATTCAGCCCATCAAGCCTGCTCTGCCATTCCATCATGTCTGATTTATTGTTGCTCTCAACTTCATTTTCCCTCCTTCTCCCTTTGGTGTCCTGACTAATCAAGAAACTATCAGCCTCCACTTCCAATACCATGACTTTGCCTCCATAGCTGCCTGATAGAACAATTTCCACAGATTCAGTACCCTCCAGCAAAAGAGATTCTCACTGATCTCTGTTCTGAAAAGATGTCCTTGTATTCTGAGACTGTGCCCTCTGGACCTGGACTCTGCCAATATTAGAAACTTTCTCTTCACATCCACTCTATCTAGGCTGTTCAATATTTGAAAGGTTTCAAAGAGACAACCCCCCTCCTGCGCCTCATTCTTCTGAAATCCAGCAAGCCTAGATTCACATGCTATCAAACACTCCTCACATAGTAACCACTTTATTCCCAAAATCATTCTCGTCAATCTCCTCTGGACCCAGTCAGCTTTTTCCCAGGATGGGGAAGGTATGAGTCTATAACTTGAGGACATAGGTTGAAGATGGGAAGGATAGGATTTTAAAGTAGACATTGGAGGCAAGGGTTTTTTTTCCCTCATATGTCGTGTTGGAAAACTGTAGGTTTAAGGAACATGTGGACAGGTATCTGGACTCTCTCATCATGGGAAATATCCTTTCCATATCTACTCTGGTTTTGGCCTTTCAACATTCAGCAAACTTTCTAACCCATCCCTCCACTTCCTCATCCCGGTCATTTGTTAAAATCACAAAGAGTAGGGGTCCCAGAACAGATCTCTGAGGCACACCACTGGTCACAGACCTCCATGCAGAATATGACCTGTCTGCATCCAATCTTCGGCTGCTGTGGGCAAGCCAGTTCTGTATCCACAAAGCAATGTCCTCTTGGATCCCATGCCTCCTTACTTTCTCAATAAGCCTTGCATGGGGTACCTTATCAAATGCCTTGCTGAAATCTATATACACTACCTTTACTGCTCTACCCTCATCAATGTGTTTAGTCACATCCTCAAAAATTTCAGTGAGGTTCATAAGGCACAACTTGCCTTTGAAAAAGCCATGCTGACAATTCCTAATCATATTATGCCTCTCCAAATTTTCATAAATCCTGCCTCTCAGGATCTTCTCCATCAACTTACCAATCACTGAAGTAAGACTCACTGATCTATAATTTCCAGGGCTCTCCCTACTCTATTTCTTAAATAAGGGAACAACATCCGCAACCCTCCAATCCTCTGGAAATTCTCCCATTCCCATTGATGATGCAAAGATCATCAACAGAGGTTCAGCAATCTTCTCCCTCATCTCCCACAGTAGCCTGGGGTACATCTCATCCTGTCCCAGTGACTTGTCCAACTTGATGCTTTCCAAAACCTCCAGCACATCCTTTTTCTTAATATCTATAATCTCAAGCTTTTCAGTCCACTGTAAATCATCCCTACAATCACCAAGTTCCTTTTCCGTAGTGAATACTGAAGCGAAGTATTCATTAAGTACCTCTGCTGTCTCCTCTGGTTCCATACACACTTTTCCACTGTCACACTTGATTGGTCCTATTCTCTCATGTCTTTTCCTCTTGCTATTCACATACTTGTAGAATGCCTTGAAGTTTTCCTTAATCCTGTCCGCCAAGGCCTTCTCATGACTGCTTATGGATCTCCTAACTTCATTCTTAATCTCCTTCTTGCTAGCCTTATAATCTTCAAAATCTCTATCATAACCTAGTTTTTGTACCTTTCATAAGCTTTTCTTTTCTTGTTGACTAGATTTACAATAGCCCTTGTACACCACGGTTCCTGTCCTCTACCATCCTGTCTCTTTGGAATGTAGCTATGTAGAACTCCATGCAAATGTCCCCTGAACGTTTGCAACATTTCTGCCGTATATTTCCCTGACAACATCTGTTTCCAATTTATGTTCCAAGTTCCTGCCTGGTAGCCTCATATTTCCCCTTACTCCACTTAAACTCTCTCCTAACTTGTCTGGTCCTACCCCTCTCCAATGCTATAGTAAAGGAGATAGAATGTGATCACTATCTCTAAAATGTTCTCCCACTGAGAGATCTGACAACTGACCAGATTCATTTCCCAATACCAAATCAAGTACAGCCTCTCCTCTTGTAGGCTTATCTACATATTGTGTCAAGAAACCTTCCTGAACATACCTACCAAACTCCACGCCATCTAAGCACCTTGCTCTGGGGAGATGCCAATCAATATCTGGGAAATTAAAATCTCCCATCATACCAACCCTGTTATTACACCTTTCCAGAATCTGTCTCCCTATCTGCTCCTCGATGTCCCTGTTACTATTGGGTGGTCTATGAAAAACACCCAGTAGAGTTATTGACTCTTCCTGTTTCCAATCTCCACCCACAGAGACTCAGTAGACAACCCCTCAATGACATATCTTTTGTGTAGCCATGACACTATCTCGGATCAACAGTGCCATGCCCCCACCTCTTTTGCCTCCCTCCCTATCCTTTCTGAAACATATAAAGCCTAGCACTTGAAGTAGCCATTCCTGCCCCTGCACCATCCAAGTCTCTGTAATGACCACAACATCATAGCTCCAGTTACTAATCCATGCTCTAAGCTCATCCGCTTTGTTCATAATACTCCTTGCAGTGAAGTAGACACATCTCAATCCATCGGACTGAATACGTCCCTTCTCCATCACCTGCCTATCTTCCCTCTTGCACTTTCTACAAGTTTTCTCTATTTGTGAGCCAACCGCCTCTTCCTGCATTTCTTCTATTCGGTTCCCACCCCCCAGCAATTCCAGTTTAAACCCTCCCCAACAGCCTTTGCAAACTTCTCCATCACAATATTGGTCCCCCGGGATTCAAGTACAACCCGTCCTTTTTGTACAGGTCACGCCTGCCCCAAAAGAGGTCCCAATGATTCAGAAATCTCAATCCCTGCCCCCTGCTCCAATCCCTCAGCCATGCATTTATCCTCCACCTTATTCTACTCCTATACTCACTGTCATGTGGCACAGGCAGTGATCCTGAGATTACTACCTTTGTGGTCCTGCTTCTCAACTTTATTCCTAACTCCCTGTGGTCTGTTTTCAGGATCTCCTCCCTTTTCCTACCTATGTCATTGGTACCAATATATACCACAACCACTGTCTGTTCTCCTTCCCACTGCAGGATATCGTAGACGCAATCTGAAATATACCAGATCCTGCCACCTGGGAGGCAAACTACCATCCTAGTTTCTTTCTTGTTTCCACAGAATCTTCTGTCTGACTCTCTAACTATAGAGACCCCCATCACTGCTGCCATCCTCTTCCTTTCCCTACCCGTCTGAGTCACAGGGCCAAACTCTGTGCCAGACGCGTGGCCAATGTTGCTTCCCCCAGGTAGGCCATTCCCCCCCCACGCCACCAACAGTACTCAAACAGAATTAATTATTGTTCAGTCTGGACAGCCACAGGGTTACTCTCAAGTATCTGAGTCTTGCCCTTCCCTCTCCTGACTGTTACCCACTTATCTGTCTCCCGAAGCCTTGGTGTGACTACTTTCTATACTATCCATCTATCAGTTCCTTTCAGTTTCCCAAGAACCTTCTCTATAGTTATAGTTATAGTAACTTCACACATTCCATGCCCCCAATATCTGGAATTTCTACCATACTGTTAGTGTCTTACACCGTGAAGACTGATGCAAAATATTTATTCAGTTCGTCCTCTATTACATTGTTCCCTGTTAATACCTCTCCAGCATTGTTTTCCAGTGGTCCAATATCCACTCTCATCTCTCTTTCACACTTTATGTGTAAGAATATTGATACTAGTTCCAACACTCTGACATTTGATGGGAACCATTTAGCGAGGTATTAGGTCAAACAGAAGGACATTTGGACAGCTACACGGATGGGAACTGTTTACACCATAAGACCATGAGATATAGGAGCAGAAGCTGGCCATTCTGCCCATTGAGGCCTCTCTGCCATTCAATCGGGCTGATCTAATTCTTCCAGTCATCCCCACTCCCCACACCCCATACCTTTTGATGCCCTGGCTAATCAAGAACCTCTCTATCTCTGCCTTAAATATATCCAATGACCTGGCCTCCACAGCCGCTCATGGCAACAAATTCTACAGATTTACCACCTTCTGAATGAAGTAACTTCTCCGCATCTCAGTTCTAAAAGGACGTCTTTCAATCTTGAGGTCATGCTCTCTTGTCCTGGAGTCACCTACCATGTGAAATAACTGCTTTATCTAATCTGTTCAGGCCTTTGAATGTTCAGAATTTTCCATTAGATCCCCCCTCATTCTCCTGAACTCCAGGAAATACAGCTCAAAAGCTGCCAGATGTTCCTCATACGGGAACCCTTTCATTACTAGAATCATTCCCGTGAATCTTCTCTGAACCCTCTCCAATGTCATTATATGCTTTCTAAAATAAGGAGCCCAAAACTGCACACACTACTCCAAGTGTGGTCTCACAAGTGCCTTATAGAGCCTCAACATCACGTCCGTGCTCTTATGCTCTATACCTCTAGAAATGAATGTCAATATTGCATTTGCCTTCTACACAACTGACTCAACCTGGAGGTTAACATTTCAGGTATTTTACACAAGGACTCCCAAGTCCCTTTACATCTCTGCATTTTGAATGCTCCACCCATCTATATAATAGTCTGCCTGTGTATTTCTTCCACCAAAGTGCATGACTATATGCTTTCCGACATTGTATTTCAACATTAGTTTAGTGAGATATTAGGTCAAACACAAGGACATTTGGAAAGGCACATGGACAGGAATGGTTTTAATGAGATATTAGTTCAAATACAAGGACATTTGGACAGGTACACGGACAGGAACAGTTCCATACAATATTACAAGATTAGAAGGAACTTGTTTTGCCAGAGAGTGGTGAATCTGTGGAATTCATTGTCAAGGGCAGCTGAGGAAGCAAAGTTGTTGTATGTATTTGAGGTGGAAGTTGATAAGTTCTTCATTAGTCAGGGTGTGAAAGTTTATTGGGGAGAAGACTGCTATGTAAAAGAAAAAAAGAGTCCACGCAGTGAACCTTGCAAGGATTCCATTTGTTAAGGTTACCTCTTTTTCCGCAAAGCCCAAGAACATCATCCCAATTCAAGGCACAATAGTAGCATAGTCGTTAGCATGACGTTATTTCATTTTGGGGTGTTCTGGAGCTCGGAGTGCAATTACTGTACCATTCCATAAGGAGTTTGTAGGTTCTTCCAATGACAGTTATGATTTCCTCCAGGTGCTCTGGTTTCGTCACACATTCCAAAGATGTACTGGTTAGAATGTTAGTTGATTATTATAAATTGTACTATTATTCAGCTAGGGTTAAATAGATGGGAAACGGATTGCTGTGTTTCATGAGCTGAAAGGGCCTATGAGAGGAAGTAGGAATGCAGGGAGCCGAGTCTCTGTACATCTTCCCCCTGAAATGCTGGGTTCTCTCAAGGTCCTCTTATTTCCTCCCACAGTCCAAAGACGTAGTGGTAGGTTAGTTGGTCAGTGTAATAGTTGTACCGTCAGTAGGATAGGGTTAAATTGGGATTGTTGCGGTTTCTGGGTGGTGCGGTCAAATGGCCAGAAGGACCATTCTGTGTTGTTTCTCTAAATAAATAAAAAACACACACTCTCAACAGTTTAGGAACAGCTTCTTCATCTCCGCCATCAGATTTCTGAATGGTCCAAGATCCCGTGAACACTACCTCACTAAATGGCTCTTCTTGACATTATTGATTTATTTTGTATCTATTATTGTAAATTAGTCTATTTTTATGTGTATTGCACGGTATGGTTGCAGCAAAACAACAAATGTCAGTGATCATCAGCCTGATCCTCACCCACTTGTCCTGACCTATTTCCGAGGAGAAGGTCAAACTTACCTTCTGTCCAGTAAAAGGCCACGATATATTGGCCGAGGAAACATTGTTGAACAAAGTCTACCCAAACTAAGTCTTGAGCACTATGGCAATCCCAGACTCGGTTAGGAAAGTTAAAAGCTCCACCATCACAAGCCAATACTTCTTGCAATCTCCCTGCTCTAACTTCTGTTGGTCATTGGGGCTTGAAGTACAGCCCCAAAAAGGTGATAAGCAGAGAGCTAAAGAACACTACGGCACGGAAACAGACCATTCAGCCCATCTAGTCCATTCCAAAACCATTTGCCTACTTGCACTGGGACCATAGCTCTCCATACCCCTTCCATCCATGTACCTAACCAAACTTTGCAAATGGTTGACATTGAGCTTGCATGCATCACTTGTGCTGGTAGCTTCTTTCCACACTCTTACAACCCTCTGAGCAAAGAAATTTCACCTCATATGCTTCTTAAATGTCTCACCTTTTCAAGCTTAACCCATGACCTCTGGTTGAAGCACCACCCAACCTCAGTACAAAAAGCCTACTTGTATATACACAATCTATAACACTCATAGTGTAGCAAACTCCTATCAAATCTCCTTTAAATCTTCTACATCCTGAAGAATGCTGTCCTAACCCATTTAATCTATCTCAGGTCCACCAGGCGCGACAACATCCTTGTAAATTTACTCTGTACTCTTTCAACCTTGCTTACATCTTTCCTGTAGGCACGTAGGTAACCAAAATTGCTTACAATGCTCCAGATTAGGAGTTCATTATACAAGATTATACGAGTTGAACATAACATTCCATTTCCTGTACTCGGTACATTGAGTTATGAAGGCCAGTGTGCCAAAAGCTTTCTTTCCGACCCTATCTACCTCTGACACTATTTTCAATGAAATATGTACCTCTATTCCCACTTCTACCACACTCCACAGTACGCTTCTCTTCTCTGTATAAGACCTTCCCTGGTTGGTCCTACTGAACTGCAACACCTTGCACTTGTTTGCATTAAAATCCACCTGACATTTTCAGCCCATTTTTCCAGCTGATCCAGATCCCTCTGCAAGCGTTGATAGACTTAACTCACTGTCCACTGCACCCCAATCTTTACTTCATCCATAAACGTGCTGATCCAGTTGACCACATTATCATCCAGATCATCAATATAGATGACAGACAACATTTGACCCAGCACCAATCCCTGCGGCACACCTCGAGCCACTGTCCTCCATTCGGAGAGGCAACCATCTGCTACCAGTCTCTGGCTTCTCCCACAAAACCAATGTCTAATCCAATTTACTACCTCATGCTGAATGCCGAGTCACTGAAGCTTTTTGACCAAACTCATATCCGGGACCTTCGCAAATGTCTTGCTGAAGTGGATGCAGTCAACACCCAGTGCCTCATCACACTGCGTAATGATCTGATCTAGATGAACAGTTTGCAAGAGAAGCTTTTCACTGTATCTACGTATATGTGTCAACCAATTCCAATACACCTCTCACTTAAACTGTGCCCTCACTGCATCATAACAGGTTCCTCTTGTCCATACCAAACACCCCATACAACCATATCCAGAACTTCATTCTTTGTCATTTCCACCATCATCACAAGCACACTTTTAGTTCCTCCCTCCACCCCACTCCCTACTTTCTGCTGGGATTGCTCTCTAGATGTCTCCCTTGTCCATTATCAAGTTTTCTTCCTAAAAGTTTGCTGGGAATGCCATACAGTGTTGAAAGTGATCTTTGTATTCATTTGTCCGCAGGCATGTGTTGATGGCTGCAGAGCGGCCAACCCCAATGAGAAAAGGCAATAAGAGATGGAATATTTCCGCTGAGGAAGACCACTAGATGAAAAGAAGAAAAAAAAGAAGAAAAAAAGGGGAAGAGAGGAGCTGAGAATGAAATAATTGTCTATAACGATTAATATGAAAACAATTTTCGGCAAGATTTTCAAATGGACCAAGCATTGGGCAGGGATATAACCTTGACAAGGGGACCAAGCTCTTTGAAAGCATAGAGACCAACCTCCTTGATCGGAACTTAATCATCAAGAGATAGCCAGGAAGTCAACCCTTAGCACCAGTGATGGAGCTGAGTGAAAAAGCTAGCTGGGTGTAAAAGATAGGACCTGCCATCAATGTATTAATTGAGCAATTGGTAAACTGAAAAATAAAGTTTTTCTTTGCAAAAGAACACAGTCTTAGCAGTGTCTGCTAACCTCTGTTAGTTCATGACCTTGGTGTGAAACACGACAGCACAAGTAGTGCAGACCACTTGGCCCCTCCAATCCTACCCCCATTCACCAGGCCCATGAATGATCTGTACCATAAGCTTTAAATGTACCCACCCCAGTAACTTGACCTCCGCAGCTGTCTGTGGCAATGAATTCCACAGATTCACCACCCTCTGGTGCAAGAATTTCCTTACGTCCCCTCAGCCAGGTCTCAATTCCGCTTCTGCGCCAGTGGCCATTTTCCTCTCCTGCAAAATTCAATCACTGAACAACCTATCGCCCAACCCACAGCTGGTACTCAGCGAGAATG
Organism: Hemitrygon akajei; assembly: GCF_048418815.1. Taxonomy (NCBI): domain Eukaryota; kingdom Metazoa; phylum Chordata; class Chondrichthyes; order Myliobatiformes; family Dasyatidae; genus Hemitrygon; species Hemitrygon akajei. The sequence goes on from NC_133130.1 coordinate 9,026,213, forward strand.
ATTACTTTCAGGGTATCTCCTATCTTTTCCCATTGTGAAATATGCTCACCGATCTGTATCCAGTGTAGTCACCGATCCATAGAACAGGGTCGACCCATGACGTGCTGATTTAAACCAGACACCTCACTAATCAAATCCCTTCTGGCTGCACAATAGCCCTCTCCCCACCCCCCCCCCCAATCTCTGCACACCTGTATGACTTCTCTAAGATTCTGTTAAACACCACTATTGTTAATGGGCAAGTCTCTCTCTTATTTCCCACCTCCCTCCATTTAATATCTCCTATCACATTTCATCTCGTTCAGCTCTTTTCCTCTTCCACCTATCACCTGCCAGATTTTCACATCATTCCCTTTCTCCCCTACCCCCACCAGCCAGCTCCTTTTCTCCCCTCTTCCCATACCCTTTTGTTCCGGCGTCTGTCCTCTTCTTTTCCAGTCCTGATGAAGAGTCTCAGTTTGAAACACCGACCGTTCACTTCCATGCCTAGATGCTGCTTCCCTGCTGAGTTCCTCCAGCATCATGTGTGTGGCTTGAAAGTTCTGCAGAACCTTGTCAGTCTCTGCATAACTCACTGACCTATGAACTCAGTGCCCTGACTAAGATGATAAGAGGCATTGATCATGTGGATAGTCAGAGGCTTTTTCCCAGGGCTGAAATGGTTGCCACAAGAGGACACAGGTTTAAGGTGCAGGGGAGTAGGTACAGAGAAGATGTCAGGGGTAAGTTTTTCACTCGGAGAGTGGTGAGTGCGTGGAATGGGCTGCCAGCAATGGTGGTGGAGGCAGATATGATAGGGTCTTTTAAGAGGCTTTTAGAAAGGTACTTGGTGCTTAGTAAAATGGCTATAGGAAAGCCTACTAATTTCTAAGGTAGGGACATGTTCTGCATAACTTTGTGGGCCAAAGGGCCTTTATCGTGCTGTAGGTTTTCTATGTTCTTATGAAATAAGTAGTGCAAAAATAGAAAGAAAAAAGCAGTAAGGTAGTGTTCAGTGGTTCAATGTCCATTCAGAAATTGGATGGCAGAGGGGAAGAAGCTGTTTCTGAATCGTTGAGTGTGCCAGCACCGGCAGTCACACACATCATCATGCACTCAGTACTAACCTCCCGAAGCTGCAGGTCCTTCTGTAGGATAACACTCCTAACCACTGGCTTTCTCTCAATGCAGCACATACTCAACACCACCCACTCACCATCAACCTCTCCCTCAGCACTGACCCACCACCCACATTCCAGCACCTCCCCCACATCCCCACATGTTCACCACATTCTGAGTGAGCAGATTTCCCATCTCAGTCTCAGCCTGAGATGTGACCCCTTGTTCTTGCACTTGCAGCTCAAGTTAACATCCTCTGGCCAGATTAGGTACACTCTTCCTCATCCTTCTAAATGCCAAGAGAATACAGGCGTGGGTGACTTACATCCTGGGAAGTAAGCAAGTGACTGCTGAACAAGGACAGTCAATTCCCCTGCCACACCACCTGTGGCTTAACTTCATAAGGAGCTCGGGGAAATTTACCATGTCACCAGACTCTCGCAAATTTCTGAGAATGTACCACGAAGAGCATTCTAACTGGTTGCATCACCGACTGGTATGGAGGGGCCAATGCACAGGATTGCTTTAAGTCGAAAACAGTTGTAGACTCAGTCTATCTGCACTACTTATTTTGTAACTCATAGTAATTTTATGTCTTTGCACTGTACTAATGACACAGAGCTATGGGTAACCGTAGGTAATTTATTAAGTACATGTTTGACACAGCATTGTGGGCTGAAGGGCCTGTATTATGCTGTAGATTTTCTATGCTTAACAGGAAGGAGTCAATAACCCGACTGGATGTTTTTTATAGACCACCAAATAGAAACAGAGACATCGAGGAACAGAAAAAGAGAAACAGATTCTGGAAAGGTGTAATAATAACAGAGCTGTTGTTGTGGGAGATTTTAATGCATAAATATGACCTTCATGGAAGAGTCATCAGAAGAAAACCCTTCCTGCGTCCTCACCAGAAAATTCAGGGTTAGAAGTTAGCAAAGAACATCTAAACAAGCCTGATGCATTTTGGAAACAAGTCCTGTGGACTGATGAAGTTAAAACAGAACTTTTTGGCCGCAATGAGCTGTGTTCTCCTCTGGTCCATGTGCCTCGCCCAGCCCAGGAGTACTTTGCCCAGCCCGGTGCTGGGGTTCCCTCATCCGGTGCTGGGGTTCCCTTGTCCCATCCAGGAGTCTCTCATCCTGTCCTGTGCCTCTCCTCGTCCTGTAGCCATGTCTTGTCCTCGCTGGGTTGAGGGTCCGAGCCCGAGTCAAGTCCCAGGTTCTGGGTCCTTGTCCAGTCTCTGGCTTGGAGTCCAAGTCCAGGCTCCTAGTTCCCAGTTCCGTGTCCTGGTTCCGCTAGCCTTGTCAAGTCCAAGCCCAGGGCTGGAATCCTTGTCTCGTCCAGAACCTGTGTCGTGTCCAGCGTCCTTTCTTCCCCAATTTCCTTGCTTCCTTCTCACATCTAGTCCTGTTCCTGGTAGTTCAGTGTCTGTGTCGTGCATTTGGGTCCACTCCCAACGCCCCTCCATATGACAGAACAGTCCAACCAGACTTGGACTCAGCGACACAGACACTGTCATTTAACACTCGCTATCCTCTCTCCTGTTGAATGACCCCCAATCACCTGTGTCACCCATAGTCCGTGTTCCTTAATCCCGGTTTTCCGGCTTTCCCCAGTTTCTGTTGAGGCAGGCAGCTGATTCTTGTTTGGACTGGTTTCATAAATAGCATCAGGATTCAGCCTCTGGCTGCAGGATTGTTCCTGTCCTAACTCCCTGTCTGTATCCCTTCCCTTCATCTTCCTCCTGGAGCTTTGCCTCGCCTCACCTTGCTTTCCCTTGCCTGGAGCCTTGCCTCGCCTCGCCTGTGTTTGGAGCCTCGCCCTGTTTGGAACTGTCTGTCTGTGTCCATGCCTTCGCTAGGTAGATCCAGCCATTTTGCCTCTACCCAGTGCTATCGTGTTTGCTGTTGTGTGCTGGGGCAGCAGGCTGAGGGTAGCAGACACCAACAGAATCAACAAACTCATTTGTAAGGCCAGTGATGTTGTGGGGGTGGAAATGGACTCTCTGACGGTGGTGTCTGAAAAGAGGATGCTGTCCAAGTTGCATGCCATCTTGGACAATGACTCCCATCCACTCCATAATGTACTGGTTAGGCACAGGAGTACATTCGGCCAGAGACTCATTCCACCGAGATGTAACACTGAGCATCATAGGAAGTCATTCCTACCTGTGGCCATCAAACTTCACAACTCTTCCCTTGGAGTGTCAGACACCCTGAGCCAATAGGCTGTTGCTGGACTTATTTCCACTTGTCACAATTAACTTATTATTATTTAATTATTTATGGTTTTATATTGCTATATTTCTTCACTATTCTTGGTTGGTGAGGCTGTAAAGAAACCCAATTTCCTGAGGGATCAATAAAGGATGTCTATCTGTCTATCTGTCTGTCCATGTGCCTCGCCCAGCCCAGGAGTAGATGTGAGAAGGCTTAATAGAGATGGTGATAACCCCCTGACTGACCAAACTTAAGAAATTTCATTTGGGTAGATGCTGCACTATATGTCCCGTTACAAATCAGTACCCTGAAATAACAAACGGTACACAACATATGATTAACAAAATGCTGGTGGAACACAGCAGGCCAGGCGGCATCTATAGGGAGAAGCACTGTCGACGTTTCGGGCTGAGACCCTTCATCAGGACTAACCGAAAGGAAAGATAGTAAGAGATTTGAAAGTAGTGGGGGGAGGGGGAATGCGAAA